>NC_089686.1:24035808-24661641 GCF_031753505.1 Anomalospiza imberbis | reverse complement strand
TATAATTTGAAGATTTGTGCCATAAGGCCACAGAACATATGTGTGATTTGATCAAATATTTATCAGTAAGCCTGTTGATAAAGTATTTATCAATAATGTCTGCATTAATGTGAGGTGTTCAGGAGCTCAGATTTGCCTCAGATCATGCAAAGTCATCTTATGGTTGCTGAGGAGCCCCTGGTGGCCTTGTCTGTAGGAGATGCAGTAGGCCAGGACATGGGCTGGAACATTGGTGGAACAGCGAAGAGATGCCTTGTTGGCACATTGCCTGGCACAGGTCTGCCCTGCACCTACTAACACATCCTTCCCACAGCACAGCTAAGGGTTCACAGAACACGAGCATTTCTAAGGAGGAATCCTACTAAAAATGGGGCTTCCAGGCACAGCCTTGAGCCCACTGCTTGGGAGTGGGAAAGCCTGAGGAACAGGGTGGATTCAGAGAGTCCAAAAAACCTCTTTTGAGGCCTAGAAGCTGAAGGTTTGTGCTGTCTCAATGGCTATGAGACTTCAGGGATTTGTCCCATAGATTTTCTCCTTCCAGCACCCACCCCTTCAGGGTTTCTGTACTTTGTGCAGAATATGTTTGGGTTGTGGCTCTTGATATGCCAGCGTTACAACCTGGCTTCAATGGCTCTACTGCCCCTGTGCAAAGCTTTTTGTTGGTGCTTGTTACAAAAAAACAGAGGTGCTCATTCTTGTTTCATGTTTGCACATTGGAAAAACAGCTTTTTAGGGCCACACTTTTTATTTCCAGTAAATTCAATGACATAATTTTCCATGTGATTCAAGAATTTTACTGCTTTGCAGTGCAATTATTTGCAGGTTTGTATTAATTAGTATTGTTGTAAACACTGATATTTAAAGCTGAGGCTAAAGTGTAATTCTGAGTCACAATAAGGGGGCATGTAATACAAGTTACTGGTCAGATCACATATTTGGATTTTCAAAAGAATAAGGTAAGTTCAGCTTCAACAAAATATTTACTTATTTTGAATGACAATTATGTTGCTGCTGCAGCTGTGTGTTTTGTACTAATTAATATTCCTATTGGAAGCTTGTGGCCAGCATCCCATTGCTGTTTCCTGCTGCTTTAGATTGCTGTACAGGTTTATATTGACAGAGTCCAGCAGAATTACTGCTCTGTTTCCCAAATGACAATGAGAGGATAGTCTAGACAGTGGAACTGTGAGCTACATGGGTAGGAAACTCATGAGCCTGAAAATAGGCCAGTGCCCTTTATGAAGGTAAATACTAGAAATCAGGCAGGTGCAATCCAGGCAGAAATTGAACAAGTGAAATGTTAATACCATGTGAAATTTTAGCAGAAACAAAAGTCTGTTTAATTTTTTAACTTTGCACTATTCAGATTGCATCCAGTTGTACCATGTGATGATGCTACAAGATTTGCTGAATCAGTACTCTTCTTTCATATCCAGATAGAAAACATTTTTGAGAAAAAATTCCACCCCAAATCCTAAAACAAACACTACACAAATTGAAACTTAAGCAAGATAAATGATCTTGGTTTGTACCTGTTTTGCTGAAGAAACATCTATGGGTGTGAAATAAACCACCAAACACTTTTTAGTTAAATAAGGAGTCATTAATTGTGAAATCATAGCATAGCTGACTGAAGGACTCTCCCTTCTCTATTTAAATAGAAACCCTTCTCTAGAGCCTACAGAAGGACCTAGGAAAATAGCTTGCAGGAAAGGACCCAGCCCTGCAATTGTTTTGTGCACAGAAGCCCTGTTGAAACCAGGAGAAGCTATGAGCAAAGAACATTTGCAAGTTTTTATCCCAAGTATCTAGAAAACAGATTTTTAAAAGTCACCATCAATAATACTACTACTATAGTTCTGACTCATGCTCTGAACAAACAGTTACCAAAGAGTTTAAGATGTTCCACCTCCCCCAGCCGCTGTAACCTCTTCAATCCAGGGAGTGTTGCTTTCAGATCTGTGCCTACACCTACCCATGGCAGCTCAGGCTGAGCCCACCCTCCTTTGGGGCCAGGAGAGGTGAGGCACAGGGATGGGTCTGTCTCTCCTGCTGCTGGGATGGCTGTGGTCACTGCACACCTAGCTTAAATTGCCACAGCACTTCCCAGTAGGGCTTGCAACAGTGACCAACACTCTGTGTGAAATTTGGGAAAGGTAGGTAAATGTCCCAGTTCATCTACTCCAACCTGTGGAAATCATTGCCAAGTGCATTAAGGTGCTCAGGGAGAGAGAAGGGAGACACTCATTAGAAATCCCTCCAGTAGCTCTCAAGTGTAATGATTACATGCAGCCATGGGCTTTGAGGAGTCCGTGAACAGCAGCTTGCGCGAAGGTAGGCAGGTGTACAGAGGCCTTAGCAGCTCCTGCCCTGCTCTTGGTGTGTGTTTCCTCATCATCTGCTGGTGGTCCCTGTCTGGGACAGGTTGCTGGGAGAGGTGTGAAGCACTGATCACAGTGGGGTAACTGGTCTTAAAAGCAAAGCAGAAGTGGCCACTGAGACCCTGAAATTGAGGGGAATGGTTATGGGTTTCTCTCTTAGTGTCCCCGCTGGTCCTGGTTTTGGTACAAAGCCCAAGCAGGATCTGAGGGCTGATTTTTATGCCAGAACCAATGTGTCTTACTCTCTCAGAAATTCTCTTCCTTTCCCTCTCCTTTCAGGCACCCAATGGCCTCCCAGCCGTCAGCAGTTTTGTGTCCGCACCAGCCATGCCTCCCTATGCCACACCGGCCCAAGTGTCACCTTACATGACGTACAGCGCCACTCCATCCAGCTACATGGCCAGCCATGGCTGGCAGCACGCCGGGGGCACCCCGTTGTCCCCTCACAGCTGCGACATCCCCGCCTCGCTGGCGTTCAAGGGCATGCAGACTACCAGGGAGGGCAGCCACTCTGTCACGGCCTCCGCTCTCTGATGCAGGAGCTGGTCCGGGAGCCCCATGAGCTCGCTGGCTCCTCAGCCCCTGAGCCCAGCTCACGGTGCGCTCTCTTCATGCTGGCCACACCTGGCATTTCTCCTCATGACTTGTCTCCCCTAAGGCTTTTGGGATTAAAGTGCTGAAGACAACATCAGAAACTGAAAGAAGCGTGGTGTTGTGCTCTTAAAGACTTTGTGTCCCTCAAAGGGCGCGTGGAGCCTTGTTCCACTCTCTCCTGGTCAAACCACACATATTTATTCTTAATCATCACAAACTTTCAAAATGTGCAATTGTTATTAAGATTTGTGCAAAAATCAATAAAGAAAAATCACCACAGAAAATTCTGCTATGCCTTGAATCAGCAAAGGTGGCTGAATGGGAAGTGTTTGCCAAATGCCTAGAGAACAACCCTTTAATTGATGAGATTATACAATCCACTGTTATTATGAGGTCCTTTGTTTTATTGGGTTTTGGTAATCAAATATAGAATGAAGGCAAAAGGTGGCTTTCAGATTCTTCTGGCATGTTGCCATTGTCAGGCAGTAGTAAGATCTTTGTGATTTTATCCATTTGTAAATAGAGGCTTTTGACAGCATTTGTTTTCACCTTCCAGTACATTTCTTACCTTTTTTTTTTTTTTCTTTTCTTATTTGTTTTTTAAGTTAAGATGATTTCTAGTTATTTTCTATGTCTTTGCATGGTGGGGTGATAGGTGATGAGGTTTAGGTGGGGTTTTTTGTCATGTTTTTGTGCCTACAGTGGAGGTTTCAACATCTTATGAGATAGTTATTTCTTTGGCAGAAGAGTCAAAGGCAGAAATCCAGCTCAGTAACTCTCCAGTTGTACCCAGCCTCCCAGATTCATGAAACACCACATTCATATGAAGCGTACAAACAGAAATGGGTGGAAAATACCTGAATAAAACAGGAAACTGTAGAGGAAAATGCGGTTAGTGTGCAACCTATGCAGAGATGCTCAAAAACCCCTATCAGTCAAAAACTCCATGGTGAAACAGAATTGTCCCATCATTCTCAGCTCACTAGTGTCCAGATTACATTGTAATTTTTATAGAGGACCTTGTCTTTAATTTCTGCTTTAATGAATGTAAAGTATAGCTCTTGGTAAAGTTTACATTATTGTTCTGAAGCATTTTTTCCCCCTTATAGGTATACTGGTGGTGGTGCTACAAACAGAGATATTATTTAATATTAGTAAATTTCCTTTCTACATTTCTGTATGCAGTGGCAAGTACTCCATGCCAGTTATTTTGCTTTAAACTTTAATCCCAAGAGAGCTAACATTCTGATTTTTGAAAATTTACCTGTTTTCCTTGGGCAACAATAAAGTTCTGACTATTATTATGCTTTTCCCATGCTGTAGGTATGTTCAGAATATGAATGTGGAAAAAAAAAGCCTGGTGTGACATTTCATATCCATCATAGACTATTAATATATTGTGTATTTTTAAAAGTGTTTTGCAATAACTTAAATTACTGTAGACATAGTTAAAGCAAAGGAGAAAATACTATTCTTCATATATTGTTCTAACTGCATCCCATATTAAACACTAATTCAGTGGGAAAGTAAAATACATTTCCCTCTTAAAATATAGTTATCTTTTTGTGGATTTCCAGCTTTCATCACCAAGACAGCTGTAAGTAAATTTTCATAACAGTCTAAGTAATCAATATTTATGTCATGTACAGTACGTCCACTGAAATATGGATGGACTACTCTGGCTGCCACCACCTTTCCTTCTTGCACTAAAAAATTGTTAACAGAATTGCATTTCTGTAAAGAACACAGATATTGTATTTTGACCACAAGGAAACAAAGATCTGATCTTGGATGTGATTAATTTTCTTCAGCCTCAAATGTATCCAACAGCTGTTTAGCTTTAATGAGATGCTGAAACCCTTGTTATTCAGTAGAACACTTTTTCAAGAATGTTTCTTTGAAACCACTAAAGTTAAAGTGCACACAAGTGCACTTCCACTCTGCCCTACTGTTAGTGACATGATGGATGTTATTCTGCCTTTATGCTGTTATAGCTGAAATAAGATGAGCCTTAATACCATGAAAAAGAAATCACTTTAATACTAGACAAGCTCTTCACAGAAGACAAAATGGGGGAAAAAAAGATGAGAAAAATATCATAAGTACATAAGTGATTAAGTTGGCAAGAGGATTTTAGCTTTCAACTTAGTTGTTCTATTGGATTACAGAATTATTGAATGAGTCTACCTATTGTTTTCCGTAGAACTCAAACAAGGGGTACCAAAGGGAAAAGAAAACAAAAAACTAAGGAAGAGAAACTTTTCAAAGTACAGCTTTTTTGAGCTTGAAGACTTTGCAAGCCTGTAACAAAGTGTGCCTGTGTTAAAAGTTTTCCAAATTTTCTTGAGTAACATGAGGTCATTTCTGGAATAAAAGTTGTCTTTCCTGACATTCCAGTGAGGAATTAGTGTGTTTTGGGAGACAGAGCGACAGATCCTTAGCTTGTGTCAGTTATTTTCATTATCTTCAGCTAAATCAGGATAATTTATAAACCAAGGACAGGACATTATGTTAATTATTCCTCCCATGGGATACACCATCATAAATCATTTTGTTTTGTGTTTGTTTAGGTATAGCTCTCTGCACATCTGCCTGCTGTACATGATACCTTACCCCTGAATGGGAAGTCAGCGGGGCTGCATGCAGAAAGTGTTTCTTAGAGTGAGCAAAATTGCCTGACCTTGGCTTCTGGAGAACTGCCTGTGATGGATTTTTTTGGTGTGAAGTTTCACAATTTTTTTTTTTTTTTTTAATGTAAACCTATGATGTAGAATACTCCTTTGCCCAAGGACTATTTCACTGCTTATACTCACGGGAAAAACTGAAAACTGCAACATGTTCACTTATCACATAACTCAAAACCATTTTACATTAAATTAAAAAGAAAAAGGGAATTGTTTCCTAAAAAATAATAAATAAGGGTTAAAAGCTGCTGTCAAGTACCAGGGTATAAATATGGAGTGAACCCACTGAGGTGAATGGATCCTTTTGGGAAATAATCTGTATATGTGGGTGCAGAATTAAATTTTTTGATCTGAAAAGTCTACACTACATTCCCAGAGTGTTAAATGTTTCCGAAGAAATCTGTGAAGCCTAATAATACTCCCTTCAACCAAACTGTGTTTGCATGGTCCCGGTTCAGAAGATCTTTCAGAAGGCGTAAAACTGAATTTCAGCCCACATTACACGAGGAGTAAAGGGGCATTGGGCTGGCATGTTCATAGGCTTGCTTTCACATAACATGCTGTTTTCTGTTTTCAAATGTTTCTCCTTTTATCCAAGATCAGGCTGAGCTATTAACTGAAAAAAAATCACGTTGGAAAGGATGTAAAACCAAAGGCTATATATGTATATACAGTATGTTTAAAACATTTTATTTTTATATTTTGAATGCTCTAAATTAATAAAAGACAAATTATAAAGCATTTTGCTTTAGTTTTTGAAATTATCTTAGTAGTGTCTTCTCTTTGGCCAAGTACTGATAATAAAATGCAGCAATGAGGAACACTTGCCTTAAAACCATAAACCTTAACAGAGCTAATTTTATTTATTTTTACCTATGAAATAGCACAAGTATGAAAAGCCACTGTTGCCAATTTCAGGCAAAAGAGAGGCTTATTGAGCATGTTAATACAGGCATCCTTGAAAACGCTGAAAACACATTTCTATTTTTAGCTTTTTGTTGCTTTTCCAATGCATTAAAAGACTTGTGAGATGGGACTTCACATGTGAACTGCCATTTTCAAGTAACAATGCAGAAAGGTACTTCTTTAGGATTGTCAAGGAGAAGGTTTGTACCTCCTTCAGAGGAAGAACATTATTGTTAACAGAGTGAATGTAGTATGGAAGAGATACTGCAATTTTGCAAGATATATGCTTTTTTGACAACAAACCAAGTTAGATAATGAAGACATTTTTATATTTTATATATATATTGTATTTTATATTTTTAACAGAATAAAGCATGATTTTAAGGAGTTTTTAAAGAGAAAATGTGGAATGGCACAACTGCATGAATAAAAACTATGTCTTCAGTCAGCATAGCAGAATTTATTGTATTTCACAGAGTTGGAATGGCTAGTAAGAACACAAGTACATCCCTGGAACATTTATATTTACAGTAACTGGGAAAAGCAAAAAATTTTAGCTTCAAAGCAACGTTTTTTATCTACAGAAAGGTGCCTTACTTTGAGGTGTATAGCCAGCTACGTACAACTGCAGATGTGCTACCTTGTTTCACCATTCCATGGTGGAAATGAAAGGCTAAAAGGGGCAGTCAGGGTGCACTGAGCATTTTTATCACAGGACAGTCCTTTTGGGATAGTATATCAAAGTGGATAAAAATTTTGCAGTAAAATCTCATATGCCTAAAATTATTTTTTTCTGTTAATTTATTTACTCATTTCTTCTATGAATCCCATGTTGGTTTGCTTTTTTATGCAACTTGATACATACTAATTGCCTTCAGTATCTTCTTTGATCTAAATGAGGTTTATATAATATATATGGCTAAGAACAAGTAGGGTATTTAGCAGTATGCATGTTTTTAAGGTTGTGGCTACTTGCACTGTCCTTTTCTATTCGAACTCCCAAGAACTTGAATATGCTGAAATCATACTGGGCTAAATTGAAACTGGACCCAAGACTGACTGAAGAGTTGTAGAATATGGATAATTTTCTTTATGTGGAGTCAAGGGAGCTGTCAGTTTACATTAGCTTAGTATCTGCCCCCCCCAGTTTTATTCCTTTTTTTCCTTTAAAATACCCTGAAAGTTTTTATCTTGCCATTTCAGCAAAAAATTAAAAAAAAATATACGATTACGTAGGATGATTCTGTGTCAAGAAATTTCAGTTTGTCCTTTAAAAACTCACAGTCTTAAGTCTGCTTTATATTTTCTCTTGGTCCAGCAAAACAATTACAAATGTCAAGTGCTATTTAATTATGCACTTACAGAAAAGCATGTACTTAAATGTTTTCTTGGATCACGACCTAGAGACCATATTTGTTTGGAACTGTACTGACATCAGTGCAATCTGAGGGTATTCAACACTATAAAGGATAAGAATCACTTTTGCTTTATTATAGTGTATTTTAGAATGCATGTAATTTTAAAGAGTACATTTGTCAGAAGTGCTACTTGTGATTAACTGTGTCCTGAAGCCATGCATAAACATATTCATAAACCAAAAGCATCACTGCGCCACCTGGAAGAAAAGATATTATTTTACTACATAGAAAACCCAGTATTTTCAAGATTTTATAGAGCATTTCTAGTGTAACATAAACAAGAATATGGCAAAGCCTTATTTACAAAATGGGTAAGTCTACTATTTCCTGAGTTCACTAAAATTCCACCAATTCATAAACCATACCAGTTTTACTTAATATTAGATCATAAAATTGAAGTAAATAGCTCGTATATGAAATCAAATTCACTCTCAGTGTGATTTTTCCTAATACTTTTTCAAGATTTATGTTTTTCTTTGTTCTTCTAAAAGTGAAACTTTTAGTCTGTATATATGTATATTTGTGTGCTTGTTTAACAAGATTTGGCCATGAAAGAGCAACTTGACTGGTGCAATGGTAAAAATTCATCTTCAGGATGATAAAAACACTTCCAGGTAAGAGTCAAGAGAGGTTTTTACCACGTCTAAAGCAGAAAATCAAGGTGGGGAAGTGAGTATAATCTTTCCTAGCTACAAATCCACAGGTAAAGTTTTGATCTAATGAAATGGCATTATTTGCTAGAATTTGTAACAGTATAAAATCCCAGTTTGAAAGCCATAAAATATCTTTACTGTTAGTGAAGCCAGACTGTAACTGGGCTGTATTACTGTGTAAGATAAAAAAAGGGAACATTCCAGAAGGTATAACTAAACACATAGAGAAGCTTCTAGTTGGAGAATCTGGATAAAGAGAACCAGGCTGCATGAGTAAAAATAAATTATTTGTGAATGCCAGCACCGTGGAATAAATACCTTCTTGCCTTTGCCTGTTGGTGCAGTTGGCGGCTTGGAGTGGCACCTCTAACAAATGAGGATTCTGCTGAACTGGGGTCACCTTTCTAGGGCTAGGCTAAGACAACCAGGCACACAGAATTACTACATGAGTTTCTCCATATCATTTATCCTAAGGAACCATCACCAGACTTGAAATTCTCTATGAAAAGGAACTCACAGAAAGCTAGACAGAGCAGATGTTTGCAAAAGGCTTTGACCAACAAACAAATCATAGACACAATGTCTAAGATGTGTTTTGAACACAAATCAAGGCTGATTCCAAATCTCATACTGTGTGATATGTTTGTGTATCTCTTTTCCTGTAAACACTCACATGTTGGAAGAAGGAATTACCTTCCCAGTCACAATAAAAACTGTATTATTGTTTCATCAGAAAGTTAAACCTATATGTTAGTTAGCCAATATAACTACAAAAGTATTTAGAATGAAGTTCACATGTAACTGACTTGCTGGATCTGGGCCAGAATGCATAGTCATTTGTAAGATGGAAAATTTTATTCCAAAATCTGCTGTGCTAAGAGGTACTGGGAAAGCTAAACACTGCCTTCTCTTTGTCTTGTATGTAATCTAGTATCTTTGGAGTGTGAGGGAAAAGGCTTTTAGCTACAGGGCTCCCTGTTTCCCCTCCCCACCTTCTTCCTCACCCTGCACAATAACCAGGCATGGCCTAGTACTTAGCCAGATGGATTGGATGTGCAAACATTTACAGACAAACCTAATGCCTCCTTTATCCTGCAGAACAGACTCTGTACCTACTTGCTTTACCTATGTGTGTTCTTGCATATTAAACAAGCAGCTTGAACAACTGGAAATACAATTTCATGGGAATGGGATACTGTTCAAATTGGGGCTTCTGCTTTTTTTGACGCAGATTGCCTTTGTGGACTGACAAAGTCTGAGGGCCCAGTGCTTTGCTTTCATGATTAATCAAAACCATTCAGGAAAAAACCTCTAAAAGCCAAAGAAGACACAGCTTTCAACCACTGTGCTCCCACATTTGGAGTAACAATTAGTAAGAATGGGTCAAGAAACAACCCCAGTTTTAAGATGTCCTTGTCCTCTTAGTTTTCCAGGGTCATACAAGTCTCTTCCCAGATCTGCTATCAGCTTTTTAGTGTCTGCCCCCATAGAGCATAGGAGAAGAAAGTAACTGGAATTTGATATTCTTGGGCTGTGCCTTGACTAGTTGAGTGCATTTTACAGAGAGACTCTAACCTGCATTTTAGGCTGACTTCCCATAGGTATGGAATAGTGCTAAGGAACTCAAAAGATCACATTAGAAAGAATAGGAAACTTAAAGAAACTTCCTAAAGTTTTACAGTTCTGTCATTTGCATGTACTTTGGTTTGTTTATAAACAAAACAGTTGCACAAACCAGCACTTGGATCTGCAATTCTCTGACATATATGTGTAAATGATTTTTTTTGACACATATTTAGCCAAATTTATCTGTGATACTACTAGATGATGCTATTTTAAAAATAAACCATTCAAAGTGAAAGATATTTTGATTCATTTATTTGACTGATATTTACTACATTTTCTCAAGAAACTGAAAAAATGGGAAGAGAAAGCAAGAACAAAAGCAAAATAGATATGACAGAAGGAAAATTACCTGGACCAAGCCTCATGATCTTGGGAAGCAAGCCTTTGTACAGAGCCAGAAATCTGTAGCAGAAGAATAACAAACAAAACATTTCAAACAATATTCTTGTTCTAAAAGAAGAACGGAATTGTAGCATATGTTTGTTAAAATGCTGGCAGAGCACTTAGAGGCAATTATTTGAAATTACACATGTTCAATAGCAGGCTGTATCTGGATTTTAACATTTTACAGAGGCAGATCAGAGGAAGAGAAAAAGTTAATCAATGTTCAGTCACAAAAGCAATGTTGTGAGCCTAGCCAATCAGAAATATGACTTTAATCAGTGAGATGGGTTTACTTTCAAGACAAGTCTGTTAACAACAGCTGCATATAGGGACAAAATGACTGATATAATTGAATATCAAAGCCACAACTCAGTCACCACTTGAGAAATATTTTTAAAATTTGGAAAACATTATTACCACAACAATCTGTCCTCAGTTTAATTGTTTCAGCAATAATTTTAGAGGTACAGAGGCCTGCATAATTAAAATTGGATTAAATTGAGAAATAGTCTGTTTTATGTTCATATTTTGCCTTTACAAAATGAAGAGTTGAAAAAAATTACACATGAGATATATGAAGCATTCACTTGGGGAATGTAAATTTTGACAATGTGATAATCAGCTTGTAAGTCTCTTGGAGAAGTTCATATGTACTAGGAAGATATGTCCTTGTAATTCTAAAATAAATTTTCAAAATGCTACATTGGGCTCTTTTGATATGTGAGTTCAGGGTGGCTTAATGGTCCTTGTCAAATCTGAAATACAACAACATAGTTTTTTGGACCCATATGAACTAAAACAGAGGTCTGGACATTTATTAAAATAAGAATGCTTTACCCTTCCTCTTTATAGACTGTTGCCATAGTTTTAAAACAGGTTCTGTACTTGATCTCTCCAGGAACTGGCTGTGGTCCTTGAATCCTACTTTTTGCAACATCAAAAGGAATGTTAATAATTGAGGCTATTGTTCCTGAGACTAGCCCAATTCCAAATTTCCTCAAAAACTCCAAATTTGGATCCTACAAAAAAAAAATAGGAAACAAAGAATAAAAAGGGAAACGGAAAGACCTGTGCAGGTTAAGCACTATAAAGTAATAAGCATTTAATCAAAAAACTCACACAACACACTCGTGTTATTTTAGCGGAACACATTAGGATTTCCTATGCTGGAACTTGTTTTCTTGACAATCCTATTGGCTATGTTTTTACACATGGTCTAAATTGCTGAAGTACACATTTCCTCACACAGGATTTATAAACACAGTTCATAAAGAAAGACTGGTATGGCATATGGGGATGATTTGTATAATTGGGCTTCACAATGTACTTAGTATTACTGTATCAAAACAGGAGAAATCCAAGCACACTATTAGCTAATTGGCCAGAATATTTTACAAATGACAGCAACTTCCACCATGAAGCCTACTAAAACACTCATTTGTGTGTTGGACCCCCAAATGCTAAATTAAATAAAGACTAATCTCAGTCTGCTGCCATTCCCCTCCAGGTTTTTTACATTTATTTTCACATGTAGCTGATCCACTGTACTGAGAAGTGCTAGCTTCCTGTTATTAACAATCCAACTCAGCACAACGGCAAGAGAGCCTCCACGTTCTGCGCATTATAAACGGTGGTAATTCACTCAGCTAATTGGCTGAAGAATTTACAACAGATTGTTTCTGAACCCTACTATATGCACACAGTTAAAGTTAGAAGTAGGTTAGAAGGGCATCTAAAAACTTCTTTGCTCACTCACAGTTCACAGTTCAACTGGGTTTTATTTGATCTTTTAGAAAGACCTCCTACTTTGGCATTTCTATGACATCAAAGAACCCAGAGTTTATCTGGGAGTCAAAGTTCCTTGAAGCAGGTTTAATCCTATTTCTCTAAGTAGTGGAAGTTACAGGCAAGTGTGTTCCAGAACATTTCCTATTCATATAATTTAGTTTTGCTATTGGTTTTAACAGAAGGACACTTTTTGCTACATCAGATTCTTTATATGCAGTTTACTTCTGTCATGATGGTGCTTTAATTATAGAAAATCATCATTAAAATAACAAATGATCTTGTCATGTTATGACATCAGCACAATGTTAAAATAAGACAGTTTTTTGTTTCCTAAACCTGTATGTTCTTAAATGAAAAAGAAACTAAGAAAGAAGTTTTCGTTTCCAGATTAGCAACAAGAAAAATAAATTAAAACTTCTATAATATACATTGGATGAAGCCCATACAGGTGTTAAGAAAGAAATGTCAAAATCAACAGAGCTCTTTATTATTTGCAGAAAAACTCATACCTTGATTTCACAAAACATGAAACATACTGATAATAACTTAAAAAAATTAGAATCGCTTGTCATCCAAGAACTGTAGCCCTTTTATTAGCAAAGATCTTAGCAAAAAAAAATTCTGTTGATTCTGTACATATGGTGATTTAAATGCAAATGGAATAAAGGCAATGTTTCTATTATCTAGAGAAGAAAGGATGACCCCTTTTGCCCATTCACAAAACTAGACTCTAACCAAATGCACAATAGTCAACACCAGCTTTGCTATAACTTGATTTTTTATCATAAACCTCATGGGAAAGGTTTTTCTATGAAAGCCATCATTGTAATATCTGGATAATTTCATTAGTATAAAGATTCAATATAAATTTAGGTGTCAAAAATTAAAAGTAATTTTTTTCTAAAAGCCGAGCTTAGCGGCTCTGAGGTTATTCCACTACTCCTTCTGATTCAGTCTTCTTTTAAATCACTTGGCTTACTAGTCCTTCAAGTCCATTGCACCACATGCACTTTTCATTCTCTATTCCTACACAGAACTTCTATGTTGGCATGGATCTGAAAGCTACTAAAATAAAACTATTGTCTGCTACTTTACTTACTCACCAAGCTGAACAGACCACTTGGGTTTCCCATCTCTTCTTTGCCTCCTAGATGTTCAGAGCCCCTTTCTTTTACAAGACAATGCACTGCTCAGCACCCCAGGTCTGATGCAGCAGCCCTTGTAACAGGAGGCACATCTGCAGTGGCTGGGGCTGGCAGTGCCCAACTTGAAATGAGTCCTGCAGTTGGCCACATTTCAAAAGGGGCTTTTAACAGGTGTGAGGAAATTTCATACTGTTGAGAAATGTGGCAGCCACTTGGAGGTGGTAGTGAGCAAAGGTTTTAATGAAACTAATGCTTAAAAGCAAATCTAATTATGATAAAAATTGCAAAGTGAAAGCTGCTGGACACCTATGAAATGCGCTATAAAAGTAGATGCCATTTGAAAAATAATTTCATTGATAGGGTAGAGACATAGCTGCTAATTCTCTGTGGTTGGTACATTAATGGCCACTGAAAGAAATCTAGCTTATTCCATCTTCAGTAAATAGGGCATAAGGTTGGCTGTAAATGGTCTGTTTAGCAGAATAGACTGAAAGTATGAAAAATTATTCATTTTGGACATTTACAACCCACACATGTCATTGATACCATTTGACCACTCAACCTACGAGATTTCTTGTTTTTGGCAAAATAGGCAGCAAACATCTGTAATTGGGATGCAAATGTAATTATGATTTAGCTGACAGCTAAAAGGCTCATTCAGAGATTTTAATATATTTTCCACTTTTGTTACAGATGGTGGACAGCAAATACATAGTTAATAGTCAAAATTATTTCCCAAGTGTATTATTCTAATTTCACAATTTTTATATATTATAATTTTTATGTATTTGTCAATATTACAAGACTGGCTTTAAGACTTTCTTTTCTGGAAAAATATACAAAGTTAACAAATTAGATTTTGTAATGAAATCAAGTATGTGAGAAATCTAGACAAATTAAGAACAGTTTAATATTTTTCAGACTAACTGCAAACCAAAATCTAGACAAATTAAGAACAGTTTAATATTTTTCAGACTAACTGCAAACCAGCTTCTACCAAATTCCTTGTACAGGTTTGATAACTCTAAGCCTCTAGTACCTGCCCACTGACAGAATAGATTTGTTGCAGGTCATAAATTATTGTCAAATACTTCCATTTAGAAGTCACTGAAGTGAAATTCAATGCATGTAAGTACCTGAGACATAATGTTGGCTAGCACCAGCCAGATGAGGCCTGATCTATGTCTTAAATTCAGGGTAAGTTTTGCATTGATTTTAATGGGAGTTTGATCTGAATTATTGGCTATATCTCTCTGTACAGACTGTCTATGACACTGATGCTGGCTGGCCTAGAGAGTCCTCTTAGCTTTATTAGCACTATAGAATGCTATCACCATTCAAAACAGACTGGCTGCACGAAGCCAGCCTACTAGGAAGGGTTCCTTGCCTTCACTGGCTCCTAAGCCACACCCAGGAACTGTGCTGGCTGGCCAGGGCCAAAGCTGTGCCAGGGAATGTTTAACAGCACAGGAGGCTGAGTTTCAGCGTTGCCATTCCATTTGGTAGCACAGATGTAGCCACTGTGCAAGCCACCACATAAGGCACTGTGCACTGGTTAAGCACCAGGCAAACATCTCCACTTATTTGCAGTTAATCCCACACTGATTAAATTGCTTTTTGATTTTGCTAATATTTGAGGGGAGCTGGGCCACTGGCTGACATTGAAGTAATTTCCCTTTTGTTTTCTACATATATTTAAACCCATGTTGTAGATGTTAAAAATTTTCTGCATCATACAAAATCTGTACAAGGTACTAATTTCCTTTAGACCATAAAGCTCTGAATTTTTCTAATAATGTAATACTTGTTTCCTAGTTTTTGAAATCTGAAAGGCTAGGAAAGCATGCTTATGCCAAATACTATTACTATTTAATTCCTATGCAAGAACATTTCCTATGATTCCCATAGAATCTACACACTAGTCTCTGTCCTTACCTGCATATTTTCCTGAATTTTCTGCATAGTGATTATAATTTTTTAATCTTTTGATCAACACAAAAGTGTTTACTCCCATCTTAGTAACAAGCTGTGCCTGTGCCTTGAGCTTTTAGAATGTGTGACTAAAGTACACTGTAAAATATGCTTAGATACACTGTAAGAAACTTGTAGAAACTTGTGGGTCAGCTGCTCTCGAACGATTCAATTTACTGTAATAATCTGCAAATAAGAAGTGGAGGTTTTCTCCATTTACACAACGCTGCCAACAAAAATACCAGGCTACTAAGAAGGGCAGAAAAAAAAAGAGGTGTTACTTCATATGGGAATAGAAACCGATCCCTTTTGATGTGAATTGCACCTTCTTACATGTATATCACTACATATTACACCTGTGACTGTTTAACTGTCATCATCTAAAAATCACATTAGTGAAAACAGACTTCAATAAGTAGCATACTGGAATCATTAATAAACCATTAGTTGTTTCTCACACAGTCATTTAGAAAGTTGCTGATATTACCACGTTTTCATTTGTAAAATTTCCTTTTGTTGTAACGGGAATGTTTGCTTCCTTTGTTATTTAAAGTAATATAGGACTATCAACATTTCCTTAAGTGAAATTACAGCTATTATGATTTTTTTTCTTTAATTATAAATGATATAAAGTCCCTGTGCATGACTCTTTACAACCTGTTTTGGACTGTCTCTCTCCCATAAAGATGAAACTTTCCTGTCATCCTTCAATACTAGGTTGAACTCTTTTTTGAGTAAATAGGTCCAGTGCCTGGCCAGAATAACCTACATCCTTCAGCTCAGCCACCTCTGCAATCTTAGCTCCTACTGACAGAAGTTCTAGAAACTGATTTTTCTCTTCTAAGCCAGTTTGCCACAAAAAAATTTGCATACATACCCAACATAAGCACAACATGTCTGTATCTCATTTGCTGCCTTTTTGCACTGCTACCATGCTATAAAGGGACATTCATAAAAACAATAATTCAAATATGACTACACTCAAATTTGCTTAAAATGTGAGAAGATCAAGTCCTAAATTTGGTTCCATTAAAATGCAATGGATTTCTGCAAGACAGAGCTAGGTTAGTCACTGTTTATCACTAAATACCACAGCTTTGCACAGAAAAATAGAGTGTGAATAAAAATGTCAAACATCTTATCTGATTGTCTATTGCATTGTATGAAGAACTTACTTTATTGACTGGAAGAATGTTTTTCACATTGAAGTAGAATCCAAAGTAAACCATGTTAAAAACTCCGTGACGGCCCAGTGTTGCAGTAAGGCCTTTGTTGAGTCCTTGGAAGCCCAGACCACCGGTTTTAATGATCTGCTGAGCTTGAACAAAGCTAGATGGTTGCTACACAAGTTAAGCAAAAGAAGGAAGAGATCATCTTTGCAAAAAGAAAACAATAAACATAGCGTCATGTCCATGCTGTTGACAAACACAGTGTTGTCAATTCTTGTAATTTTATAATACGTATCACTGTATTTGTTATTTTCTCTTTCCTGTGACCAATAAAAACCACAACTTTAATTAAAAAAAGATTCCTTATTTTTCTGATTGCAGAATAAGATGAAAGCAGGACTTGAGTACTGTAAAAGAGTAGTACTGTAACAGATTTTCACTTCATAAAAGGCAAAAAGAAGAAACTCCCTCATATCAGACAGAATCTGCCTGACTACATGCACCTTTGATCTTTTTTTGAATATACCATGATATTCAGAATTAGCTATTCCCCTTCTGAATATTTTACATTTTTTAGCAGCCTTATAGAAACATTACTTTCAAAAAGTTGTTGAATAGAGTTTGGCTTTCTCCAAAGCATAAAGCCAAAAAAAGCCATAAAGCCATAAAGCTCTGGGTAATCAAATCTATAATTAGAAAGGCAAAACATGACTTCCACTAGGAGGTTCAAATATGAAAATATAGAAGAATTTTGACTACACCAGTATGAATACCACTAATTTCAATACACTTATTTGTTTAATAGCTTTCCATTTCAAAACATCACTGTGGTAGATCAACAGAATCAGCCAAATGATGCTACTATATCTGACCCAGCATATGTCTGCTTATTTAGGTGACCTACGAGCTTAATCTTTAATACAAAGTTCCATTCTGTTTTTTCATATTTCACAACTAATATTATCCTGTTAATGCTCAGCATATACTTTACTAGAGTTTACTTTTCTAGCTACTTCCAAAAATTCAAGTCAGAATCTATTCTAAAACAGAGATACTAAACATGGATACTAGCAATAACATCCTTTTTTGTGCTCCAAAAATGGACATTAGATCTTTAAGAAATAATACAGCAACCTTCAATATTAAGGTATCCCTTAGTATCCCTTGTCTTGAGTGTGGATTTATTCATGCCTCAGAGGGGAAGCCTATCACTTGCTGAACACCTGAGATGGGATTAATAAGTCCAATTATAGACACCTGCAATGTCTACACCTGACTTCCCTTTTCAGTCCTTTAGTAACAAGGAGGACTCTTTGGCAGCACTTCCATTTTACCAAAGGAGGCGTCATCATGTCAACCAATCAAGCCATAGAAGGTCTGCGGTTCATCATTGATGATGGAAGGACCTTAGACAGAGGAATTTATTGTACAAACATCTGGAGTTAATGCACTTCACACAGCTGTTGACTATTGCTTAATATAGACCCGGTTCAGTGGAATCTGGAATCAGATTCTTCTCATCATAAGGCAGAAAATTGTATTTGTTTAATTAATCATAACACTTATGTCAGGTGAGGAGATTTTAATCATCACACCAGCTTCTATAGCCAGGGAGTTATCCAGGGCTACAGGGAAAGGGAAAAAAAAGAAAAAGGAAAACCAAACAACATAGTGCTGGACTTCTTGCAGTCTACTTTAACAAAAAGCCACCATTATTTTTATCCACAGCAATCCACATTACAAAAGGGCTGATACGTGATTTATAGTGGCCTTCCTCTTTAAATCTATCAACCCTGGAAAGATGATCTGCTACCACAGAACAATTCAGCTGTCACTGCAGGGTGTGAATATTTGCTTTGGGGGTGTGCTGGAGTCTGGGTGTGAGTGTATGTGCTCATGCTCTTCCTTGTTCCTTTTAAACAAGATATATTTATTATTTCTATACAATAGTCAAAGAAATATGTGAACTGCATTAGGTTTCATCAGGTACTATGAAAGCTCCACAATAGGATAGGTACACACTTTACTTAAACCTTTTAGAAAAACAGTGCATGGTAATGCCTTATGCTGTATAATATAACCTCTGGACATGCTTCTTCCAATGGGCTTGAGTTTGCATGCTTTATTGTGGAATGTTCTTTAACATTTTCTTAATGAGAACTTGATGTCAAGGTATTAAGTCACTGGAGTTTTTTCTAATTTACAGCAAATTTTGAAGTTCTAACACTTTAGAAAGATACATTAAAATTAACATATCTGTGATATAACAATCTTTGTGATTAAAGAACTTAATTTAGCTTGGATTTTTTTCCTTAGAGCAAGTAGTTAATATTTTCAATGTAAACTAGGTTTCTAGTAGAGTCCAAATACCATTCTGTCACAATTTTATTTGTATAATAATATACTATTATTTGGATTTTGTGAAATTTTGCATTTAAATTAAATTAGAGAATATTCACTAGAACAAAAACAACTCAGATACTTTTGGACAGCTACAGTTTGATTATTGTACAATTCTGAAGGTCACCAAGGAAGGGATGCTGTAACTAAAGGAAATAATTGGCTAAAATTTACAAACTAAACCACCCCAGACTTTGTTATAAATTTTGCAGTAGAGAAAAATTTAAAACGTATGAAGTGAAAGGATACATTGGTCTTTTGCAACTTTACAAGGAATAGTTTGTTCAAAATATAATGGTGGTTTGTTTACACTTAAAAGAAGAGGGTTTTTAAAGCTAAGATAATTATATCTTCACAACTGGGAAGCAGAAAGATCCAGAATATCTGCTTAGTTCACTACTGCTGGAGCCATAGTAGTTCATAATTTTTATCACATCATCTTCTTGAGAGACAGATCCTCTCATTCATTGCTTTTTCCTACTTTCAGTCTCTCTTCTTCCAGGATCCTAAGCATTTTACTCCTGCTCTGCACTCTTTCTCTGTTTAGTGGCTTTCCTGCCCAAGTTCAAAAAATGTCTAGACTGGAGACTTGCAGCAAATAAACATATCTTTCATATGCATTACGAATCAAACAGGAGTTTACCAAACATTTTAAAATTTATTCTGGAAGAAAATGCTTTTCTGGATGGCTTATGGAGTAGGTACCAGTTACTTTATGACATTTGGAAATCAGTAGCTGTATTTTTCCAGAGTGTACCTGAGGAGCTTGGCCCCAACAGATTATGTAAATGGCCAGGCCATAAATCTCTTTACTGTGCATCCCCCAAAACTGTTCAATTTGTGCAGATGAGTGCTACAAGGCATGCAAGTATTAACTCAGTCAAAACATAATAGTAAAATATGCAAAAATCATGTCCCACCAGGGATTCAGCCAACCTTTTCATGTGAATGCTTCTATGATTTGGCACTTCTACCATGGTACAGCTGATTTCTCAAAAGATTTTGAAAAAGATGATTTGACAATTGTTATTTTTATTAAATGAGAAAATGAAAAAGGAACTTCATTACTGCCTTCCTTCCCTTTATCCTGGAACATGCTCTGCATTAAAATTAATAGAAGCTAGTGCATTCCTGAGAACACTTGATTTTCATGAATCAATGTTTTCCAGTTTAATATTTTTCCTCTTTCAGCAGTACCCAGAATCGTGGACAATGTTTTGTACAATGACTTCTTTGGACGAAACAATATTTGAATAACAAAACTCTGAAGTTAAGCAAGAATTTAAATTATCAATGTACTTGTTATATAACAATTTTCCAGTTTGTGCTAATAAAAGTGAAGTCTTGTAAGTAATTTCATCCAAGAAACATTGCATAAAATAGAGTAGCTGGACTCTGTCTAGGGCACAGGGCCATGGTGTTTTATGCTAACCTTCAGTGCTCACTTGAAATCTGGAGCCTGCTGGGGTAAATGCGCTGTGTCCAAGGGGCTCAGGTTTGTACTCCTGGATTACAATTCCTCACAGTGCTGGGTTGCTGGCTGCTTGGGAGGGATGAAGGTGCATTTCAGGCACCGAATATTTTCAGGGGAGATGCTGATGCCTCTGTCAGTGCTGCATGCATCTCTGCATACCTGAAGGCATTGTCTATTGGGTCTCTTCCGTTTCTGTTGAGCTTGTGGGGAAATCATTTGCATCCACCAATATAATACAGACATTCTGCTCTAAATATGAACCTCAAAGTGCATTATACCCAATAAAATGGAAAAAAGAGAAGGAAGCAGTTTTCCTACCTCTGTGAAGGCGTTCTGATTGGTCTGTAAGGTAACCTTCACTACTTCAAATGGGTTAACCACAACTGCCTCTGTCAACCCAGATCCCAAGCCAGCAACTGCAAATGCCTAGGAAAGTTCAAATGAAAATTGAGTATTAAGGAGTAATACTTCCTCTACATCAGATTGTGAAACCAAGGGATACAATGCAAACTGCAAGACTACAGTGATGCAGCAGTATTCTATTGCTAAACAACTTGAGCCCTTGATAGATGCTGACAGTTCATGAAGACAATATGACAATAGCCATAAACCATATTCTAAAACAATCAAAACAAAATATCATAGCACTCCATGTCCATGTATTCTCTTTTCAGCTGGAAGGGAAAATATGGTACCAAATGATTACACAAACATGGAAAAAGTGGCAAAAGAATGTCCTCATGTTCTCTTTGGATGGACTCTGAATAATACCACAAATATAAGTGTAGTTATACAGCAGTAGAAAAAATAAAATCTCAGAACTGGGCATTAATAACATAACACTAACATATTACCTTAAAAATACATGTAAACAACTAAAATAGTTCAGTACTTAAGCAAATTGCACAAGTAGAATGTTCACCTAGTAGTTAAAAATCCTAGAAAGGTTTATATGGGCATGAGTGACACAGGAGGAAATGTCAGCATTCATTGCAAGGTTGAATTAACTCAATTTACTTAGAAGCTAGTGGCATTTCAGTCATAGATATGGAGATATTCACTGCTTTGCTTTCCATCATGGCACAGCCTTTAAAGATACCTTAATTTTTTTAAACAAAAAGAATTAAAATATTTAGGTTAATTGAGAAAGTTCAGAGGGGTTAAGTTTAATGATCACTTTACACATTTACTGCCTTCGCTTAACATCCCCAAACTCTCTAGGTGCTGAAAAAGTCCCGGGACCAAAATACATGATAATGAATCCATTTGCTGAAATTCAAAGAAGCCAATAGTAAGGGAAAAAACAATAGTGAGCAAAAACTTACTTAATGCAGAGGGATTTGAGCAAGGACTTCTGAGAGCTCAAGAAAGAGAGGAATGAAAAGTTAGAAGGGTAGTGACAAACATTGGTCTTACTGCCTTTGGAGTGTGTTACTAAAAAATTGATCTTTCCTGTAAGGTGGGAACATTTCATCATCAATCATGAGACTGAAGCCAGCAGGAAGCTGGTGCTGTATGTATGCATCTGTCTTTTAATAATAAATTGATATGAGGTCTGTTGAAGTACCTAGAAGCATTCTGCCTGGCTTAGACCAGAATCCCCCTCAGTCATTTTTTTCCCCCTCACTACCTTAGGACAAAAATGCTTCTATAGTAACAGTACTGAACCAAAAATGTGAGGGGTTCTGATTGTTCTAAGCTTTGCTGTATCTGTTCTATGAATCACAGCAGCTCTTGGGCAGCTTGTAAACATGCAATAGTATGTTTACAAGTTTTCAGCCTATTTTTCTTCCTCCCAAAAAAGTGCTGGGGTATTATAGAACCTTCAACCCTGCTCTTTCCACTTGCTAGAGAACAAATATCAGTCTTCCTCTATACACCTACGGATGAGAACTTCTGAAAAATACCAGATAAAACAGGAGAGACTGCAAACAGCTATAGGGCCAGTGGAATAATTTAGACCAAGAGGAAACTTGCTTTAACCTAGTTAATAGAATTCCATGACCATTCACTCACTGCAATTAAAGAGAGATGTAACTGGAAGCAATACTCTTTAAAAACAGACTTGAAATTACCAAAACTTTTATAGCACAGCCTTAAAAAGATAAATTGTTTCCTAAAGTTGTGATATCATCATAATGAAAAATAGATATTTACTATGATTTACATTCTTACACCACAGGAAGCTGTAGCTCTTATAAAAAGTATTTTACTCCTAATGCACAATAGCAGAATTAAGATCTACACATGAGAATGCAAATTACACATGCAAGCTACATCTTCACATTAAAACATTTCTGTGTATCTTTATGCCCTGCATTTTGTTTTTAAACCAGTTATTTCATGAAATTAATTCCTAACTCCACCAATGGACAAGAGAATTATGATGGACATCAATAACTTATGTTTTTGATGGACATCGATAACTTATGTTTCTTTTATAAAATTTTTAAAATTTTATAATACAGATCTCAAGGCTGAGATCTGTATTTTTTGTTACAGTTGTACGGTGTCTTGGAGAATAGGACTGTGAGGTTGAAGTATTAAACTAGACATGATGACATGAATAAATAAATATTGAAAATGTTCAACTTTTTTCGTAATTTTGTAAGAATGAAGAATGACAAGCTGTATACAGACTTTTCCATCGTGGCTGTTGTTATCCATGTTCATGAATGTTATGTTGTAGGGAATTATTTTGAGGACATTTGATATAAAACACAACTTATCAATTTTGATATATTCTTATCAATATTTTCTTATCAAGGGACAGGTCTGTTTTGAAAAACTCTGAATTGAGCTGGACCTTTTAATTTTGGGCTTTTTCTATGGGAGGAAGCAGATGAGACAGACTGTTCAGCAGACACATACTACATCACAACACAAAGTTCTGTATTCATACATACCAGTCCTGGTGGCAATGATGCATGTCCCAGTAGCTTCTTGTATTGTTCAAAGGTGAAAAACTGTGAATAGAAGTTAGATTGAAATTAAACTAAAAGAAATTATTAGTTACTTTTAAAAATTAGTAAAAAGCAGACTACAATGGAGTTTCACTACCTCATATCCTGAGCAGCTACACGCAGTTCTGCAAAATAAACTTAAGGCCCTTTTATTTCACACTCTCTGTAGCAGAGTTAGATGTGCAAGAGTAGACAATCAGGCTTTGGAACTGATTTTATTAGTGTGTCATGCATAATAGCAGGATAAGTGCAGTTCAAGTAATGCTTTATCTAAGAGTTCATTTACATCATATAGGACCTATTTTAAGTAAATTTTTATAAACTTTTCCTCTAGCATTAACTTTCATAAACTATTTAAATGTAGTAGCAGATATTACAATTTTCCCAAGAAATCACCCCCACATCCTTAATTTAATGTGATGCAATTGCTTTTGCATTTCTCAAACACTAGTCTGCTTCTCATCAGAAAGATATAATTGTGGATTTTGAAGATGGAAAGTCTGCCATTTTTATAATCTTCTACTGTCAACAGGCACATTTCTTTTCCTGATTTCTCTTTACAAATGAATCTTTCAGTCAATTGTCTGCTTTCAGTGGCGCTTCAACGTTCTGAGCATCTGCAATCCCTTAGAGGATGTCTTGAAGGCCTGTACTCATGGGTGTTTGAATCTCAAGAAAAAAGTAAAATCAGCTTCACCTGCACCAACATGGTGAATGGCTCACTTTACAACCTACCATGCCTTGACACCCAAACCCATTAGTTTTAAGAATACCTTCTGTGAATCCTTATAAAAATCAAAGCATAATAAATGAATGGATTTGTTCTTCCAAGAAGAAGGTTTAGAATAACTCTGACTGCACTGAAGACAGGAGGAAGCTTCCTGTTGGCACAGTCAAATAGACTTTTGCTGCCTAGCTCCTTGTCTGTGGACACGAAGTCTAAGATTCATGGGTCAAGATATACTCTAGAGAAAGAGTATGTGTGGCATTTTACAAATTATTGGGAAGATGCCCTCTGAAATACAGCACACAATCTAGGCCACTATTTATAAAACAACTCAGACTACATCATATTCAAAACAGGGCTACCGGGACCATTAAGGAGAACTTAGAGATTATTTTAAGAATGAAGACTGAAAGAGAGTAACTGCTTTCCTTGTTTAATGTAGCAAAAGAGACACTGCAAGAGAATGAAAAACAAGGAAGATACGTAACATAAATAAGTTAGGTGTAAAAGCAAAATATACTCATAAGTAGAATGTGGCTGGAAATCTGATGAAGCTTTCTTCTAACTAAAAGAGTCCTGAAACAGTTTTCCAATAAGAACAGTTGGGGAAAAATCTTTATGTTTTGAAGGCGAGTGTTTGATAAGTTTATGAAGGAGATTATAGAACAAATCCCATAGTGTCTTAAATTCATATTCTGCAAACATGTTACTGAAGCCACTGCAAAAGTAATCCAGTTGCTATCACATAAGACAGATCTGAGTGCAGTGAAAACGATCTAGCATGAGGATGGCAGAAATTGTGGACAAAAAAGAGTAGGTACCTGAATTCTGGGTAACACCAAAAATATTGGAGGTGTTATTCCACATAATTTTCACACATGGAACAACACAAGGTCCCTAACCGCAGCTCACTATTTGTGAGTTCTGTAATCTAAGAATATTCACGTCTTTGCATGCAAAATAAAGTGTCTTTTACACAGCATGTCTGGTATGATGGGAATGGAGAACAAAAACCTGTCACAGTTCCACCAAGACTGCATCAGTACAGGTTCATATCTCCTAGTACACGAGCTGTCACATCCCAGTCTAGCAAAAGTAAATAGCCAGAACTTTTAACTTTCCTCTCTGCTTTCCAATGTTGGCCTGTAACATTTGATTAGTTCAGAGCAAGCTGGTTCAAATGAAGCTGGGATCCTTGGAAAGTTGGTGAATTCTGTGACCACAGAGAATGTCTCCACACAGCATCCGCTGATGAATGAGACAAACCAAACTGTTTCTCCATGAGAGGAAGGCAATGAGCCATGAGGCCAATGGAGACATGGGATTCATAAGAAATATAAGGGAATAGAGTTTTTAAGACAAGAAAGATTGTGTGGCCTGTGCTGAATCTCAGCCAAAGAAGACAAGCTCTCTCTCTCATGGTTCAGTACTACAGACCTATCAGAAACAAAACAGCTATTCCATAAACCACGTGTACAGGAACATAAGTAATAAGCAGCACATTTTCATTTGAACTTGTTTAGAACCTTGTCCTATGGCAAAGTCAATAAAATTTTTCAATCAAGACCTGCTTCAAATGAAAAGTCACTGGAATCATACCAAAACCATTGGAGAATTGGGTGTTAATGTGTTAATAATGCCTCTGTCTTAAAGCAAGAAGGAATATATATACATAAGCAAAATTGGGTTGTTAAATTCTGGAAACTGATGGGCTGATACTCTGGTCACTGGATGGATATTTTTTTATATCCTCAGTTGGGATTACTGTATCATTTTGCAGAAAAGGTCCTAGAACTGCGACCCAGATTTTGATTACCCTCCAAAAAGTGTAAAGATTGAACATTAACCTTGCAAGCATCTTGCAAATATGTTTAAAACTTTTGCATTGGCCTTGACCATAACCAAAAAAGATAGAAGTGTTACTTAAACTCTAGCTTTATCTTTTTGAAGGTATAATAAAGGTCTGACAAAGTGGGAGGGTAAGCGGCTTCACTGAACTAAATTAATTTCTTATTGCGATAAAATTTGCTTTATTCTCTCTCCAGCATCTTTCTAGACATTGTTACCCTCTTAACCTTTAATGGAATTTCTGGTATTCCTTAATGTTTTCCATAGTGTTACAGATCTGTAAAATAGTTGTAATAAAGGCAGAATTACATTACCCAGCAATTTTTTTGGTCTTTAAAATGTTACCTTAAAAATCAATAGCTTCCTAGAGTCATAAATAAAATAACTACTTAATAGGTAACTATGCTTTAAATAATTTTTAAAAGAAAAAAATCAATAGGAATAAAATGTAATATAAATGTTGCTGGGTGTACTAGAGTGGCTAGTATACATACAATTTTTCAAAAAACAAAGATTTCATACTGTATCCGATGACTTTATATATGTCCACCCAAAATGTTTTTAAAAACACAGCATAATTTGTCTTTTCCTCTACAGTTGTATTAAGTCAATAGCTTTGTACAAAAAAAAAAAAAAAAAATCTCAGAATAAACGTATTTAAAACATGCTTTTGTGTATATAGTAACCAATATTGTCCATCTGGCAAAGATACACTTTAATTGAAGTTACACAGAAAATAGCCAAAGTACTTACCAGATGTCTCAATAACTCTAAGATAAAAATATATGCTTGAAACAAGATGTCTGGGAACACATGAGCAATATAAATTTGCCCCAAAAGTTCATCTGTTAACCATTGTATTGGCATCATCATTTCTTTCCTCCAAGTTCAATCTAACAGAAAGTTATAAACTTTGACTTTTCATCTTCCAGAAATACCAGCTTTCTTTTTAGAAGGGAAATAAAAAGAGAGAAAAAAAGAAATAGCAAGACAGACATGAGAACACAGTTGACTAAAAATGAAGCTGTATCTTCAACACTTAACTGAAAAACTGGGGCTAAATAACTCATTATAATAGCTTTATTTTTACTTGCAAAAATACACACAAGATAAATACAATGTTTCAGTAGCACAAGTACATTTCATCTTAGTACAAAATCTCCCTTGTCTATTCTCTACACACTTTTATGACACTATAACTAGAAGCTTTCAAAAAAGTTCATTACAAACATAAAAAGAAGCTACTGGAATCTAGAAAATGCCTCTTTTCCTTTTGTGCTTTCTCAAATCTCAGAATCATTGGCCTGAATGTAGTCTTCCTCTAAATCTCACTAGTCATTTAGGCAGTGGAGAAGGGACAGCTTGAGGCTTGTTTAGCTGAGGAAAACTATTAGAAGAATAAAGATTGGAGGGTGGGCCAAAGGAAGCAATGACTTTTCCTTTGGAGTCATAGTCAAATAAGGTGAGTGGAAATCTGAGATAAGCTGGATTCTCTTCAGGTCAAAGCATGGGTACAAATTCCACTTTGAATGTTAAAATTGTACTGGCATATGACATCTCACATTGAATTGTTTCATTATACAGGTCCTTACAAGGACATTATTGTTCAGCTCTGTTCTGTCACTGAATTCTTCTAATGTAGAATACAGCTGATGTCTCAAAAAAGTTATCCTGATGTCCTTGGAACAGCAGTAAATTTAAAGGAATAGTAAAATATAATATAGTAAATAATAAAAGAATTCAACTATTTAATTAAAAACCTCACATGTTTAACATTTAATGTTGATTCTCATGTTTGCAGAAAACTCAGCTCTCACATAAGTGTCCAAGAACCAGGTAGAAAGCATCCCACGAAGAGAGGACAAGTAAGACATTAAAGGGGCCTGAGCTTATGATGTACAAGAGTTTGAGAGAAGTGAGTCTGTTTAGCATGGAGACAAGAAAGCTAAGGTGGTTTAAGTTCTATCTTCCACCATCCAAATTTTATACAGAAGAGTCAGACTTTCTCACAGGCTGACAACAGAAGAATGAGAGGCAGCACACAAAGGTTGCAACAGGAGGATTTGGGCTGGATATAAGGCAAAATTCTACACAGAGGAGGAACACAGAGAGGCTGCAGTCTCCATCCTTTAAGATTTCAGAATTCAACTAGACAAGCCATCTGAACATCCTGATCTAACCATGAAATCAGCTCTGCTTTGATCAGAGATACTCCCCAACTTAAAACCTTTTTATGATTCTATAATTACATTGAATATCATGGGGTTTAAGCTAATTTAATCAATTTGAATAAAGGAAAGTGATTTGAAGTTTATGAATGACTCAAATCAGTAGGAGAAATCAAATGGGTTAGTATTTTAACTAAATACATGCTGGAATCTAAAAAGCACAGTCAGATTTACTTTATCCTGTTTCAAATGAAATTAAATGGAGAGACAGAGGAAACATCACAATATGAAGAAACCAAGTTATTAGGAATCTTCTAAATATTATCCATCTATTCTTCACTGCCACTTTGCCATTAAATAGGACTTTAGTTTTTCTGGTTTTATTAAATAATTTTGAGATAAGTGACATATGTCACTTGCATCTAAAATGCCAGTGCAAACATGAAGATGACATTACCAGAACTCCTTTAGGATTCTGTTACAAGGTCACATCCTGTCACTTTATACAAATATTATTCCTCTGTAAAGGAATTGGTATGTGAATGATTAATTGCAGACTAAGGACCAGAATCATATGCAGCCTTTTTAGAAAGAAACAACAAAAAGAAAGAAAGGAAAATCAAGACATTCTGTATAATAATTGCTTTTAGACACAGTTGGTGCAACTATGGAAACCTCAAAGTTCTGAAATAAAAGACTAAGAAACATTTGCTCATAACACAATGGCTACTTTGATAGATTTAGAACTTTAGAATTATGTGCTTAATAATTATGTTTTAATTAAAAAGGTTGAATGGCTCAACTGAAAAAAATTGATGTATTTAAGTATTTTGCTTAGGACTGTTACGAAAATCCTGTTCTACAAATGAAAATAAAGGATAATAAAAGAAAATCAGATCAGCATTTGACAGAAAATACACTTTGATAGCATCTATAACTGCAAGAGAGCTGGAGTAAAATATTTTGCACAATAAGGAGCTGTATCCATTACAATTTTCAATCTCTTAAAAAGAGAGACTATGGAGCAGAGTGTTCTTTGGTGCACAAAAAAACTCTGGGCAGCACTTCAAACCTACTAAATAAGTACTTATTAGTGGCTTCTTTAATGGCTTCTTGTGTTAATTTATTAAGCTGTTAGTTGTTTTGCAAGTTGCTAGGCATTTTCAGTAAAACCAAATATGTAAACCAGAGGCAATTATGAGGCTATAATATAACTTAAAATATTTTATTAATTCTGACAATATAAAATAATTGCATTTTTCTTCCAGTAACATTTCATACACAGGTCAAAATTAGCTTAACATTTATGAGCCTTATCCTACACTTCTTAATCAAGGACAGTTTTTATTGTGCTATCAACAGGAAACTTTCCTCCTAATAAAAATCAGAGGATTAATATGCCAAATAAGTTTAAGATTCTAATCTCAGTCAGTGGGGGAGAAATAAAATGTTTTACAGCTGCCACTGTCCCTAGTTATACTTTTAAGGGAGGAAGCATGGGGGTTTTACCTTCACTGCCCTTTTGGGTGTCTCAGCCAAGACAGGAGGAAGTATTCCTTTGTAGAAGCCAAGTAACCTATTGAAGAAAAAAAAAAAAAGAAATTATTTTTGTATGGATAAACAATATATCAATACCATACTGCCAATTCTTTTTTTGCTTTTGAGCAAAGCAGCTAACCTTTCAGCATTTCCAGGTATACAGACAAATAATGATACTCTCTGCTTACTTGCTAAACAACTACTGTGCTACCAATTATATACTGGTGAGACGATATAAAGAAATCAGCAATGCATATGTACAAATTCAATCAATTTTTTCTGAAATACAAGAAATTGTATTTAAAAGGTGAGGAACATTTTTGACAATGAAAAAGAAGTATTATTCCATTGTTTTAATTTGCTTAGCATAGCAATGTTTGTATTAAAAATTGAAATCACAAAATCACAAAATCCAGATTTGGAAAAACCTGTGACTTCAGCAAGCTGCATACAAAAATACTGCTTGCTCATTTTCAGATACTAGCTCAGACATATTTTGAAGTTTAATTTTAAACATGACTCAAAATAGATGAAGTTTTTTTCTTTTAGCAACTTAGTTCTAACTCAAGTTACCTATTCAGACATCCATGACAGAACACATGTATTTCATCTTGGAAAAAAACATTTGGATGGTATCTTGTCACTGTATGTGTGCATATATTTCTATATCTATCTACCTATCTATCTATCTACAACCTGCTACATGCCAACAGACATGGAATTTGCAGGCAGCCTGAGCTCTGCTTACAAGGTCAGTGTAGATACATAATGCTGGGTCTTGGGAATGCTTTAAATGACAAGCAGTTTTCAAAATCCTCATCTGGGGTAGAAAAAGACACAGTCCTTGTCTGCTAGGTCTGCATACTAACCTGGATAGTGCATGGTGAGAGTTCAGAAAGGCATTTAATGGAATCACCAAGAGGAATCATAGAATTATCAAGGTTGGAAGAGACCTTAAAGATCGCCCAGTCCAGCCATCAACCCAGCACTATCACTGGTACCCCTAAACCACGAAACCACATCACCCAGTGCCAGACCCAGACACCTCTTGACCACCTCCAGGGAGGGTGACTCCACCACCTCTCTGGGCAAACTATTCCAATGTCTGACCATCCTAATAATAAAAAAAAAAGCTTTCCTATATCTAATTTGCATTGTTACTGTCTCAGCTTAAGTTACCTTGTTAGCCAACAAGAATATATCCTACAATTTATCCATCTTCAGAATGTATACACATTTATTCAGGACTGTAAGAGGATTCTTTCTACACACACAGAAAAAAAATTAGTTAAAGCAAAGCATTTGTGTTTTTAAAAATGTTGGAAGGTGGTGATGTCGGAATGTGATGATTCACCTTTCTAAAGCAGCCTCTTATTTGGAATATTTTTGCAGAATATGTGAGAGACATGACATCAATAGATTCTCCTATAGTTGATCTCTACATGTCAAAGGAAAACAATGAAATTCATATTCCCCATGTGAATTTAAAATACTACAAATGCTATACCATTTTCCCCATCCTTCTTCAAACACTTCTCTGGAGTTCTCTGCTTGGGCTTCTCCAATATAAATAAGATAATTTAGGCCTTGTAAGATGCTCCAGGTTGGGCTTAAAGAAAGCAATGTATGAACTCCAGCCTACAACAAAAGGATGCATTGAGCATTTAACACAATGATGGTTTAATGTCAAAATACTGAAAGGTAGGAGATTAAGGAATTCAGTTGTCATCAGGTGTTTAAATTTCCCCAAAGTCTTACTTTCCAAACAAAAATATACAAATATATATCTATGTATATATTAATATAGATTGGATATACCTAGAGATACCTAGATATGGATATAGCAATATAAATATAATGGATCCATAGAAGCATACAATCATAGAAACATAGAAAGGTTTGGTTTTAAGGGACCTTAAAAATAATTTAGTTCCAATCTTCCTGCCATAAGCAGGGAATTTCCCACTAGTTACTCTGAGCCCCATCCAGCCTGGTCTTGGTTGTTATTCTTAGTCCTGGGCCCATTTTAGTCTTTAATGATTCATCTATATTCAGAGCATATTGCTGATTCAGCAAGCAATTGAAATGTCAAATAACTTCAAGAAGGTAATTCATACATTTTAATGTAAGTTCAAACTGAAACTGAGGTCCAAGTAAGATCAGCTACAAGAACACAGATCCCTATAAACAATGTCAAAACACCAGTGATTCAGGTCACCATTAGAGCAGGCAGTGGATTACTTGAAAGTTCTAAAGAAATGGGAACTGAAAATATGAAAAGCAATTATCAATTGCTTCTGAATCACAGAAAGGCTGATGATGAAAGGGACCTCTCGAGATCATCTGACCCAACCCTTGCTCAAGAAGGGCAACCTAGAGCCAGTTGTCCAGGACCATGTCCAAACAGCTTCTAATTATTTCCAGAGAACGACTACCCTTTAAGGTAGGAGATCCCACAACTTCTCTGGGCAGCCTGTGCCAGCGCTCAGTTACCCTCACAGTAAAAATGTGTTTCCTGATGTTCATATGGACACCCTTTTGCTTCACTTTGTGTCCATTGCCTCTGGTCCTGTCACTGGGTGCCACTGTGAAGAGCTTGGCTTCATCCTCTTTGCATCCTTCCTTTAGGTACTTGTGCACATTGATCAGATTCCCCTCTGAGCCTTCTCTCCTCCAGGCAGTTCTGTCTCTCAGTCTTTTCTCATATGAAAGGTGCTCCAGTCCTTTAATCATTTTAGTGGTCCTTCAACTGAACTCTTTGTGTTCTAACAAAGTTAGAATTGTGGTCTAACCAGTGCTGAGTAGGGGGGAAGGAAGTAAACACCTTCCTTGACCTGCTGGCAGCTAAAGCAGCCTGCTGAAGTGTTGGCAGCCCAGGATATCAGCAGTCCCTTTGGTTGCAGGCCATATTGCTAGCTCATGCCCAGCTTGGCGTCCATGAGGACCTACAGGTCCTATGCTGTAAATCTGCTTTCCAGCTGATTGGCCCTGAATATAACAGTGGTGTGTGGTTTATTTTTCCTCACACACAGGACTTCACACTTTCCCTTGCTGAACTTCATGGGGTTCCTGTCAGACCATTTCTCCAGCACGTCAAAGTCCACCCAACTGGCAGGCAGTACAACCCTTTGGTATAACAGCCACTCTCCCACATTTGAATCATCAGTAAACTTGCTGAGGGTACACCCTGCCCCTTCTTTCAGAATATGAATGAAGATGTTGAACAGAGTTGGATCTAGTACTGACCACTGGGGTACACTGTTAGTTACTGGCCTCTAGTTAGACTTTGTACCACTGACCCTTTGTACCAATGACCCTCTGGGTCATTCAGCCAGTTTTCAATCCACCTCAGTAAGTAAGTAAGTACTAACAGAAGCTTTTGATATCTTGTACCAAGCTCAACTCCAGGTAGGCTTTGATTTCCCTAACCAAATCTCTGCATGCTCAGGCTGTCTCTGTACTCCTCTCTTGCTACCCGTCCCTGTTTCCACCTTCTGTATGCTTTCTTTTTTATGTTTGAGTTTTGCCGGGAGCTCCTTGCTCAACAACACAGGCCTCTTGAGATCTTTGCCTGACTTTCTGCATGCTGGCATGGACTTGAGTGGAGGTGATCCTTGAATATTTTGCAGGTTTCCTGGACCCCTCATCTCTCCAGAGCCCTTTATCATGGAACTTTTCCAAGCAGATCTCTGAATAAGTGACAGTCTGCTCTCCTGAAGTCTAGGGCTGTGAACTTGCTTTTTGCCCTGCTCCCTCTTCTCAGGATCTGAACTCCACCACCTCATGGTCACAACAACCAAGGCTCACTTTGACCATCACCCCAGTGAGGCCTTCTTCATTTATGTGTTAGAACTCCAATGGAACACTTTTCATTGACTCTCACTTGTATCAAGAAGTTATCATTAATGCTGCTGGATTGCTTATGCCCTGCAATGTTGTCCCTCCAGAAAATATCAAGGTACTTTAATTCCCCATTAAGGATCAGAGTCTGTAAACATCAGGCTGCTTCTGGCTGTCTCTACAGGGCCCCATCTTCTTGTTGTTCCAGGTCAGGCAGCCCATAGTAGATGCCTACCACCAAGTCACCACTATCGATCTACTCTTTAATCCTTACCCATAAACTCTCATCATTAAACCTCAGGCAGAGCTCCATGCACTCCAGTTGCTCCCTCCTTGTCTTCCTGGCCAGCCATTCCTAAATGGTCTGTATCCCCCCACAGCAGCACTCAGTCCATTCACTGCATCCCTGGGATCCTGACGAGATCCTGCCCCTGCAGCTGCACACAGATCTCCAATTCCTCGTGGTTATGTCCCATGTTGTGTGCCCTGGCGTGCAGGCTCTTCGGAGAAACTTCCTCACTTGCATGCAAATGCGTGAGGTGACCCCAGCTGGGCCCTGTTTATTCATGTTGTGTTCCTGGTGGTTCACATCACCCCAGCTGCTTTGCTTGGCAGCCTCTCCATCGCTCCCTCAGAGCTGCAGTAACTGCCCCCCTCCCTCAGGGCTCCTGGTTTAATGTCCTCTTTACCAGGTCAGCCACACTACAGCAAAGATATGTGTGCAAAGATACCACTCTGCACCTGATATCAGGCTGATCTGCTTATTTTAAGGCTGACACTGAAGACTTTCTGCTGGAGGAACCTCTACTGTGAACCAGGAGAATCTGCAGAGCCGAGTAAATATATTCATGGCCCTATGGATCCCTAAAATGTGAAGGGATCTGTAAGTGGCTTTCACTGCTTTATTCCTCCCTCCTCTTTGGAATCAAATCTCTTCATGGAAAACAGACAAGAAGGAGTTAAGGTCTATTCCTATGGAACACATTAACTTTAGAAATCTAAAAACACATGAAACTTTGAGGATATACATCCATATATGCAATATGTAATTCAGTAAACATGGTAAGAGCTAGCTCAGTATTTAATTACGAGCTGTGGTTTAGGGTTTTTTTCCCTTCCTGATTTGAAATAGAAACAGAAAAAAAAGGTTAGTAAGCACAGTCAGTGAGATGAAAGGAATAAATGAAAGGAGGAAGTAGAAGACAATGCCATCCCATCACTGCCTATTGTCAACTGACTAATTTTTTGCATAAAGTGTAGTTGCTTTTAGAACCTCCTGTGCCTGAGGTGGAGGACAAGCAGCTGCCCACAACTTTTACAAATAACATTTTACAAATTGTACCCATTAAAGATAGTTATTTCAATCTTTGGAGAATGAACCATTTACTTAATTAAAAAAACTAGCTTGATAGTAAGAAAAACTTGACTGGCTTTGCCAGTCAAAAAAGTACATACACACACAACGATCTTCTACTTCTGTTTTGCTTGACCAATTGAGTTAGCCTATTTGCTCACAGAGTATGAATTTTTTTCAAAGTCATCTAATGAACAGTGATGACATTTCACGTTTGAGAGATATTATCACCTGGACTCAAGCCTTCTTTCAAAAAACTGATGTTCAGAAAAATTATGAAACAGCAGCAACAGCAAACACTGCAGGGTCTGATAGAAGAAAGAGGAGATGACATCATATCCCTAGCTAGAGACACTGGAAAGAACAAATAAATTTCTAACAGAAACACAGCTACATCTTATTTTGTTTCAGCATTAAGGGTCTAAATGAACATCACCATTCAATTGTATTCTGGGCAAGAGCCCAAACTCATCTTTGCAGCAGTTGATTTTGAAACATTACAGTCAATCACATCTTCTCAATTTGTTCTTGCAGGCTTTCCCTATCCTTCTGGTTTCCATTTCTTGTTTGGAAGCCTTGACTCATTCACCCTGGCAAGGGGACCAACCTAAATCAGTTATTTTCTCCGAATTATACTGAAATTGGGATCTTGCTTAGCTTGTTGTTTTCTTCCTCTGCCTTTCACATAATTTTCCCTTTAAGGATCTAATAAAGCTGATTGAAGGCATAAGCACAATATTCCCTTTCTTTTGTTGCTGTCAAACCCAAGGCATTTACCCACATTGTTTTATAATTGAAACAAAAAACCTCTTAGGTCCAATTCTGCTTTCATTACCTCTGCATTATCCCAAGTATAAAAAAAAAGACCTGGCTTTCACGACCACATCAGTTACATGAAACAAATGCACAACTTTCAGATTTTACAAAATGTTTTATTTAAACAAAGAGAAGGAATTTTGAAGACATGATTGGTAAAAAGGTGGGTGTTGTTCAAAAAGAGGAAGAAAATATGTCTAAATATAATTAAGTTTGCAAAATTTCCATTTATATCAGGAAAAAGGTACCTTTTATTTTCATGCTATGTAGCATGTTGTGAATTTATTACTAATAGAAAATAAATAATTGGACACAGGGCAATATTACTTTAACATAACTGTAACATAACTGTGTGTTGACTTAGCTGGATTTTTAAAAGATTTTAAATTCCCAGAAGTTGTAGAAAAACAAGCAAGTGCTTAGTGAAGGCAGGCGCAAATTAGTACCTACCACTGAGAATAAGGGACTTACATTTAGCCATTTATTTTGAGAGCTGCAAGCCACTAACCAGTTCACACATGCAGTCTACCCTCAATCCCAGCATTTACAACTATTTCCCCAGCTGAGGAGATATGCTATAGGGAAGGCTGAGTGTCATTTTGGGACAACTGGCAGAGACTTCAGTATACTTGAAAAGATATTAAAGGTTGGACACATTCACAGAAAATCAGGCTTGGACACTCTTGCTCTCTAAATAGATTTCTTTTTTCTTGTGAAGTATGTTATGTATATTATCCTACTGAAAATGTTAAATACACATCTCTACAGGAATCCCATATAAACCTATCAATGACACAGTTAGCTAAACTGGCTTCTAAATTTCTATTATGCAACTATATTTATTTATTCTGTGTCTGCTATACAGATATCTGCCATTTTAGACATTGGCATTAAATACTAGGTCCTCACTTTCATAGCATATGTCACTTTTTTTAAATGAAGCTTTCATTGCAACACCTGGGAATTAAGGAAAAGCATAAATATTTTTTGCAGCAAGTAAAACAGAATTATATGTGACCCTGTGCCTGTAGTAATACTGTTACACTACATGCTAAAAGAAGACCAAGCCTCCAACTATAGGAATACTAGAAGCAGACCAGTTAATGAAAGAAATCTGTCAAGTAAGTTAGGACAACACACTGTATGAAAAGTGACTGCTTAAAAAGGAAGAGGCTGTTGGTGTAAGCTATTAAGATACTTCAGGAAAGTACTAACAGTGGAGAAGCTGGCTCAGAAGCAATCAGACTGGCCAAGAAATGGATTAATAATCACCATCAATCCGCCTCACTTATTCAAAATGACAGTCATCACTGTATTTACTGCATGTGGGTCAGATTATGAAGTTATTATGATCCATCATCCATGTGACTGTTATTCTTACTGAGAAATGAGTCTTTTTTCCATGAGTTTTAATCACCTCTCAATCTCTTGGTCAAAACCCTTGCTAATTTTTTGGCTTTCTAAGCTGCACTCTGAATTTATATGAGTTACAGGACGCACCTAAATATAAATCCCTCAAGAAACTGAAAGATGAAACTTTTTCCTTCCTTGTTTGTCTTTGTGGCAGTAAAAAAAGTGAGAATTAAAAAAGGAATATTTGTTAAAATTTATTTCTATTCAAATGATGGTCTTTTATACTTTTTTACTTTTATATATTATTTACATATTTCTCACATGCTTTCTGTGTTTTGCTATACCCAAGCAACTAAGAAAAAATAATCTAGGAAGGTGAAGGTATAGCCTCGCATTGTAACACACAATATAGCTTCAACAGTTTCCCATGGGTGGAAAAAGGACTTCTTGTTCGGAATTTTTGTCCCCAAGGATGATTATAAATTAGTTATTTACGTGGTACATTGTTACTGTGTACTGCCTGTCTAATAGATTAATGTGAATTAAATTATATTGGATTTTAAGCTGATAGATAGGCTCACACCTCTGCTCCTTACTCTAACTGCTAAGGGCCCGTGCAGCTGGGCTGGCACTGCTTCCAGGGAGTAATGGGGCTGCCTGGGAGCACGGTGGGAGCTGGCAGGCAGCGAGGCAGGACCTTGCCAGCTGCAGCACCTCTGCTGCAGCACTGTGCTGCTCCCCTGCTGCTGCACCTCTGCTGCTCCCCTGCTGCCAGCCCAGCAAAGCGCTTGTTCTGGGCTCCCGCCACCGCTGCCTTCCGAGCAATTTCCTCTGCTCTGGCCCCAGCACCAATGAATGAAATACCAGTTTGGCCCATGCTTCTGAGAAGCCTTAAACTGGTCTGTTTGATGTATTTCCTGTTGAAATCAGTGCAAATGGCAGTGTTATTATCACTGGCAGCTAGTTTAGGCTCTTAAAAAATTACCTGCATGTAATCACTAGCCAGGCTGTAGAATGGGTCTACATGTCTCATTTCTTACAACTGACGGCATTTCTTTCCCCAAAGACTTTCCCTCTAGCTGCCCCTTTGTTTGCAAGAGGAACAAGCTACAGACATGCCAAAACAGCTTTGCCTAGAGCTTCTGAAACAGAAAAATTCTTCATTGCATTTTGGATTGTCAGGATTGGCAGAATGTTTCATTTGTTCAGAAGGAGTTTTAGTTGTTCAAACACTAGAAGAGAATTTATGTGTTTTTTTCCCCTTTTGCCAACAGTACTGCCGTAACTGGTACGACAGGAAGCAATCACAGTTTTAAAGTAGCTCCACACCTATGTCTATTGAGGCTAAAGAATGCAAGAATATGATTTTTAATTTTGATACTAGAGCGAAAAAATAGATTTTTTAGGAGATGTGCTTAGAAACCTGTATCTGACAAAAAAAAAAAAATAAAATCACAGAGAGGATAATTAGATGTGTTTTCTGGAAAAGACTGACAGCATTTCTCTGTGTTAAAATGATGCTGTGATTCATTAAATGAAAAGTCATGAGACGAGCAAAATTTCTGTGCTTGCCCTGGGAATGTGTTCTACTTAAATTGGTTGTGACTTCATAAAAATACAACATTAAGTTGTTTTAATTCCATCAGAAAAAATGTGGTTCAGGAAGGAAATTTTTGATTGCAAGTTAATGTTAGCCTTCATTGGAATAAGTTATACTCTTCAATATCCACATGCATAATCCCTGGGGAGTTATATGACGCCATGTATTCTTTCCCATCTGCTAGTTAAATATGAGATTCAAGAGGCTTTCAGTGTCATTATACAGATTAGTGACTCTCCCAGAGGAATCTAGGTTCATGATACAGTGAATAACTCACAATGAGATTCTGAAGACCAACATTTAGAGATCATTTTGTGTTTGTATGAGTTTTGCACCTGCAATTATTTGTGCATGTAATTTAGGTTACTTAGATGTTTTTAACTTACAGATGCAATCAGTGATGTAGATACTTAAACTCAACTGAACTGCAGGCAACCATAACTGCAGGTGCAAAATTTTGTCTGCAATTATTTGAACTCATAAACACATCTATCTCCTGAAGTCTAAAGTAAAACTAGGCCACTAGTGGTTTTATGTAGTATATTTAACAAACAGAAAAATAATGCATAATTTTCCCAATTTTCAAAAAAGCTCATGACTATTCATTTTAGCATTAAAACAAATAGAGTATCATTAAATATATACAAACATGAATTAAACAATTTGGTTTCATCTTCTAACATCTTGACCTTTGGGGTGTTTTTCTTACTCCCTTTACAGTACCTGTAGCAGGAAAATATGGAAAGATCCCTGATTTTGCAACAGCAATAATGTTGATAGTTGCACCAGTAGAGAGCAAAAGTGCTATGTGCACTGAGATCAAAGTGTGCAGATTTTGGAGCACTATTCAAGGCAGTGAACAGCACCATGAACATGAACACATACTGGCACTTGAATTTCCACCTGGCAGGCAGTTGTGGCATCTAGACATACCAGGGAGTGAAAGGCACACAGATGTGTGAGGAAGCTTGTATGAATGGCAACTGCCTGCCTAAAGAAAAATGCCCGTGTTTGTCATCATATATGGATGATCTTATACGAAAGTTATCAGAAAAGTTTTAAGTACTCGGGAGCAAGAAAATAATTCCTTGAAGAGCACAAATTTCCTACAGTTACAGCTAGTGTCCCTAGATATAGAGGCAGTGTCACAGATCTTTTCCTTCACCTTTGCAGGGTCATTGTGTAGTGTGATACAGTGTGGGCACAGGTGTGAAACCCAGATCCAGCCCCATGTTCCAGACAGCTCATCCCAGCCCAGGTTATACTGCTTAAGAAAACTCTCATACGAAGGTCTACATTACACACTGACAATCATGGATGCAGGAGCAATGCCCTAAAAGATACCTCCTACTTCTCATGCACCTAAACCATAATAAAAATACCATATGGGTTAATACATTTTTCTCAGTGTTACTCTCATGTAAGAACAAAAGGAGTTAACAGTTAATACAAACTTAATTTATTTTTTCTTTAATCACAATGCATTTTAAACATGAAAGGTCCCTTTTCAGTCAAGATGCAGCAATGTTTTCAAACAAATTCTACATTCAGTACTATGATAGTCCCACAATATGATGACATTTTGCTTGTCCTTCTTGCACATATTACAACATAAAGCTCTATGATGTCATGTGATTACATTGTAAGGTGACTAACCTTGAGTTTCTCTAAAAGCAAATGGCTCAGGAAGGTAAGGTTAAATAGCTGAGAAATTAAGAAGATTTACTGAAGATTTACCAAAAGATTCTAAACAAATTTTGACTGTTAAACTATTAGAAACAGATTTTTCAAGAATTTGCACCAGGGATATACCTTTAAGATGAAAATCCTGCTACAAGATTGTGATGCAGTATGTAAATAATTTTTGAGACCAAATCAACAGGCAAGGCAGATGTGCGAAGAGTAGTGTAGAAGTTGCTGTCCTAAATATTATTAATTGCTAATTTTCCTAATTGTTATTGCATTTTATTATTCAGTGATCTACTCTTGTTTTATGTAGCCTTGTCTTACTTGCCAACAGTGTCCTCATCTGCATAGACATCTGTAAAGAAACCTGACAGGTTTTTTCTTAAAAAGTGATGGAGTCTGATTCTTGGTGATGTGGTAGTTTGTACTGGATTATTTATTTTTTAAAAAAGCTTGCAATGTGTTCTTTGAGCAGCAGACCTGCCTCAGCAGGTTTAACCTGAACATCTCTTTTGAAATGTTTTCTTTTTCTCAATATACTCTTCTGATCCAGCACTCTTCACAACTTGAATTCTTCTGCAGAAAAGAAATTTTGCCACTTGGGCACTGAATAAACAAAACAAAGGAACCCTCCCTCCTAAGTTACTTTTAAAAGCATAAAAGGTATTTTAGTTTGAAAAAATGAACGAATAGTTTAATATAGCAATTCAAGTAAATACAACACATGTTATTTTACAGTCTACAGCGTGATTTTTTTTGTTTCAAAACTTTTTGCATTTTATGACAAAATAAAAGTACCTTTATAATCACTAACATGTCAAAAAGAAAGTAATTTTTTATCAAATTTGCTTTTCTTCTAGATCTCTAGTTTTCTCTGAGTTTCCAAAAGAGAAACTTTTTTCCCTTGTAACTCACAAACATGCCACGAGGCTTGCTTGGTAACCACTCTGTGCTGGATCTGGAATTCAGACAGATTAGCCAGAGGTTACCATTACACCTCTACAGCAGCATTGTTTGCCATGATCTCACATCTGATTGTAACTGCAATTTGTAACCACACTACTTCCTTCTTCACCATCATCAGAGAGCATTACAAAGTCGATATAAACAGCACTAGACACAACTCAGTGATTGCCTGGTATTCTACAGAGTTGATGTAGACATGTGAAAACCTTACCTATGGACAGTAAGAACCTGTCTCTGCTGCAAGCAGTTTTGCAAGATGAGTGTGGGCAGAGATCTCCAAGTGCAATGATTTGGGCTGTAATTGTAGCAGGTCTTGAAGGAATACATGGTAAAGCCGTTTGGAGTGCCGGGCATTCACAGGCAATGCTCCAAAAAAAAAGCATCCAACTTGATCAGCATTGATACACAACACAGTAGGTTCTCTTATGGGTTCTGTTTTGCTATAAGGTAAAAATTTTGAAAAGTCCATGAGTGTCACTGAGCTTTTAATAAAATGTGTGTCTATAGTTAAAGAAAAATTACAAGTCTATTATTTTGTACTGAAACTATGTAAAACTGGCAACACAGTGAAAACCCCTGCAAAACTCAGCAGTGTTGTCAACAGCCTTGAGTTCTCATTTTGGGTTGCAAAAATTCAGACAAGGGTATCACCTGAGGCCAGCTGAGGATCATCTAAAAAGCTGCATAAATAAAAATTTGGGGAACTCTTAAATTGCTAAGCACTAGTATTTCTGAAAGCTGTAGTTTAACTTAACTTCTGTTCTCTCATGATGCACTGGTTGGTTTATGATGAGTTTTTCCTCCAGGGAAGAACATACTTTTTAGAATTTTTACCCTTTCTCATGTGATAATGTGATAGAGAGTAACAGAGCTATGGACAATTCTCCAGTGAATCACCTCTTACTGAAGTCAGAGTAGCCCTCTTTATTTTAATAGCATTTATACCACATCTTTTGCAAAGACATTTTGAGAGACTTTGGAGTACATAATTACCCCTTTTCTTTTATAGGCGATACATTCCTTAATTTTTTCTCTAAGCACCCAAGACCTTTTTGTACCTGTGGTTCTCCCTTTATATTTTTTTTGTTTTTTATCTATGAAGGCTATAACCCCAGTTCCAAGTTATAAAATCTTGTTACCATTTATTTTCCAGAGACAGAACAGAGCAGAGTACTGCTATATTCAGGCTTTCAGCAAAACCAGTAATCTAACTAATGAATACTGATGTATGTCTATTGTTCTGTATAGATCTATACTACTAGCAAACACAACCAGCCTTTCATGAATTCTACATTTTGATTAAGGGTTTGTAACAGAAATTATTTTTTGGTTTAGAGACACTTAAAAATGGCTTAAGTAAGTTCTGATGATGAATGTCTAAAACTAACACTTGGGGATATGAAAAAATCATAAATAATCAATAGAGTGGCAAGAGAAATGCAATGCTTTCCATCCTCTCCAGGGTCTGCCCTACATGGACCCCTTAGAAACCCCAAAGCAGTGCCTCACAGTGTAATGAATACTTGTACTTTGTAGAAGAAGTACATTTACCACGTATACAGAGAGAGAATGAGGCAGTGCAGGGAGCCCTGGTACTGCAGCTCGAGTCTGCTACCATTTGAGCTAAAGCAGAACTACATTAGCTGGCACTAACAGCAGTCCATTTATCCTGGCTGCAGGCAAGCTGTCCTAAGGCAGCAGCACAGTACACACACAGCCACGACCACTTTTCAAGCAAAATGAGTAGAGAAAGGAGCTAAGGAGAAAAATACAACCTTGTATTAATTTTAATGTATATACCTGCCTAATTAATTCATTTTTCAAAGTTATTTAAGCTGCAGGGAATGCAGCTTTCCTAGAAGACATTATATTCAAGTGGCACTATATCACAGCAAGTCAAGCACATAGAATCATCTCAGAGATGACAAATAATAAAGTAGTACTTTAGATTTTCAGCTTATTCACTCTGTATTTGTTTGTGATGATGTGGTAAAAAAATTGCTTTGGATCTCATTTTTAACCATTTTACTGGACATCTGGTGTTTGCTTCTTAAAGTTTCACTATTACCAGGGTCACTGTAATTCTATAGCACATCTGGGCCAAATTCCCTGGCAGTTTTTAGTGAATTCTGTGGCAGTGGAAACATCTGTTACTGCGCACAGTTCCACACACAGAGAATTGTGAGGAGCTGCAAAATTTTCTTGGACGTTTTGCATTTTGGTGTCCAGGAAATTACCCACTGGTAATGGATGATCTTTTAGTTAGCTGTTTTTTTTTTTAATCTTCTGTGGGATATGTCCAAATCAAGTAAAACCACATAGATTCTAATCACTAACATTTTATTTTCATCAGTTATTAAAGAAAACAGTGGTGCCTCAGTCTTCATGTTTTCAGAGGTACACACAGCCTTTGGAAACGTTTTCTTGGAAATGGGTGAACTGATGCAATGTGAACTGGCCTAGTCACCGAAAATGTTGAGAACTACAAACAAAGACTAGGCCTGAAGAGTTGAAGAGAAGTTTAACAAAACTTTGTCCTGCACCAAAGTATCAGGCACAGTGAAAGGCCTGTGAGAATGAATGTTCTGGAAGAAATAGTTTCTTACTCCCCAGATCCTGAAGTATTTGTGCCAACTAGTTAGGATAAAATCAGTATGTTACAATTGCCTGGACTTGATCCAAAATTTGGCTTGCAAAACAACACAAAACAAAAAACCCCAACCAACCAACCAACCAACCAACCAAAAAAGAAAATCCTGACACCAGGTTTTTTTTTTTTCCCAGTAGTGTAACACATCACTGATTAAATCACCAGAGGAGTAAACTCTATTTGTTCTGTTACCTGTTGAGTGACTGAGTAAAATATCATCTACATCTCAACCTAATTCCTAATCTGAATTAAATGCTGAATTCTTAAGAATTATAATAAAGAGAGAGGAAGGAAGGAAGGAAGGAAGGAAGGAAGGAAGGAAGGAAGGAAGGAAGGAAGGAACGAAGGAAGGAAGGAAGGAACGAAGGAGTGGGGAGGTGACAGGACAAGAGCAGAAGAAGCTAAAATGTTATACCTCTGATGGATGTGTGAGAAGACTTTTTGGTTTGAAGTTCTTTTCAGGGTGACTGAAGGTATGCTCAGTAGGGATAAAACCCCCTTTCACTTTGCTGTATTTGCTCTCATACAGATTAAACACAACATTGATCTTGAAGACAGAGAATATGAGCAATAGTCTAGGTGGAATGCAGAGAAGAGCCAGAGACGATGCCTGGAACAGGAAACCTCTGATATACCCTACCAGACCAAGGCAGAAATACCTTTCTTCCCCCCAAACTGTAAATAGGTAAGACTGAGACTCCAACAATGAACCAATCCCCCTTTCCCCAAATGGATTTCCTTTTTATGTCAAAAGACTAATCCATGCTATCACATCTTCATCTGTATCCAATCATGCTTAAAAGGAAGGAAAAAACCCCTCTCTATCATGCTTCTAGTCAATTGTGCATTAAGAAAAAATAATCCCTCTTGATCCCTGACAGTGACTTGCTGAAGCTCTGAAGCATGATGTAAGTACAGTCATTACTCTAATGCAAACCTCCAAGTGTTATGGTAGGTTCAGGGCAGTGCAAGATTTCCTGTTCTCAAAGCTTAATACACGACAGGGGATGAGCTATGAGACTACACTGCAAACTCAGGAGGGACCCCTTAGGATACATAATTTACTCATACAAGTTTTCACCTAGAAACTATATTAAATAATATTTGTAAAGACTTAAGTAATGGCCCTCCAGCAGAAGTCCTCCAGATGATTGGTGCAGTGTTTTTCTGCATTCAGAGAAAGCTGTGTTTGAAGGCTGCACTTACTTAACATCAGATTCCAGGTACTGGCTGTGGTGAGCAAAGCTAAAAATCCATGATCTTCTAGGTGCCACAAAACCTCTTCTATGAGGTGAAAAATATATCTATCCATAGCAATCAAGTAATTCTTTTCAATATTCTCTTTTACAACCAGAAAAACTTAACCCCTCACTTTTTATGACACAAGATTTATCTTCCTGCCAGTACAGTTTTGTGGACCTTGCAGACTTCTTCCTATTTCCTCAATATTTTCTTTAACATGTTGATTTAATTCAGTATTTTATCAGTTGTGTTACCGAAGTTATATAGAGAGGCAAAATTCCTTACTATGCCTTTGTTACATGTGCTTTAGGATTGCATGATCCTTTTTGCCATGGTACAGTTCTATGAAATCATGTTATGTAACTATCTTTAACAATTATTTTTTTCACCTAAGACAATGTTATCTGCATTGTTGTATAGTAAGTATAATCTCAATTTTGATATTCCCTCAATTTACTTTGTATTTGGCCATATGAAAATGCCTTAGTTGCACAGTGACCATGAAATTGGGTGTAATTCTAAAACAATAATCTGTTCTCACTTACTGCCCCATCAGCTTTTGTGTCTATTGAAACAATTACCAACTTCATTAAGTGTTTTCAGGGAACAAAACACAATACTGATTCTAGAGGGATAGCCCTGGGATGAATTATACATTTAATTCTAGAGATTATGATGGCTTTGAAGCATTCCCAAACCAAGCTTGAGAAGACCAGGCACTTTAACTGATAATATTTCAGTATGCATATTTAAAGTGTGTGAAAGTATTAGTTTCACTTCAGGGATACTCTGAATTCTTTCATCTGCCTGGCAGACAGAAAATTCACCCTACTGCCAGAAATGTCACCTGCAAAGATAACTGGGCCATGATTCCATAAATCCAATTTAGCTCATTTGAAGGCCCATTTGATATACTGGTTTGCTGAGTGAGGCAGACTTTTTCAAGAAATTTTTAATATAATCAGTATTGAATATTATAGCACTAAAATCATAGAAGGTGAAGACCTTTTATCTGATTTCTGTTATCTAGGTAAATTATTTTCGAGGTGTTTTAAACGTATAATGCTAACAATGAGGGGAGAATGTTTGTACTTATAAAGGACAATTATAATGTATTGCATATCTCAAGAGATTATACGATAACTATTTTCTTTCCATTCAATAGTAACATGTACCACTTTTCTTCCTTATGTGAAAAAGGACTTCCTAGTTGTGATGACAGAAAATGGCTTATGAAAATATTAAAGAGTTAGTATCACATGGCCAGCTGGTTTTCAATTTAGCAATCATGCAGGTAGTGATAATGGCTTAATTGGCTGAATGTGGAATTAAAGTCAAAATTGTAAGCTACAGTTTTACTGATAAAAGACTTAGCAATTCTCTGTCATCTTTAAATAAATAATTTCATCTAGTTCATGTTGTTTTTCTTCATTTTGCACTCCACTTTATCCTATAATCACAGCCAAAGAGAGACATTTTGGTATCCAGGGAGTATCTCCAAACCCTGGGCACTGCCCCCACCAGCCCTCTAGCCAGCTGCCCTTTCCATTTGTATTCTCTGCTCCATCCTCCCAGGTGACAGCTACAGCAACTGAAATTGGCCAAATTTACCTCCAACAGTTTTGGCTATTCTTGAATTCTGGTTTCACACACATTTGAGACAAACCAGCACTGCTGTGAAAGAAGAAATAATCCTACTTCCCCGTTTTCCTTTCCCAGTTGCTCTGTCCTGCCTCCACAACAGCCTGTCCATTCTGCTGGCAAAAGGTCTGTGTGTGACATGATGACCTAGCCACGGTGAAGCTTTCTGGATTACCAACACATTTCTTTTTAAGTGGCCAGATTAATATTAACCCAGTCATTTCCCCATCATCCAAGAGTCCTGACCAGAAGCAGAAGGGCATGTGCTGGCACAAAGGAAAGTGTGGCACAAAAGTAGGAATGCATGACTCTAGGCACACAGCACAAACCACTTCTGGTGGTAGAGCTGGCTTAAAGCATCCATGAACCATGGCTTTGGTTAGACAGAAATCAGATGTAATCTGTTATGTTTTCCTCTTTAACCTGAGTTTGGATGTATGGTTTACATCTTGTCTTGCTGTGTATTATACCCTCCAGCTGTGCTACAATAATGGCACCTCTACCCTCTCATCAGGCAGTAATTTTGAATTAAAATGCCTCTTCTAGGGATGGCTTCTAAAGTACAACACATACCACCTCATGAATGTGGTAACCGATATGTCGACATTCCAGAGTGCTAAATAGGTGAGGATGTTGGCTTTCAGGAACAATCCCTTGCCAGATAATACTTCATTATCTGACAGACCATCTGGTTTCCAGTCCATCAATGCTATATTACTACAGTCAGCTCGCTATGCTTGATTATTGCCCAACATTTGTATTACTTTGTAAATAATAGAACTCAAAAAAAGAAAAAGAATCTTCCACAGACTGAGCAAGACAAATCACCACTTGCTTATGTACTTGTCATTGTCATTTTTGGATAATGGCCAAACAGTGGATTTTTGTCCATGTGACTTGTGAATTCAGAGTACAGCATAACCCATTGTTATCAGGAGAAAGATCACCAACTTTTAATTGCACAATATATATAAACACAGCTGGCCTCGTGACTCATTCTGTAATGCAATATGTTACTCCCTAAAATTCTGTTTCAGGTGTGACCTCAGGACTCTTTCTATTCCAGTTGTTGAAGTCTCTGAGATTTACAGTGATATACTCCTACACTCTCAGGCATATTAAAATTTTTTTTTTCATGGATTTTAGAAGGAATGTGAATGAAAAGCTGTATCTATTGTCTATCCTTTTGGTGTCTGTTCTGAGCACCCTGTCTTAAGAAGGAGTAATCAGAAGAATGTGCAGTTTATAATTCCATAAGCAATGATAGCTGATCTCTTTACAGTAAAATAGGCATTTCTTCAGTGATTGGAATGTGACCATGGCAACATAATGACATTACAGAACAAGAGCAGGAAGAACAATATTAGCTGCATTTATTAAAACAGTATCTATTTACTTATGAATAAAAATAGCGCTTTAGAGTAGCTAATAATATAATGAAAGTTTTATAAATAATGTATCGACTTTTAAGTAAAGGTGGTCCTCAGTCCTTATTTGTTACCAGCTCTCAGAATTTCACTTTTGTACATAACTCCCCTTTCCACAGGAATCAAAAATCTCTTTATTTTCTTTCAATAGTCTTAAGGTAAAATTCCAGTTATCCCTCTGTAACTGATATTGTCATCCCTGCCAATACACAGTCTTAGTACTAATACATGGGTCAAAATCTAGATGCCTAGTGAAACACTATGGCCAAATAAATAAAACTCAGAACAAAACATTTTTGGAAAAAAATTATGATTAGCGTCCAGTGAAAAAATGCATAAATAAACAATGAAAAAAATGTTTAATGTTTTTTGTATTTTTTTCCCCATAAATGGAATACTTTTACAGTGAGCACTCTAGCCACTCATGGTCACACTCTTACTGGAAATGTCTGAAGTTCTTTTTCCACTAATGAAACACAAATATAAGTATAATGAGTCAAGGTGTTTAGGCCAGGCTTCCTCCCAGGGAGGTTGGTGGCCAAGAGAAGTGAGGACTAAGTCTCATTCAGGAGAGTAGCCTGTATAACCCCAGGCACCTGATGTGTTGCTATGGTGGGTGAGAGACAGGTTGATGAAACTCCACAAGCTCTAGCCAACTGAGCTAATTCCCACGAGCAGGGGAGAATTGGGTTTCATGAGCAGAGGTGATGCTGCACAGAATACACTTCCCAGCATGGGGTACCCCACAACTCAGACATAGTGTGCAGAGCAGCCACTTGACTGCAGCTACAGAAGCTTTAACATCGCACCTCTTATTGGCTTTAAAATGGTGGTTAGACCATACTCCAGCAAGTGGGACCTCCTGGTCTGGATTCCTCTGTGTTCAGAAGGAGTAAGAATCTTGAGCTCCGGGTCAAGCCCTTTAAGCCATTGTATAAAGGAGAATATATTTCAGAGGCTGTTATTTCTAAAAAATAAGGTAGCGGATGCAACCTTACTTTATGAGGAGCCCAACCATATGGGTGTGTTTTAGGCATGATCTGGAAATGCTTAGAAGTTGATTGATGGAGCCTACCAGTTGTCTCCACCAGGCAATTGCATGACCTTTCTTACAGTAAGAGCTTTAGGCTTAGGTGATGATATCATTATCTGGATATGGCTTTTTTTTTGGTCTCATCAGTGTCAAATCCAAGTTTTCTGGTATGGTCCAAAAAGAGCAGTTTAATTTGTGTTAATTCTGTTGTTCTCAACTGAAAGAATAATTACAATTAAGAAAAATAGTAGGTTATAGTTTGTTCATGGAACCACGCATTGGATTTTAGAGCACTAGAACTATTGGTACGGATGTTCTGGTTTAAGTGAAATGCATTTGTGCAGACTGGTTTTATAATCAGCTTTATTCATAAGCACATGGCTTTACAATATCTGTTCCTTCAGTTTCCCAGCCATGGTGCCTTGCCCACACTCACAGTTGCAACACGTTGCCCTTTGTCCCAGGGTCTGTCCTGGCAAGGCTTTCTGGAGGTCTGTGGACACACATGGTGGTGCTCTGACCACATCTTCCTCCCTGCAGCACTCTGGCCAGCTTTATTGTTTAAGTGTCCTTTGGGTAGGATAATGATCCTTCTAGGCTTCTAAGCAAGCTTTGTGGTTGGCTCTAAGGACAAAGCAGATTTTGTCCTACGCTTTTAAGTGTTATACAAAGTCCTGCTAAACACAAATAGGTGCTTAGTTTAATTTCTTTTCTGATGAAAAACTGTCTAGCAAACATATGAAGTCAGTAGCAAACCCTGAGGGCTAACAGAATTCTTAGTTCAGTTGTTTTTCAGTGATGGGCAAGCAGTGTCATTTAGATGTTTCTGTTATATTTACACATATATAAGCACTTTTTAATTAACTTCTTCCTGTGAGAGAATTTCTATTCACAGGTGTTTATAAAGTGGTCTCATATGAATCACAGAAGAAGAAGCTTTGGTCATGCATCAGTTAAGGTAGGAAATGTAGACAACCAAGGCTAGCTGCAATGCTATCAGGCATCCTCACATTTCCCCATTGCTATCTGGAACATTTTCTGTGACAATGAAAACTCTATCTAGATTTCACAAATGAAAAGAACTGCAATGAAAAAAAAAAAAAAAAACAAAAAGAAAAAGAGAATAATTGGTAGTGACTGACCTGTATATTATAGGTACTTTCTACAGTCTTCTCTGAATTCAAATTTTATACAATTTCCATGTAGACTTGTAGAAATGCCAGTTAGTCATCTGTTGCCACAATCCATGCATATGATTTACATGTTAGAATTACAGGTGTCTAAATTCTGCTTGTTTTGATGAATATATTAAAAATTAACTGTAAAATTAAGTGTGTAATTTAATATATTGTCTTAAACTCTGGCTTAGGTAATATGCCAGAAAAACCTTAGAAAGGTAGTGCAGAAGAACTTGGTAAACAATCTGTAAATTTGCAGGTCACTAATGAATGTGGAAAAGGTGAAATGTTTATATAGAGCCTGTGGCACTGCAAACTATATATAATGATCACCCAGCAGGACAGAAGCAAATTTACAGGTTCTGCTCTGGAAGGCAATGTGAGCTTCATTTTGAATTACCTGGCACAAAAGGAATCAAAGAAGGTTCTGAGGAGCAGGCAAGCAGCAGCAGATTATATACTGCTCAAAAATCTTAGATTTTTTTTTTTTGAGTGTTTGAGAATTTGTATAGTCTAAACAATAAGAACCAGCATCTGCACAATTTAGTTTGTATTCAAATTTGCTCTCTTGAAATTGAAAACCAAATACTATTGCCTACATACAGCAACATGAATACATCATACAAGTGTCATCTTTCAGTACAGAATTCTTTCCTTCTCTTCTTGCTCCTCTTACTACCACAGTTCCCTAGACCCCTTTTCTATTAAATACCCCCTAAGAATGCATTTCATTTAGGAAGTCTCTCAGCATTAACACACCAAGCTATACAAGTTTTAGTGTAGTTCTACTACTGACCCTTCTCTTTCTACATGTTTTTTGTACATGTATACTTTTTATATATGTACATGTATACTTTTTTCCTTTTTATATCTGATTTAGGTCACCTCACTGTAAGCACAAAGGAAGGCACTAACATTTACAAAGCAATGGGAAAGAATAAATTTTTATATAATACTGCCACTACCTAGAGTATGAAAATTAGGTCTGTATAGCAATTACAGGTTGAACTTGAGGGGATCAATTTTAAGGTTAAAAAAAACCATTTAAGTATTTAACATACTGCCATATACCTTATAGTAAAATGATAGTTCCTCTCCCAGCAGCAGGATATATAGTAGGTCATTTGAAATTGGAGTTGCTATAGCAGACATTCTAGCCAGTAACTAAACAGCAATGCAGAAGTTTCATGGACATGGGTAGAAGCAGTATTTTAGTAGCCCCTACACAGGGGGCTGTCGTCCACACAAGGTTGGTAACAAACAAATGGTAATGCTTGTATGGCTTACACCTTAAAACTGTGCCTTACTTTTCATTTGTACACCTATATTTCTATACCCTGGAATAGAAAAGGAAAATTCATCATCTTTATGTCACCAGAAATTATTTTAATGAATTAGAAATTGTTTGGGTACTATCTGAACTTCCCTAATCATTTGCAAAACGCGTGAAACACAATTCAGACTTTGGCCACAGACAGATTCTATTGCCCTTAATAATTTTTTAACTCCATCTTCATTCAGAGAAGCTTCCAGAATAATGCCAACAAGCAAAGAAAGCTATAAATCAGAGCACAAGCTTCAAAATATTGTGTAGGAATTACTGGGATCCTGAAAAAATAATCTGTAAGAAATACTGTATGAGTTTTTGAACCATTCAATCTCATTTCTGATTAGCTCATGAGTGATCTGTCAAGTTTTGTGGTCAATTCTCTTTTTGCCTCCACATTTAATCCAAACATTTGCACAGAAAATCAGCATTAATCACAGGTAAAGTAAGAGTTTCCCCAAAATTACTGTTTAGGTGTAAACCTGCGTGTAGTAAGGAAAAAGGAGCTGTATCTTAATGGCAGGCCTGGGTTGTGTTCCTTAAAAGACAAAGAAAATTGAAGGCCTGATATAAAGGCCTTAGCCAACAGAACAGTTTCCACTGACTTCAGAAGGATGCGAATCAGGCCCCTAAAGTATCAACTCACTTAGTACTGACTGCTAAATTTATAGCACTTATTTTCTTTGAGCATAACAGCATCCATTCATCACACTGCAGTAACAAAGCTGTAACCTGATCTATGACAAATATTACAAGCCTAATGGCTGATGTCCATTACTGACGGGACCTGCTCACCATTTAGAAAAGATTGGCACTGAAGGATTACTGAGCAAACATAGCACCTGAAAAAACTTGCATGCAGGAGTCTGTCATCAGGTGTGTGATCGAGGGCATTATCTGAGAACGTTGGCTCTTATCTTCAGTTGGAAACTGCTGGAATTGCCAACAATTCTCAACAAAGAGCTTCCGTCATGGAAGGCTGATACACCGAGCCAGTCTGGTGGTGGTTTACCTTCCCAAGGCTTCATTCCTTTTTATGGATCACCTGAGACCAAGCAGCACACCAGTCTTTAATAGCTTAAATAGCAGGACAACCTAGCAAACTGATGACAATCAAGGGAAAACCAATCCTTTTCGGTAGAAAGACAAAATTCCAAGCATTCCCTCACAGTAACTTAGAAAGACCTACTTTAAAAACTGCATTTTCCCAAATAGGATGCTGTGAAAACTTTCTTGCCACTGATTCCCAGCATTTTGCATTTTTTTCTATATTAAACTGCTCACTAGCCAAGTTTTCACCTTTTTAACCAATACAGTTTTTTTTTTCCAGGAACGTATTAAATTGACATTCACCCTTTTTTCTTTATGTAACCCTAGATGAAATCATAAAATTTTGAAGAGAATTGAAGAAAATTGCTATTTGTACAAAAATACACTGTTATTTTTCTTGTTGTTATATTACAGCTTTGAAAGTTATTAATTACTTGCAACTATTAACATGAGTGGTCAGAGATATTTTATTTTTCCCATTTACTTTCCCATATTTAATTTGCACAGGAGTTTTTAAAATGTAACTGAAAATTTTGGTTTACCCTTTTACATACTTCTTAAAGAAAACCTAAGTTAATTTGATGCTTAAATTAAATTACCTGTTTATTAAGGAAGTATGAAAAAAATGAGATTAAATACTTTAATATGCTGCGACCAAATACGTATCAGAAAATCCAAATATTATGCAAGTATACAATTTTGCATTTTCAAACACGGAGACATATATGTGAGAATATTTTAAAACAAAAACTGAAATGCTAACTAGCTAATAATTCAGTTTTATCCATAAAAATTAGGTCACATTTAGTCATCTAAATCACAGTAGCAATTAAAAGAATAAATACTGTCTATATATTAAATAGTAAATCAGACAGAAGATAGAGGGTATTTCCAATAAAAGTGGTGCAGAAAATCAGCTCTCAAAATACCTAAGACATTTTTGATGAAGTATTTTATACAAAAAAATAGTTGAATTAAGACATAAATGGAATATATAATTTGTTGGAAGAAGGGTTTTACAAATTAAAGAAGGTACATTTATCAAAATTAATTTCTTAAGTCAGAATATAAAGTTAGTTTGTGTGGGATTAAAATTAGGAAAAAATTAGTTTCATTAAAAAATGTTTTAAAGGTAAGTGATCTGAGCCCCTATCCAGACTGGGAGGCAGCAGGATTGTAGAAGCATTTATCCGAGCCACAGAGTTTAACTCTACAGAGAACAGCGAAGAGATGTATTGGGTTTGGCTACCTAATTCCTACGCTTCAGAGGTGTTTATTTATTATGGAAAAATTCCATTTGTCAGAATGATATAAACCCTAAAAAATAATTCTGTTTTTTGAGACACCCAGTGTATGATAGTCAGCTACAAAACAGCGTGTATGCAAGTTCAGGCAGAGCTAAAATACACAAAAATAGACAAACACTGAAGGCAAGCTATAGAAAAAAAACATCAGAATTGATCTTGTATTCATAGCTGGAGCTAATGCTTCAGTCAGAATTACTGCCCCATATGCTACTTGAACACTTCAGAAACTGACTACAAAGTGCCTGCTGGCTCACAGTGAAAGCAGCTCTCTAGGCTGGATAGACAGAACGCAATGGTGCAGTTTATCTGAGCTTATATGCATGCATGCCTGTAAGGAGATGCAATGTGTTAGACACACACTACACTTGATGTAGACAGTTTTGGAATTAAATAAAATTATTTTTATTGCATTAAAGCTAGTATTGATAATTTATAGGGTAAAAAACCACAGCATGCCGTAAGTCGCATAAGCAAACATGAAAAGTAAAAAAACCCCAACCTCATATGTATTTAGAATTTTATTCTCTTTGAAGAGGCCAAAAACATAACAAGCAAAATAAACTATTTATTTTTCACAGTTTGGTTCTCTGAGTCATATGGAATGCAATGTGCCCCGAACTATGAGTTAGCATTATACAGAAACACACTCTTCTAAAATATTTCCATACTTCATGCTAATTCCATAAATTAATTTTATCTTGTTTTATTTAAGATGCATTCCATGGAAAATTTATGTAACTGTCAAATATTCATAGCCATTTACATTGCCTTTTTATTTTGATTTGGCACACTGTTTTGGATGAATATTTTCTCCTCCATATTCTCAACATCTAGATTACTAAATTTCTTTCAGAATGTATGATATACAGGAAGACCTCAGTTTGGGTGAAGAATATTGCAAAGAGAAGAGGGGCTGGTGATGGTATCAGGGATGAATGATCAGCCTACCAGCAGTTACTGTTGCCATGGCAGCTCTATGGCTCAACAAAAAGACTGCCTTCCTACAAAGATGTATTCCAGAAGTTTCTCATATAATGCTATTTAACTTCCAACATTAAAAAAGAAAACAAAATAATTTATTAGGAAAAAAATTGAAGGGACCTCCACTTCTAATAATACAAAATTGTTACTAAAACTATTGTAAGTAATATACATTACAAATCTACCCTCAAAATAAGAAAATTATGATTACTGAAAAAATTCTATCAAATCTAATAGCTTGTCATAGCCTTACTACATCTTTGTAATTTACAGTTAAAATAATGAGCAAATGTGTATAATGTAAAGCTCAGTTATTCCTGAAGTGAAAATATTTTATCACTGAATAAAGTACTTGATTTGGCACAAAGTCTTGATCTGCATTTTTACAGATGTAAAAAATTTTAGTTCAAATCAATGTAAGTTACATACAAATAAAAAATTGTGGACTATAGTAATTAAAAGGATTGGCATAAAAGAGGCAAAGCTGTGTTTTCAGACACAACCATTAAAGAAATGAATTTAAATGAGGTAAAGACACATAGATTAGACAGAGATATAATAGTGCCATTATAAATAAGTATGAGATATAGTCTAAGAAATATGCTAAGTGTACATTGTTTGATTACTTAGGTCAGAACACAAAAAAACTAATGAGAACTTTTTCTCTCACCCACTTCAAACTGCAGCTTAGAAACTTTTATTTGAAAAACAAAGCTTTTGACCTAAAACACTGTTACTCATTTTCACAGGCATGCTTTCTACAACTAAAATAAAAATGCTTTACTTTGCATTTTATGCTGTCTGCCAGGTATTTCCTGTGAACATCCCATCTAAAATCTCTTGGTTCTAGTAACTAAAGTCTGTAAAGAAAATCCTGGCAAAAGTGTAGTTCTAAGCTTCACAAGCAGCCATTTTAAACAGAAAGCTGGTTTTGTTGTGTTGACAATCACCTTTTAAACTGATTCCTTCCAGATGAAAAGATGCTATTTCAAACAATGTAATAAAAGTGTGAAGTCAGCTGTTCTAAGGACATAAAAATGATTTATCTGTTCTCTGGTCACTGTTTTTTTCCTTGATATAGTGGAATTTTTATTTAAAAGAAGAGGTTATCAAATAATAGCTAACAGAAGCCCAAATTACAGAGAAGTAAATAACCACTTGTCTTTTAAAGAAGCACATCACGTACCTGCAATTAATTTTGCACCTCATGATGCCTCCTCTACTGTGTTTATGTAATGTTAAATGCAATGGCTAAATTTACATAACTGATAAATAGCTAATTCTTGGAGTTGACTACTGACAATCATCAGATTTCAGAGTTTTTCCTTTGGTAAGAAAGAGGTTTCAGATAGATTTCTGATTTTTTAATCTGCCTGTAACTGGGCATGACAGCCTTGTCCCAGCTCAGATTTGAGACACAGACCACCCCCTCCCCCCCCCGACCCCCCTCCCCCCATTTCTCCATCACGGTTTGAATCAGTTTCTCGTGTTTTACATACAGGTTTCAGTTCTAGAGACTTAATGGCACTAAAGAGATATCATTTCAGAACAAGCACGATTTTTAGGGACAGATCCCCAAAAAGAAGCATGATCCAAAAATATGGCTTAAGCTTAATTTGCCATTTACCAGTAATTCCTGAAATCTTTGTTCAGGGGACATGCAGCCCTGGCTTGTGACTAAACTGCGAGAGGACTTGCTTCCTGGCCTGAAAGGTTCTCACTAGCAGAAATTCTTGTACAGCCCTGGGGGAGCCAAGGAAGCCGTGGAGAAGGACAACACGCATGGCACAGCCTGTACAAGCTGTTCCCAGTTTTCTAACTCTAGGTGGCTCTCAGCTCAGCAGCTCCGAGGCACGGAGGTTTCAGGGCTCAGAGGCAGCACCATGTCCCTGCCCAAAGTGAGGAGAAAGGTGCCAGGCAGAATTGTCTCCATCAGGGTGCCAGGAGCAAACCCCTGCTTGGAGCACCAGGGAATGCCATAGCTGTTCACCTCTGTGAAACACTGCAGTCTGTCACGCTGAGGCAGTTACTGAAGCAGGAGAAATTCATGGCCATTTTCCTGGGCTACCAAATTTGGCAGACAAATTCTTCGCTTTCAGAGAACTTAAACACATTCAGTGAATTTGATGATAAAGCATGGTATGGTGTTTTCTACACACAGGACCTAAAAGAAGGTTTATTATAAGCGCAATTATCACACTGATCTATGTAAACATGATATTTGAAACCATCAGGAACCTAATGTGCCAAAATGACAAATATCCTTGAATGTTAAAATAATAAGGATTAAACAATTTAGTTCCATTGACCTTTCGAGTAGATAGATTAAAATGGATTGTAAACAATTCTTGTAGGTGTCTTTTTACTTCTTTAATATAAGCATCTTATGATGCAGTCATCTGATTCCAGGGAGCTACTGCTATAAACACGAATGTTATAATGATTTCTATTTATGTTATAGTATTAGAAAACTGAGACATGTGAGAAATAATATTTTTAAGGTTAAAATTATATGATTATGAAAATACTTGAAAAAAAATGCAACAACTTGAACCTTTAAAAAATGCAGATCCTACACCCAATGCGAGTATACCTCCAGTGGCCTTAGCAAATGATAATAACTAATGCCAGTTAACGTCTGGCATGTTTACTTCTAAGATGCTTTTAAGATTTACATGATTTTATTGTGTTTTTTTTTCCTATGGGAAATAAATAAGCATGTGTTTCATCTTTAAAGCACATGATTCTCAGAAGTGATTCTCTTTAAAAGAGTGTTCTTGTTTACTGCGTTGCCATATACACCAGATTAAATTTTGAAAGTAAAATGTGTGTCCGTCAGTAATAAAAATGTGGTTAGTCAAATGCTGCCCTTAGTTACATCACCATAACTTCACTGTATTTCAGACAGCTACACACATAAAGTTTTTCACATTCCAAAGCCAATTTTTTTATGTTTTCAAGTGTTAACATATGAAGATGGGGGTAGGGAACCTCCAGTCAGAAGCAAGAATTCTTGCCTGAAAGAGATGATGAAAACCTCATGACAGTAACATCAGTAAACACTGCTGACTCTGGAGACAGTCCGGGCTGTGGAACAGGGAGCTTGCCTTGCACTCAGGATATCCAGCTTCAGGCCTGAACCTGCCACTACATCCATGTCTGCTCTCAGGCAACTACTTCATGAAACGAGCTGCTGATTAAGACTTCAGAAAACACCTGAATTAGAAACCTGTATCAAATAATGCAATTTTGTGTCCAACACATGTGTTCCTCAGACCTTTGATATTGAGGCGCTACCAGGGGCCAAATAAGCAACATGGTATCAGTCTGCTCTGTGAGAACCACCTGTGTGCCTGCTCAAATCCAGGTCTACTTGACTCTACTTGACTCACGGCATTATCCCCATCTGTACGTTTGAGATAATGGTACTTCCTTCTTCTGTGAAGTGTTTTGAGACCCATTGGTTAAAAGAACAAGTGTCATCTTTATTTTGTGACTCACTGGTGTTGCAAAAGAATCCAGCCACTTAAAATTGTTGGCACTGGATAAAGAACTGGTTGTATACAAAAGAAAGCCGAATGCACATCACCTTCATATAAATACACAAAAGATGTCTCCTTTGTGGTCATATTTGATCTAAAGCCTTTTGAGTAAAATATAAATCAATATGTTAAAGTAAATGATCATGGAAATTCTGTCAATCAATTTTTATGCATTCCTTTAATCTTGGAAGTAGTCTTTATGATTACTTCATTCAAGGCTATATAATCATTTAAATTTTATGGCTCAGTACCCATTCAGGGTAAGAATAAAAATGATGGTTTTAAGACACAAGTCCAGATAAAATAGAGACAAGGAAATGAAACTGGAAACAGTAAGACCAGATATTGCACATTGGTCCATGTAGACCAAGGGGTAAAGTGAGAGTAATTGGCATAAGAACAGTTTCAGGGAAAGAAGATCTATCACTCTGCATGTATATGTCATGGACCATGAAGAAGCAACTCTTGCTAATTAGAAGAAATTCTGAAATTCTTTGATTGTGGGGCACCTAGTCTATGCTAAGGCATTGTTTTTCTTTTCACTGCAGATATGTAAGACCAATTTCCCACAGGGCCATGTGGATCCTGTCATCCAAACTGCACAGGCATGAGGGCACTTGCTGAGGACTGTTGTGTTCAAAAATAAATGTACTATGTACTGTGAGAACTTGCTATGTCCCTACTGAAATTTTGCAAGCTCATGCTCCCTGAAAATATGTGAATACTAGCTTTTCTAAAACTGATTATTTCTTTTTAAAGATGTGCAAAGTAAGAACAAGGGTTTAAAGATTCAGCCCTAAAACATTAATTTTATTCATGAAAGCCAGCAGATTCAACACAGGTTCCCAGTTTAAACCACTACATTGTCCTTTATAATTTCAATTAGAGTTTTCAATTCAGCAATTTTTTTAATAAAACTTAATTGAGATTTTACATTTTGGATTATATAAATTCACACAGGAATGTGGTAATTATTTCTGATACTCTAAATTACAGGTTTTTAGTGAAGTCTGCAATAAACACAACAGTATGGTAAGAAGATGTCAACACAGAATAATGTGATCCACAGAATAACTCTACAACATGACAAATGAAAAGAAGAAAAACTAGCAACATACTATGAGCTCTGTGGATGTATCAGGACATACACAGATAGACATTTTTAAGGTCTAGTACTTTTTTTTAGCATCTTCAGGCTCACTTTAGCAAGGCTGGTACAAGTATTATGAGTTTGTAAGTGTGAGACAGGCCAGTAGGACTAGAAGAGAGATGGATCTATATGTAGACTTTTTTCTCTTGAAGTACATATGCTACCAGACTTTCCTCAGTGCTCAGATGGAAGTTACTGCTCCTGAAGTGGAGGCAGAAAAGGTGCCTGTACTTCAGTTTGCAAGATCACAGTTTCTGAAACTGTCAGTGTAGAAATAAGTGTAGGAAATAAGATTCTTGAATGTAGCAAGCAGTCATGGGTCCAAGTTCACTTCTGCTCCTCCTGGTCTGAAGTACTAACAATAAACTAAGGAGTGGGGCAGATAGCTCTGTGTTTGTGGGAAATAACATCTTAATCTACAACTTCTGTTCCTTCAGAGCACTGAAAGCAGAGCCTGAAGTCTGGTCTTTCAATACCACAAGAATTTATGCCTCTAGTAAGTTGAAATTAATCTCTCCTTTATAAATGCACACGGGGAAAAGGGATTTTTGGCATGACTGACAATGTTACGTCTACCTGGCTGGAAATTTCATTGAAGGCTTCAGGTGAAGGATAGGATTTGTACCTTGCGCAACCTTTATTTGGGAGCAGGAATGGTCAGTGATGATGTTGGTGAGTGCCAGAGACTGGTGCTTCCCAGCATGGCTGCCAGCTCTGACAGTCTCCTTCCCTGACCTACTGGCATTTAGCAGCAGCAGAGTATCTTCTGAGTCAGGTGGGAGAGCCAGGCCTCAAGAGCACTGCTGCAGTCTCTCAAACACTTGTTACCATGACATACCAGGCAAGACAAAGGAGAGTGCTAGCAAATTCCTTAATTGATGCATGATCGCTGATATCACATGAACCAGGAGCTCTCCAGCTTCTGCATGTTTGCTGATGACTCTGTACTCATCCAGCTCCTTCTTAGTCTTGGCCGTTCTCCCACATACTCCACCCATAGCTGACAAGTTTTGTGCAGCTTTATAACCCCATTAATGTATGAGTCAGGGTGTTGATTATTAAACAAAAAAGTGTGTGTGGTCATACAGACAATTATAGGTACAAGAGAGTGGTAAGGTGGTGCTGAGAACAAGACAGGAATAATTATAAAGTTATTGGACTGTGTAAATGTGGTGGTAATTGCTCCTTTCCAAAGCAAATTAAACTTAAATAATCAAATAGCTCAGCAGAACTAATGAAGTCTCAAATTAATGACAATTGTGTTTTGCACTTTCCCAAGACCATCTAGCTCTAAGAAAGGCTAATAAGCACTTTAACTGTAACTTATTGAAGTGTTGAATTATAAAAGTGGAATCCAGTGCACTACTGTCCTTCCTGTTTCAGGCAAGTTAACAAATGAATGAGAAAGTAACAGGTTTCTTGACTGAGTGTCTCCCAAGAAACCCAACTATAACCCAGAACATTTACTGTTAAAATTATGAGCCCATGAAAACCCAAGTTTATAAGAACAAAGTTGTTTACAGACTTGAAATAAAAGCATCCATCATTTCAATGCTGTAACTGCAGATTAAGACAATGCAGATGGGCATAATTTTCCATTCTTAATATGAGACACAACACCATGTGTCTTTAATATAGATACAACATATACATTCAGCTAGAACATTGGTTTATTCTTACATGTCAAATTCCAACTTAAGTCACTATCCAAAAAAAAGCAAGTGAGTACAAATGCAGTAAAGATCATGCTGGTATAAAGATCAGTCATTTAACACAATCTAACATGTTATTTGTAGGATCTACAGACAATGAAAAGTTTTCTCTATTAATGCTTTGAGTTAATCCTGTATCCAAACATTTTCCCCAATAAGCATCAGATTATTTTTATGTTGGCTATAAAGCTGTCACTCCTCAATAAACAGACATGCTCCTGGTGGGTTTACCTCACTGTCAAAGATCTGTCAATTCATGCATCATCTAATAAGTGAAACCAGAGAACCTTTGCTGCACAGCTTCTAGCAAATCCAGCTGAGCAGAGGTTGCTCATCACCTGAGAGGATTCCCACCGCTGCAGCTCCTGTGAAATTGGTAGTGACTGGATGCTCCCAAAACAAGTTCACAAAATCCCTGAAGTTAATAGCTCTGCCTCCCTTTAAAAGAAAGTTATGTGACCTTCAATGCTCTGCTCAACTGAGCCTTTGTTTAGTGAGTCTTAATTAAATTTTATGTTTTGTGGCTCCCATTTTCTTTTAAGACAAGAAAAGAGTTCAAGGGATACATCCTTTGAAGAATTTAATTCCCCGTGAAGAAAATTTATTTCCAGCTAAAGAGATACTCAAAGTTTGGGGGAAGGGAGTTTTTGTAGAACTTGCTGTTGCATTTTTTTGTTTTGTTTTGTTTTTGGTTTTTTGTTTGTTTTGTTTTTGTTTGTTTGGGTTTTTGTTTGTTTTGTTTTTGTTTGTTTGGGTTTTTCTTTGTTTTGTTCAAAGATTTCTTGTGTTTTGTAAAGGAGTTTTCTGATTCTTTGAAATGGACAGTGTTCTGTTAGTGATTAGACAATTATTTCCTCTTTTTCATTGTAATGAGGACAAAATCAGAAGGATGGTTAAAGAATTCTGGCATCTATTTGTGATGAAGCTTTCCATGAAATCAGCAGATTGTTCCAGTGATACTGCAGTAACATAGTACTGGTTGATTTTCAGTAAGAGCCACTGCAGCAAATGAAATATTTGCATATGTGTTCATAAAAATAAATAATTCCTAGGCTGATTCTGCATACTTAACCTCAACACAACAAGGTCAAAAAATTAAGGCATGATGAAGTGTCTCACCTGAACTGGGCTTTTACATTCTGACTTACCTTAGCTGCTACTACTGAAAAATGTAAGCATGAATCAGCATAAGCAAAATTCCCAAATGTAAACATTTTCAGGGACAAGCCATTAGTAACACTTCTTTTCCCACTGTATTTCTTTATTGTTAGTGGGCTTTCTTAGTCAATTTAATATAAAATCACAGATGCCAAAAGGGATTTCAGAGTACTGGAGAAAGATGCCTAAACCCTTTTTCATTTAGTTTAGTTCTTTCCACTTTAGTTTAAGCCTAAACTCTTTTAGATTTAGATATTTATATATTTTCAGAAAATGCCACACACCATCAGGGGGTTTCATATTGCCAATTTGAAATAAACATGGGACATAAATGAGTTTCTTATACCCTCCTCACAGATTTACCTGAGTCTGAACACCTCATAAACCGATTTCGTTTGCTTAGTATCTAAATGTGAAGCCCTTTCTTGGGACTCTCTTCTGCATATTTCTGTGGTCACACAAGGAATGGGTTATCAGGATTAAAGGTTTCCACAAACTAAAATAATTCACATTCCACCCTCACTTCCTTCACATTTGTCGTAACCACCATGCTCCAGAAAACCAGACAACTTGTGCAGACAGGAATGAAAGACTCATGGAGTCATACAGGTTTTTCAGGATTAACTGATTTATTTTCTAATTGTTATCCAAAATTTAACATTATAGTTAATCTGAGATATTTTATCTCATTTTTTTCCCTAGTGCTTACTACTGATTGTCTGTTTAACTATAAATTTCTACCTCTGTCTAACTTCCTGAAGAAAAACAGGTACTCATGAAATTTGCTTTTTGTTTAGACCAGTATTGACTGGTTTTGAAATAGGCAAGAAAAACTCTGTATTATCTCTTGCCTAACAGAAATTTGGTGCAATCTACTGCTAAACTGTGATTTAAATATATATTTTTATGTAATCATCTTCTTTTTCCTGCTCAAAAATTCATGACTTGTTACAGACATTAAAAATATCCTGGTTTATTTCCAGTATCAGGGCACAAGAATTCCATAGGAAAAAACCAAGGAATAATCAATTACCTTTGAAGGCATCTCTTGATTTAAACTCTCTCTCCAGATATGAAAAATACTAGAGAATTGGGATGAGATAAATATTGTTTTCATACTCACTGACTTAAATATTGAAACTGGTTTTCTATTTAAAAATATTTCTACATTATCATAAATATAAATACCTCAATAGTTTTCTTTCGAGAAGCAATACAAATTGACATAAACTCAGCCTAGAAAACCTTAGAAGCCACAGATTATAATTTGTGTGGAATCTTTTTAGCTTTTAAGCTTTTTAATGTCTATTGTAGTGAAAACCCACAACTTTAATCTCTCAACAAAAATGAATTTACGGCTAATAAGGGCAGCTGTGACAACTTCCTCTTTCAACACCTTAATGAAACTTCTTTGCATGTCTCTACTTTCTCATTTCAAACCATCCAGTTCTATATGGATTTACTTAGGTAATTTAGCTTAGCTAAATCTCACTGCAAGAAACAAAACTGATCTAGTTATTAATTTTCACTGCTCATCTCACCTCTGTTTTTCCAGTGCAGCTTGTGGATGCAAGAAGTCTACGTCTCACTGCACCTATGCTGCCTCCATACCCAGCATCCGTGCCACTATATATAGGAGCAGTTCCATTTTGATGAATATTTAGGTTGTACTCATGATCTATGGGTTGGACTCAATGATATCTTTTCCAAACAAATTGTTGATGTGATATATGGATAAAAAACAAACTTGGGTTGCTATGGTATTAAAAAGGTCAATGGAAAGCCTGCCAGCTACTCAAAGCTAGGTTTTACTAATTAGAGTTACCTTGATTAAAGGCTAGCTTCCAAAGAGCTCCTGCGGATAACAGACTTAACTTTAAGCATATGATTGATCCCATTACATTCACTGGCTTTAACTGGACTGCTCATAAAATTAAGCCTATATTTAAATGCCTTTCAGGATCAGAACCCATCTCCCTTATAAGAGCTCGAGTTTAAAACAGTGGTACCTTATGATGCCAGTATGATTCAAGTAAGTTTTTTTTCCATATTCTGTCAAACTGAAAAGCTGAGGAATTTTGCTTACACAGGTCCTGGAAACATTGTCTGCTACAGGTAACTGGGAATGCCATTTCATTAGAGCTTGCAAACAAGTGGTACGCTCAACCTGAGCTAGTTACTAAACCAGGACAAGACACAAGAGTGAAGATCCAGCCGGACACTGATGCAGCCATCCTGCTCTGGTGCCGAAGCAGGCTTTGCACCAGCGTCTCTATGCAGCTGTGCATTCTTTGACATATTCTAATAACCCAAAATGGCATTGTGAGTCTAATTTAGATTAATCAAGACTTTTTAAATTGTGCTCGTTATGTAAGACTATGTTTGCCAAATTCTTGCAATTGCAAAAAGAAGAGTGGAATATAAAGAGGATCTAATGTCTGGAAAATGGGTGATTAGGAAAGGTTGCATAAAATTGACAATTTTAAAAACATATACTCTTACCCTTCTCGTTGGAAAATAGTCCTAAAACAGTCCCCCAGGCTCTTGTAACTGGTTGGATCAGTTTTCCCTCTTTGAATTTGGAACCTAAAAAAAATACAATTTACATCACAGCATGAGAAGTCAGGGATTTTAAGTCACTTTTAACTTTCCAATTATTATATAAAAGGAGTTTTAAAGGGTTTTTTTATGTCTCTGATTCATTATTATATACTGTTCCTGATATACTTATTAACACTGTTTTCATAGAAGCTGTTAAACCAAGGAAAAATAGAGCTTTAGTAGCAACTTTTTTTGTAGTTTATGGAACTCACAGTATAGCTATCACCTTTGACATTTACACCTCTTTCTAGTTGTTTGAAAAATAAGCTGTTAACCCTGTGCCTGATCCAAAGCCCACTGAAACTAATGTGAGTGTTTGAGTCAAACCCTGCTTTTGAAAATCTGGAATGTAATACTATCATGTGTTGCTCATTTTTATATCTGACACAATTACAACAAAAATCAAGCAGAGACATGATCAGATATTAGCGCACCATTCATTTTTCATAATTCAATAATAAGATGAACAATAAAAGCAAACAATGAATTATTCTAATTGAAACCTTATTTTCTCTATTCAACATGAAGCTTGTGGCCTTGAAAGGAAAATCAAGATTATGATTTAAGATTGTAAACTTCTTATTGTTTAATTTATGGATAGCAACAGTGAATTTAACAAACTATATTATTTTACTAAGTATCTCAGTTAGAGGATCCTATTTCTTTCCGTTTCAAAATTGCAGCTGGCACATTCAAGTAAATTTAGATTAATTTTTAGCAACATAACTTCTTTTTAAACTGCTGATTACTAAATAGGACTAAAAAAAAAAGAATAGTGCTGTTGGCAATTCCAGTCTAAAATAGCTCTACATCAGGCAATCACTATAATGGTTTTATCCCTGGGTACAATAATCATCCTGTTTTCAAGGAATAATTCACATTACAGTCAAGTACATCACTTGCCACAGGTACACTGCTGTTCTGAGAAACACCAATCGTTACTTATTCTGATCACGATGCTGGGTCTCATTTATATGAGATAATGAATCAAGGCATTTTTAACTCAAGGTTAAACAGCAATTTTCTCCTCTCTCACAGAATTCAGTAAGGTCAAGTCAACATTTGTATGTGGCAAAAGGAATTCCTTGTTTTGAACATCAGTATTTCTGTGCTAACACATCTAATATTTTGTTCAATTGGAGGAAAAAATTCTAGTGATGCAATTCTTTGAGCAATTATGAAGGCAAGCCCACACCTTTTTTAAAACAGTCAAAAGGAAACACTGAGTCCCTCCATAGTCCTAATAAAAGTAGTTCAGGCACATCTGGGATCTCTATTCGGGGTAACCTCTTTTATTAGCACAAGAACTTGCTGCCAAGTTGGCAGAAAGAAGAATGCTATTCAATAGGCTTACACTCAAGTAAGAGCTGGTGCATAACATTTTGTCTGAAAAGATCCCTTGGGAAGGCTAATAGTTGAAAAAAATGCCTCAATGCCATCAGCATAGTCCAACAGCAATACCAGCTACAGAAGCTTTTACATTGTGGCAGTCAAGCAATCCAAATTATAACAGAACCTAGTTTCTACACACATTTTAATATATTTAAGACTTGATTGTTTATACACCTCAGCTCAAAATTAAAAAGGTCTTTCTTTTTCTTAAAGAAAACTTGCAAAAACTCACCTCATACTTTCTCCAAGTATTTAAAAACAAAGTTTTCTTAACCCAATCTCTTTTCCTCGAGTTTCAAGATTTGGCCTCCTTGTAAACTCAAAAAAGTAACACTGGTTCTAAAACATCCTTTGAATAAAGCAGTTTGCTCTCTTTCACCCTGCTCAGCAATGCTCAGCAATGTCCTACTTGCACATGCGTAAGGTTTCCCACTAAATTTTGCATGCAAAACTGTTTGTTGAACTGGGGCTTTAATTCCAGAGTCACAGTGGATCTCAACAACATAGTGAACATATTTATATAATTCTGTTTAACAGCTTACACATTGGCAACTTCTCAACTAATTTTAAATGATTCACTAAAAATGCATCTTTTATAGCAATAATGTAAGTAATGGCATAAGAAATGCAATAATCCTGAGGCAATTTATGTTTTATCGGATGAAGGATAACTTCTTCCTAAAGAAGTTAAGTCAAAGAAGCTTTATATTTATTTCACATATTTGTCTTAATATAGATAAGACTTTAGTGTTAAATGAGTCCATTTGTTACAGTGAGTCACACAAATAACATATTCCTTCCTTTAGGGTTTTTGGATCCATTCCTTCCCTAGTAAATCTATTTTACAGCTTTAACAGCAATTCTAAAATACATGCCAATTATGTGCTTCAACCTAGATCTGTGAATTGGGTTCTTTGATTCAGAATTGCTTGCCTCAATAAAATCATGTGTAACTTTTTAATGAACTAACTAATTGATCACCAGCACTTGTTATAAGAAGCTCAGAGAAGAGCTGAAAAAAAATATTTGTTTGTTTTCCTGGAGACAGCAGTGGCAGCCTCTATTAGTAGTCTTAATAACACAGACGAGCTAAAGCATTCCCTTAAAGAAAACCCCAACCTGGCCTGGTTTTAATGATTGTTTAGAGGAATGAACACAACTGGGGGATATGTAATGGCTTTCTCTGCTTCAAATCCGTTCCTTTCTAAAAGCACTATAAAACCACTGAATTTCATGCATTTTTGAAAGTTGGATGGCTGCCTTGTATCCTTTTAGCTTTTGCTAAAAAAGATAAATTCCCCTCTAAATACCATTGGAGCACTAACTTCTGATCTAACAATTTTGAAGTGTGATGGCAGGCAGCCCTCAGTGGCATGCTGAACAGCCATATGTGCAGGAAAGCTTTTCCAGGGCCGGGATGGAGGACCTCCTACTCACTACCAGCATCCAAAAAGTGTCAGAAGTCACTGGACACTCCAACACATTGTGTGTTTACTGCAAGCTTTATTGCTTTAAAAATGAGCATCAGGCTAACTTTCCTCCCCTGTCATTTTCCTGCTTCTTGGCTTTCTGGGCAGAATGCTGTGGCATTGAGCACTCCCACCCCCACAACGCTCACAGAGGTGGGGAGGCAATTTGCACCCTGGGTTACCTCTTCCTATATGGGATCAGACAAGGCATTTACTGCCTGCCCTCTTGGCTCCTTGCAGTTCCCACATCCATCTCCCATGCTATGAGGGACCTCCCATTTTCCTTTTCTGGCTTGTAGCAGCAGTCCAAAGAGCTTGGTCTTCCATGTCCCCTTTGAATGGATAGTACCTTTGCAGTAGCTTCACTGATACCAAAGTGCCCTGATAATGTTTAAGAAGAGAACACTGGTGTCCTTCCCTGTTCACTGCAGAAGACACATGGTTGGGATCTCTGTAAAAAGTGGGAACCATGTAAAACTATTTGAGGTTTTGAGGTCTGTTCAAAAGACATTGAAAACTGATGATCTAAAACCATGAAAATATTTTAACTTACCTACACTAATCAGCACCAAAACTTCTACTTGTGAAATGAATAAACCTAAATTATTGTTATTTTACTAGCATGAGAGAGAACATTTTTTTATGGTTATAACAGTCCTTGATCAATAAGTCTCAACGGGCTCTGCCTGAAATTCCATAATGTAGAAGACGCTTGAGTTCTTTCACCAGTTCTCTGAACCACTTATCGTTTAACAAGTGATCCATCATGCTGTAGAGCAATGACTCTACACAAACACATGCATCTGTTTCCAATGCCTAACTCACAGTCTTTGCTGGTTTTTTAATAGCCAGCATTTCATTCTGAGTTCAATAAACTCCTCAGTCCAGATCATGCTTTTCTGATCCGACTCCTATTGCAAAAGTCCTCTAGTTAATCTTTTCTAATAGAATCAATACCTATAGAAGAACAAATAGATGCATGTGCTTTATGAAAAAAAGATTCTTTCACATCCCTCTATAATTTGCTAAATTTTTTGTTCATGTTTGCTGAATATATCATCAAAGTTTTCTTGTGCATGTCTGCTACTACATTATCCAGATATTTAGTGTTTAAAGCCTGTTTACCACAATGTTACCTAAAAATCCTCCCTGTTTTATTTACTGATCTGGACTGGAGAAAGATTTCCAATTTGTATTGACATTGTTTTAGTCATCTTGAAATCTAAAAGGAAGAAATCAGTATTTTCATATCTAGATTGAAGCACATAGTGAGCATTTAAGTCCCAGTTATGTAGGACAACCACAGTGTGATATGGAGCGGTCTAGACTTGTCAGATTCTTGCCACTGGGTTTGCAAATACCCTCATGCATAAATTCCAGAATTTCTCGCTGTTTTTATGCAGCACTGCTGACTAGTTTCTCAACCACAGAGTTCAGAGGGAAAGAAAAACACTGACTCAGAGAACCAAGCTTTATACCAGGCTGCAGTGCTTGCCAAGGAGTGGCAGCCTTAGCTGTATTTTCCTTCTCTGCACATCTCAGTGGGATTTTATCATAGGTTCTACTTGATTTTGAATACAGCTCCCAACATTTCCATTCATGGTTGGGGTTTGTGCAGTACCAGAGCAAATACTTGGGAACTGACGTATATAGATGCTATAAAGAAGATAATGACATGGCATAAAAACAAAACAAATTAAAATACCTGTGCAACTTTAATTTTAAAACAACTTTTAAATAAATGTATGGTCTTTGGAAAACTGAAAACATGTACAGCTTTTTTGCACTTTCAGTAATTCCCATGATTCCAGATTCCTAGCTGTATTTACCACACCCTTATATGTTAATAAAAAATGTAGGCTGAAGTTTTATACAAATATACATTATTTAACAGTTAACATGCTTATAATAAATAACTTATATTTTAAAATTATAATTTAAAAATATTTTGATTTGTTAAGTTAAACATTTATTCAGGTGTTACTATGAGTGATATCTACTGATGCTTAAATTTCATGCAAAACTTTGGACTGGAAAATGGACCTCAAAAATATAATTTATTTCACTTTTTGGCTCAAGTTCTTTGAGTTGCTTATGTTACTCACAGAATAATAACTAAGTTGAGAGTATAATTCTGCCACTTATTTTAACAGTAAATCATAGGAGCTGTTAAAGAGCTGAATATTACTTTTCAAACCAAAAAAAGCCTAATTATTTTAAGCAAAAGATACAAGTTTTTCTACTGCAGAGGTTCATGTTTTGAGTGTTCTAGTATTGCTATGATGATTATTTAACTGTAAAAAGCATACAAGAATATAATAAAGTAGTAGCATAAAGAACAGGTAAAGATCAGAACTTATTCCAGTTATTCTCCATACTAGCCGTGTCTCAAATTCCAGTTATTCTCCATACTAGCCATGTCTCAAATCTATGGTAGTTAGATTTTTTTGTAGCGAATTTTCTCACAGTTCATATTTACCTTACAGAAATAAACCAGAATCAAAGTAGCAAAGCATTATGAAATATTATTATTATAATGTTATTATAATTATTATAACATTATTATTATAAACCACTAGCAAAGCATTATGAAAAATTATTTCAAAATTAATCACAATTAATTTCATTTTGTTGGAATCAATGATACTTGTTAAGTTTATTCACACCTTTGAATTTTGGAGGAATTTTTTTGCTTTTTAACAAAAAAAAAAAAAAGAAAGGATAGCAATAAAGGAAATAATTGTAAAGATACCTGATAGCTTTCTCTGCAGAGTTGATTTTTATATTGATTAGAACATCAACTATCAGCTATGATGGTAAAATAGAAAACTACCAAACAGAAATGGATGCCTTCTCACATTTACAAATGTGTTTATCAAACATTGCGTCTCATAAATGTGTCCATTCCACACCTGATCTCTGCCTTATTGCAATCCAGATTTGTTCTGTCCTCTTGATTTGTACCTTGTCTCTAAGAAAAATATCTCAGAAATTGCTATGAAAAATAAATAGGGCAAAAGGAGGAACCACCACCAGCAGATGAGAAACTGCTGATGAGCAATTGCCCACATCTGAATAAGGGTATGTTCATGGCAAAAGTTACAGCTAGAACAACAACAGACTTAGCAATTTACAGCAGAATTTAGATGGAACACGTAGGCTGTTCTGATCAAACTGTACCCAGTAAGATCATCACCACCTGTTGCCTCCTTTTAGATTGGCTAAAAGCAATTCATTTAAACTCTCATAAAACACTTGGTCTAAACTCTTTCAGCCTCGATGATAACTTACCATCCATAGCTTACTCTGAACTTACAACTTTTAACAAGTATTTCCCTGAATGAAGTGCATCATTAAATACAAAAACTGTGAAGTCTTAAACATGACAAAACAGCTTCTCTCAGCCAGTTCTCTGAATGTGACTCTTCCCTTTACACCAGGTAAAAGTATACTAATCAGAAGAACAGCTTAATCTTTCCTGTACTTCCTATTCCTTTTATAGATGGCTTTCCCATCCCTCTTCCTTTGATATTCAGGCTAAGCAGCACATCATTCCATCAAAAGTATCAGTGGGAAAAAGACCACAGTACAGTGAATATATTATTATTTATTTAATTTTTTAGACACTAAAGCTGTATTTTTTCAGCTACTAATGAAGAACTCTTCTGATTTTTTTTTCTTCTATATTGATTCTTCCATTGTGTGCATGGGACAAACATACAGTAGCTATAACATCAAAAGGAATTTTTTCTTTACATGTAGTTTTAAAAAATATTCATGAAAAAATAACTTGACCAGAAGTAGGTCACATTAATCCATTTAAATGTTTCATGCAGATCTACAAAAAAATAATAAAAATAACTAGTCATAGCACTTACATATGAATAATTTCATGTTTTTCCAAGGAAGAAATTCAGCAGGAACTAAGTTCAAACAATAAATATTTTAATAATCTAGTTTCATCAATGACTGTGTGTGTGCAGGGGGTGCTCTAAACAACAAAAACAAAATTATTGAAAATGAAAACTTTTTCATTCCACACTAAAAACTATTCAGAGAAACCTCATGAATGTGCAAGTTCCATTTTATTTCACAGATGAAAGTACTGAGAACACTCAAATTCATGTTTCACACCAAGGTGAACTTATGGATTGAGGCTCCAGGCTGGAGTCCTCCCCACCTACTGCGCGTGCACAGCAAGAGCTGCCTGTCTTCCACCCCAGCCTCCAGGGCCTGGAATGCTCTCGTGTTTCCCAGGTCCCAGATACCACTGGCAGCCGTGGGATTCTACGAACTCCTTGAAAGCGCCAGCCTTTCCTCATGGTTAAGGACTTGTAAACAATACATATTTTTATTATCCTTTAGAAATGTCTCCAGTGTTCTTCTGCGTGAAAAGCCTATCCACAAATCCTGCCAGAGCAGGAACAGCTCTGCCGGCTGCTCTGCCAGTGCTGTGGCTATGTCCAAGTTACAGTTCTGTCACTGAAGCTTGCCTTTGGCTGCCTAGACACAAATTCTGAGCACAACGTAAGATGACAGCAATGATCATAAAAGGGGCAGCTATTTGAAAGAGCACGCAGTATTTGGTGTGAAGGGTTGTGCAATACACCTGATCTAAAGAGATCTGCCGGGATGTGCTGACTATAAAAGCAATAGGCAAACTTAAGCACTACTTGTGTTTTCTGTCTACATCTTCCTGTGTATAAGGCACTTAGTTACACTGGTGAAAGAATCTGCAGAAATCAATAACGGTAAAAAGAACATTTTGTTTTTTACAGCGATGGTTTATTTCTGAAACCTTTGTAATCTCTATTTCCTAAGTGAAAGTAACACACCCAAATCTATAGGCTTTTTTGAGCATTATCTAAATTGGACAAATCATTCAAAATGGCACAGCAAGGAATAATTTTTTATTGTCAGAGATGATGGAGCTATCTGTATGATTTTAAGTATAAATAGTCACTCATAGCCTAAGACATCAACAGAAGAAATCTGGTTTTCATTAGTTTTGAATAAAATCTTATATGTTTTCCTTCAAAACAGCTTATAGAAACAACGGACAAACTGATGAGGAATATAAACTAATGACTAGAAGACATTTCACAAGAAATAACATATTGTATGATGATTATATTAAGACATGCAGTCTCCTGTATGTATGCAGTCTCAGTTCAGGGAAAAATGAAAATGTGGTTTGGCTCACTTCAGTGTGAAACATGTGCCTGCTTAAAAAGTGTTCCATTTTTTTAATCTCAGTTTAACTCCTATTACAAAAATGTATATCCTCTCTTGACCTCTTGACTGAAAGCAATTCTAGTGTCCTGTGATACTACTGTGATCTATGACCCTTTACTGAGCTTCTGCAAATTAGAGTTGTTAAAAAATGTAAATGTAGGTATGAACATTACACTCATCACTTAAGTAATACCAGGTTAGAGGAGTAATTTTGCTGCCTTTAAATGGTAAGGGTGTTCTCCATTACTCCAAAGAGATGCAAAGGCAAATCTCAACACAGCTTTGTAAACTCAAACACGTGTCTGATTAGCCATAGAAAGGCTTCAAATGACCACTTATTTGTCACTACTGGACAATACCTGAAATATAAACAGCAAGCCCTGCTCTAAAACCCTTCCAACTTCAGAAAATGTATCAAAGATCTACATGCTACTGGAAAAAGTAATATTCTTTCTCTGCAATTTTTATAGAAAGGGCCAAGTACTTCTACACAGTTTTCTCAACAAAGCTTTGATCTCAGTGTCCATTATGGAAATCTCACAGCACCTCTCCTCAGAAGGCAGAAGAATTTTTGTGGCTTTCTGGCATGAAGATGCAGGGGGAGGATTTTTAGGTGGGTTGTTCAACACTTTTCAGTCTTCATTAACATTTTAAGTTCTTTGATGAGATCAATCCCATCACAGCTGAATGTATCCTTAATTTTTTTTTTTGGTGTTAAAATGATTTGGCACCAAAAATTTTCAAACCACAACAAAATCTACATTACACTTACTCCCTATGGTCAAAGAAAGATAACAAAAAATATCTTTTCTCCCAAAAGAAAGAAGTGGCCAAACACAGAAATCCAAATTCATTTTTAGAGGAGAATAGCCAAAATCAAATTGTGAGTTGCTGAAAGAAGTGTTAGTTTTGTGCTGGAAAATATTTGAAAGGCAAACAATTTCATTAATATATTGTGGCTGAGATTTTTTAAAAACTGGAAAGGATGCAACCAGACTTACTCTGCTGAAAAATAAGCTAAATACCCTGCATTTGAAAGCATTAACACACATGGCCTTTCTCATTAACAGACAAACCACTTTAAATGACTAATAGCCAGTTCACATAATAAGGACATTACCTACTATGCATGTGCTGCTTCCACAAAAAGATTACTTTTTCCCTATTAAATTGTATGGCTAAGTGACAGAAAACATAGAGACTTAAATGAGCAAAACAAGGAAATTCTGAGTTAAAGACTGAAACTCAACTCTTACCCACTTAACCATGCCCCAATATTACAGCTTACATGGCATTCATTATCGACCAGTGCTGAGTCGATAATGACAATAATTGCTGAAATCTCAGCAATTCTTAACATACAGTAGGACACAACAAGGCAAGTTAAGGATGAAATTTCCTCTGAAGCACTATGACTTCCACTGCTGTGGTGACTCGTAGTAAAACTAATGAAATATTGCCTTCTTCAATTCAATTAATCAGAAATAGTGCGCTTCTGTAAAAATCAAAATAAAAATGTATTTGCTTAACTCTAAGGAAAGTTTTCTGTGTGTTAAAATTGCAGATTGCCAGTTCTCTTACAGTCCACAGATACATAAAGTCACATTCAAGAAATTTTGGTGTAACACTAAAATTTATCCTAGTAAGCAAGGAGAAACTTTTGACACCTATGAGTATACTCTATTAATTCATTGTACAAAGATAAGAAAAAAATAAAGGAAATGAATCCTCATAAATTCAATGTCGTGGAAAAACAGCAGTTATTTTCACACATCAGTAGATTAATTTTTATTTTTCTAACTCATACAGTTAACAACAAAAACTAATGCTAAACAAAACTCAGGAGACTCTAGAATGCAGGTTGTACACCGAGGTCAGAAGAATAAATTTGAATATTCAGAGCTGTTGTTGAATCACAGTTGTTGCTACAAAACTGTGAGGATAATTTTTTTTTATTTGCAGAACCAAATAGCCCCACACAATGAGATTATTTTTCTTATTTTTAAATATTTTTTTTAAACTACCAAAGTTCAACTTCAAGTATTTGACATCCCAGTTTTAAACAATAGAAAATAATGCTGTAATGGAAACACTAGCGGGGTCTTGACAACAGCCGTGTAAGGCTGCACCTTTATATCACAACAAACTCTTCCAGCTGAAAAAACTCACTCATTACCCAGAATGGTGTGGAAAAAAGATCGTTGTTGCTTCAGGAAAGACAGTTGCTTGAAAATTGGCATAAAGTGGTGAAAATTATAAAGGAACATTACTTTTTTCCCCTGAACTGAACCTAACTACTCCAGAAAGTAATGCACAAATCATTCATTATAATGAGTCATAACAATGATTTGTGATCTTCCAAGTTTTCATTTTACGCCCCTCTGTTTTTCCTTAAAGACAGGAGGATAGACAAAGACTGGAAACTTTGGGTCATATGGATCACGGCACCACTGCTATGTCTGGAATTTTCTTATAAATATCCTATTGCTCTGAGGTTCATAGGCCTGACTGAAACAGCAGGGACGATCTCATTTGTACTTTTATAGTTGTAGAGGGATTTGCAAGAGTTAACACAATTTTCCATAATATTTCTTACCGACTTCAGGAATAAAGGGAGAGTTCCCTTTTTAATCAGTATCTGAAACATTGTTAAGTCTAAGGGGAAACAGGAATTCTTTCAGATTTAACAAGGCTTTTCCAAGTGCTGATAATTTTAAAGGTACAAAACAAGGAAACTTTTGAAAAAGAGAGGATTTCAGCGAAGCATTTGCAGGCAGCAATCAGGGCACTAGTCTGGATCACTTTTCAGCCGATTTTACTGCTTTCTTGCAGCCTTGTGCCTTTTAAAGATTAAAAGATTCTTTTTCCAAAAAGAAGTGGTAAATGATTCCTTTTGAGTTCAGGAAAATACTCAAATCAAGGAAGTATTGTGAGGTTCTGTTACAGTGTTGTCTATCTCAGAAAACAAACTGTTTCACTAACCACCAGTGAGAAACTAGAAAAGTGCCTTCATTTTGTATAGTCACAGAAGTATTTAAAGGCATTTTGCTCACATTCTTCTCCAGGCAGGCAGGCAAGCAGGCAAACTATGCTAACATGGCTGATCTGACTAAGATATTGAGCTTGAGGACAGAAAAACAGAAAAAAGAAAAGGCAGTTCTCAGGTTATCCATGCAGTATTTCTCAGGGACTACTGTTCTGTTTCCTCTACCGCATTCAGTACCTCTTCCATGTACATATTTAGTCAAGTCTTCATAATGCTACATGGATTCAGAGATAAAACTAACTCAATTATTGAATTGTTGAATGCCTACTGATAAATAAAATAGGATTGTTGAAAATTGACTGCTGGAAAAAAGTGGTTCTGCATGCTTATACAGAATTAATAGGTAATTATATATATTTTTATATATAAAACGAGTAGGATCATGACCTTGCTGGCAAATTTCTGTGTCTAGTCTAATGCCAAACTGAGTAAGAGTGCAATAAGTAAATGCTTAAGTGTTCAACATGTAGGCATACCCCTTCCTATTCTCTTTTTCTTAGCACGTATGCTGGCTAATGGGAAAGGCAACTCTGAAAGAAGAACAGCATAATTTATCCTTTTCCTATGTTAAGCTATGATGCTTTCAAAGAACTAGCTGTATAGAGGTTTATTATATGTTATGATATTAGCAATAGATTTAGCTGCTTCATTTTGGGTATTATCTTTGTGCAATATAGTCTGTGCACATAAAGAGGGATCCAAGTATTTGCAGGAACCAACTTTCCTTGCTATGGAGTCTGAAAGGTGCCCAGTCTGAAGTATGAGAAGGGCCTACTGCACCTAAATTTTGCAGAGTACATTGGAATTATCCTTGTTAAAAATATAAAATTTGTCCAACTTGTGGCCTGCACCACTTCCAAGAATAAAGCTGACCTTAAAGGTCTTCAGAAAGGTATCTCCATTTTTATTATGTGCAGGAGACAGATTTTAGCCTTTTTCAAGACTCTCTTGAAAATGCAGACAGCCATCCTGCCTAACAGCTAAGAGATGTATCACCCGCCAATTTATTAGAGGTCATTTATTAGAGGTCACAAGATGCCAGCTTGTCATTGGAACTAGCAGCAGAAACCACAGTCTCTGAATCGACAAACACTGTGGCTTTTGTTGCAAGAAGTTTTCCCCTATGAGCCTGTGGTCTGGGAAAAGGGCAAATAGTGAAAGTCAATCACAGGGGAATGAGTGATGGATATATGGGAAGTGAGCAAAATTATGAAAATAGGCAGGATAGAAGAGAGTGTGGTCCTGAAGAAACATGATATATTGAGCAGATGGAAAACCTTGAGGTAGATACTGGTCAAAATATGAGCAATGTATCACTGCTTCTGTTCCTTCCATCTCTAAAACCTATCAACAAGCACTGCGATTCTGCAAATTTCCCTTATCTCTCTACTACTGCATTCAATGGATAGTATTAATGTGACATAAATAATATCTGAATTAATACATGCTATTCATTTACAGCACCATACTTTATCAAATTATAATTCTTAAATTCATCAGCTCCCATTGACAATAAAAGCCACTTAAAATTATATAAGAGAATGATATTTTAACTTTATATGAGGTACTGCGGTAGGACTTTCTACCAAAAAGATATATAGTTTCAGAGGTTTCTTAGACTTACACATAATATCAAGCGGCATCTCTAACATGTCTAAAGTCCTTTTTTGGCTCAATGATATTCCTCTGCTCACTGTTCTGTTTACTTTCTGTTTATACTCCACTAATTTCTGTTTTCCTTCTCACCACTAGAATATATGTGTGAATAAAAATAGCTTTTCTAAAATACACAGAGAAAATACAGTGTGACTTAAGGAACTAAGGAACTAATTTTCTTTTAAGGAATATGTGCAGAGAGAATGGTTCCATGTCTACACCACTGCTATAATTTATGTCAGAAGAATAATGTATTTCCAGATCTGCTCATATAATGCCCTCTAAGTAGCCTGCAAAATTCCTGCCCAGGGTCAGGACTGTGTACTATGAAACACTTGACTTGTTTAACTTTTTGTCACTTGGTTTCTGTCCCAGGGCCTATGAATGTGTGAAGTTCCAATTAATATACTGAAGGAGCTCTTTAACACAGATGATTTGGCCAATTGCCAACATTTATTAAATATGAGTTCCTGCTGTCAGAAGTGGGAGAATTCTCAAAATGAGCACCAAACCTCAGCTTTCTGGAGTGAAGCGCAATGAGAAGCTCAAGAGTAGATGAATAGCTTTGAGTAGCCATAGCAGTAGATATGTGCTATGAGTGAGGAATTATATTACAATGCTGAAGAGTCTGAATCAACCAGTAATAAATCACTTTCAACTTTTCTCTCCTCAGAAAAAGCTTTGCATATAAAGAAAAAGAAATCTCCTTTTGGAAAAATTCAGCTGATTTACATGGCATTTACACAGTTGATTCAAGAGGTACTTTGTAAAATGACTAAAAATTCATTTGTTTAGCCCTCATTAGATTTCTAACAAGCTATACAACAGAAGCCAAGGTACGAAAACCCCCACCTTGTTATTTCATATATAAACCTGGAAACTTTAGGAAATGCAGAGATGATAATTTGAATGGTTTTATCCATGTATGCATGCATATACCCTTGTCTTCCCTGTAATTACAAGGAACAGAATTTTCTGTATTATGAAAGAAAAGTTTTCAGGAGGAAAAAATAGACATATCACTAATCCTTCAAATTCCTTATTATGCTTGATATACGCTTTCATGTTAGTTAACTAAACGTAAATCAACAGATTGACATATGCCACAGAGTTTAGATACTAATTTAACACCTCTGCGTAAAGTTAGAGAGGAGATTTATAAAATCACTTTGAATTTATTATTTCTAGAAAGAGTAGACAAAAGTCTTTGAGGATTAATTTCATGCTGTGGGTTAAATTTCACTCTCACGATAGGCCAACTACTGCCTGGGGCACTACAGATAATGAACCTGACAAGGGATTAGCGAGGAAATACTTGTGTTATTATAAATCGTGTACACTTCCCTTTCTAACCAACTTCATTCTTCATGACATTAACAAATTACACTCTTTGTCCATGTTTCAATATAACACAAAGCTATGAATGATCCTGAACCAAAAGTACATTAGATAAGGTCTTCTCAAGGCATAAATAATGACTAAATTTGGTTGAAAGATCCAGACCTCCTGAAGTGAGAACCTAAGACATTTTATGTCAGATATCTCCAAGATCCAGAGAAACATTTGTACGTAAAATCTGATTAAGAGTATCAGCTAATGCAGTTTAAAATAGTTTATAAACAAATGTGCACAATGAAATTAAATGTAACACAGAATCAGAGGAAATTTAGGGAGTGTTAATCTACCAGAGAGTCTAAAACAAGCAAAACTGTTAATCATTTGGCTTCACTGTAAACACTGGATTTACTAAAGTCCTCAAACACAATTTATCATGTATAAATTAGGCTAGAAGTTCCAGTAATGATTTTGTGCCCAAAGCCAGTAAAGAATATCTATTATGTAAATATAGATTTTTTGTATTTGATCCTTTCATCCTTTCTTTTCTTGAAAAGCTTCAAACTTTAACATGTAAAAACCAGCTTAGTTTCTAGACAATCCATGATGAACTGTGCTGCCATGCAATGGTAGTGAACTTGCACAAAGTGGAAATCTGACATCACAAACTGGACCCCTTATTTATACACTATCATACAAACAGAAAGGCAAGAAAGAACTCTAAGCTCTGAACCTTCTTCTGTTGACCTAAATCAGCTTAGGATGGCATTCCTTGAACTTTAGAGACGGTAGTATTACTGCTAATGCCTCCTGAAGGGAAAAAGAATCCTAGAAATGGCTCTTGTAACATACCCGTCTGCATGTTTCAAAGCAATCAAGTGCAACTGAAAAAGCAATTTTTTGTACCCTATTACTCTCCTATCTCCTTTGAAGCCAAAGCCATTTCAAGACAAACCATCTCCAGGCTACAGCACCACATAATTTCTAATCACCACATGGTAATCATCCGTGCTAAAATACTCAGAGATTTATTAGTGCTGGATTGCAAAAGGCATGGACAATTTTTTCTTTTATTCCTCTTGTTAAAACAGCCTGGGCATGAGCCTTCACTAATGTCCCCTTAAACTCTCTGAGAGAACATAACCTGAACAGGTTGTTCCTGGACCCCAAAGGTGTGAGCTAATAATGCTGGAAAAGTATCCAGTTTTGTCTCTTTGCTCCTATATTTGCAAGCCAGTGAGCTCTGCTGTCCCTTGCTGTAGTTACAGAATGTCACACTGAGCTGTGCCAGATGACTCAGACCTGCTGCATGGCTCCTATTGTTCTTGTAAGACCGAAACAGAGAAAGAGGAATTTCACCATTGTGCTCTTGCAATATATCAGTATCATTTTCTTACTGCATACAGCAAGCAAGAGTAGTATTTGCTGCACTTCTCTCTTAGCTTTCTAAATGGAGAGGAAAACATACAGCTGCATTAGGATGCTGATAATATAGGCTAATAACATTTAAAATTTGAGAATTTGCCATTCTGACTCCTCAGCATCATATAACTTACTCTCTCTCTTAACTTACCCATACAGCTGAACCAACTTTGCATCCAACCATCTCCATCCCCTGAGACAAGACCTTTGGCCAAAGTTTTTATAAATGATGGACAAATCCTATTAAAATGACAGCTGAGCATGCCCTTATACTAAATGAATACTTGGACAGCGTAATGAGTCTTATGAGCCCTCCACACTTTTCCAGAACTGAAGGGGCTGAAGACAAGACTACTCAGATTCAGGTGGGTTTCATACTGGGAAGACAGTCAAGCACTGCTAGCATCTTACATTTTCCACTTGGAATGTAATTTGGTGAGTGGCTGCTCTGATGAGAGAGCCAGCTTCAGATCACTGCTTGTTGCCAGACTCTGTTTTGCTGATACAAATATCTACAAGGCTGTAGAGTAGAAAAAAAAATGAACAGTCCCCACCCCTATGCCCAATTTTTACTATTAACCAAGATTGCTTTATTTTTCAGTAATTCAGTGCTGCTCTTGAGTGGGCGCATCAAAATCACCACAGCTTTGGTTTAAACAATTACCTTCATCTTCCTGATGCAGTTTGTTCTGTTTTCTACCACAGGATCTCCTAAATACCTTATTCAGCATTATATGCATGAGGCATATCATGACATAGTGTGTATCCCTGTCTCAGCAAGAATTAAGCTCACAGCAGACAGTGATGCCTTCATCTAAAGGAGTTAAAAGGAAACAGAGCAAGTCAAGAACTGCTGGCAAGTGAAGTGGAAATGAATTAGAGAGGAAGAATCTGGGACAGGTTGTTAAAAAGGATAAAGAAGAGACACAGAAGGAACAGATTTGGTGGAAAAGGGCAGCCACTAGTGTAAGGTGAACTGAAAAAAAGAGATTTTCAGACCTAGAAAGTTAAAAGAAAATTAGGAAGAAATCACAGGTTTGAAACAGACATAAATGAAATGTGGGCCACAGAATCTGCAATGATTTATGCTCATACTTCATGATGCATACTTTAACAAAATCCTTTTAATCATTTTCAGTGAGTAACTGCTTAATGAAAATCATATTCTCTGCCTCTCTGTCATTTGTTTTAGGAAGTGGCAGGTTCATTCTTTGAAACTTAGAGAAAACCTTCAACTTGAGACATTCCCAAAAGACACAACTCTTAAGGTAGATATATAGAAAAGAAATATGCAAAAAGTTTATTTTTTAAGATTCCTTCCTCATTAAATCCAAGGAAACATGATAGTCTGCAAATGAATCAGGCTGCATCAGGAAGAGGGATGCTGAAGATGGTGTCTAACATGCAGAAGAAGTTAAATGTGGCCCGTGTTACTGAAGAGACATTATTAGGGACTGTGCAACTTACAGTTTCCTGAGAGTTAATGGCTTTAAATTCAGACATATTAAATTCATATAGGAGGTAATAATAGTGTATATTGCTCAGATGGCCATTACTTGAATAAAAAATCTTAGGTCAGCTTAAAACAATTTTATGCTATACTTCTAACCATAGAATTGTACACACTCTACTTCACATTAAACAATTTATGTTCACATCTGTCACATATTACTTGTTGCCTCTTTTTCCATTTCCCTGAGGGGAGCTTCTTGTTCTGACAGCATCTTGTTGTCTGTACTTCTGTCTAGCTCTTGATTTATAAAGGAATAATCACAAAAAATACAGTGAGTTTATTTCTAATTTTGATATTTCATTCTTATTGACTGTGCCTATGGAGGAAGAAGTTAAAGAAAATCCTACTAAGAAATGGAATAAGAGAGAAAAGAGATATTAGGTGATTACTAACCATCACCTGCTTTTAACACCCTGTTTTTCCTAAAGAAAAGCATAATTGGATGAGATAGATAAGAACTGCCATTATCTTCCTCATAAGAGATCTGCCACTAGTTATCAGCTGGCCAAACGGATAAGCTGAACCAATTTCTGACTTTTAAAGACTGAGAAGATTCTATTAATTTATGGCACATACAGAGGAGTTCAGCAGGAAAATGCTTTTTAACGGACAATCAGGTGACAGACTTGCATTAGGAGATGAATCTTTTATGATTGATATTTATCTCCACTCTAACAGGCGCTAAAATGCAACAGACACACTTAAAGTCTAAACAATGTTACAGTCTTATGTAAACACCAAAACCAGTGACTAAATTAAACCTGACTAGATTGAGCATGTTAATTATAAATAATGAAAATTAAACACTCAATCTTACGTGCCAGATGGTAATAATAATTTACCTCGTGAACATTTTTTGTGTCAGATTTTTTCAAATTCACAGCCAACTTGAACTTTGAAAAAAGAAGAGCTAGGCATTGCTTGACAAGCTGAATTAATGTGTCTATCAGCATTTAAGCCCTTGCTACACTGTGACATCTCTCCAGTAAGTAAACTACCTCAGAGACTAATGTGTCTTCACTTATTACTTCACTCCTCTATGGCTAAGCTCTGAAGTGCCAGGGGATACAAATGATCTTGTCTCCAAAATAATTTAAAGCCTGCTGTAATGTAGAATGGAAAACACAGAGAGCGAGGTATTGTCAAAATGCAAAATCAACAGAGAGCGTCAGGAGGCAGAGATTGCTGTCTGTAACGTGATCCTTCCACACACCGCAATCTCCATTTTATTTTGCCTAATGAGGCAGGAGTTAAAGCAGTTGACCTGATCAAACTCAGATGGCAGCCCTAAAGGATGAGCCCCCTGCTGCACTTGTGTCCCGACACCCTTTGTTACCTCCAAGTGAGCTGAGACCAGGCTGTGAACCATGTAAATAGGAGGCTTCCAGGTTAATGAAAAGCTGCAACACCCTTCTAAATCAGGACAGAAGGTTATGCTTTTCTGATCCAAAGAAAGTTCCATGAACCTCAGTAATAAAGTTTAATGAATGTTGGTCATTTTGAAACTTGCAAATAGAGACTGAGCAAAAGGTAATATTTTCCTTAAAAAAAAAATCCTTATTCTACAAGCACAGGTCAACACATATTATTAGAATAACATGAATTTGTTTTCTTGTGACAAATTCAAATGTATCAGTTAAAAAGGGATGTCTTGGGAAAAGGAAGTTAATAGTTTTTATGAACTGGTGTTTTTATTAGGTGATGGCATGTTTGCTGTTTCATTTCATTACTTATCTGCCAAGGAGTTTCTTTCAACACCAAATCAGAATCTACATGCTACAATCATGTAACACATTCAACTTCAGTCCAGCTGCTGACATAGATAAATCTTTAGCAGTGAGCAAAACATGAAAATTTTCTACATTATATTTCAGCATGTAACATTATTTGCAGTCTTTTACACAGAGGAAATAAAAATTGGAATCACCAAGTATACTCCTACATGCCACTTGGAACATGAGACTCTGTTGGATACTATGCCTATGGTGTCTGTAGAGAAGTATGGAGAGCCAAGCAGTGTTAATTTGGGTGTACTAAGTGTTTTACTAAGGTTTTTGTCAATTTTGAGTGTGATGAATGGGGGGGGTTATATCTGCTCTGAAAAGTTCACATAGATAAAGAAAGAATCATAGAATCACATCCTCGGTGTGATTCAGGTGTTCCACTAATAAGTTTGAATACATTTCTGGATGCCCGATTTTTTTTCTAACATGAAGCATTCCATATGATAAAAATTTTCATGCTAACACAAGAAAGACATTGATTCCTGCATAGTGAAAAAAATACCAGTACAGTTTATGCTTGGCTTGTGCATTTATATTGTTTTAATTCTACTGAAAATTCATATTAATTTATCTGCCTTAAAGAAAAGTGTAAGTGATTTCACATTTATTGTTTTAGGTTTATCTCCTGTGTGCGTATTAATTTGTTACTTAGTCCATATTACAATTTTGTGTTCAGATTTCACAGGGCTATTTTTTGGCCCCTTTTTCCTTTCCTCAATGAGGCACTTGTGACACCACTTTTCATACATTCCAGTAATCAATTTCAAAGCCATTCATCAGGATTTCAGAAGCCACTCGAAAAATTAGATACATATGCTCAGTGTAAATGGGAACACAGTGATTTATGACACAGGTCATTTGGAATACCCATGAGTTCTTCTCCAGTGACATGCCAGAAATCACAACTATTACTAGAGGGCTGTGATCTGTTTATAAACAGCTTATGGGAGGTGTGCCATGTCTAATTCATTTTTAATGTGTTACATTTTTTCTGGTTGGTTTCTGAAAACAAGATTTACAGTTGTTTAGAGTTTGACAATAGTAAACTGCTGGTTTAGTTAATACATTTTTAAAATGGATTGATTAATCTATCAGCCTGTTTGCACTCAGTGTTCAAGCTATGAAGGCAGCACTGTTTTAATTGCAACTGTTGCAGTCAGCAGTTCTGTAAATCATGTGTTATACATCCCAAAACATGGGATGTAAAAACCACGGATGCTTAATCTAACTGGCAGGAAAGAAATTAAGTTCCTGGTTTCTATTCAGTTTACAAAAGGTGGCAATCACAATTAAAAAAAAAAAAAAAAAAGGGGTATTTCCAGAATCCCATTATCCCATTTACCTGCTCAAGGGAGGGATGAGTATGTTCTTGAATCATCCAGCTCACAAAACTTTGTCAGTGCATCTGCTGGTAAGGTACTTAAAAAGAGAGTGACAAAGCAGCTCTGTCACACACAGCACAAATCAAATGAGGTTTTTCATGGTACTCACCATAGCAAAACAGCCAGTGAAGTTTTTTACTGCTTTGGTTTTGGCACAATTTCTAACCTCTAGTTAAAGGTAAACTTATAGAAAGTATAAACTAAGAATTTTCTAGTATAGATGCAGACATGGCTTTATCAATAACATAAGAGGGCTGTAGTCCTCAATGCTACTTCCCACAGCATGCAACTCTGTTTGCATGACACAGCAGCACTTCTGCAGAGATGCACCCCAAACATTCAGACAGAGGGCATCAGAGGCCATCGCCCCCTGAATGTGCGGATTAAGTCGTGCCTAGCTAGACTTTCTGAGAGACACACCTCAGTGGTACTGAAGGGCTCTGCCTTTTGGCTGAGTCAGGATCTGTCCTAAACCTACTAGTCATATACAGCCTGCTGGAATTAGATATGCACTAAAGCAGAACACTTGAATACATTTTAAGTACTTAAGGATTTTTAATATTCAGTTATCTTTTATTCAAGTGCTGAATTTAATTCAGTTGTCTAGGCTCCCTGCAGAACCAGTGCAGAGACATGCCTTGCCAAAGTCTAACTCATCCCGCAACCTCAAGATGGGTATCAAGGACTGATGGAATTACTTGTCCTGAATAGCTGTTCCACTCTTTCCCTAAACTACAGATGAAGCTGTCTATCTTTGATACACTGCCAAGGCTCTAGCAAGTGCCCTAAAAGAAGGGGTGAACATTTGTCAGTGGTCTGTTTTCTTGGCTGTTAGCATTTTCAACAGTAGCAGAGGTATTTCACATGAAAATACAACCAGCTTTTCAGAGTAGAGAGTACGTCACTTAAATTTGACAACAAGCTATCATCACGTGTCCCCAGACTCCCACAGCCATATCCCCAGGATACAGCATAGCTGGAGGGGTCCCAAAATTTTGTGGATGTCACCACAGAAGCAGCAATAGTGAAATTTGGATAGGTAGTCCCCTTTACTCTGCTCTCTTTGTCCACAAGACTGCAATATCTGGGGTGGGTTGTGCTCTTTGGAACTGGGAAGTAATCCAGACTGGAGCATGACAAGGAGAGGAGGAGGAGGAGGTCTAGGATAAGGGCAAGATGGCAGACTCAGCATCTCAATGTCTTGAGCAAACATGTACATGAACAAGCAGTCACAATAAAATCATAGGCTTGATATATAATCACTGGACTTGGTCACAATTTATGATTGAAGAAAAAACCCCCTAGGTTTGTGGAGAAAAATCTAAGATTGTGGAAAAGAGAGACTAAATTAAAAAATGCTCGATGAAAAAATGCAGCAGAATTAGATGTCAATGTGTACTTTGCCTATTCTCAGACAAGCACCCATGGAACATGAAATTACTGAAATTACGTTCATTAAAAACTAAAAACAGAAGCGCTGATTTGATTAAAAAGTAATGTCAGAGGCACCCAGCTGCCACCAGGGGAAAATACTTTTTCTTAATTTTGTGGGTCCACTCTGCAGATGGCTTGGCCCATTTATGTTTCGTTTCTGACCATCCCAACCTTTTTTGAGCTGACTTCACATGATGGAAGTTACTCCTGGTGGCTCTTCTGTCTCCTGAAAAATATCAGGGAAGAGCAGCCTTGTACAGTGTCAGGAAAGTCTACAGGTCCTGAGAAAGGAATTTGCAATGAGATTGTGCTAAAATGAAGGGAAAATCTAAGCAGGAAAAGAAAAGGCAGGAGTCTGAGGGCAGTAGGGAATAATGGGATGAGCTGTGGAAGGAGATTTGTACTCAGGAAAAGAAGAGCATCTGCACTCAGCACCACACTGTGCTGTGGCCTTCACCATGGACTGAAACCACTCTGTTAAATTTTAGCCTTTGTAAATTTAGGAGCCTAGTGTAAGCAGAGTGAGAGAGAAGGTGAGAGAGAGAGGAGAAAAAAGAAAGAAGAATCTTACCTATGGCCCACAAAATATGTTGAAGCACACAACCAAAACATTTCACAGTAATATGTGGTACAACCTTACACCATTACAGTGAAACACTGAAATGCGTTCACCTATACCTTGACCATTTCTGCAATGCCATCCCACTTGTCCCTTCTCTGCCATTCTTTCAAAAGACCCCAAAGTGCAGCAGAATATGATACACAATAATAAAGTAATATTTAAAATTCATATTAAAATGCTCAGGTACTGTAACACTGTAGCTTTCATACACAATGTCTAGAGACTTAATTAAATGCAAGGAAAAAATATTTCAAAGCAACTTCATGAGAAAGTGCAAGCCACTACTTAGTGTACAAAAATTACTTATTTGTTCTTGATGCAAAGAGACCACAACTTTGCAATACATTTTGGATTGAAGGTCAGAAAATTTAGTTCTATATGCAAAACAAATTTTTTTTAAAAGAGTATTTTTTACTTCAGGCTCTTTGTTTAATTTCTTGGTAGTTATTTTGGTTAGTGTTTTGTTGGTTTGTTTTTGGTTTTTTTTTGTGTGTCAGATGTTTGGTTTTTTGTTAGTTTTTTGGTTTTTTTTTTTTTTTTAGTTTTAGTTTGAGACAATAGAATTAGAATTTATCACCTGGAAAGAGAAAGACAAATCTGGTATAAGATTTTACACAAATGGCAAGACTTTATTTACTGGCATATCAGACCACTTTACCTTCAGAGGTAGGTAAAGTGAAGTGACTGTGAAATGTGAGCCAGGATTAAAACTGCTAGGTTTTCCAAAGATACTTACTTTAATTACTATTTTATCTGTGAAGTATAGTCAGTGCTAGTATCTTTGAGCAGAAGATTTTATTAGATTGGTTTAACTCCAGGCAGCAACCAAACCCCACACAGCCACTTGCTCAGTGGCTGAGCGAGTCCCACCAGTGAGATGAGGGAGAGAATCAGAAGGATAAAAGCTTGATACAGACAGTTTAACAGGGAAAGCAAAAGCCACACACACAAGCAAAGCAAAACAAGGAATTGATTCACTGCTTCCCATGGCAGGCAGGTGTTCAGCATCTCCAGGAGAGCAGGGCCCCATCACACTTAACAGTATTTTGGGAAGACAAACATCACCACTGCAAATAACTCCCCTCCCTCCTTTTCCCCATCACTTTAGATACTGAGCATGGTCTGGAATATCCCTTTGGTCAGTTGGGGTCACCTCCCCAGCTGTGTCTCCTCCCAGCCTCCCATATACCCCAATATCCTTGTCAGCATGGCAATAAAAGAAGCAGAAAAGGCCTGGACTTTGCATAACAAAAACATATCTGTATTATCACCTCTGTGTTCAGCACAAATGCCAAATACAGACCCATACCAGCCACTGTGAGGAAAATTACCCCAGTCAAAACCAGCACAATTGGTTACAAGCATATTCTCAAACCTTGTGTCCCACAATCAACAAGTTTGAATTATGTAAGCAGAACTATGTTGAGACTTAAAGCTACTGTTTTAAAATATTAACTCTTCTGTCAAGGCCCTTAAGAAGGCTTGGATTTGCATGCAAATCAAAGAAACAGCAGAAGTCATTAGATCCCTAGAGACAGAACCGTTTCTAAACTAGTTAAGATTTAGAGCATACAAGCTTCTGCAACAATGACTACCACATACAGCATCACAGCATGCACCATATGATGTGTCGTGTACACTGCACAGATCTACCATCTCTGTTTCAGTTATATCCCTCTAATCTGGGGGGATTGATTTTTTTTTTTTTTTTTTTTAGCAATATTTCTGGCTACATCGCCCACTATATGATTCTGAATGAATGGTCTAAGGATGGACATTCAAAAGAAAACCTTCTAAAATCAGCTCAGGAACCCCTTGGGAGTATTGCCCATAATTGGATTTGATTTTAAGATGCTTCCTCTTCTGGTTTTGGTTAAGCTTAGCTAGCTGTACTAGAAAGAGTGATTCAGAAAACAGGTAACTTGCATCTTAATCACAAAATAAAAATTCATTCCAGAAAGGCCATTTGCCCACAAGTGCCATGCACATGCCTTTTTAGCACAGCTGATTTTAGCTATTTCAGTGGTTTCCTTGAAGATTTAAACTCTTTCAATGTTTTCTCCATAAAGTTAACCAGCAATGTTTCACAAAAAGTAGGGAAGAATAGAATAATCCTATTGTTGTACATATATCTAGCAATTTATGACAGAATAAAACCTTAATAACAACAACTGAAAGCATACTAAAGATATGTCTACATATCAACAACGTCAGGGATAAACATCAGAAGTAGCAGACCTTTGTTTAAAATATACCACAGGAAATATATTCAGCAGATGGAATTTATGAACATTGAGTGTTTATTTAAAACATTAACCTTTCTGAGGCTATTGTGAAGTGACCAAAAGCATATATAGCTTTCTGCACTTGCAGAAAGACTACAGGAGAAAGAAGTAAAATTAATTACCCATTTTCAAATTTTCCCCAAACTCTATGATTAATGTATTTCAAAATTGGGAATTGACACAATAATTTTGTCTTTTCATTACTTTGATTTTCTTTTCCTTATCTAAAATATATTCTACACATTCTCTGAGTACACAATTTTCTGCATGTCTACCAAAAGGACATGCTTTCTAGTGGGAAGGAAAATCCAAAATAACCAGTCCTGCACATGAATTATAAGAAGATGCAGTATCTACAAAACTTACACTACTGATATTAGTCTGTTCTTACAGTTCTGGAAACAACTCCAAACCACCGGGGAAGAAATTGCACATGTTGAACACTGCATGCAAGTCTAACATGTAAGATGGGTGGAATGCTTGTTTTTCACCATGATCTAAGAAAAAGGCTGTTGTTAGGATAGGATAAACACTGATCATCATTGATGATCATGGAGTATCCCAAGTTAAAGCCACATGGACTTGCTGACCTGAGAACTATGAATGCATGTCAGACTTCATCTTGAGAATCTACCACAAGCAATGAAAGAACTCTAGTGCAGTAACCATAGGCTCACAGATTCATGCAAAAGCTCTTGATCCTTGGATAGCACAGTGAAGACTGGAACAGAAATACAGGAGGAGATGCATCTTTTGATACTTGTTAAGCATATGAAATGGTATGAAAAGCAGGACTGCACTGTTTGAAGGGAGTAGAGGTGATGCTGAAACACACAAAGACTATAGCCAGTGTCTGCAGTTACCAGGCCAGATTCAGCACCTCACGGGCAATGGTAACTTTTGAAGGAGTAAAACCAATTCAGATTTCTTTTTCCATACAGGTCAATAAAAAGAGATCCAGCTAAAAGACTCAAGGATACTAGTTTGGAATTGCTCTTGAAGGCCACAGTTGAAGTGTCAGCTCAATTTCTGGCACTTGGACATATTACACACAGGAGATTCAGGAATACAACATCTACAGTGCTAAAAAATAAAGAAATTCGGTATCTTGAGTACACATGATTCTGCACCTGCAGCATAGGATGATTTAAGAATGGAGCTATTCTTAAAATGATTGCACATACAGCAATTATTTTAAGAATGAATCCATTAGACACATAATTTTCTTTATTCCTGTGAGGAGCAAAAATGTGCTTCTATCTAGCTATTTTGATTAAAAGGAGTTGTAGTTATTGAAGAAATAAGAGGCAGGGTATTAGTGGCTACAGTACTCACAATAGGATGTGGCAGTTCTTGCTTTTTTACAATGTAGTTTGTAGCTGAACCACATACACAAGTGAACATGCTGGAGGAATGAGCTTATTTGGAGCTCATATTTTATTCTTGCCTAGAAAGGTTTCTGAGCTTTGAATAAAGGACTATGCCATAGACACTCAGAGGTCAAGGAATCTGTGAAGGTTTTGGGAAAGTCAAATCCAAATCTGATATCTGATTCAGGCAGCAGGAATTGGAACTTGTTCTTTCACTTCAGAGCTATGTGCTGTGATAATGAGGTTATCATCTATTCCAGATCAGAGTTCCCTCTCTCAGCTTTACATTGAAATTAAGAATATATTACATTAATTCTTCATAGATATTTAAATATGTAGTTAACACACATAGTGAGCTATGTTAAATTCAGAGAAATATTTCCCTAATGGCTTTGAAGTTTTTAATTGAGTCTCTGGATTAGCACCTGAATATTCAAGGAACACATGACTGCTGCTGAGTCCATCATACTTCTACTTCAGTGACCATGAAAATGAGGACAAGTAGATCAAACTATGGTGAACTTCTGTTTAACTACACAACAGAAAGCAGCACAGCTGGAGTCAATTCTTAGCAAATTGATCAGAATTCCTTTACTTTAACAACAGCTTAACTAATAAATAGACTTTCATAATTTTCTGCAATCGATCTAAATATATCTTAAAAATTAGTGAAACATCTGATCTTGAAATGTTCACTTAATCTTAAGTATATAACTCTGAAGAACTTATATAGCTTATCTTTCTGCCAATTCAGAAAAGAATGACTATTTATAAAAAAAACCTGTTAACTAGGTAAACTCTGTAGAAGATGAATGTTCATAATTCATTTCCTATGTAACAAAACCGGTGCTTTTTTCTTTTTCAAAATTCAGTATTAACTTTCCTTACCAGGTTTGTATTCTGATTTTTTGTTTGTTTGCTTAAAGACATTTTTGTATCAACTTCTGGAGATAGTAGTAATCTCACTGAAAATTTGAAAAAACTATGCATGCTGATGCTTTTCTTCTGCCATTTTTTAAAGTAAGCACACTTCATGCAACAATCCAGATATTTTCCTGGGTAGAACTGTTTCTTTTAAGGAGTTTTTCAAGTGTTCTGTGAACAAGACAATCCTGAGCTCCCTTTGAACATAACAGGCACTTGGACGATCTAATGAAAATACACTCTTTAAAAATGTAATTGATCTGGCTTTCACCCTTTTTTCATGATTATTTCTGCAGTTACAGACTGGCAAAATCTGAAAGCAATAGAAACGTCCTATTTGCTAAAATAAATGAATACGCTGAACTTTTTTTTTCCCCTAAAAGCCCATGTTGCAATCTCTCCTAAGGGAAAAAAGAATAATAAGAAAAAGATGGAGTTTGAACTCAAAGCAAACATAAAAGCTTTATTCACAAAAAAAAAAGTCAATTACACAACCCAATTTGTTTTCACCAGCAACGAAAGGAAAGCCTGGTTAGGATGTTGCAAGATCCAAACACCTTGGATCTACATGTTCCACCAAAATTTATATTATAGCTATTTCTAAGAAACAAACTAACAATTAGAGACACCTGTTAAAAGTGCCTGTGCTCTGTTCACACTTCATGTAGTATCTTAAAGTGACAGCATATTAAAATGTCAGTGCAATTCTTTTCCATTACAGAAGTATTTTTAACAACAGAAAATACAATTAAATGGTCTGCTCCTAAGTACTTGTATGTAACTTGCTTAGCATAAAGTTCTAAAGTACACTGGTGTAGAAGGGAAAACTACCAAACATATAAATTTTAATACTAGAAAACACACAATGACAAAAGATATGGACAGACCAAAAAATAGTAGTTAGATTAAGCTCCCCTTCACATTATTAAGCACATAATATGTTTCTTCTAGGATAGTGTTTCAATTTTAGGTATATAGGCCCATGTTGTAAGATAAATATTGCAGACAAAATAAATACAACCATCCTGAAATTATTCAAAACTTTGCATTCGATTATGTACCCACTGTACAACTTGCAATGAAACATTCCTTGATTTTGAGCCCTCCAGCACATAAATATATGTCTAACTCATGTCAGAAGCCCCTGAGTGGGAACTAGCTCACATTACGACATACCTGAGAAACAAAGCAAGATAAGCACCTTCAAACAATCCCTACAGATCCTTTCAATAGGTATCACCCATACAGTGAAGATGCATTTACAGCAACTGCATTGTTAAATAAAGTTAAAGAAAAATTGCAGCTTGATGAAGTGGATTGCTGTGGGGAAAATTCACTTTAAAAAACAATTGTTAATTCAGAAGAAAACCCCAACAAATATGAAAGTTTAAAGTTATCAAAATTGAAGTTCTAACAAATCCTGGTTTAAATATTCTGTCATGAACTCAAGCTCATGCATATGTCCAGAACAGAGCATCTAAAATATTGCAGCCCCATTTCAATGTCCCGTGGAGCATGTCCCGAGGTGCTACACAGTCTTGTGGCAGTGCCTGAGGGAAAGGTGAAAAATTTGACTTTCTCTTAGAAATGTTGCATATTTTGTCATTTATTTAAAGTCACAGATATCATCCTGACCTTCCAAAATGTTCATGTAATGCGAAATCATCCACCAATATTGGCTTTACTTAACTGATTATTCTGAGCTACAGGACTTTGTGGAATTGTTTCTACAATACTGTAATCAAGGGTAAATTACTTTTACCCACCTGTCCAACGTGTTGCCCCAGGTTACCACTTTGTAGCAGAAGGAGCAAAATGAACTGTCCCTAGGTATTTTTGGTCACAGCCTTAGTTTTAATGGAAATAACATAAAATACAAATCTTTAAGCTGTATTTCATGAAAAGTCATAGCATTTTCATCTGTATCACTTCTGCAGTTTCCTACTAGCTTCCAAAGTCATAGCTTCATCATTTTGAAATCTGAAAATTTACTGAAAATTATGATTGATGTATCTTCAAAAGACATCTTCTTCTAATATATTTGTCTTTGTTTTCTGAAATATGTCTCATCAAAACTTTAGCTGACCCAATTTCTGTTTATTCTAAGTTTTATTATGCTCTGGATAAAAATCCTGGTTTACTTTTCAAATATGGAAGCATTCAAATACCAGTATTCAAGATATCTGCGAGTTCAGAAGCTAACTTGTCTTCAGATAGAAAAATAAGCTCTTTCAAAAGGCTTCTGAACACGAAGCCTGGGACGAGTGGGACGAATGGACAAGGATTTTGCCACATACACCACAGGAACTCCAGGAATTGGATCTGCTGGGCTCCTCGAGAGTGACATATTGTATCAAATTTAGATACAAGCCCTCACTCAAAGATTGGCCAGCCTCAAGGCTTCCGGAGAAAAATTGTAACACCCCATGAGAAGAAATACACCATTGACGGTGCAATTATACCAGCGCTACATTGTCCAAGTCCTCTAGAGAGCTCCCCGAGGGAGTGTTTCTGATCTGTGGTGACAGGGTGTGGGCTGGGATCCCCTCTAAGATCTAAGGGGGTCTCTGTAGTCTTGGCCAGCTTACTACCCTGACACCCAAAAATACCCAAATTCTTGATTGGAAAAAAGAGAGAGAGACAATTGGCTCACAAAAAGAGATCCTATACACAATTTGATCTGAATTGTGATTCCCAGATTTATAATCGGAACAAGGCAAAGGAGGCGCTGCATCTATTTTTCTGCCATGGTACACAGCAGCCAAGGCCCTCGGTGAGCTTTCTCACCTAGGGTGTTGGCTTAGTAAGCAGGCCAACACCACGTCCGCCGCCTTGTCAGATCTCTTGGCGGATAAAGAAACTGCAAGACAAGCCACGCTGCAGAACAGAGCTGCCATCGACTTCCTCCTATTAGCCCGTGGCCACAGCTGCGAAGATTTTGAGGGACTGTGCTGTTTCAACCTCTCTTCAAAGAGCATGTCCATCCAAGCAAATATCAAGTGGATCCAAACACAAGTCGAGAACATCAAGACCGAAAGCCAGGCTGTGGATGTTATGAACAAACTGCTCACACAGTGGGGTGTCCCTGGGTGGGTGGCCTCAATTTTAATAGGACTGCTGTGGATTTTACTTATAATTTTCATAGTCTCCATTGTTCTGACCTTCTTCAAAAAGACTCTTGTAAAGATTTTAGGGGACATTTATTTAATAAATAGAAAACAGGGAGATGTGGGATGTACCCCTGGGGACAGCAGCTCAGGGATGCCCTAGAAGACTGCATTTGTGTAGAACACTTTCCCAGAGTTCCCTGCTTCCCCATGCAGATGAACTCATGTCTGTCATCTGCCAGTTCATGCTTGTCATCTCCCCAAGTTCTAGAAAGTTCCCTGTTCTCGAGATCCCCATTGGTTCCCTCTGCAAACCACTCCTTCCTTCTCCCTCACTGGTTCAGTTTACGTCACCCCATCCCTGCTCCTCCCTTAAGCCCTTTTCCCATTGGACAGTTTGTACCTCAGCCACTCCTATCCTTCCCCAGTTAAATATCCTAGCCCCTCCTTCCCCAGTTGCTCTCGGAGCTGTCTCCCCCTGCGTGTGGTTGTCTCCTGGCTCCTGTTCCTGCTCCCTTCGTCCTTCAACCTGTCCTCAATAAACCCATGTGGATTTCAGCAGCACAAGAATCCTCCTGTCTTTTGGTTGAGCTGTATTACTCTATCTGGGCACCTGTTGATCAGCCAGCAGCGGCTCACCCTGCAGGACTCGGTCCGGGGCAGCCTGCACTGCATAAATTATGTTTTCCAAGAGTACCTGTGAATTGGCCTTGTGCTGTAACATTTATGATTGTAACTTTATATTTGTCACCCAAGACTCAAGTTTACATTTTTCTTAAGCTATGTGATTAAATGGGAGGAAGAACTGTAGGCCAAGCTTTTCAAAGCTGCTATATGTATTTCCACTGCACTCAGGCTCGCCAAGAATACTGGAACCCTTTTAGCCCCAGCACACATAACACAACCTTGCTCTAATTGGTGCAGAATTCCTATTAGTCACCAGGGTCTGTACTGGCAGCCACAAAAAGCTGGATTGTAAAAGACATTCTGACCACTGATTTCTTTCCAGAATTACCTACTGCCATATAAGTTTGTGAGGAAGAGGTGAAGCAGAGTCATTAATCCACCTCTACACCATATACCACCTAAGGACTTCTGATTCATTAAGAAAATTTTCCAGTGCCAAAATCTCCCTCAATGTCCTCTGAGCTGTCAGAGTAGCACAAAAAGACGACAATAAGACCTTGCTCTTCTTATTCAACTGCTCTAAATGCTTCTGCTGTATAAATTTATTAAAAGACAGAAAAGTGAGTAAGTGGAAATGGCATCGTTAGTGCATCTAATTGATCTCAACATTTGGTTTAGCTAATCAAGGAAAGGTTTTATATAGCAGAATCAGCTGAATCTATGTGAACTATTAATCTTGTTCTACAGATGTGATGTTCTCTGGGATTTCATGTTGTTTCTAATAGATGAGATGTTTTTCATGGTACTCAGAATGCATACGAGCATGATACACTCATCATCATTCTTTTATTACTTTCCTGATGATTCATCAAAATAGTGGATGGAAAGTGTCTGAATCAGTGACTTCAGCTCTTATTATCATAGGCAACTCTGTCATATATGCCTTTGTAGGTCACTTGTCCTAAGAAAGTGACAACTATAAAGATAGGAGGCTTTTTGCCTCCATAGCACCTATTATTATATATCAGAAGACAAAGGATCAGAAGGCCATCTGTCCTAATATTTAGTCCTAGCCAACAGTCTATAGAGGATCATCAGGCCAGTATATAGCGAGATGACAAATATATACTCTCTGTATTTCCACATGTCATGGTTCTGGAGCTCAGGCTTCTTGTTAATTATGTCCTTGCTCTCTCCACCTAACTATGGGAGCAAATTTCACATATGGCACTGTACTTACTTCTTTATACAGGTTACTTCCTACCTAGGGCACAATGCTTCATGATACATTTTTTTCATGCTGTTCATCAGAACTGACTGAAAAAACCACACATCTGATTGGAGAGAGACTTAGTTTACTTCCTTCCATATTCCTTCCTCACTAACTACACTTTTTGCTAGGCAGTTTTATTTGTTTCTTTGCTTGTTTGTTTGTTTTTCAAGTTTTCTTCTTGTTGTTCGATTAGTTTTTAGCCAAGTTAGAGAGCTGAATCTGATGAGTGCAGGGCTGACATGAGGGAATATGAGGCTCTTTTTAGAAGCCATGAATTAGTATATCTGCTAAAGCTGTAATACGAAATTTCAAAATCCTAATTGCATATTTCACAGAAAAGCAACAGCTCTTTGTAGTGTGCAATCATTTTTTGTAGTAATGACAGCAACTTATGCGATGTTGTGCAATTTTATTAACAGGGAACTTCAGGAACCCTTTATTCATTCAAATTTGACCAAGCATTTAGACATTAGAATTAAGTACTACAGAGCCAATAAATGAGTACTTTGAAGGACAGGAACCCGTGAATTTAATGGTTTGATGCGTCTGACTTAAGATCTTCCGTGATCAGTTGATCAGATGTAAGAGTTCACCCAAAAGAGAACAGGGAAGTTTACCCCTCAATTGGTTCTCCCTTGTTCCATCTCAGTATTCACTGAGTGGTCCTTCTGCTTTCTCCATGATAATTCTGATGCTCACTGAACCCTTCTAGTAAGCTGATACACCTCACAAATTCATGAGAAATTGTACCAATTAGTCTTCCTCTAGGATGATGGCAAACTACAAGGTTCTGTAAGGAACTGTTGACTCAAGGGAGACCAGCATCTTGTCTTTTTAGCGACAATGAACAACAAAATTGGAATTTCCTGTCTTGTAAAGTTGAAAACTAAATTTCAGTATATTCCTAAATTTCCTAAGACAAATGCCATATACTGTTACAATGCATTATCTGTATAATAATGGAATTGTTAGCTGTTTTACTTCTTAGATATGTCAAGTGGATAATATAATGATTTGGCAAGAAAAAGAATGTATCTGAAAAGGAAAAGGATGTATTGCTATTCATTTAAAAATTCACCTTTCAATGATTAAATTAGAAAAGATTTTTCCTTACATAAGATTGTTGCATTATTCTATTCCCCTGTGAAGGTAACTTTCTTGCATTATTTTTATTTCTCCTGTGATGGAACTCAACTTACACCTTCAAAAGAACATGTTTGTCCATAAGTAACTGAACTTCATTTTCTTAGAGAAGATATAACACTATGAAGCATGTTCTGTCAGACAAGATAGAAAAAATGGCAATCATAGAAATAAAAGTCCATATGCAATTTAGAGACATAGTAAATAAATACCTATACATCTTTGATTAGGATGCAGTTTTGCATTACAAGATAGCTGATCCAATAGTCTGCAGCCACTAGAAAACAAATACTTTTCAATAGCTTAATTTTCTGACACACCATCAAGCTAAATCAATTTTCCCTGCAGTTTTGCAACTGCTAGATCTGGCATATGGGAAATGGAGGGACCAAACTACAAAGAACAGAAGAGTGTTGGGTGTCAAGGGACCAGGAGCAGGCCTAACTCTCCTAGTGTAAAACCACCCTTTCACCAGATTAGGTGTAACAGCATACTCTAATGAGTATGACATGTACACACATGCCTTTCATGCATACCTTTAGCATACAGTTTGGGGGTTGCCACTGTTGATCTGGGTCTGGGTTGCCCCCTTCTTTGTCCTTATATTTGCTGATACATCATTGTGTGGGGAATTAATTCAGAATACCAAGCTGGTAAAAAAGAAACCCAGCCAGACTTAATTGATAAGTCTTCCACTGTGCTAGCTGCCTGAAATGCAGTGTGTGTCAAGGGGGCAACGAATGGGAGTGTATGTGTCAAGGGAACACAATTCCAAAAGAATTGAGCTGAAAATGCTGTGGAACCATATTTTTAAATGAAATATGCCTCCCTTCACTTCTTTCTAAGATACAAAATAAGTTTTAAAAAGGGGGCTTTTTGGATTTTGTTGTTGTTTGTTTGTTTGCTTTCCCTTTCCTGACTTGTATTAAAGTTTAGCAATTTCAAAACTGTTTAATTTTACTCATCCAGTCTGAAGATTAATCACTCAGGAAAAGGTGCCATGACTGATTCTTGCATTGAACTGATTCAGCTCACTAATGTGCTAAAGAAAGAAGTGTCCAATGCTCCTCCTGGGGGAAACCATCTTGATCTAAGTTGCCAATCTGGGCAGGTGCTGGATGGACAGTAGCACATGTAACACTAGAAAATGCATCTCCCCCTGTGGCAGACCCTGAACTCAACCATGCAGATCTGGGCACCCACAGCATCTTCTCACTGCTCTGCTGCAGGCCCATAATGGCAGCCAGTGCACAGGGGACACACAGGTACTGTTTAGCCCCTGCTCCAGATTTAAGGGAATGGATAAAAAGGTACAAGAAATGACCATACTTTTGTAGTTACAAAAAATTAGTACTGCTATGGATCAATCATCCATTATGGAGATATGAGAAAATTGGGAAGGTGACAGCACCTCTGAGGCACAGCCCCTTCTGTGTGCTGCTCTTCAGCTGATGCTGTTGAGCTCTGCCCTTGGCTCAACTCGGGTTGTAAAAGCACAATCTAACCCATTGCCTGCTCACCAGGGAGTCATCAGCTTACTACAACATCGCAGCAGCTAAAAACTCGCAAATATTTCCTTAGCTTTTTGTTGTTTCTTTTTACTCTCTTGAGAAATAAGTTCAAAAGACATCTCTATTGTGCCAAGATTATTTTGGAGATGGTATTTTACTTGCATCCCACTCAACATGAATACTCTTGTTTCTCAAAACCCCCTCTAGACCTAGAATACACACTGATGCATCTGTTCATTAAAACATACAGAAAGCACAGTTCATAAAGATATTATCTCTCTTTTTATTTATTTATAGATTTACTTGGCACTTACTGGCCTAATGCAGTTATTTTCGGGACATACTTAAATACAGCATTAAGGGCCAACTACTCTGAGAGAATTATTGGCATTGCTACAGTTACATTGTGCTTCCAACACATACAGATTTTTTCTCTTGTATCCATAGCTTTGAAAAGCTAGCTCAAGTACGACTAAGAAAAAAGAAATGTAAAGAGAACATTTACTTTCTGTTTATTGTAAATGAAGTCATTAAACACTGATTTTCCATACTTGATCTCTCACTCATTGCAGTAGATGAACAAATACTAGTAGAATAAACATAGGCAGCTCTCTTCCTTTCCTTTCCTTTCCTTTCCTTTCCTTTCCTTTCCTTTCCTTTCCTTTCCTTTTCCTTTCCTTTCCTTTCCTTTCCTTTCCTTTCCTTTCCTTTCCTTTCCTTTCCTTTCCTTTCCTTTTCCTTTCCTTTTCCTTTCCTTTCCTTTCCTTTCCTTTCCTTTCCTTTCCTTTCCTTTCCTTTCTTTCCTTTCCTTTCCTTTCCTTTCCTTTCCTTTCCTTTCCTTTCCTTTCCTTTCCTTTCCTTTCCTTCCCTTCCCTTCCCTTCCCTTCCCTTCCCTTCCCTTCCCTTCCCTTCCCTTCCCTTCCCTTCCCTTCCCTTCCCTTCCCTTCCCTTCCCTTCCCTTCCCTTCCCTTCCCTTCCCTTCCCTTCTTTTCTTTTTCTTTTTCTTTTTCTTTTTCTTTTTCTTTTTCTTTTTTCTTTTTCTTTTTCTTTTTCTTTTTCTTTTTCTTTTTCTTTTTCTTTTTCTTTTTCTTTTTCTTTTTCTTTTTCTTTTTCTTTTTCTTTTTCTTTTTCTTTTCTCCTTGCTTGAATTATTTTAGGCATGTTCCATCCATGGTTAGAAATCAGGCATGACAGTGGTCTAATGCAAAAGTTTTGTCCATGGAGAAATCAGACATGACTACGGTCTACCCCTGAATGTGATCTTAATATTTTATACCACTGACAAATCATTAACATCTGTTAATAACTTACCCAGCTGCTTTGTTAGATTGTTTTAAAAAATCTTATGTACACCATAGATGTCTCCAGCTCACAGTCTAAGTAACCTTTCCCAGCTGCTTAATCCTTATTTAAAATCTTACTTTAAAAATACACACATTTTTAAACTATCCCCATTTCTTTGTCTCCAGACAAAGTAACTTTGCTAACATCTGTTCATTCTCACTCCCCAATTCCCATCTTAAATACTTATTTTCAGCATGTATTTTTCTTGTAAATAGAATCCCATGTACTTTCTCACCTCCTAGTCCTTAATTTTCTCCTTTTCGCTCTTGCTCTCATTCCACTCTATCCCTCATGATTTCTTTTGACTGATTATATTTTAAATGCAGTATTAATAGAGAGAAAAAGATTATTTAAAGAGCTTCTCTGATTATCTCACACTAATTTAGGCTTGGGAAAAAAGAAAATGGGGGCACGCCATGAATCTACTATGTCTAAAGGGAGTAAGAAAAGGGAAAGGGGAACAATATAAAGGGTGTGTAGGCAGTTGTTAGGGATAAAACTATGTAATGGAAATACTGGAGCATTAGAAAATATCTACTGGCTGTGAGAAGCAGTAGGCTATGCAGGAGCATTCAAGGAAATTAGAGGGGACTTGTCACTGCACACAATTTAAAATAGACTAGACAAAAGGTATGGGGACCAAGCAACAGGCAGAGGCAAGGAGAGAGGAGAGGGTGAGGGTGAGGGAAAGTGAGAGGGAGAGGAAGCTGAACTCAGCACTGGAATGGAGATTTCTGAGTGCTGGTACAGCAGTGGCAGAATATGACAGACACGGGCAGTAACACCTCATTTGGGAACGGACCATGGTTTTAAGTGCTGGTTCTACTGCAGTGGTCTGAAGAGTACAGCTCTGGATAAAATAACAGTCCTGATACCATTCCCCATTGCCAAGAAATAGCAGATGAATAGTTGAATGGATGTCCCATGTCCAAAAGAAATAAATCAGATTTATAAGTGATGTACAAGATGGTTCACATTGCACTGAGTACCAAGACTTCTAGTGTTATTTCTTTCTCCCTGTTAGGACAGTAAGGAGCACTGAGGCAATTTCCATAACTCAAAAAAGTTACATTACTGTAAGTTACAGTAATTCCTTTTTTGACAGCAATACAATAGCATGAGGGAATCTAAACCAATAAAATAATTATACACATCTATTGTATTTAATAGAATATAACACACTATAATATTACAGGGTGTTTTCTGTACAAACATAGCTGTATTTTTCCAGATCTGTCAGCTGACCCACAGATCCAAAATGTTTCAAACTGAATTTGATTTTTTTGTCATGAAAATTTAGTCATGATTTCTGATTCATGTAAATATCCTGTTTATCTGCAGATATCTTGAGATAGTACAAAGAAAATCCAAGTGCTTCTATAGTATCTTTAACTTCTTCAGTAGTCTCTAACTAGAGAAACAGACAACAGTACAGTGAGTATATTTTAGAGGGTACTTAGTCCTAGGTTCTCTTCCTTTTTTTTCCTTTTCCCATTGGGCAGTGTAATGACAAAATAATTATGTTCTCATAACTGTAAGGCATGGTATGATTCTTCACCGTAACAGTGTTAGAGCTCTTTCATCACATTTTCCTGTTCTGTCTAGAAGAGGGCTATTTGTAGCCTCATATTATATAAAAGGAAGCATTTTCATAAAATTAAGACAATAACAAATGGAAGAAAAAAATGCAGAACTTTCTTGGGTTTAAACTGCGAGCATAGAATGTACATCTTGTGAAATCACAAAACAAAGTCCACACCGCTTTTTTGCAACTGCATCATGCAGACACAACTAATCAACTGCAGGTTTTTCCAGTGCTAGAGAACTTAAATATAAAGAAACTTCACTTCCTCTACCAAGGAAGATGCTGTACAAATACAGTCAAATATGTCTGTGCACATTTATTTTTTTAAAGCATGTAAATATATAGATGCAGATTATAGGAGAGAAACCCTCAGGCTCTCGTCATTTTGCAAGTTCTGCCAATGTAGTTGCCAGTAATATTTATATGAACTTCGTAAGCAATGGAAATCCAAACATAGAAAGAATATTGTGCTATGTCATTAGAATGAAAACAAAATATACATTAAAGGGACCTGAAACTGTTCTAGCTCATTGTCCAAACAGAAGGAAAAATAAAGTAATAAGCAAAACATTGTTAAGAGAACAAATGAATGAATATATCTTGCAAATATCCATAGTCAAAAGGATTGTCAATAGCAGGATGGATAATATTCAATATGTCTTCTAGCATGATTACCATTTACTCCCCAAATCAGCTGCTCAAGGAACCATCTGTAAGGGTTCACCTAGACAGAGCTGTGCTTGAGCAATGTAAAAGACCTTCTCACAGAATCACAGAATTGTCTGAGTAGAAAGGCATCCAGGGATCATCAAGTCCTACTCTTAAGTGAACGGCCCATATGGGGATTGAGCCTGCGACCTTGGCGTCACTGGCACCACGCTCTCATGGGAAGATGCACCAAGTCACAAATCTCAAACAAAATTAAATATTTTATATTTTACAATATTCAAGATGCAAAATTGCATCTTGAAGAGAACCAAGGCCACTCCAAGTCAGCTTTGGTCCACCAGCCTTCTAGAAACGCAAAACATCCCTTCTGTATCTATCTGACAAGAAATTATATAAGAACATCCTTCTTGCCCTGGCATTCTTTTTCTTTTGCACTCTCTGGTAGACTGTCCACTTGCTTCCTTGTCTGAAAATCTTATCCCATCTACTACTGCCTCTCTCAATTCCCCTATGATGGTCTCACCACTTGCTCCCTGCACATTCAGCCATTCCACTTCCTTCTGGTTCACTCCTGAAGTACGTAAGTAACTTTTTAGGCAACTGTAGTTGTCTTTGCTTCATATTATTCCCCTAAAAACCTCACAGAAAAGAAAAGAATTCTTTAATAGGTAAATAGAGATTACTGTTCTATCTTGAGCTGAAGGCGGACATGGTTTATTTTGTGGGTGTTAGAAAGTCTAGGTTGTTACAGCTCACAAGTGACTCAAGAAACTGAGGGAAGTTTTGGTAAAGCCAGTGAAATGGCACAGGTAACCCGTAACTCAAAGCATACCATGCTGTCAAATAGAAATGATGATTTTAGGGTATTTCAGTCTAAAAAAAACACTGTCTATTCATTTAAAAAAACTTAAGAGTAGATGCCAGAATGTATAATCAAAATTTTAAAAAAGCTTGAAAGACCTGTAGCAATCTGATTTGATGATGCAGAAATTTTGTTTATATCAAAGAAGGGATAGTATTATTTTAAAATTAAGAAAAGAATATAGGTTATAGATCTTCCAAAAATCTACACTGATTTGAAATAGGGGTATAATCAAGCAGTTCTGGTGTTTGATCACATATAACACAGTATCACATGAGGAGATGGTGAAGCCACACTTACACGGCTCCTTTTATCCCTAAGGATCTTGACACTCTTTATAAAATATACACATGGTACACCTATGAATAGCAACAAAAAAAAGCACATAGGAACAGAAATCACTTTGACCAGCACTGCAAATCAGAGCATCTGTTTAACAGTGTACATGAATGCTGTTCTTTAATGCAGGGAAGGATTTAAATTGCAATAGTATATCTAGCAGGAATTATTAGCCCATGTGCCCTTATTAATTCCTAACATATTGTACATAGAAGGAAAAAAAAGACAAATTACAGAGCACTGGATCACATCCACATCCAAATTACGATGAACTGTAAAATCCTCATTATAAAAAAATTTGGATCGGTACATAAATATCCAAAGTATTTCAATGCTGAAATTCAGATTATAAAACCAGAGTATAATCTGCAATATGCACACAAGTGAAAAATTGTGCCAAAGGCCACTGAAAATTGAAGGAAATCTAATCCCAGAGAAAAGCCTTGGCATTTGGATGAAATAAAGACATTAAGTTGAGTTGGTCAGGGATTATTTTTACTTGGTTCTTCTTCTTCAAAATGAAAAAAAAAGCATCTCTCAAGAAACTATCAGTTTCAATATATTTTTATACACTTCTTTTAGATGACAATAGATGTAGTTCTCTACATTTTCAAACAAAACCTACTGTTTTTCTAGTTCCAAATTACTTAAAAGGCATTGAAAAGAAAGAAAGAGAAAAAAGGAAGTGAAAACTTCCAAAATCCAAAATTAATTGCACGAAATTTCATTGGCCATAACTCATTGTTTTTCTAAGTCTTCTGAGAGTTCAACTGTTCATTCCAATACAGAATATTTTAGTATCCTGATAATTTTCCCAGGACAAGAAGACTATTTTCTGCTGAAAACTATTATGAATCTAACTAGAGCAGTTTGCATCAAGTACCATGAACTTAACATGGCCCGATGCAAACCAAGTGAACTATGATCACTTGGAAATGGTAACATTGTATAAGGACAATGAACTCTTCCTTAACCAATGTTTTTCAGAAACAAGCTCCACCTCTGCCCATTCAAACAAAAAAGACCAAAAATCAAAGAAGAATTAATGATATAAAGGAAGTAGCTCTTGCAAAATAACAGATGGAATGAGATCGGAAACACATGTAGTAAGTTGAACTTTTTTAATAAGACCAAAATGACAGAATTGGAACAAAGGAAGAGAATGGATAAACATGCACACAAATCAGCAGAAGAGTTGCTAACTAGAAATAGGTCTGTAATGCAGATTCCAAACCTCGATTTAGATCTCAATTATTTTTTAGATTTGGGACTTCAGATTAATGATGTTTAGAATTTTTCAGTAAGAGTAGCAAAATTTAAAATATTCATCCTAACTACACAAAAATGTCCTCCATAGATTTTAAGGTGAATTATTTGCCTCAAATTTTAAATACTGATATTTGGGATCACACATGAGGCCAAAAGTCAATCCATATGAAGATTCTGATCTGAAGCTGAGTTATGTGAAGCAGTAGAGCAATATGGACTGCAGCCTCCCTGCCAAAGGTGGGAAACAGCTTTAAGAAAAAAAAAAAAAGGGAAATGGATAGGCTGATCATGAAAACAAGCTATACCTAATAACCTATTCTCCTGATAAATTGAAGTAAAATCTTTCAAAAGAATGTCTCCTGGGTCTCCTTTTGCATTGATTTGAAATTGCACACTCATCCCAATGTGAGACTACATTGTTAAGACAAAACTATATTGAAAAATAGGTAAGACTGTTTTAATATAGAGAAAAAAATCAAATGGAACTGTGATTATTTAACTAGAGAAGTATTAAAAAACTGTCCACTGAATATATGCTTAAAATTTTAGGACAAAGGTTACCCTGATGATTCTACAAATACAATAATAAACTAGACTTTCTCCAATTCTTTCATAACGTATTTGGCATAACATTCACCTCTCTTTGAATACGTAGTCCAGAAGTAAAAAATCTCTAAATACTCCAGTGGTATGGACTGTCATCTATCTCCACTGAAGTCAACACAGTTCTGGAGGACAATTTGATATTATTGTGATGTGAGAGAAACCATCTCTCAAATATTTGTCTCAAAATGTATAGTAATGTCAAATTACACCTAAAATGGAAAAGAGAAGTAAACAATTCATCTAATTCCCATAACACTTTTTCCTGTTCACAGGAATTTCAGACACATTTTCTTTTCAGATGTTGTGCATTTGAAAGTTTTTGATGATGTGTTGTTATTTTTTAATCTATTATTTGAAAACACTTATTCATACATTTCTTCATTTGTGTTTTCTATTAAATTCTGTAGATAACTATTAAAAAAAATTACTCAGTGGGTTTCCATTTCCTAACTACATAATACCAAGTCATATCCAAAATGACTATTTCCACACAAATATATGCTTCACAGTCTGTATGAATACGTGCAAAGGCAATTTTAAAATTGTTTTCAAGAACAGTGGAGTCACTAAAATTCAGTTGTATAAATACTGGTAATAATCAAAGAAAAAGAAAAAGCACATATAAAGGGAATCAACTCATAAACCTAAGGAAATATTAGCTAAAATTTTATTTCTCCTTGTAGTTCTAATTTTTAGATTTAAAGTAATACATATGACAATGTCTTGTCCTATGTATCATGACCTAGTACGTCATTTTGGCATCCTTTGAAAGTCTCATGGATGAAAACAACATTACAGCCTGCATTATGCTTATGACACAAAAAAAGTACAAAGTAAGCAAACCAAACTCTTTATCCTAAGAAACTTTTCTCCTCCCTTACTTTCTAGACAAGAAAGATCATCTAGAGCTCTTAATTAAAAAATAGACCATCTATATCTTGACTGTATCTGTACCAAAAAACTCTTCCCACTGCTGTCATTTCTCATACATAGACATATACAAAAACTTACCAGACTCTGTATTTAGCAGGACAAGAACAGAGGTTCAGTACTTTATTTAATGGCTAACTTAATCATGAGGATGACTGATATATAAAACAGCTATAGGAGACTATTCTACTAAAAAAAAAAAATCAGCACGTCTTTTTTTAATAATATCTCATCAGAAACGATTCCAATATATCTTGCAAATGAGAAAAGAGCTTCATTTCAAAGAATAAGTGGGATTCCTAAAGCTAAAACAATGGATCATAGTTATCTTAATCTATCCAGCTATCAGGAATTTCTTAGAGTAGTGATCTTTGGTGTTCTAGCAGAGAAAAAAATAAAATTATTTTCAGATGTAAACTTAGGAAAAAACACTTCATTAAGCATTTGGATTCTCTATGGTTTATAAGCATGTACTTATATACTGTTCCTCCCTTGATGTGAGCAGATAAACAAATCTAGCATTGTTACTGTAGAATAATAGAAAATTGCTAAACACAGAAAAGATATTGCAAAATGTCATAAAAGAGCCAAACCATTTTCCAGGGTTTCAAAATAATCTTTGACAGAAACTTTATTTTCTCCAATTTTTTATTAAAAACATGCACATACACAAAATATCAATGAAACACTAAGCCACCAGTCCACTAGATGTGAGCCTTTGACATCTTCCCTAAACTCCTTCAGAACAATGACTTAGATCAATGAGATTACAATAATTTGAAATGGCCACAGGACTCTTAACCACACACTTCTAGAAAAAAAAAGTAGGAAACGCAAAACACCATAAAAATTAAGAAACAAATGGTGCTTTCATATATCCTTTCACCTAACCAACAGGAAGCAAACCCTAAACCAATCACCAAAACTGTAATAGCTTGAAGTGATTAGGAAACGGTGGATTATCAATACCACGTTGGGAAAGATTAGGCACACAACAGTACTTAGAAGCACTGCAAGAAAGGAATAAAGTCAATGAAAAACTATTAGAGAACATTCTATGTCCAAAGTTCAGAATTAAAACCAATGTTTCATTTGAACTTTTAAGGCCATCAAAGAATTGATCTGCTAATAGTAAATTAGGAATGGGAACCATTACAAAATGAAAGGAAGAAGCACAATGTTAGGAATGTAGAACAAAATGATGGATGAGATCAAAGGATATTCTATTCTTGGTTTTGTCATTTGCTTTCAAAATGCAAGTATTTTGAACTACTTCCATCTGCTGAGATCTGCAGAAAAGTTACTGCAAAATCTGTGTAATATCTCTGAATATATCTGCATCAACAAACTTGGGTGCTGCCCACTTCTGCAAAGAGTTGCAGCGAACTCAGTGGAAGAGTTAACTCAGTGGAAGTTTCTTCAAATGAAGAAATGTGTTTAATGGATTTTTTATTTGATTCAGCCCCTCAGTTTTACTTTGATCGATAATCTGATTTCTTCTGCATAGCTACTGTTCTTTCCTTTCTTCCTACTTCTTTCTTTCTTCTAAAAATTCCACTGTTTATGGGCTCACATTTCACATTTAAGCGTTTCCTAATTTTTACTTTTTATTGTGTTTTTAAGGATTGTTACAGCTTGACAAACATCCCCATACACTCTTTAATTCTTTACATTTCAGGATCTCAGATCTGAAAAGCCTTTTCACTACTAAAAGTGTGTAACACTCAGTAAAATCTCAAAAAAGATATGGGGAAATCTGTCCTTGTGTTATGAGAGTCCACTATGGGATTCCTATCAGAAAACTGAAAGTACATCTTTTGACTGCCAGTACAGATGTGCAATTAATGCATTTTCTGACACATGATATGTGGCTTACACTAAAGTATGAATGATTTACATTCTTGCTACAAAAGAACACGACTTCTAGTTCAGTGCAAAGAGAAAAAGAAGTAAAACCAAAGCTTGAAAGCTAGAGGTGAGTTAAAGCACAAACTGCCAAAATGAAGTCACTAAAACACATCCTTTGGGGACCACTTGACAGAAGAGCAAGACAGATTTTTTCTTTTAAATTTGTTCTTGTATTTGTTTTGCTTGTACCCTGTCACTTTCTAAGCCTTTAATTTCAATCTCATGAAAGTCTTGTTTTAATAGCATTGTTTCAGTGGTACTTGGAGGGGCAGAGAGGACCCTCAGAACCACCAGGTGCATTGTTTCTATATGAATCAACACATCCACATTATGAAGGGATATGGAAGGATTGCCTGAGCAACCTCCAAGCCCCGAGGAGCACCTGCAGCACCTCAGCAGCATTTAATGTGGCTGGAGCCCAAATAACTGTCTCCTGGTGTTGGGCAATGACCACAGACAGATTACTTCCTTCTGCAAAATGCAACCTGCAAAAAACGTGCATCTCAAGGTCTTAGGCAAATCACAAAATGGGATTTAAATAGAAGCCAAAAATGCATCCAAAAAAAGCTCACATGTTGGCTAACTGAAAGTATAATATGAAGTCATAATTGACAAATTCAAGCATATTCCAGAGATCACAGCTGTCCTCATCATTTGTTTGGGGCTGATTAGTTTCCTAGTGAAGCTTTTCTACCTACACATTTGTGACCTAGATAGAGCTCCAGGAACAGTATATATGGTAATTATTGGCACCACATAACACATGTGGCATGAATAGTTTTCTCCTTCTACTAGTATGCTTCTCCATTCTGGTTTGCTTTTCATGTACAGTAACACTAACTTGTGAATTTATATAAAAACTAAAATGCACAGAAAATAAAAGGATATTCCAGAAACTAGAAACACAGGTATTCCTTTTTTTCACTTCAGTAACCAACATTAAGAAAAACCAAACAAACTTGAGCAAATTTTTGAGGTCATTTAATAATTTATATTCACATAAGAACAAATATTCAGAAAAAAAAGACTGATAAAAAGATTTAAAAAATATAAAATCATGAAGTTATTTAGCTTACAAAGAGAATATGGAACACCTCCTCTCATTATTTTTATTAAAAATCTGTGAAAATTATTTTGGAGGCAATATGGTATTTCCCAATTACATATAAAAGCATTACTGCAGATATTACATATACTAAGTGAATTTAACTTCAGCCATCTCTGTGTCATAGCATTGTGTTACAAGAGTAAAAATACATGTCATACGCAGATTTAACACCTTTAGATGACCTCTAATCAGAAATGTGCCATGCTACTCAAATTCCATCTCTCAAATTCTGTAAATACAGGTAAGTAAATATAAATGTCATTAGAGGCACAAGTTATCTTACTGGGAGAAGTTCTAGGATTTTATTTTTTGACAGCTTGTAATTTGGATATCTTCCAGTGTCAACAAAACCTGTTCAAGCATGATCTTACCTTGTTTTCACTACATCAAGGGGATGCATCAGGCAAATTTCTACAAGACCTATAAAAGAATAACAAAGAAAGGCCTAATAAACATTTGTACAAATAGTAATTTAATTTTCATTGACTCCAACAGTTTTTGAAATTTGAAAAGCAAAGTAAAAACCTACATTTATCATTGATGACATGGTACTCGTACACCTCATATATTAAACATGCACTTTCGCAGTGTGTATAAACCACTGGGCTTTTCAACAGAGCTAGTTGTTCATTGGAGTGGGCTAAGTGAGGACTTCAGCTACACAATCAATTTAATCTTAGTTTTTGCTCAGTGTTCTGACTTAAGAACAGTGGGAATATTTGACTGGCATCATAAATAAATACATTAAGTCTTATTGAGAGTAGCAAAGGAAGGGAGTTCAGGTTTGCACTTGCTTCTTTGTCATGCAAGAATAATTCCTAAGGACACTGCAGGACTGCACTGGTGGTTCAGATGCACTTGATGTTAAGATGACAGCTGATTTCTGAGTATCTGAGCTGCAGCCTCACTGGTTCTTTGTCCTACCCTGCCCTGTGCTGGTGCTGATGTGTAGTCCTGGCTTTTCCCCTTTGAATCTCAAGCGGCCAATGCCAAGGTAAGAGAAATCTGCAAGGTCCCAAATGTACCTGTCAACACCAACTTCAAAGTTTATTCTATTATTTTTTCCACCCACCTGACACCTGATGAACAGTCCATACATAACCCAGGGAGAACTTTCTAGTTAAATTTCTAGGTTTGCTTACCCTACTCTCTATTTGGCATATCAGCCTCATTGCAAAGAGCAAACAAGCAGTAAAAATATGCATTTATCAGGACCACTGTTAAAGTGTATTTTAGAGATCTGTCAATCTGCAGACACAATAACAAAACTACTATACAAATCTTACAGGACTTTGAAATGCCAAGAAAATACATGCACATATGTCCTAGATAATAATTACTATGTCTTTGAAATTCCTGTGCCCTGGTTATTAGGACTCTTAAATGTCCACTCATACTTTTTACCTAGTGTAATAAATTTAATGCTACATCATGAAGAAACAGAATGTGAAGACTATATTTATTACAATGTTTGAATGCATTTATTTACTATATTTATGATTATTGTAAAAACAGTTACAAAGCTTTTATAATAAAGAATGTGTCTTTTGATGAGTTGGAGCTAAATTTCTAAAAATCTTGATTCAGGAAAGCATTCTTCAAGTTAAAATATCTGCAAATTCCTTTCTTTTGGTATAACATACAGTCCCACTGAAACGAAGCACATGCTTATGTTCCACTATTTCAGATGTCACTGGCTTAAGTTCCACACCCCGTCCCCTTCCTTTAATGGCACACACCATATCTGAGCTTAGGTGTCACTAAAGTTAACAGTCTCTAATACAGTTTGTTACATGCTAGGCTACTCAACTACTTTCTTTTTCTAACAAAAGTATTGAAATTAAGAGAAAACCACATTTTGATCTATTGCACACAAAGACTATTGAACTAATGGAATTTGCATTTTGGCCCTATTCTTTGACAGACCTGATGGACGAAAGCTCTTGGTGAGCTTCTTGCAGGAACCAGGCTCTCTCTGAGTGGCACACATTGCACTATGTAAACAGCATCAGAAACTTGAGCTTCTTTTCATTATTGAATATAAGGGAGGCTTAAAGTTTCATGTTGTGATTATTTTAGAACTAATAAGTTAAGTGTTTCAGGGAGAACAGGAAAATTTGGGATGTGGCTTAAAGTTTATATCAGAAAACATTAAATTTCAAGAAATTATCTACTTTCTATTTCAACTCTATGCAAACCTTCTGAGTAACATAGATACTTACTAGGTGAGCCTTTTAAACTGAACCAGAGCATTAGCAGAGGGAGGATTCTCATTATAGTCAGAGGAGATGTAGCCAATAAATGCAATAGAGTTTTTAGCTCAGCTTATATTACATACCTATATTTAAAAATGAGAATTTATTTTCTGCTTGATACACTTTACATATTGAATACATATATTATTGACAACTGTTACGTATTTATCCTAAGGAATAATAAGCTATTTATACAACAAGAAAGAATGGCAAAAGTTTTTGCACATAAACACAAGTAAATTTTGGAGATAGTAACTGAAGGAGGGTGTAAATTGTAATGCTAAAATTCTTCATTAAATGCATTTAAAAGAAATTTACATTAAAATTTGTGAAGACATTAAAATGTTTAAACTGAGTTCCTAACATAAAATACTTGCTGTGAGTTCTAATTTAACAGAAACAATTTTCATTATTTTCTATCATTACATTCTAATGCATAAAGATTGCAAAACACAACATTTTCCAGAAAGCCCCTGAACCCTAGTTTCCTGCCACTGAGTTTGAAGGACAGTATCAGGTTAATATTTATGATCATTGTTTTGCTGAATTTTCTTTTCACTCCATGCAACATTTCTTTTTTTTCAATTTTGGATAAAAGGAAGACAACATAGGTGATATCAGCCAAAGGATATTAATATCAGTAGCAATGAGATTAATTTTTAAAAAATGCAATTCTTTCAATGAAAGCAAAACTGTCATCATTATTTCTGTGCAGGTATATTTATTACCGTAATTATTGTCCACAAATTGCTTCTATTTTACTAAAATAAGATCATATCACATTTCACGTAAGGGAACCATCCCAAAATCTATAAACTGCTCCAACAGCTGCCAACAGGTGCTTTGTGAGTGGAGCTGCAACTGAGTATTTCAATGCTGGCAGGGGGCATAGTCTATGAGTTTTTCCCTTTCCAACCACCCTCCTTCTCTAAACTCTCTTTTTCCAACCTTCTCCCCCTCTCCCCATTTTTGATCTTCTATTCCATCTAATTTTGGCAGATAGAGCCTACAGTAGGGGGCCAAGCATGGGGCCAAGGGTTGTTCACCCTATTCTGTTTTTGCAGCATTAATGACCATTTTGGGAGAAAACTGTAGAGTGCCAGAATTTGGCTCTATTTTCTTGGTCCTCGTAGGATAATTTTTAATTCAGGCATTTTTCCAGCAACTGAATCAGATGAATTCCAAGGTCCTTGGCAAGAGCTTTGTTTTGATAAGTTCAGGATTCTATTGGTTATCTGCCTTTCTCAGTCTTTCCTTTGTCTCATCATATAATTACACACCAGGTTTTAAACGATGTATAGTTACTTGATTTCACCAGACTGAATTCTTCAAAAGATGCAGGGATTATGACACAGCTCTCTGAAGAGCACCAAAGGACTGCACACTGTGCAAGACACTAATGGAACAGCTACAAACACAAGCTACATTTTTCCATCTACTATAGTAGTCATGCAAATCATTACAACATCCTATTGATAGCCTGCCCAGAAAGTGTGGTGGCCCTACTAAATTACAAGCACTCTGAGATGTGCTCAATAAAATAAAATATATTGCCCTTTCTTTAGGTAATGTTCATCAGCTTTGTGACAAATTCAATTAGCACAATGAAAATCTAATTTACTAAACAGCTCTGTTAGGATGCAATATATCTTAACTTGTCACTCTGTAAAGACTACTGTTTACAAACTTTATTTTCATGATAAAGTAGTTAAAATAGTTACAGATACATTGTCCAAAAAATACTCTTATTGCCCCATTGGGTCTCCTTGGTGATGTCACATGCAAACTTAACCCAGAATAATATATGATGGCCTAATTATGTTTAAAACAACTCTGATCCAACTAGCTGAACAAGAGCCCAAAGGAAATATAGGAAAGAACAATTACTGGGTCACTCCAACATTTGTTGTCTTTTGGGTGGGAAAACATTCCCTGTGAAAACCAAATACTAACCATAAAACAAGACACAATCAAAATCTCTGTGTTGAAGAAATAACCAGCTGTCACCATTGACATGCTCTGAGCATACACAAGTGGAATATCAACAACCAGGAAGGGAGTACAGAATTCTATTATGTAAAACATTCTGCTCAGTAACTGAGCCCATGGAGGGAATAAAATGACAAAAAATGCTGACCCCCAAACTGACCCTCCTCAGTAAAGCATTTCCCCTTTCCCAACTAATATCTTCTGGCTTTAATTTTTTTCCCATTATGGATTACATTACATTTCCCTCTACAAGATTCACACTTAAATTTTCAAAATGGCAATTTCACATACATCTCTTCAATCCAAACATTTTGGTGACTAGTGGCTATTTTGAGCTCCTTTGTTCTTTGTTGCTCTATTCCATCATTCACACAAGTCTTATATCAATAATCATACATGGCTTGAGAATACTATGACACTGTTTAAAATGTGTTCTAAATGTAACAATCCATTTGGCAAAATGTGAAAGCTTGAGATTTCAGCAGCACAAGCTTATAGCTCTCCTTGTATCTGCAAGGGTTTCCATACTTCATCTATTCACTGCAGAGGGAGAAAAAGAATGGAATCTAGCCAACAGTTCTTACAAAATAACACAGATAAAACCAGAACCATTTGGGCTTTGGAATGCCTTAGGAGAGGACTTACCTTTTTATCTTCAGCATTGCATTGATCCTTAAAGCTATGAACTGAAAAGTGTGAAGTGCCTGTGATAGACACTGATTTGTTTCAAAAAAACCTGAGCAGCTCACCCTTTATGTGTTTCCTGCATCATACACAAACACAGATTCAACACAGATTCAAGAGACGTAGAGCATGATCCATGTGTTAGTTCAGACAACCCCCTACAGTGTAGAAGTCATTATGCACCCTCCTCCCCTTGTGTTACTCATTTCCCTGGAATAACACAGTCACTGGAGAAACACAACAGACAGGAGACTGGTCAGAGAAAATGTGGCAATAAACACATCAGGCACTGTATATTGTATAGCTGGAACAGTTGATATTTATTTTGGCTTTTACATAGATATAGTTACAATGTACGAAATGATCATAAATATTTTATGTGTACTATATATTTTCTTCTGAGAATATAAATCTGACAGAAAGAATCTCATGTTGATCTTCGTATCCTAATCAAAACAATGACAAATTCCTCTTAAATATGCTTTTCAGTTGGCTAAAACACTGCATTTGACAAGATGGAGCACGGACTCTCTTCCTGATTGTAACAGCACTATTTCACAAACAATCAGTGCCTGGAAAAATCCTTTACTACATCCATGCAGTAAATTCTGCGCAGGTTTATTAATTTCTATCAGCTGGCTATCTGACTTAATCTTCACAGACACATAAAGCTTTTACCTGTTCTGTAAGGTTACACCTTCCTCAGAAAAGTCCACAAAAAGTTAGGTTAGCTGGGCAGCCAACGCTCACTCCTTTCCTAGGGAAGAAGTAATGTACTGTGCCCTTCCCAATTGTAGTACATGTCAACTAGGCTCCCAAGAAAACTATACAAGAGCATGCACAGACTGTGCTGAGGAAGATCTACCTGTTAGCCGTCACTTAAGAAAGTGACACTTATTTTAACTCTTGCCCAGGATTCTATTTAGTGATGTGGTATGGGATTAACTAATGGTACCCTGGAGCTCGTCACAAACATTGGTAAGGAGCCAAATCAATGCTTTCCTTAGAAAATGTGGAGAAATGGAAAGTTACTCCAAAAAGTACTCCATAATGGCAGTGCTGAATTCATGAGTCATTCTTCCTCAGAGACCTAGTTTACACGGAGAAAATACACTAGAAAACATGTTAATTAAACAAGTTATTGAATATGATTTTCCCCTTGGTGTAGACAAGGATGTCTGTGTTTAAAAATGTGTTGGCTGATCACAGGATGATCCCAGGAGGAGCTGTTGGTTTACTTTCACATTTTAGAAGAGGTCTTTTGCATGTCTACAGGAGGAGGTGGGTTGTGCTCAACTTCTTGTTGGGTAACAGTGCTCCTTAACAGATGCAACCTGTCAGTGCAGCACTGCTATCTGGAATTGCCATCCCCAAAAGCAGGGTTGGGAACAGTGATTACCTGGTTTTCAAAAAAAGAAAACCAAACCACCCTGGACTTCAGCTGCAGATGGAAATTTTTGTTTTTTGGTCTATACTATTTGTGCTGAAAGAGGTCAGTGTTCTTGTAGCTCTCTCCGTGAAAGCAATTCAGCTTGTGTTCAGATAATAATGGGTCCTTGGTTATATGGTATAGCAAACAAACATTTTAATCTTCAAGGTTTCAAGTAAAGATTCCTCAAGGGCAAGAGAATCACATCCTAGATGTGTGGAAAACAGGAGCTGGAAATGAATGTTTCAGGCAGCATTTTGCCTGGACCAGTTGTTGCTCAGCCATAACCCCCTTCAGCCTCCAAGTCCCAATACAGACATAGCTAGAAACAAGCTGCTGCTCAGTGCTCACATCAGAAAGTTCAAACTGCTCATCTTTGGTGCTCACAGTTCTTAGCTAGTATCTGCTGCATTTCACTGCTGCCTGCCCAGCTGAAGAGAACATTATTACCAGATGGGAAACTGTTCAGTTCTATTGCAAATATAAAACAAATGCAATTGTAGTCTATTATTTTTGCTGAGCTTGAAAACTGAGTTACAGCAATTAAGTGAATGAAGACAGAAAATGGTACACATCTTCTTAAAGAGTCTTGCTCTGAATAAAAGATACTAAAACCTAAGTTGTGATCTATACCTGGGCACACATGCACAAAGCTTTGTATCTTTGGAAGGGCAAATTCCACCTTGATATAATACATGTATATACAAGTACTGAGAGGTTATTATAGTAATGATAAAACAATATTTGAAATTCAATATTTGTCAATAAGGATCATATTGAGAAAGTATTTGTCTTGCCTTGGGGACTTTGTTGGAAAAATGAAAAAAATAAAGCCCCCTGAGATTATTCTTATATTCCAGTTCCTTTTTTCTCTCTTATTTTTACTGGATGTTTTGATTGCTGACAAATGGTCCTATCAAGCAATTGTAATTCCCTTTCACAGTAGTTCAACTCTAGTATAGACATTTTTTCAGTCTAACACACAGCCAAGCTGCTACATGTTGATTCAATGTGAGTGGGATAGCTGTAGATATGCTCATCAAAACCATGATGAGCAAACGTCTACCTAACTTACATTTAGCAGAATTCTGCAATATTTTATCAATGTATTTCTTGACTCTGGGGTAAAAAAAAATATTTAGCTTTAATGTTCAAAGCATGTATGTAAACTGCTCTAAATTTAGCACAAATTTATTCATTGTTTGATTTCTACAACATTCAAGACACAATTAGTCAAATCAGGAAATTATACTCATGCTGCCAGCAATAACCACATCTTTATACCTACTGCTGCCTAGAACACAGCTCTACAAATCTCTTAACATGCTTCACTTAAACTGCTCCATGCTCATTTATGTTCTCTAAGTACTGAGTAAAAACCAAGGCCATCTTCCAGTTTAATTTGATTATTTGTTGCATACTTTAACATAAAAAAATTAAGTCCTTGTTTCACAGACCTACCAACTTGATTAACCTCATGCCTATGGCTTGACTGATACTTATATATCTGCCATTAGAGAAATCTATGATGATTTGGAGGACCGAGTTAATTTTAAATTATGCATAGTTAAATATATTTATAGTAAGTCTAGAAGGAATTGTCAAATTAGCCAGCAAAAATCAGTGGCTCATAACAAAGTGTCTTCTACTGGAGCTACATGTCTTTTGGAAGAAAGGTTCTTCCAGACTCCAGTAGCATATAGTACTTTCACAGGGATGCAGTTCCAGTTGCACTACTCACACAGAGCCTTTCTGAGGCAAAATGCTATGTAGAAATGTTCTTTGTATGGTAACACGCACAAAATTTGCATTTATGACATAGTCAAAAATACAGTTTTAGAATTCTAGACTTTTCACACATTTAACTGATTTTAAATACCAAAGCTGTTCCAGTGAGGCTATATAGCATGGAGAGTTTGATCATGTAGTCAAACAAGGTGACATTTAGGTACTGACACAAAATATAATGGAGGAAAACACAGCACATAACATTAAAAAAAGCAAATATTTTCTCCAAGTTCTTAAATTTTATTGAGGCAATATATCGTGGGTCACCAGAATTTACCATTTAGAATGTCACAGGAATTTGATTCATTTTAACTATCATTTAAATTCTTATTTAAAAATAATAATAAAACCATTAAGAGATCAAACAATTTTCTAAAAATACACTGAGTTGGATTCACAAATACTTCTGTGCAAAGTCGTTTTTTCCAAAATGGCTAGCACTTAAGAGTTGTTTATATATCTAACCGATCTTTTTCTTTAGTTAGTCTTTGTGATGCTATATTAGCATTAAAACTTTGTGTTATAAAATAAACACTTGCAGTTTACAAACTTCAGTATCTGAGTTTCTAGAAACAAGTGAAAGGCTATATATTGTGCAAATTCTCCATACATTTTTCAGCAAGTATTACAGGCTATTATGTCACTCAGATATGACATATTCTTTCCTTCATGTGTGTCTGAAATGGAAGTTTTTTAAACCATGACTGAAGGGACTGCTGAGGTCAGCCCTGGGTTACATGATGTTTGTGTCACTACAGCTTCAGATATTTCAATGCATATTGAATCAATATTCCTGCAACAAAAATGTGTAACTGATATTTTCATTAATGTTATAGTAAAATGCTTCTCAGTAAACTTGTTTTCATAAGAAGTTTGCCCATTCATATGTCCCAGAGCTGTTGTAATCTTCATTGCTAATGCTGATCTAAGAGAATGCACATAATTTTATTTCTTGACACATTTAAAGTTCTCTAATGAATAAAGCAAACAGCTTATGGCTGCTTGGACTGTCACTCGATTGCCCTGGAGGGTTTTAATGTCTTTAAAAATAGGCCTCCTAGTTTGTATTTAACTACCTTGCCCACAGAGGTCTGAGGAGTAGAGCAGATCAAAGATGTGCTGGCAACATAAAAAGCAGCTGTCCCTCATTTACCTTTAATTAACTACGTCTGACCAGATTCTTTATGGCCTCTTTGTCACACATTCAACAGTCTATAAGCCTTCTGACCTATCCTTAAGGACTCAACCATTACAAGAGTTTCAACAAAATACAAATTAAAATATGAGATACAGATCTTTGAAAAAATATTTGGTCTCACTATAGAAACACTACGTTAGGCTTTAGTATTTTGGATTTATCTGTAAAAGCTACAAATTGCTCAGTATTTGGAGTGTCAAAATGGAATTTATCCTGAGCTTAGATTTGCTATTTATGGTTTTCTGTGTACTACTCAACATTGCAGTGAATAAATTTCACACAACAAGGGATCCTATAGAGAATGGAAAGCCAAGCATGTGTCCCTTTGGCTGGGACACAAAGTTGCTCTTGCAGGTGTGGTGTTATATTTTAGTTAAGTGGTGTGCTCTGTCTCACCCCTGGAAAATGTCTGGTTTATTCCAAGCCTGTGCTCCTCCCCTGCAGTATCCTGTGTCTGTAATCCCATTGGCCCGATCTGATCCGCGCCCACTTTGAATCTCCCTGTTCAGTGTGCCGGGGGGATGGTTCTCTCTCTCTTCTCCGGCTCTCCTGGCTGGTTCCCGCTCAGCCCCTCTCTCCCCCTCCCCTTTCCCCCCCTGTCCCTCAGAAACCATGCTGCCTCCCGGGGGTAGGACCCCAATAAAGCTCATCTAATGAGCACCCTCAGAAGCCGTGTGGAGTCTCCTCGCCTGCCTGCTGCTACCAGCCAACTCACAGCCTAGGGGGACACCCCCGGGGACACCCCCGGGGGTCTCCCCCCCGAAACGCGCTGCAACAGATGGCGCCCAACTCCGGGCTCGAGGATCGACGACCCTGAGACCACCACCGCCCCGCCGGTACAGCGCAGAACCCCGCGGAACTCCGCTTCAGCACCGCCTCCAGCACCGCGGAGTGGCCGCGCGGAGCCGCAGCCGCGGCCCCGTGCGGCCCCATCACCACGGCGCAGATGCCCTGCGAGCCCTCCACCACCAGCCGGCGCGGCCCCAGCCCGGCACGGCGCGGCCCCAGCGCGGTGCGGCCGCGGCGCGGGCCTAGGCCCCCGCGCTGCCCCGGCCGCCACAGCCCCGCCGCTGCAGGCACCCAGAGAAGCGGAGCGGAGCGCACCCAGCCCCTGCCCGGCGGCGGCGGGCGAGCCCCTCCACAGCGGGCGGACCGTGCGGAGCGCCGAGCCCAAGCAGCCGATGCCCTGGACCACAGCTGCAGCGAAAGGCCACCAGTTTCCACGACGGAGTCACCAGACGACCCGGGCACCACACCCCCCCAAAACTACTTTCATCAGTTCTGTGACCCCCTTCCTCAGTCTTACTCTCTCCCTCCCTTGTTGCCCCTTCTCCCTAACTTCATCCCTAACCCGCCTTCCCCTAAACAAAACCCCAGGGTTATCCAACATAGCCACGACCACGTGTCAGCCAAGATGGCTCCAGCCACATGGCAAGGCACCATCTTCTGCTCCATCCCTTAATCCCTTTATTCCTGCTCTTTCTCCCCCGTGCTCCACCCCTGTTTTTCATGAACCAACCCCCCACTTCAGCTCCTAATTCCCACCTTCCGCCTTCCAAATCCCACAGGGTGGGAGCTGGAATTGGGGAAGAAGCTGAGAAACCAAAACCCAAAGCTAAAATAATTTTGTAATACCAGTTTTAACAGCCCTGTATATGTAGTTGAATTGTAAATTGTACTTCATGATCTCCTTTTCCTGTTATTCTAAGAGCAGGACGATATCCTTCTCTGCAATCCATACCCCTTTTTTCCTTATTTTGGGTAGTTCAGCGGGAGCAAACCGCTTGAAGGCGCAGGGTACCCTGAAAAGATTTTTCTTTCACAGAGTCCCTGGCTCCCCGTAACCTCTCCAGTTTCCAATCCCTATCCACTTGTTCTAGCTGAAAAGAACTCGTCAGCTAGAACTTTTATCCTAAAACCCTCTAACCTTTTTATCATTCTTATCCCATACCTGTCTTTTCTCCATTTACCCCCCATCCCCATGAAGTAGTTTTTAAAATTATGCTTTTCTAGTTTAAGTGTGTGTTTATATTGCTCTGTCCTGTTTTCAGTTTTAGAAAGCAGGGGCCTGTCAGGTCACAAGGGTAGATCCAACATGAAGCAGTTTTCAGTTGTTTCTTGAATAGCGAGGGTTCAGATAGTATCAGACTGCTGGACCAGAATCGCTTTTGGGTTTATGCTGTCCTCAGTAGGTTCTGACGGTGACTGATAACCTAAAATGGTGTCTGGGAAAGTATTTTGCGATTTTTTTTTTGTGGTGAATAACCCCTACCTCCACATTCCCATGGGCCCCGGAGATCCGGGCAGGAGGGAAAAGGAGGGGGGGAATGACCTAAAACCAGGGGTCTTCTGGGTTAAACCAGTTGGAAGGTGGAAGCAGTGGTAAAGCTCAGATCCAAGGGTGAGAATCTGAGACCACAAACCTGTGTGGAGTCCAGGGGGCTCCAGGTGTTTTCCTGTCCCTGAGAGGGGGAACAGAAGTCGATGCCATAGCCTAAAACTGGGGGCTGTGTTGGTCCGAAAAGCCAATTGGAATAGGTTAGACACCATTGGGCCAGTCACGCAGAAAAGGCCAATCCCAAAACTCTCATATGAGCTTAGTGCCAAAGGCTGAAGCCCTTTAAGCACTCACCCATGCTTTAAATTAGTTTAAAAATCTGCAATATGGACCCACATAAGCCATTTATTACAATTAAATACTCATTTTATCTTTATACTGTGTTAACACCCTTTCAGAACTGAACAATACCTCCCACCAAAGGCAAACAGCAAGTCAAATGGACTGTTTATAGTGTATTCAATTTATCCTCACTGCAATTGTACTTATTTTATGCTGTAAAACTGTGTAATTACTGCTTCATTTTAAAATTGTTAATTATCATAATTCTCTTCATCTTTTTTCTAACAAAAAAGGGTGAATTGTGGTGTTATATTTTAGTTAAATGGTATGCTCTGTCTCACCCCTGGAAAATGTACGGTTTATTCCAAGCCTGTGCTCCTCCCCTGCAGTATCCTGTGTCTGTAATGCCATTGGCCCGATCTGTTCCGCGCCCACTTTGAATCTCCCTGTTCAGTGTGCCGGGGGGATGGTTCTCTCTCTCTCTCTTCTCCGGCTCTCCTGGCCGGTTCCCGCTCAGCCCCTCTCTCCCCCTCCCCTTTCCCCCATCACTCCCCTCTCCCCCCTGTCCCTCAGAAACCATGCTGCCTCCCGGGGGTAGGACCCCAATAAACCTCACCTAATGAGGACCCTCAGAAGCCGCGTGGAGTCTCCTTGCCTGCCTGCTGGTACCAGCCAACTCACAGCCTTGGGGGCCCCCGGGGACACCCTCGGGGGGTCTCCCCCCCGAAACGCGCAAAACATGCAGGAGCTGTGGCACTCACTGTAAAGAAGTCACATATCTGCCCCCCATCCTTTTCCTTTTTTACCTCTACTTTGCACAGAATGCACACCAATATCCAGTCGGTCTTTGAAAGTTCTGTTGCTGGTGCAGGATCAGTAAGCAGTTCATGTACATTACAGCCTTGTAGTCAGGGTGCACTGAAAGCTTCTATCATCAAACTACGGCCCTTATGGAATAAAAAAAAAAAGCTGTTTAACACAGCAGCCGGAGTGTATGCTAAATGACTCAAGCTATTGGTACTTAATCACACAGGTCCTTATATTAACCCACTGAGATGGACATCTTCAAATTACCTGGGTTTTGGGTTAGGTCCTTTCACAAAGGATTAGCTAACAAAAGAAAAATAGATTAAAAAATATATATATAAAGTAGAAGGGTTTCAAAAATTTATTCTGTTATCTAAACGATCCCTTTTTATCTTTCTCTGTATGTAAAAACAATTTATAACCTTCATAATTTTTTTTCAAAATTCCAACCTTTCAGGCTTCCCTAGGAAAGTTTTAGTTAATCAGCTCTCCAAAGAATTTAGCACACCTTCCAAGGAATTTGTGGTGAGGTACATAAACAACCAAATAACATGCCTCAAAGAACGTACATTAGCTAGCAGGTGTTGCTGGAAGCCTTATTCTTCAAGAAAAGACTCTACTATGAGCAGTATACAGAAGTAACTTTCCCCCCAAGACCACAAAGCTTGAGGGATTACTGCTGCACCTCATCCTTACTCTCACAAAGTTCTTTTCTAGTACACACTGTACATGTGCTGTATATAGTGCTTGACCCAGTGTATAGCTGACAGACTTATACATAATTTATTACAAAGGCATGCATCTTTCCTCTCTCATTTAAAGGATTTTATTTAAACCAGGAGTCAAATCTATTTCCATATATAACTAAAGGAGAAACATGCATGAATAAATAAAATTAGAGGACTTAAAAACCAATTAAACTTGCTTAGTTTTGTCCCATAATTCCTAAAGTTGAGAATAATTGAACAGTTATTAACAAGATGTGGATATTTTTCATGCTTTTTACCACCAATATAAAGACATATTGAATTGCACAGATGTATGAATAATGAAATGCAAGTACCACTTTCAGTTCAGGTGAAGAAAGCAAATAAGATACGCATAGTAATGCTGAATGTGTAACACACATAATGGCAATTTTCCATGTACTAGTCCATGTTGCACTGCACATACATCACCCTTGACTGGGACACTCCTGGAATTCCAAAAACTGTCAAAGAAACAGATTGCCCAAAGAAAACCTAACTGCAGGAATAGGAATGGTCCTAAAATATTACCATTACAAAGTACTTACATAATGTAGAATAAAAGATTTTTTTTAATCAACAAAAATAAATAATTATTCTGGGTAAAAATATCTAAACAGTTAAAAAACCCATAAAATTTTTTGTTTAAAATATACATGCAAGACATAGAACAACTATTGCTTGAGACCCTAAGAGCAGTCAGCTTTGGAACAGCTGCTGAAATGATCAGTACTACAAATAAGCAGAAGTGCAAAAAATGTATTGTGAAGTGTCTTACTCTGGGGGAAACCATGCAGTCTTAATGTGCCCAGCTATCCTAGGGTGAGGTCTCACTCGTTTTCTTCACTAAATTTCAATGGCTTCAATTTCCTGCTTTTATGAGCAGAAATGTTTCAGAAATATCAAGGAGGAGTAATTCCTGTTTGAAAACTTCCTTTTGTTCAGGATCTATGAATAATATTTCAGACAAAATGTACTCCAAAATATATATGCTGTAAAACACCACTTATGACTATAGACATATGTTTCAAATCAGTGATTTTATATAAAAATACAAGAAATTTGGCAAAAATAATAGCTTATGTTTCGTCAGAGGAAAGCTAAGTATTGAATGGCCATTGCCTGAAAAATAAGACAACTGACCACAAAAAAAGGGAAAAATTCCAAAATTATTTTATAATGACATGTAGGTTTGAAGAATTGCTGCACCTTAACAGATCAAACTGTATTCATTTTAGTTTTGTAAAGTGGCTTTCTAGCACTCTTTGCTAATCTGTATTTGACTGACTTATGAAAAAGTTTTGGTTCCCATAAAGATAGCTGAAGAGCTTTTTCCAAAGTCTCCACTAGTTGCTGCTGGACAATAGATACATATATTTATATATAATATATAAACTGAAAAATCCATTATTTTTTCCATTTGCTGAGAACTGACAACTTTTTGGCTGATAAGGCTTTATATAATTTTTATAAAAACCTCAACTACCTTTAGCTCCCTACATACTGGAAAGATTTATAAACCAAAAGTATAGGTAAACTAATGTACAAATATTCTAGGTCCATTCCAGATAGCTACTGAAAAAAATTCTTAAAACAGATTCTTTTTACTGTTTAACAATGAATACCACTTAAAAGCAAATTTAAGACAATATTTTCTCTCATTTCAACTGCTATAATTTAGACTACTAAAAGCATTTTCACAACAGAGCTTCTTAATCTTTTACACACCTAGAATAATATTTAATCTTTTTTAGAAAAGCAAACATTAAGGCTCCAAAAGTTTAGATTTTCACCCAGTGTTCAAATACTCCTGAGATTTTAAGATACATTATTGCTGGGATTTTTGTCTGTTTCAGTAGTTGTAACATTACATATTGACAAAAGAACACATGACTTTAAAAAATAAGTTGATATGTCACCAGTTTAAGATTTGGGTTTTCATTAAGGAATTTGTACTTATTTACAGGCAGTGCTCAGCAATTTCCTCATACTTTACACAGGTAACTAGAAATTTTTTTCAGTACCAAAAAACCCTCAAATCTGATCTTTGATTTACTGCTGTCCAAAATTTCCACTGAAGCTATAACTTTATATTTAATTTTTTTTCTATAATGGAGACAGGATCAAATTCCAAAATATATCTTCCAGGCAAAGTAGTATTGCGATACACGTAGTTCTGCAAAGAGATCAAAAACTAGATGCGTCTTTATCTTCTCCAATGTCCCACCAATGTTAAGAACATTTACTATAGGATTAAAATACAAAATTCAACCCAAATACAAGATAAGGCCTAAAACAACTGCTTTAAATGTTAAGGACTGAACCCCCTGCTTATTAAAATTGAAGCATTTTCTTAATATTTCAGAGAAGTTCTACATATATACCAGAAGGAACCAGATTTTTGCTGTCAAGTCAACTAAAACACAATGATCAATTATCAAGTATCTGTGGATAGAATAAAGAAATAGAAATTATTTTCTTGAGTTTGACCTGTGTACACAATGATGTCAAATATTCTATGGTCTTCTATTGCATGCATTTTTTGTTGAATTCTATGTTGTGGCAACAGGTGATGACAGCACCACTATTATGTGTTATTTTAGCAGTCACTGGTCTTCCCAGTGTTTTTCACCACTCCCATCTGCTGGCAGTATATCATGGCAAAGATTCAAGAGAAATCCACTATGAAGCTGATTGTTAACTGGGAAATGTCAACATGCAAAGCCATGTTTAGAATTAACCTGTCTTTAACATTTTTAGGCGCCCACACCCTCTCTTCTTTCCAAACCCTAATTACTTCAGCAGCCTGACAGCATTAAAAAAAACCAAACAAAACAAAACAAAAATGCAAAGAAGAAGTAGAAGGGAAAAAGGTGTAGCTCTATTTAAGACAAAAATAGAGCAATAATCCTCCAACAGAGGCACAGAGGCTGGTAACACTGAACTTACCGAGAGACAAATGTCTTAAAAATATAAAGACCACCAGTTAAGAAGGAATAATTTTCCACTAAAAGTATACGGACTTACCACCATTGACTGTAATGATAGAAATTTTCAACTTCTTCCTTTGGGAAAATACCTGATTTTTATTGGTCAGTAACTATGTATGTAACTGAACTCTTAAGGATCTTTTCTCACAGAAGATGCATTTTCTCCACTATTTGTTTTAAAATTAGGTCCTTTTTCAGAACAAAATGAACCCTCCAAATAAGTAAGGATGCTATAATCCCCTTGTTGATTTCTTTAATACATGCTCTAATCACTGACCATGGTCAGCTACATGTCAATTAAAAAAGGGTAACTCTAAGTCTCAACATAGCTATGGTATCTTCAGAGGGTTTTTGACACCTGAATAAAATGCCTCTGCCATGGTGTAGTGGGCCACACTACTTTTGATACTAATAAAGAAACTCTATATCCCTTAATGTCCATACTTCCCCTGGAAAAATATGTTTGTCAGAGTCAAGTACTGTAATGCAATCAGCATCTGAAAAGTGTTCTACACATCCAAATTTCTGGTATCTAAACAGTGGATATCCTGAAATGTGCACTTCAAAGTCAATTCATTGTTCAAACCTCTCCTCTCCACACCATCAATCCATCTTCCTCTCATAATAAAACAAACAAACAAACAAAGAAACAAAGAGGAAAATCAGAGTTCCTGTATACTGGCAAGTTCAAGTGTTGTCCTCTTCACAAACTGTGAAAGTTAGGAATAAACAGACCCTGCAAGATCCACCCTGTAAGAATCAAAACCAGTTTGAGTGCTTGCAGAAGGCAAATGCTGACATATGCTTCTATACTATGACATCAAAGAAGCAAAATTCCTTGCAAAGTTCCTAAAGATACAGCATTTGCATTTTACATTCTTATTAGAGGACTGTGACTAATAGACCCAATTAATTAATTTAATTCTTTTTGCTACCTTTCTATATCTATATTTGGAAATAATTTAACACAACCAAAAAGAATGACAAGATGAAGCAACTCGTGTTGAGGCCCCAAAATACCTAAATTACATATGTTTTTAGTTAAAACCAGACTTTGTCTTACTCTTTCATTTGGACTCTTTTTGCTTGTTAGGGTTTGGAGAATGCTTGGTGAACTGACAGCAGAGCAGACAGCTGTCACTGAAAAGGCAGGGAATAGAGATTTTTGTGAAGAGAGAAAAATAAGTTTCTTTGTTTCTTTTCCTGAACTGCCAGAGAACATAGCTTACTCTGCTCTGGAGATAATTCTCTGAACAGTTTTGATATGATATCAAAGAAATAGAAGACACAACATAGCTTTTGAGGTACTGTGCTGCTCATCTAACGCTATTGCATCACACCACTGGCAAGTAGCACAGCACCATGGATTCAACATGGGCTGCTGGGTGAGGCTAAGGTCTGATTATAGCATACTTCCATAATGTAGTGGAGTTTTGCAGTTTGGGAAGCCACTGTTATCATCTATATCTGATATTTGTCTCAGAGTTCCCTGCTTTCACAGTTCCTTGCAACTTCTGGCACTCGGCCACACATGGTGTTGGCAGTATGTAGACTTAGAAGTCCAAAGACTGGCCACCCTTTACAGGAAATTGGGGAAAGAAAAGCTAATTTATGACAGCAAGAGGGTGTAATAGAAGGAAGGCATGGGAAAATTCTGGGACTTGAAGAGAGAAAGAAAACGGAATTCTGCAATGTCAGATAGTGTTTGCATATGAAAACTCACAGAAGAAACCAGGGGTGCAGTTTTGGTCAAAAGCCACATGTAAAACTGCATGTACTGGTCTGGGCAAACACCAACACAGGCTGAAGCAAGACTCCCCATGTCCACACTCAGCTATGTAGAGACTGGAAGCTTTCAACTGATGATGACAGTGTCAGGGCAGCAGTTTCAGAAACTGCTTTAAACAGACATTTGCTCATTAGCTGACTTTAAACACAAGTGTGAAACTGCCACACTGAAAATTCAGTCTATAACACAGAGAATTCTTGCTGCAGCTAGTGGTGACAGCTATTAGTGATATAAATTTTGTTATGTGCTTTTTGCACCACTACACTGGTTATTTTTGTTTTGCATGAAATCATGGCATAATTTAGGTCGGGAGGGGCTTCCATTTAGTCCAATATTATAAAATCCTGATCTTCTCCATTCTGGTGCTATCCACAGTATTGCTTCCCATGCAACATCAGTGGTTACTGGCTGCCAGCTGGACATCACACCACTGATCACAACTCCTACAGACCAGCAGTCCAGCCAATTTTTCACTCTGTGACCACCAGTCCAGCTCTCAACTCACCAGCATTGTGACAATGAGTCTACAAGAGACTGTTAAATATCTCACTAAAGTGAGTATGCAACAGCCACCGTCCTTCCCTTGTACACGAAGCAAGGCATCGCATTAATGTACGATTAGTTAATGTAAAAATTGGGAGACCGAAGACGTAGTATGCAGATTGCTTTGAGAAGAGATGCAATCCCTAATGGGAATAGTCTTTCACTTGCTTAAATAAAATCAGGCCTTTAACATATTTACTCTTATTTTATTTGTGATTTGGTTCTAACAGTTAGATATTACTTAAAGAACTCTTTAAAAGAAACTAGGAGTAATTTAGTGAAAGGTAATTAATGTAATTGTGGGATACATAGGCTGTTTGACTTTTATCAATCTTAGTGTCATAAATCACTGAAAAAAATGTTCACTATAACAGAGCAAATCTTACATTTTAATTAGGGCAAACACATAGCTTAAATCTTGGAGTTGTGTTTGGTTTTAATTTCCAAATCCCTCTTTTCTCTCTATGCAATATATACTCAGCATTTTTCATCCTCCATTTCTGTCTGTATCTGGCATGACAGATAGAGAGAAATCTCAAGTTATAAAACATGAAAATTCTGTAAGACTTGAAAAAGCATGAAATGACAGTTTGAAAACTTTGAAATTAGCAGGCATAGAGAATAGTCAGTTTTCAATATCTAATTGTATTGATATTCCTTATATTCCACGCTCACAGCTTAATGCTGCAGATACTTTAAGTAGGCTACCTGATCTGGTGGAAGGTGTCCCTGCCCATGGTAGAGGGGTTAGAACTAGATGATCTTTAAGGTCCCTTCCAACCGAAGCCATTCCGTGATTCAATGATGTCTAACTTGTAGGTTGGATGTTCCTGTCTTGGATAGCCCATGAGTATGAAATTAGTCTGTTCATTCAGAGCTAATTCCAAGAATTCATTCTTTCAGGAACTATAGAAGTCCTTTAGAAGACCATCTCCAGGAGCCCTGCACTCTGGAACTATTCTACTAGGAAAGTCTGGGGGACAGCAGCCCTGAACTACTGAGCTGCAGGAGAGAATTGAAACTTGATACTTAAACTGGAGAGGATATCATCTGTGTAGCTAATTACCACGGGTTTTATAGTATATGTATAAGCACATGAATAAACACTTTGTATATATTGTAGGGTCCTTAATTTAGAAATGGTCTAGATTGCAACTTTTATTTGGTTTCCTAGCATGAGACCCAATAAAGAAAACGTCACTGTTTTCCTCCAAAATAATGGCTGGTGCCTCTGCACCTGACTGTAATCATTGTAGAAGCCTGTACTGAAAAGCAACCCAGTTCTGACTACAAATGTATGGAAAAGAACAGTTTTTCTTTTTAAATGGAAAGGTGTTCTGAGGAAAGCAACATACCTTTCTGAACTATTACAGTTTGATTTAAGCAACAGCATTCATCCACCTAATTTGGTACCAAAGCACTTCTCCTCAGGTAAACAAACAAGCATCTGCTATCACTTTAAAAATAGTAGGAAATTTGAAGAAGTAAAGAAGCTAAAAGTACAGCAAACAGCAACCTTTCTTTTAACTTAAATATAGTATGTTTTTCAAAGCTCAACATTATCAAGTGCTATCACAACTACAAAGATTTTTTTTCCCACTCTCTTGTAAACTAAACCATTAGGACATTTTCTCTATTAAATAGTCTTTGAATAGTGATTTGCCATGGATATAATCATGTTTCAGAGTCAAAATTCAGATGTTAAGTTTTACATCTCTGTAGAGCAATGTTGAATCTGTACTATACAGCAGAACATAGAACATAGCAGTGCATAGAACACAATCACTAATCAGAATAATATTCCTGCATGAATCATAAAATCATAGAATGGTTTGGGTTGGAAGGGACCTTAAAGGCCATTTAGTTCCAATCCCCTTGCCATGGGCAAGGACACCACTCCCTAGATCAGTTTGCTCAGGACCATCCAGCCTGGCTTTGAACACTTCCAGGAATGGGGTAACCACAACCTCTCTGGAAAACCTGTTCCAGCGCCTCTGATCAAAGAATTTCTCCCTAACATCTATCTGAACCTTGCCCTCTTTCACTTTAAAGCCATTGCTCCTTGTCTTGTCACTATCTGTCCATATAAAAAGCCCCTTTCCCCCCTTTTTATAACCCCCCTTATAGTACTAGAAGGCCACAATGAGATTTACCCAGACCCTTCTCCATGCTGAACAACTCCAGTTCTCTCCACCTATCTTCAGTAGGGTGGACTAGGAGAGGCACTCCAGCTCCAAATCATTCTCATACCCCTCCTCTTGTGCTCTTTCTTGTGCTGAAGACTCCAGACCTGGACACAGCACTGCAGGTGGGGTCTCATGAGGCCAGAATCACCTCAGAATCATGCAAGTGCACGTTGTTGGTTCATGTCCAGCTTTTCACCCATGGGAATTCCCATGTCCTTCTCCACAGGGCTGTTCTCAATGACTTGTCCCAGTCTGCTCTTTTAGCAGATATTGCACAGTAGCAGACATCCAAAGAATCTGGCAATGCAGACATTATACAACGGCAACAAAAAGGGTAAACCTTCAGTAATGACAGTTTAACCCAGGTCAGCTACAGAATTTACATGGCTGCAGCTGTACTCAAACTTTGCACATTTGGTACCTGATAACTGCCTAGTCTTTTCCCTTTCTCTACATTTAAATTTATCACTGCCTTCCACCTGCAGTATCTTGCCATTTTTTTTGTGAACAATGAATCAGACTGTAGCTGTATATTTGCACCTTAGCAGTAGGAACCATAATAACTCACAACTTTGATTTACTAATGCTGCTACTTCTGAATAAACAGTGTTTTCCAATTTGGCATCTTATGCCTTACTGCTTTCTTTTCATTAAATCATATTTATTTCCAGTTGAAAACCCTTTTTTTTCCTGAAAGGCATTAGAAAACATATTACATATTCTCCAAAAGCACAAATAAATATTTAAGACCTGCATATTCTTGTTGTTCCCTGAAGATCTTGTGCGACACTGTCATTCATTGGCCTGCTCTGGGCCATTACATTTCTACACATTTTACTTATACTGGCACACAGCCAGCACTGACTGCTCAGCTCTAGAAAGCCCACGTTTTTGTGCTTTTTGAAACTAGCATGACAACCATTCTGAAGAGTAGCTCTCACCTGCTACGTTAACATGTAAAACCATGAACATTGATGCTCTTCTCTCTCTGTTTAGTTCTGAAAGTGAAACTATTTTTTCAGGTGCAACAAGAGCCATATGAAATCTCCCTAATGTGTAGATATTCTGTAGCTATGTTTTTAATGCAACAGATCCCTTAAACTTATCTAGAAAAGTAAAAAATAAATTCAAGTTTTAAAATAGAACCTTGTGTATATTGCTGGACAAAAATCATAGCTCTGACAAATGCTGGGTAGCACTTGCTTCTTTCTCAACTTCAGAAGAGACTGAGAAATAATGCAGCAAGAAAGATCCTTTGTGCAGAGAGAACCTCAAGAGTTTTCCTTCAATGTATGAATGAATCATAACTGACTGATGAAAACTGAGGAAATACTGAACTTCAAAGAGTATCATAGATCTGTAAAACTACCAAAATATACATGGTTTCCTTAGTTTGCACATAAACATGTAAAAACCATTAACTTCAATGTATATCACCTGAATAAATTCTTAGACTGTATGTAACTAAGCATGAGAATTACCTGGATTCAAATAATTAGTCGAAGCTCTTCAGCAATACAATGTGAAGATTTTTACTTAGTTAAACCTTTTTTTTTTCTACTTCTCATGAACCCCCTGAAAAGGGAAGGATGAAAACTGAGGCTTTAATATAATCTCACTGGGATTTTCAAAGTAAAGCAAATGGTGTAAAATGCTTTTCTATTGAAAATGTTTCTATCAGTTCTCCCCTGACTACTCCCCCAAGTTTGTCTTGCTCGGATGTTTCCTTTCTTATTGCTTCTGAGCCATTTAATGGCAGTAATTATCTTTAAACTGTACTACTCAGAATTATCACTGAAATAGAGTTTTAAAATCTATTTCCTGTGTATTAATTGCTCACATTACTTGAGAAGCTAGGAAAAAAGGGGATTAGAAGAAAGCAACCCTCATTTGTGCACACTTATAGGCACTAATCTCATGAAAATCTGACCCAACAAAATATTTGGATCTTTATGTGCTTATCCGGAAAAAAAAAATTAATACAAAGTTTTCAGGAAAATGCTGTAATCATGCTGGATAAGGAACTAAGTTGATACACTAAAAAAAAAATGAATATGTACAGATACAGATGGTTTAAAAACAATTTCTTACATTTTCCCACATTTATATTAGAGAATCAGTAATTAATTGAAAAATTAGTAGTTGTATTTTCTTCAATCAAACTAGTTAAATATTAATTAGAGCTCATAATTACGCTTTTCAATTTAGGTCACTAACTGCAGGTTCCCCAGAAATGTTTCTGACTGAAGAGAACTCCTCCATTATTATTTACAATTCAAAGTATATTGATCAGCAAGAATCCTGAAAGACAAGTATTTACAGAAAATAACTTTTTTTTTTTTTTAATTTCAGAGGGAAACTTTTAATAAAGTGCCATTTAGGGCACAGTGCATTACAATTATTGTAGTTAGAAAAAACACTATTCCATAAATAAACTGCATGATATGAAATAAATAATAACAACAACAATTGTAGATTCAGAGGCTGTGTTGTAACACTGGCTGGTGATCCCTGTAAAATTTCACAATTGAAGTATCCCTACAAATGGAGAAATCCTCAGAGGTAATTTTCTTCGTAGGTTAGCATTGTCCTCTTTCTTTCCAGACTGCCTGACTTTGCTACCACTCTGCTAATACTCTTCCCTATGCTTTTCCCATGCTTGACACTTTTGTATTTGAATGCACCATGTTTCTTTAACCAAGAGACAGGTCACCCAAAGGTGGAATACAAATCTGATATAAAAAATCAAATTTGGTAAGGTGCAAATGCATGTCACACTTACTGGAATGCATGTAACATAAAAATCTATAAATGAGCACCATTCATAGTCATTACATTTGTCCTTTACTCTTCCAATCTAAACTATTCAGATCAGTAAAAGGAATCATGTGCTACAGAACATTTTGTAGAATGACACAGCTGAGGAATAATATGACATCTTTGAAAATCGGTTATGCCTGAGAGCCCAATGGAATCAAAAGGGGAGGATTAAAACATTTTTACAAGTCAGTTTTATATTTTTATATTCTTTCATAGATTTATGTATTATGTCTATTGTATATGTATTTAGGTTCATTGATAAATGCAGTTAAAGTTATAACTGTATTTTATATAGTCAAATACACTACTTACATGGATCTATTTTTGCACTCACAACACAGTGAAATAATGCAGTCAGAAAGTCTGAAAATGTCACATAGTGGCAGCATTTCTGTGTGAAAGGGAAGTCAGTAGCCTGAAGAAATCTCATTAAAATTTCAGGTATAATCAGAAGACTAGATTCCAACATTATTTTTCTTCAACAGAGCAAATTCCTTGATCCAAAATCACATATCCAGAACAATAAGTAGTGCTATTAGTGCTAGAAAGTTGCTGTTCCTTTGCATGACCAGAAAAGTATTCTCATTACAGTATGGGCTAGTATTCCTTCCTTAGCGTCTGCAAATTTTAGTATTTTACAAACAGGTAAAAATCAAATCAAATATACTTTAAAAGTTTTTTGGGTTGATGTACAAAAGAAAAAAAAAAATTACTCCTACTGCTATAAGTAAAGCTTAAATGCATTCAACAGTACTGAACTGTAAGAACAGGTACAGAAAACATGTGCAGTCTTGTACTTAAGAGTACAGGACAGAGAGAGAAAAACTGGAGTGAATAAAACAAAGAGCCCAGAAGGTTATTAAGGGACTGGAGCCTCTCATGTGTCTACCTGAAGAGGCTGGCACTGTTCAGCCGTGTGAAGAGAAGACTCAGGGGCATCTCACCCATGTGTATAAATACCTCACGGGGCAGGAGGCTGCCCTTTTTCAGTGGTGCCCAGCTGACAGGACAAGAGGCAAGAAAGGAAAACTGAAATGCAGGAATTTCTGCTTCATCTAAGAGTATTCTGTAATGGTGAGACTGAACAGGCTGCCCACAGATGTTGTGGAGGCATTGTCCTCAGAGATATCAAAACCTAATTGGGCACAGCCCTGGGCAATCTATCCTAGCTGGCCCTGCCTTAGGCAGGAGGTTGGACTTGACAGTCTCCAGAGACACCTTCCAACCTCAGCTATTCTGAACACCTTGAATTCACTGGCCATTGTCAATTGTATTTTCCAGAGGAATAGCTATCTTAAACAGACAGGATTCTTCTATTTATTTAATTTTAAAAACAAATTAGTTGCTGGGAAGTCAGACTAGACACTTTTCTAGTCTAACAGTCTTAACAGCTTTTATCAAAAGTGAAACATTATTAGGAATTGCTTGACAACAGCCACACAGCCAGTTACAGGTGTTGTTATTTACTAGTCTGATTATATAGTCAATGCACCAAACTACCCACACCTCATACTGTCTTTGCCTAAATGTAGGGGTACATGGGAAAAGCTAGCAAGGTTAAAGGATGGCGTTAGGAAGTAACTCAGGAAGCACAGAGCACTTCAAGGTATAAAGAAGAAAAGGATCGAGAAATTCATTGCTCAGCTAACTAATGCATTTTCATAAATTACTTTGAATGAGACTAATAAATACAAATGTCACTTTGATGTTAATTTTTGTTACTTAAAATGGGAGAAAAAGCCCTGCCTTCTTGCCTGTGCTGCAAGAAACATGGTAGAATCATAACATTATGTGCTAGTAGCAAGAAACCAAGATGCTATTCAGCTAGAGGATGGCAGATGATGCAATGGCTTACATATAGAGCAAAGGCTCATGCAGTCCTGGAGAAATCTGAAACACTGCTGATAAGTTGTAGAGTCTGTGACCCAGCCTTCTGCTGCAGAATGGGGCTTGTCCTCCCAGTGATGTCATAAGGATAAATGCCTCCACTATTATGAGCTTCTCAACCATTCCAACAGCAGAGGTAATTGTTGCTGCTAAAAAACCTGAAGTCATCTGCATTTTCCACCTACTACATTTTGTTTTAATCTTAGTATTTCATTTTTTATATACTCAATGAACAATGATATTTTACTCCTCAGCCTCCATCTATCTGTTACTTTTCTTATGCTTCAGAATTATTTTTTGCATATTTCTAAATGCATCCATTGTTTTTGCAAAGACAAAATCAATGACAAAATTGCACTAAAAATTGCAAAGAATGAAAAATAGCTTTTAAGCCTTGTTTGTAATTGACAGAAGCACAACTTATAATGGACACATAATTTTTGCAAGTAAAAATACAAATACTGTTAAAACTCAGGCACCTCAAATCAGCAGTGAATTTGGTTATGTGAAATTAATGGATATACAGCAGTGTGCACATAAATCCTTGCAGGATCAGAACAAAGGGCTTGACTCAACACCTGCTGAAGCTGACAGAAAAGCCTTGCTTTTAAAGATTTCAGCAAGTTCAGAATCAAGCCATCAATTTTTCCTGTGAAACATGGAATAGAGATGACCAGACTTTAGTAATGAAGGTATTGTTTCACATCCCATTTTGTAGACAGAGCTGCTAAAAGCATAACCAACCTGATGTTTCTCTTGGGCTGCAATAAATCACAAGCAACTTACCTGAAGTCATTAGTATAATATGAGGAAGGTAAGAAACAGGAGCAGGGTGTTGGTGCATGAAGCTGTACTGTACCAGCCTCCCTTTATAAGAAATTTTTAGGTAACTTCTCTTCTGCTTAGAACTAATGGTATGACAGAGCTCAGGAAAGTTTTCTTTTGGGAAAGCATTCTCAGAGAGCAACTATTTCCAAAATTAAAGATGCTACTTTGCTAGCACTGATAATTTTAAGAACTATGGGGTTTGAAAATTCTACCTTGAAAAATAAAATACCCTTTGGTTTACAAGTTAACAAAAATGTGTCTAAAAACCACTAATTTCTATGTACGGACACCTCAAGAAAGCAGAACTATTTTTTCAAATACATAGTTTAAAAAGTCAGTGCCACAAAAAGACCTCATAGCTTCTCTAGTATATTTTTAAATGTCTGAGTACAGTCATAAACACTCCAAAATACCAGTTTATTATGGAAGTTACACATTTTAAACTATAAAGTTATGAACAGAATTGCTACTTTGATTCTTGAATTATTTGTAGAAAAATGCAACAATTTTGAAAGTGTATTTTGTTTGCAATCTCTTCTATCTCATTTAAGAACTTAGTAACTTGTTTAGTGTCTGTTACCCCCATAATTGCTTAAAATCAGGTATGAGAGCTTTCTCATTAAACTGTTATACAGTTAAATTGAAAGGCACAGAAGTGCATCTTATGCAGTGCAGCCAGAGGATGTATACATTCAGTTTTTGTTGTATGCCTGAAAGAAAATATTATAATGGGAATGCAGTTGACTAGGTAGCAGAATTGGGTGCTTTTTAGCCTCTGAGAAAAAAAAAACGGAAAATGATGGAATTCAGGGAGGAACTCTTTCTTTTAAATGAAATATTCATACTCCATGTTGTAATAAGACAAAAAATAACAGTTATATGCATGTATATAAAATGATGTCTCAAAGGTGAACTACAGAATTTTACTAGAAGCCCTGAAATAAACCAGCCTTTAATGTTGCTAGAAATCCTAGGTCAATGTACAAAGCAATCCTTTGTATTGCTCTATCATAAATTTTAAATCTGTAAGCCTTACATGGTCCTCAGCCATTAGACATAAATGGGTTGAATTCTATTCAAACTTGCACTGTTTTGGGGAAGAAGGTTAGAAACCAGAGCATAAATCTTGTCAAAATTTCAGCTGGCAATCAGCTCTGTAAATCATACTGAAATTTATTTATAGGAATGACACTTTATAAATTATTACAAGTCTGTTTTTCCTAAATATTTAAAATCCAGATTTCTAGAAGGTTTATATTGAAGATGCTTGGTAAGATAACCCATCAAATCAGTAAAGTTATTTCATTTTACTTATTGACCAGCATGTTTTATTTTAGTGCAATATCCATTTTGCTTATTTAATTTGTCTACTGTACATACTTAGGTATTTGTTTTACAGACTTATTCATAGAATGCAGCCGAAGAATGATAGAAGGAAACAGTTCTGCTTTGGAACAAATTTGTATTCTTTCTTAAGAGTCAAGTCAATTTAGTGAACATGTAATTATTCCACCATTGAGCAATAAGCAACTTGACAGTGTAACAAAATAACCTCATCCAAATCAAATATTATCATCAAATATATTTTTTAAAAAGTTTATAATAAACACAAAATGTGGCACTCATGGCCTTTTTAATACTTGAACTTGGCATTCCAAAACATGTAGTCTCTAAACCTGACAAATGATTATTGTTTTTAATTTATATTGCTTTTAATTTTATATATATATATATATATATATATATTAGAATTAGTATTTTCAGTATATTGAATCTTAAACAGGGCATTGCCTGACTTGTCTATGGATACTTGAAGACATAACTTGACCCAAGCACAGAACAGCAGTGAAAAGAATTTTAGCCAGGATCAGTTTTCAAAATGCATGCAATATTGTATGGAAATACAATTCTGTAAACTGTATCTTCTGTTTTCTTCCCAATGCTTGGGCTTCTCAAGAATTTTCAGAAAATTTGAAGTAACTACTAGAGTAGAAGACAAATGAACTATAAAATACAGTACCAAAAGTAGTGCATCTCTAATTAAATCACCATAAACAAGGTTTACTGCACTGCAAAATCTGTTATTTATTAAGGAGAAAGCTTTATTAATTTAATCTCTTTTTAAAGACCAATAGTATAAAAAGTATATACCAATAGTATAGTCAAAAGTATAATTGTTCTGCATATCTTACCTTGGGGTTGAAAACTGCTTTTCTTCCCCAGTTATTTCCAGAACTTGCTTTTCCATAGCTATTTATCAGAACACAATTAAGCTACTCTGCACCATCTTTCACAGTTAAACAACTTTGCTCAATGATAAAGAATTTTATTTTCGTTAACTGAAGTAACTATACTATGAAAAACCATATAAAAATGTAACTCATTAAAAGAAGCATACACAGCACATACTTTTCACTTGGAAAGAAACACGTTCTTAAAAGTTCCTGCTGAACTACTTTTTAAAGGAGCACCCAGGGATAATAATAAAAAAAGGTAAAAGAGCTGTGCTGTCACCTAGTGGATAAAGGTAGTAGAATAGGATTACTTTTTAAGTTACTTACAATTTAAACAACATTCAAATATACTTCAGATATAATACTGACTTCCTGAAAGAGACATGCAAACATGAGAATTGGCTCTACTGCTGACATAGGTCCTCTGAATATTTTAACGACAGACCTACAGAGCCTTTGGATCTGAACATATATTTTCGTTGTTTCATTGTAATGTTGCCTATTAAATTTTAAATCTGAATACAAAATTTGCATATTTAATAGCCTGAGATGTAGGAGAAAAGCCTCAGGTGGAGGGGCTGACTGGTAGTGTAGACAACACACAGAATAAAGATAAAAATGCTGTGCAACCAACCTTTCTTTTGACTTCTGCTGTGAACACACCATCTTGTTTTTGTACTGACAAAGTAAGGCTGCACATGTGGTGCTTCTGAGACACGAAAATGCATCTACACTATAAAGTTTAAGTCACTGAGTTAATAATTCAGCCTAAATATATGCATGATTTTGACCTCTCAATTGTACAATTTCAAGTAAAACTGTATTTTTTCAGACGAATACACTGACATAGGAACAGGTAAATATTTAATTGAAATTTTGCCAAAATTTTTCACTATATTAGTGCCTGTGATTTAGGACCAAGGGAAAAGCTTTGCTTCAGGATTTTGGTGTCAAAACTCAAGCCAAGCCAATGTTGCCTTTTTCCCCAGCGCTTCTTGTGTGGCAGAAACAGAATGAAGACTTGTATACATATGATGGGATTCCATTCCACTTAGTCTAATATAGCAAGAGAGGAAAAAAGTTTTGGGAATAGGCATTTGGTTACTGACTATTAAAATAGATTTTCAAAGAAGAAAAACTAATACATCTTACGGAAACACTTAAAGGTATTTTCTTCTACTTGCAATCATTCAGTAGTCATATTCTTAAGAACATTTTCTATTCTATTCCAGCATCTGAAGCTCTGTATAACCATCTCACCTTGTTCACAGATTGAGGACTTTTAGAAAAATGTAGGAAGTATTGCTTTCCCTTGGATGGTCATTTTTATGAAGTCTTTTTTTGGCAACACATACTAACTCACACTAGTTTTGCAACAATTAGAAAATTCTTTGGGAACATGCATGAAAGCAGGTCACCGCAAAGCGTTATTATCATAAGGAACAAGGCATATGCACAGGAACTCCTATGAGATGCCTTCATGGTGTTGTATTACTTGACACTGTCATTTCACTCTTGCTTGCCTTTAGTGAAGCAAACAGATTTATTTGTTATTAATGCTCCAGTCTGAAAACTGATTCATTCCACTAAGTCTCACATTAAGAAAGAAAAGGCACATAATATCCTACCTTACATTGCACTTTTCAAAGACTTAAAATACAAAGTCTATGGCTTTCTACTACCAGAAGACTTGAAAAATACCTATAATGAATTTTTACTCAATAGTAAATGTACAATTGATCTTGAAATATTTTAAACAACTAAATAGCCAGCCAAGAAACTCCTCCTTCAGCAAACTGAAATGCCGTGGAAATCAGAAATTATTATAAAACTGCAACATTTTTTTTCAGGATTTGCATTCAACCATATGTAAAGCAAGTCAGTAATTTTTTGGTTTTTTTTTTTTTTTTGACATAGAGTATTTTAAGGAGAAGGTTTCTTTCCACAAACACTAGAACAGTGTATACCACATCTACAGAGGAAATTAATAAACTTGGTAGATGTCATAGTCACACGAGCTGTAGTATACATTTTTTCTTAGTGAAAAGTATGCATTTTTTTCCTTGCATATCCCTTACACCATTTGCTTCCTAGTTACAAATTGAAAATACTCAGCTTAAAACAGAACTGAGCAAACTCCTTGCACTGAAAAAAAATTTAATGAGCTAAGTACTGAGCATAGGTGGAGGACAACCATGAGTTTCATGTGAATTTCTGCAATTTAAAAGTGGTGAATAATATGATGTACTGTTTTATCCTTGGCGTATGACAGTTTTTGCTCAGTGTCTTCCCTTTCATACTAAACTCATTGATTAGAACTGCTTGCAACAAATATTTATAATTCAAATTCTGTGAGCAGTCAGCAATATGTGCTTACAGCTTGTACTTTCAGTGTCCTTACAACATGTTCACTGGAGTATTCAAAGCTGGAAAGCAAACATCAGAGGGCATGATCAAACAAAGACATTTTTTAAAAAGATTTAGCAAAACGTTTATGAATTCCCTCCTAGAATGCAACACTTTATGGAATATGGACTTTAAACAATATTAAATCTGCAATATTGACTGATATTTAAAATGGACTATGTCAAATTTTAAATGAAAACATGAAGGTACATCTCCAACAATAGATAAATAATACACATTTTAAATTAAAGAGTTAGTTTTGGTATAACAATTTGTTTCATCTAGAGAAGCAAGACAGTTAACAGTTTTACAACTCTGGGTGTAAGGAATCCATTTAAATCCACTATGCCTTCTTTACAAGATATTAATTATTAAAACAAAACCAGGACACTCCAGAAGTTACTCTGTTTCCTTAAGCTGGAGAATGAAGAGTTCAGCACTGACTTGCTCTTTATCTTCACTGTATTTTGTGAAATACTTTTGAAAACACAGATGAATTATGAACTTTTAAAGACTGGAAAAAGCATAATACCTGCTAATAAGCAGAAGAAAGAAAAAATATTTCCCTCTGACAGCAGAATTAGATCCATTTGGTGTCAAAGGAAATGGAATCATCTGCAACCTGTATTTCTTTGCACAGACTTTAAAAGCTCTCTGAGAGGCACACTGTGAGGACATATCAATTTGAAGAAAGTTAGGGTTTTTCCCTGAACATGTCATGGCAATTCAGCCACGTCCAGAACACGTATCCAAATCATCCATGTTAAGGGTGAGGACAATAAAAACTGTAGAACTACTTTAGAAAGTGCCTAAAGCAATGGAGATGGTTGCATACAAATGGTCTGTTGAGGGCAGAGAAATGTGGTTGGGGGTTTTTGCACAGCTGGTCACCTGCGCCCCTCACTTTCCCATTCACATAGGGTGGTTGTGGCAGGGCTGGTCATGTCACTGTCATCCAAACTCTATCAAGTTTCTTTGAGCTCAAAATGGACAGTCTCATGCCCCAAACATCCGGGGCTCATAGTATCACATCTTGTGCTTCTCTTTCCTCTCAGACCTGACCAAAAAGACTCATAGCTGAAAATATTGTGAGGCAAGAATTTTTTTGTGACATTTCCTGCCGATCCTGAGTTCTGTTAGGTTGAAGATATTTCTTCTTTTACCTTCTGTCTCTGCTGAAGTGGGAAGTTCATAAACAAAAAGTAAAAAAAAAAAAAAAAAAAAAGAAAGAAAAAAGAAGAAAATAAATTTAAAATATGAAAAAAAATTAAATTTATTAAAATAATTTTAGAAAAAATGCTAACAGAAAGAGAAACTCTTGGTCTGGATTTAATTTTAAAGACTGGGGACTACTCTAAAGCTTTATTGGAAGTTTTATTAACTTTATAAGAAACCCAAACTACCACAATCATGAAATGAAAATTAAAATAACAAATGGTTTCATGTGTCACTGTAAAAAAAAAAGCAATAAGACAGGGTCAATCCTCAGCCCAACCACAGGCTTCCTGTGTGACCTATGTATGCCACTCAGTCCTTCTGATGCTGTAGTTCCTTGGCAGTGTAATTGAGCTAGAACCTCCCTGCCTCAGAAGCATCCTATAAAGATAAAATTAATAATTATTTGCTTTTTTGTTAACATGGTGAAAAAATTTAACTAGACTCCAAAAGCAGGAATAATCGTTGCAGAATTTAATACAATTTAAAACAGAAAATAAGATGATGAAAACGGAAGGATTTATGATACCAGTAATTTCAAAGTTTTCCTATTTCTTCTAAAAAAAAAAAGTAAAGAAAACCCCAAGAACCTGTTAACAAGCTGATAATTATATATACCACTAACATAAGAGACCAGGAAAGTTGTAAACACAAAACTACTTTTTTCAGCTAGGTTCATTCTAACTAACTAACCCATACTAACTTTAACGATGAACAATGATACATTTTCAAATACAATTGCCTATTTTAAGTTGTTTTTCTAACATACAAGGTAATCAAAGTCTCATGTTGAGACCATTGATGAGAATCAGCAACCTAGTAGATAGCAGATTTCTGCAAGGCTTTACAATCTTTCCTAAAAGCAGTTGCAAGTTGGGAAAAGGAAGTATCCTCCCTTTAAGAGATGTCAGGCATGAATATCAGGGAAATACAATTCAAATGAAATGAACTTTTCTATGGTCTGTTTCAGTATGGACATAGCTTCCCATTAATTAAAAGACTATTAAAAAGTTATTGAAATGCAGTTGTGACTTATTTCACACCACTGTTAATGTCCAACTTTTAATGTCATCATTAGAACATTAAAAGAGCACAATTCAAAGGTATATAGTTAATACAAGTATTCATAAAAAATCACTAAAAGTACTTTGGGAAAGCAAAGGTAGGAATCAATCAATAACAGCTTGCTGTCTAGAGATAGCAAACAAGATGGCTTATCTAAAAATACATTTAACACTTCATATCATTGTAACAGGTCAGTGAAAAAGGGCTTCACTTCAGCAATCTGACTACATACCTAGCTTGCAGTAGGGTATCACAGACTGGGCACAGCTTCTGCAATGATAGATGCTCTTAGCATTACTGCTGACACAGGCTGACTTGCCCAGTCAAGCTTTTAGTATTTCATGTGTGTCTCTTCATGTTTCATTACATAACAGTTTCTTTTACGCATCTCACCTCTCATAGCACTGTCATTATGGAAACATTTCTTGAGTAATAGAAAACCATAAAGTCCTTTTGAGTCAAAGGTCAAATGCAGTCAATTTATTGCAAAAAAACTCCAACAACCCACAAAAAAATCTCAGCTGCAAGTTACTCCTTCACTCCAAGGAGTTTTATATTTTCCTTGTCTTTCGAAACAACCCACAAGTGATAATGAAATGCTTAAAGCAATAAGAGAGAGACTCAGGTTTCATCTACCTGGACCGTCTGGCAGCATACTGTGTAACAATAAATGAGTGTTCTTAAGTCACAGCATTTCACTGGAAATGAGGCAGAACTTGTGTATTTTAACAGCTTTTTACAACTAGTAACCACTAGCAAATTTATTTTACTTTCTCAGGGAAGACCAGTGAACGTCCCTAATTTAAACTAAAGGGCCATTCAGCCTCAAAGACAAAAAGCACTTCTGCTTAGCACCTGAGTAATACATGGAATATGTACAGGTGAATCAAGAGAACTGGAATCAAAGATAGCTTGTCTTTGGCTGGTCTGAAAGGTCTGACTCATTTCCAGTTCTGTGATCATTTATTATCCAGAAAAGAAAGGCCAGCTTTCTGCAGTACAAACACAGTGGTGGTCTGCAGCTCATGATGAATAGATTTACCAGGTCTGCTCTGAATTGCATGACATAGAGTTTTCCAACAGGCTCTGACACCTGATGTATGTTTAAACTTCCTTGCACAGAAAGCCCTGAATATCTACCTGCATGCACTTTTTCTTAAAATTATTATGCACAAAATACATTCGTAGATGGCATATTATTTAAAGTGATGTTACAGTACAGAAATATTTTAATCAGTAATTTCATGTCTGATAAAGACTTATTTCCCTGCCAGTATTCTGACTTCAGTATAGCACACGAGTTTTGGTCTTAAAATATCAGTTTCCATATTTTGAGGTTCCATGCAAAGTTTATACAAGAGTTGATTTACATTTGTAGAATAACAGAAAAGTAAAAGACATTGATGACTTTTTTTATACTCAAATCAGTGCAACTGTTGGAGCATTTATCTGCACTGCCTCATGATAAATAGCAGAAACACCAGCCAATTATTCCTGAACTTGGGAGTTATATGCCAAACTAAGCATTGCAAAAGTCACAAAGTCCCAATTAAAATCAAAGTATTCACTGGAGGAATATCACAAGAAAATTCCCTGGCAACAGTTAACAGTTGTCAAATTGATAGTCACACTGTTCATTACAGTTTACTTGTTTTTTGCAGATAAAAAGTAATTTAACAACTGAACTAGAAGCCCACAGCTTTTTTTAGTTTTAAAGAGCCTGCAGTTTGAGTAGTTTTAAGAGTGGACAAGAAAATAAAGCAATATTAAAATGTGATCATTAATGAAATATTTAGAATTTCCAATTCAAAAAAGCCAAACCAACATTGATAAACAGTCTTTGGTCTTGAAGGAAAAGGATCAAAATACTATGCAACTGTGTTAAACTACACAAACCCACAATTACATAAAAGAGAACACAATTTAAAGTGCTTCTTCTAACTGTGCTCCCTCTGACATTAATTTTAAATATGTAGGATAGCCCAACTTTTTAAATAATGTGGCTTAGTTGATTAGTCTGATAACTACTCTGAGTCTTGTACACACAACAAATTGAATCCATTAAAAAGACAAAAGAAAGAACAACAAAATGTCTTTTCATTCAGCTCCTAATAAATCAATGCCAGTAAACACTATGCAGAAATAAGCATAATGTTTATTACTTTCTGAGGTACTCGAGAAAAGTTCAATATGCAGAAGGATGAATACACTGAATACATTCATAATTGCTGACATAAGTTGTTTTTTGAAATAAGTTACAACACTTATCACTATCTGAGCTTTAATCTAAAAATTCTTCAACGAAGATCCACATTCAAATATTCTTACAGTTATACTGAAGTTCATTTGTACTGTCTCATTTCAAAATTTTGTAGAGCACAGAAAGCATCCTCCACTCTGCTTTATAAATCTGCTTCCTTCAATTAGTCCTCCCTTTTTACACTGTCAGTTCATGTATCTATGATTCTTCCAATCCTTTAAATTCCTTACCAGGAAGAGGATGTCTTTGGTCTTAGTGGAAAAAAGTGTGTTGTCACTCTCTCAGTACCACTATCTGACTTCTACAGTCACTCATTACCCTGGTAAGAAAGAAAACAAAACTTACAGCACCCTAAAGAATATTGAGGGGCTGTATACAGTGCATCAGGATCACATCTTTATGGATTTGGATTCAGAAAACAGAAGGGCGACTATCACCTGGTTAAAAGGCTTTCGCCTTTATTGTAGGAATATGAACATTACCAGAACATGACTGGAAAAGGTTCTAAATAAATTCCCTTCAGAAATAAAATCAGGTTTATAGAGCAGACGTAATTTAGCTAAATTCTTCCATGTAGGTCCTGATTCTGAGAATAACTCTTAAATAGATTAAGTCCTGTGTCTGTGGAAAATTGAAGAATTATAATATTAACTTTTTAAATATAGGCATCTATACAATGAACATCAGACTGGTCTTTTCACAAGAGAAACTGCCTGACCATGAAAAGACCACACATCCTTTATTTCTCTGAGAAGGCCCACGAGCCAAGATCATCTGATCCACTTGGGTGCTATTAACTTCCCTAACTTTGTTTTTTCTTAAGGTGTGGTGAAAAACAAACAATGTATAAAATATTCTGAATAAGAGAAGTTGAGCCTATCATAGAATATGCTGAACTGTCAGGGACCCGCAAGGTTCATCTAGTCCAACTCCTGGCCCTGCACTGGACAGCCCCGAGATCACTGCACTGAGACCCACCACATGCCTGGGAGCATTTGTTGTGGTTTTAGATTAACGGACACACTGTTGTATCTAAAACCTAGATACATGCAGGTCTTTTACTTACTTATTTTTTAACATTTTTTATTAGATTTTCTTCTAGACTTGGTTGGATAGGTAATTTCCGGGTAATTTCCCTGACTATATCTCAATCCATATGCTTCAATGATCCAGGGCAGGCAGAACAGTTTTGGATTCTATGTTTTGTTGGCGCAGCTAATGAAGGGGAATGTTTTTAATAAGGATCTCCCTTTTTGTCCTAGTCAATTTTCTGTCAGGAGAAGTACACTGAGTTTATAATGATACAGATCATCATATTTTGAGACAAGGAACATGAAGGCAGACCAACAAACTGCATAATATTTCCAGTACTCTGATATACCTTTCATTTCCTGAATAAACACAAATAAAAACGTGCAGTCCCAAGGAAGACAAAATCATAGCTAAAACTTTAAGGACAAAGTTGGTATTAGGATCCTTTAATCAGTTTTGTTTAAACTTTTAAACACCCAACTTTCAGAGTCAATGTCAGTTTTGACTGAAAGGTATCTAGAGACTCCAGTTTTAGCAAACAAAACTGATAGAAGAACTGGAAAGGTTCTCATTTCACACTTATTATGAATAAGAGCAACGTACATGTTATAGTAAAGACGAAAGTTTAAGTTTTACACGAATATAAAGAATGGCTTTGAGTGTACAACACTTCATAATTTCAAAACCAATTCAGTATTTTGATAAGTAGCTGTGGCAATTGAGAGTTCATTTTAATGTTCAGATTTCAAATGGAAAGTGAGGTTAAAGACAACCCTTCTTCCAGTGATTTGATCATATTGAACAAAAAAATCAAATTTTTAATAAAATACTGGCACTATCTTTTCAGTTCTTCCATTTACAACTATTGGGGATAGACATCTCTGGAACTTTTTTTTCAGATTTCTTTCTTTAAGTGGTTTTAAAAAGAAATAGTCAAACAGAAGATAGATCTATTCAAAGTACACAACAACTGCTATTGTCATTTTCAGAAAAAAACTAATTTCTATAACTTTTGCGCAGAAGCTTGATTCCAGAATCCTTTTCCTAAATATTGCTTAAAATTCTGATTTGTTCATCAAAATTTTCAGTTGAAGTGCATAACATTTAAATGAACAGCTATTTCAAGAAAATAATATTTATAAAATAATCAAAGTGCATCCATATCCTCATAATCATATGAGAAGACAAATACAGAAATTTCTTCCAGGGATAAGAAAAAAAGAAGAAGTAAAAGAGACACTGTATGAAGTCCCAAATTGGTCATACATTTTGGTACTGGTCAATAAACTAGACCACCATATATAAACAAAACATTCCATTCAGCATTATGTCAACCTTTAACAAAAAGATCATCAATCAACTGCAAATACATGTTCTATGCACCTGTAAAATCTGATGGACATTCTTTCAAGTTTTTATTTCAACACTGTGTCTGTCAGAATTACCCCCCACTATAAACTTGTTATTAATGTTGGGAGAAGTTTTCCAAATGTCACCAAAATGAATTAGTATCACACTGAGCCCAAGACTTAAGAGAGTCACCATGTGCATTTATGTATTTTCCCTCCCGTAATACTGACACATTTATATCTTTTCCACGTCTGCTCCAGGTCTGGTGAAACTGCACAGTATGAGTCTCATTTATTTTGCTAGAACACAGTGACACATACAGAGATTTAGTTGCATGAAGTTTGTTGAAAAATTGTTAGCAACAACGTCCACCTATGAGATGCTCTAAATTAAAGTAAAGTAAGCAAAAAGGTTTTTACTAATAGTGTGACAAAGTGAGTTAAAATACTTATTGCACTACACATAGTTTCTAATGTGATGTTGGAACTTTGCTCTGTTTCACATGTACGTATGGTATGATGTGTTAGACAATAGAGGACTCATTTTTGTGGTGGATAAAGCTGTAAGAAGACAAAAAAAAAAAAAGGAAACCAAACCCAGATAAATTAAGACTGGAAATAAAATACTTCTTAACACAGTGATTGTTAGAACAATTTGCTAAGTGCTTGTGGATCCTGTGGCACTAGGATACATGCTTTAAAAAAAGAAACAGAGCTAAGCAAGGGAAGACATGCAGTAGTTGTTTCATCAGAGAGCTCTATGTCAAAATAGTACTTTCCTAATTTGTACTCCTTTAATTGATATTTGGTTTACTACTTATGATCTCTGAGAGAGCTATAACATACTACAGCAGCAACACACTATAGCTTATTTAGTTATTAGTAAGGCTAACAGATTTCAAGGTGAAACACACAATGGTGTTTCAAAGAAAAAATGCTGTTTTCCATTTACACCTCCACTTCAAACAGCATATATATGCATATGAACGATTTTCAAAACTCTCCTCTTGAATTCTGTCTACTCCATAAATACAGGGAAGCACAAGAATTAATGATTAAAGACTTCCCAATATTCTGAGAAACTATATATTTCAGTATATACATCTGTCTTCCAGAAGCAAAAGCTGTACTTCTCAACTTCCTCATTGCATATACAACATAAAAAAATACATTCTCCAAGTGCATCAGTTAAGTATGCCTGATTTCCTCTAATCTAGCTAGATTTCTATTTATGTTTTCCCCTCCATCACTAATTCAATAATCCACTCTGGCACACTTCAGCCATCTACAATTTCTTTAGTCCTTACTTTGCAACCTGAAAGTCCTTTATTATGAAGGAAGCAGAATTCTGAAGAAAATGAATGGTGACTTAGATCAGAGCTCTATTGATTTTATTTAAGTACTTTATTAAAAAGTCAATAAAAGTCATTCAAGGTCATAACATAAGACACTCATTCAGATTTTACTGGAGCAAAGTTCTGCCTTTGAGAGACTTCAACAACAGTTTGCATGAAGAAAACCTCACTGTAGGTTTTATAATTTGTCCTGAAGTAAAGATTAGTTATTTACTGTTAGTAAGGACACAGGCAATGAATGGACATAGACAATAAATGGATACATTGCATAAAGATTAAAAAGTGAAAACAAGACTTTCACAAAGCAAGTTTTATGTCTTATGTGGTTAAGGAATTCTTTGCTGGATCCTGGAATTGTCTCACTTGGACTAGGTGTTAGATTTCCCTCTACAGCTGTGTGAATCCTGAAGGGTTCAGTTCACAAAATGAACCTCTGCAGCTTGATTCAGAAGGTTTGGAAAGGAGCCAATATTTCTTTGTTCACTTACAGATACAAGCATTTGGTCATCTCTTGAATTCTTAGCACCTTTACGTTAAAACATTTATCCCTTTAATCATGAATGAATGAATGAATGAATGAATGAATGAATGAAGGCTGCCTGAGGACTCCTTCCATATGTGTACAAGGATGTAATTCACAGAGCTCCAGTCTTTGAGTCTCCTGAGGATCTCACTATAAGCAGGAGGGATAGTAGAGTTTTCCTGCTCTCATTTTACTCCAGGGAACTCAAAAAACCCAAAGAGCTTCCAGACATAGAAAGTAAGGTGGCAAATGCTAAACAGACACTAAATCCAGCCATTCAAAAAGACGAGTAACAGGGAAATCATCAACTGGTAACTCAGATAATTTCACTCAAGGAGCAAGAATGAATTATGTTTTGAGGATGCTAAGAATTAACAACTAAAGTCAAGTCCTGTAAATTCACAGAGTTACTCTTAAAAGAAAAAAAAAAGTGTTATATCATTTTATGAATGGAAATGTTTGGCTATAAAAAGAATTTTGCAGGGAAGTCAGAGTATAAATGGTGACAACCTTCATTTGAACAGATTCCTTAAAGCATAAGATCTGAAATCAGCTGAATTTTGTATTTGATTCAAATAGTTTGTGCATCTCTTCCATGCTTCCCACTTCATATTTTTGCTCTGACCTACATCTTAATTTTTTTCCAGGCAGTAAAAACCTTGCAAAATATCTCTAGACCATAAAGTTATCTTTTTTTCACTTGTCTTGTCCTGAAAAGTGTAGCCATCTGTGGCTATCAAACACTGCAATAAACAGAATTTTGCATCTTGCATTTGTGTCTCCTTTCAGTCTCTAGCAACATCAAATTAGACTGGAGTATTAGGTTACACTAACAAATCATTTGTTCACCAACTCTACAGCTTAGCTATCATTTATATTAGTGGAGTTGTGTATCATATTACTCACATGCTGTGCTAGCTTCTAGCATTTCTACAAAACTGGCTGAGAAATTAATATAAGTGACTGAAACTCATCACCTTGCATTGAAGGGGCTGGTGTTAATCCAAGGGTGAATCATCTTAAATCCTCTCCCTGGTGTGGCTGAAATGCCGGTATATTTGTTGGTTATTAGGCATTATATTGCAGAAGCAATTTCTGAGAAATCTTCTACGTGTGAAAATCTCAGTGAGTTTGGGAAGAAAGTTGTGAACAGCAATGAATAGGAAAATTCAAGAAGAACCTAAGTAGTAAAACCCCAAAATGTCTGTGGAAAGATCCCCCCTACCCCCTCCTTCACTAGGGAAGAAGAAATAAGGGTTCCATAACTAAAGATTTTTTAATTCTATCAAAGATTTTAATTTCATGGATGGGTCTCATATTAAATTTCAAAAACTCATTTTCTTTTCATTTTCCACTTCAGTAGCTCCTTCAACCAGTAATCTTCAAACCAAATTATTGTATGTTGATCTCTGGGAGCCTGTATTTGAAAACTACTCTGAATGTTTTGTGGAACATGGTAATAAAAACAAATCCATATATTTGCCTGTAAAGCCAATTTTACACCTAATATTTGCTGTGAATCAAGGGAGAAAAAGGTCTGGATTGTACACTGTTGGAGATCAGCTTCTCTGGATAGAAAATGGGAAGAGAATAAGGAGAAAAACCTTACAACTGAAGGCCCAGAACCCTGGGATCGCCACTGAAAAAATTCACCATCTGCACTGTCAAACTGAAGTTCATTGAATCAATTCTTTTGTCTCATGTTTCTGTCTTCGTTATCTCACACTTTTGTTTCGTGTGTTGGAACCATAATATCTTGTGTAGTCACACTGTAAAAAATACTGATCATCAGATATCCTTTATGTCTGTGTGCCTGACTGACAATTATTATGGTTAATGTGCATCAAGGCAGCTCAAACACTTTGAGGCACTGAGAATACTGATAACAGTACAGAGTAAGTGTTAATTTATGAGCTGTTCTCTCTGCTTAATATAAAAGGGGGAATGCTTTTAAACCAGTGTTCTACAAGCTGAAAATTAATCCTCTTTGTATGAGATGTCAGAATGAGGTAATATACAGCCAAAGAAAGCATCATTTAAAAGCAGAATCAGTAGTTTGAATGTCTGATAAAAATCTTTAAGCAGATAGTTCATTGGAAGTAGTTTTCCTAATCAGAAAGGAATGTTGTATTAAATCATCATATTTTGAGACAGTTTCTGGAAGCATATGTGTTGCAGATTTTCTACTAATTTGGAAGGCAGCAAGCCTCTATGAATAGGAAGGCACACAAACCACATCTGGGAATGCATAAGTAGTCCTGTAGATGCTTCCATGAACCATGAATGCTGGCATGAAGCCAGCATTAGGATGGAGTTTAGGTGTTAGATCTAAAAATGATTCAGCACATGTGGCCACACAACAAGTATTCTTTAAAGATTACATTTTATCAGCTACATATAACAGTGTTGCAAATCTATAAATTTGGCCAGAATTCTGCTTCTTTTGTCTCCTGAGCATGGAAGATGAATATGAAAAAAATAATGAACAATTGCTATTCCTGCTCTTATATAATAGCAGGAAAAGAAATAAAAGTGGTGGGTGGAAAAGAGAAAATATTTCTCTTCAAAGTACTTTTATATAGGAAATACATCTATGATTTTGCAGAAATTATATGTAGATGGCTGTATTATCATGTCCCCAGAAAAAGAAACATTGTTTGGGATCCTAACTGAGCTTTCCATGTCATAAATTATCTGGATTTCCATCCAATTTAAGCACTGTTTGACCCTCTTGAGTTTCAGTGTATGTTTTAAAGAACGACTGCAAAAGTTTCAAACCACTGACCCACTGTACTTTACATTCAGTTATATACAGGCTTAGTCTCCAACTGCACATACTACAACAAAAGCAGTGAACTTGCTGAGAATCTGTGCATGAAATAAGGTTGAGGACAGCATTTGCCCCTCTTTTCTACTGGCACAACCTGACCACAGTGTAGGCTAATTCAGGTTGATAACCCATATGATCATAAGAATGGTTGTAGTGGGCCAGATTAAAACTCCATCTAGCCCTGACAGCAGACAGGTTAAAAATACAGTGAGCAGAGTGCTACCCTCCCCCTCCACAGCAGACTTCACTAACTTACAGCTGAGGAATTCCCCACACCAGAGGTGGCTCATTCTGTATTTCATATTCCTAAGGATTTCTTTACAAAACTAAAAGTCTGATTCCTTTATATGTCCCCTGCATGAATACTGCTTCATGGTGAGCCTTGCCACCATGCCCAGAATCTTGCCAAGTTCTAACATGTCTTTATAGGGGCAGAGGGGACTGTAACCTCATATGGTCTTCAAAATACAGTAATACAACAGCTGTACAAAGAAACATAAATTTTGTTGTTTTCTTCTATGTTCCCTTGCAAGTAATTACTACCATTGAATTGGTTTTCTTTTGATTGATAGTAAGCTAATGTTTTTGCAAGACTACTATTTCTATTTGTGTCTTTTGCTAAAGGAATATAGTACAAATATTTTTAGTTCAATTTAGAAGTATTATAAGTCCAAGATCTTACTACTGAGTCATGAGATGTCTCAAACTCTGTCTTTTCATATGTAAGGAATACCTCACCTTCTCTGCCTAATAATTGACAGTAACCTACACTGACTTTATCTAACATTCTTTCACAAAGCCATGAAATGGACTTTGTAATCTCCTTTTCCAGTTCTCTATATTTGGTCCTTGTTTTAATTTTTTTCCATAACAGTGTCACTGACAGACAGTCACCTCATTATTCCTCTTTTCTTTTGAGAAGACTAACTGGTGATCTCCATTTACTGTGAAAACTGACCGTATACTCTTATTTTATGTTTCATTTTCTTCAGCTACTTATCCAGTACCAATATTTTTTCCTTATTTTCTGACAGTTTATTCAGCAACTTTTGATGAGGACCTTCCTTGAAAGTCTCCTAAAAATCCAGCTCTATTACATTATTTGTACACACTTTTGACTCCCTCTGAAATCCCAGCAGTTACTTGTTGGTCAGCTGAGGCACACTATAAATTGTTTAAGCAACTTGGCTAATTTTCAAGAAAGAACATTGGAGGATCCACAGGTGCACTGCCATGTAGGTTTTCCATTCTGTACAGTGGAGAACCACAAGTGAACACAAGTAAAAGTTTCTCAAAGTAGAATAACTGACCACAAAATACATTTTGGCCTAAACCTCAGTACTACTTTCTTTTATGGGTTGGCTTAGATGCTAATGCAGGGGATCTTATAACAGTCACTATTTACTCACAGTAAATGTAAAATGGAGTCATTAAGTTCTTTTACGTAATGAGGCAGGTGAAATAAAATCATTCCTCACCCTAGAGATTGGCACATAAAAATAAATGTGGGCAGAGATGTTTGACTGTGTGCATTTGCCCATCAGTTAAAGAAACTGCAAGAAACCCAAGAAAAACTTAAGAAGAAAACAACAAAGTAGTGCTGAATACAAAAGGATGTTTTGTGATCCTGGGTTTTCAGATTTAGCAGTTTCTGCTCTCACCAGTGTGGCTCTCCAAAGAGATGTACTTACACGAGGAGGAAAGGAGGACACAAAAGGCAATTTTTCTTCCTGCCAATTTTGTATTGAAAAAATGCCTAGAGAAGCTGAAGGAATGACACTGAGAAAGAGCAAACAAGATACTATACAGGGACTAGAGGGTGGATATGCAGAACTGGAGGGGAAAAAACCCCAAAATGTCCAACCTCTGTACCTGGCACAACCCTAGAAAGGAATAGTAAAACATGATATTTGTCCATATGCCACTAATTCTATAAAAGAAAGAGTCAATGTGGATTCCAGAGAGGGAAGTTATATCTCACAAGACTATTACCTCAAACATCACTAGTCAGCAAGCAAATAAAAGTAAATTGATTGACAAAGATGGAGTCCAGGAAGTCCATTTTATGATTACCAGAAGCAAGGAAAAGACACTAGAAGAAACATTCCTGACCATTTACTCACAGTTGTTGTCAGAGGGAGCTCACTGGACATTTGCTCTGAGCCAGTGGATGCATTCCTATCTCATCCTTTTCTCACATAATTTATTGAAGACTAACAGTGCTGAGGCTTCCAACCCTCTACTAGATCTGGTTATGATTGGAAAAGATTGAAACAGTTATAAAGGGGAGTGAACAAAAGGCAACAAGAGAGACAAACAGCTGGAATACACGAGCCTTCTTCCTTCACATTCCTAAATGATTCCAGCAAAAGCTTCTGCTGAAGACTTGGCCACGGTTTGTATCTTGAACTATTTAGAATGCAAAAGGACATTTTCCATTGTCTTCAAACATATTTGGATTTAATTATTAAAGTGCCATTAAGACATTTTTGTCTTTTAGCTATATGTTCTGTTTCCAGTGATACAGTGAAAATTAACGATCCCAAACCTACACAATTACAATGTTTCTATTGATACATCAATATTTATACTTCCCATTTAATTATGGATGGGAAGATAATCATCTTAATTAGGGTCATCAAGTAGTTTGGCTCATAAGATGTATTATCTTAGCTGATTTAATGTAGATTTTTGCTGGTTTCACATGCTTTTTAGAAGTGCTTACTAAAATCCAGTTATTAAAGAGCAAGGAATTGACCCTACCCTACATTCAAGTGCGCTCTGATTTAATAGGGCAGAATTACATACTAGGATGTGTGCAAACACAGACTTTTACACATGCATACTGTGAAATTCAAAACTGTCGCCTCATTACATTAGGAAGTCAAGTTTCCAAGATGAATTGCACCAAAACTTTGGGAAAAAAATTTCCCATACTGAACTCTGCAGCTTGAACATATTTCCTAGTAAAAATGTGATGTTGTCTTGAGTTGTAAAGGATGGTTTAGAAAATAAATAGGACCATCTGTAAATAATGGCATTAAAGTACCTGTTACAGATGAAAACAAACTCTTTCTAGCATCACCTGCACTTCAGTTACAGAGATCCATAACAACATTTAGATGAAGTACAGTCAGTGTCTTGAAACCAACTGGGTCTGAGTAAGAAGTCACAGGGAAAACCTCTGTGGCACAGGAAGTCCTTTCACTTTTCAGAATGTCATTCATCATGCTGGGGAAACAGCAGGAAAGTAACCTACTACTACTTAATAGGCTTCTGGATAGCAAGTTGCTTTGAAGCAGCAGCTGCCCACAGTAAATTTCGCTGACCCTTAGAGCCTTTCTCCAAGTTTTCCAACTGTTTTGTCTCCTGAGTTACAACTCAGTGTTAGGTCCAAGCCACCAGCACCTGACAAAACTTAGAAGCTCCAACATTGTGAAAATGTAAAGCTTTCAGGGATGTTGTCTTTTCCATACAACACCAGCAGAGAGACCTGATGCCATTACATTTACTAATAGAGAAACTTTTCTCCCTCTGAAACAGAGGCTATTTTAGAGGATGGCATCATACAACATGCATGTGCACTATTACAGAATGCAACACAAAAAAATGTTAAGATTGCTGGCACAGTAATTAGCACTCTGTCGTGATACCATCTTTTTCATTAAACCTTAAACATGTAACAGTTTAAATCTGCTGTTTTCACCAAAGCGGTGAAAATAAATATTAACATACAATTATAGAGAATGGCAGCATAGAACACCCTAACACAACAATTAATTAAGCCTTATATTAGTTATTTACTCAAGACCTGCTAATCAAATGAACTCCTGCATTTTTTGTTCCAATGCCTGTGAACTCAGTGCCAGCAAATTACTTGTTCTGCTTCACTTCCTCCTTAAACCTTTCCTTCTCACCAGAGTTTGTGAAACTGAAGACATTACACCCCTCTCCTTCAAACAAATCCTGTCATTGTCCCCTCCTGTCCTTGCTGACATCAGGTGTCACCTTTCTTCTTGCCTCTCCTTATCTGATTTCTTTGGAGCCCTACTCCTCTCATTTTTCCCACTGCTGCTCCTATGTTCCCTTCCTGTCTTCCCCTCCCAATATCCATCTGCTATGGGTTCCACGCATGCCATAATACTCCTGTATTTAAGAACATACATTTCACAGTGCCACAGTCCATCCTTCTAGAATGAATAAACCACAACAAAATGAGAGATTAAAGATTTTTAAGAAGGTCCACTTCTTTTCTATAAATTTTACAAATCAGGTCACTTTTCCCATTTTCTTGAATCTCTGAATTCTCATTAGCTTTTCAAATGGACTAGTTAGAGAATAAAAGTTTCATTTAGCTTCAACTGTGGTGAGTAATCTAGCCTGATATAAATGCTTGGCATGCTTATGTTAGTGTTGGAGCTACAGCTACACTGTTAATGTTCAAGGTTAGGTTGTGTTAAACACCAAAAATAGAAACATGAAATACTATGGCAAGATTACCACTTGTCCTTTACACTTGCACATATTAAATGGAATTTAAATGTCCTCTTGGTTCCTCAGATGAATAAAACATGGTAGGGATCACATAATGGTAGAAAGAATATTCATTCCAAGTTTGTCTGTCCTCAAATCACAAGTTGGTGGGTTAGCAGAAGAATATTTGCCTTTCTTGGAAATTTGCCTGAATTTTTAGAAAACTAATATAAAATTAGATTAAATTGCCACCAGTGTAGAGTGGACACAAACCTGACCAAAAAAGACAAAGTCACAGTCAAGATTTGAGCTATGGATACTTGAATTTCCTTTCTCTTCAAAGAATCATAAAGAGAATATAATAAGGAAAGAAAATATTGAAGAATGGTCTCCATCTTCAATGGAGAATTGAATGGGAAAAGAGAGAATGTATGAACTCACATTAGACGGCTTACTGGAATGAAACAATCCTAATGTGGAAAAGAAAAGAGATTACCTTTAAAAATCAATTTTGAAATCACATTCAAGGGGCGAAGTGCTATTGAGTAGTTCATGCCATTGTTGGCAAGAGCAATTTGAGTAAAAAAATCAACTTCAGTTTTAAATGACAATACTAAGAGACAGAATACCACTCAATCAAGTATCTGGCTCCTTCAGTTAAGACACTTCAAGAGAAATCATAAGCAGAAACTAGACAGACACTGGCAAGTAGAAACACGTATAATATTCTCTGTTTTGTAACTTGGATTCCAATTTAAAGTTGAAAATATTACCACCCATCTTTTGCTAAATCCTCTCTGGTTTTTTTTTTTTTTCCTTTATCTTTTTAAATAAGTCTAGCATTCAGAGTGAAATCAGGTGAATCTGACATATGGAGATTCTAGGGACAGAACAAATCCAAGCCCTCCAGTATTACTCAAATTCAGTACAATATGGGAACCTCAGGAATTACAATTGCTTCTAATCAAGCTGCAAACAGCATTTGAGGACTGGTCTGAGAAGCAGATCTTGCTTTTAGCTGGCAGAAATAAGTTAATTCCCTTTTGGTGAGGATCAACTAATAGCATAAGAGCCTACAATGCTTGGCTAACACAAATTTGTCATAGCAGCTCTAAAAGTTATCATACTATAAATAATAAACTATGTTATTATAAATCTTTGAGCCATTGTCATAGCTTTAGTTCCATGCACAACTTTAGTTCTTCTGGTTTTCTGGCCAGAGTAATTTTAATTGACCCCTCTGATATATGTCTGGAGTGAATTCACACAAATCCTCCTTCTTGTTCCAGGTATGACAATGCCAGCAAGGGAGGAATGCAAAGCTGTGAGTGAAACAATTTCTTCAGCAGCAAATGCTAGATCAATATTTAAAAGTAAACAAACAAAACTCCAATGTAAGTGCAATTCTTCCTCTCACATCAGCCATGTCATTAAGTGGATACTGTAACCACAACTTTTTTCTATGGTACCAATAGCAAAAAGCCATAGAAAGGCTCTCTGCAAAGGCTATTTCAGTACTGACAGATAGTAGCCAAATATTCCACAATTACTTGCAAGAAAGACCTCTTTGTCCAATAAAAATGAAAAGTCCTGAGATATAAAAACTGTATACTGAAGGTTGTAAACAGATTTGAAATTGTTTTTTTAACTAATGGAGCCCATTAATTTTGCTAGCATGAACCTATTTTTGATGGCATCGAATAAAAATACATGTAGCTAAATTAGCATATTTCTGAAGAGTTCTTCTGGAGCAATTTTTACATGGATAATGCAAGTTTCTTTTTTTGATACCTGCTGATTTCCCGATAGTTTTAAGATGTGGACAAAATGGCATATTTTTTGATACCCGGACTTATTTTTTAATTTTGTTCATTACTCAGTTAAGTGAGCCAAAAAGGTATCTATTTCATACCCATCTGTAAATTTTTTTCAGTTGGGGAAATCAACCTAATATAATATAAGGAAGTTAATGGTTTCTGGAGAGTAGAAAGATACCAAAGCCATTTACAACTGTGTGCAGAAAATATTTTTATTTTCTTATTTCTTGTTTTCAATTGTAATTTCAAGGTATATGTGCTGTTTAATGTAGGAAGCCAACTTCCACTAAAGAAGACAGAACATTCAAGGCCAATGGCTTGTGCATTTTATATCACTTACATAAATAGAGCCTTTCTTTTGCAGAAGATTTAAAATTATTATTTGAAAACAAACAACCCCTCCCTCACTGCCTTCACCCCGATGAATAGCCTCAACATTCAAAGGATACACAGCAATCAACAATCAATTAAATATATGGAACAAAAATGAACATTATTGACATATTATATTTTATAAAGCAATATGTTAAAGAAGACTTTAAAACATGGACATGAAATCTTTGTAAGATAATCATTTGTATGTACTGCTTCAGAAAATTAATGTTTAAATAGAAATAAAATAAAAATTATGGCAGTATAGCATAAATAAAGAGTTTGAAGGATCAGATACAATGAAAGAGTGATTTTAGGAGAGCTAAAAATAGGAGGCTGTGCAAATGCCCCACAGTTTTCAATACAGGAGTCACACTGGCCTCCATCTTAAGTGACCAAATGCAATTTAGCATAATATAGAAACAAGATAAAATTATGCATACTCTATTTTCCATTAACAGCCTTACAACTCTGAACTGAGAGAGTACTCAAAGGCTCCACCTTAATCTTCTGGGCTTTTTAAGGGAAGTGACATTCCTGAATTGCACATCAGGCTGACAGTAAACTCCTGAATTGTCCCCAGAGACTCCTCCTGTGTGTGTTACTATGCCCTTCTGGTTACAGTCCTAGCCTTATCGCACAAAGTTTACTGCAGCTCCCCTTCACTTCTATGTCATATTTTCACCTCCTGCATGCAAATTTAATTTCTCTTATTATTACCTATTAAAAAGAGAAACCTGGTCATTCTGTACAGTAAGATTTGACCACAAAGTACCTAAAGAAGCCATATAAATGTATCAGGATGATGAAACATGAAACTATGTGTTGGAAAGGGTATTCAGATAAAAACTCAATTAATAAAATTAGCAAAAAATTGTCTAAAAATTTCCTTAAAAATTTTAAAATTCATACATACTTAAGTGCATTGAATTGCCAGAATGTCAAAATTTACATAAAGAGTTCTATTTAGAAACTAGGAAATTACCTTAAGAAATAAAGTTTTCTTACAAAAAAAGAGCAAAGAAGATGTATAGAGCTCCCAACTCACTATATGAAGAGGTTGAACCACAGAGAAATAAAAGTTGAAGAATATGACGAATCTTTTATTTGCCCACCATTTGCATATGAATTGATAACAATGATATGACACTAATTATAATGTTCTATAAGGAGAGGAGAGAAAAACAACAAACATGACACCTAGTAGGAGTTAGGGTCACAAAAAGAAAAAAAATGCTAAATACAAAGTTGCAGAGTAAACATCTGCAAGTAGTGCTACTGTTGAGAGAAAAGGGAGAAGCAAATGTTCACGTAGGCCATTACCAAGTGGCCTGAAACTTAACACAATTAGCACAGGATTTTTCTTGCAAGATCAAAAGGAAGCAGCAATGCCATCTGCTGTTTGCTTTGAAAAATTGTTAGAGCAGATGTTCCCATGTGTGGACTCTCCATCCCTTCTCCTAAGAAACCACTTGAAAAATAACCATGAAATAACATGGGGAAAACATCTGCATGGAATACAGAAGACCACCAGTAGTGAAGCACAGGAAAGCCAAGAGAGGAGGAGAGAAAGCACTGGAGCAATTCAAGCACGTCTAAGACTAGGTCAGAGACAGGCACCCCGTTGTGTGGCATAACCTCCATATGTATACATATGTATAACCACTCACTGGTTGTCTTTTCCTTTCGTTACTCAGCAGGAGGAAGCCAGATTTCTCATCCATTGGACCTATGTCAGGCAAGGCACTCTGTGTGTATAGTAAAGCCAAACAGCACAAAGAATGTGCTAAAGAACCTGTATGGAGAGGCACAGGAATGACTTAGTCTTTCCTCTCCCTTTCCACAGGCTTATATCCCACCTAGCACAATAAAAACACAGTAGTGTATTTCTCATTATGGGTGGAGAAATCACATGCTTGCCACATTTCCAAAACTGCTTTTATTTTAAAATGGTGAAATCTTCACCAATTTATACTAAATCTTCTGCGTATTCTGAGAAATCTTTCAACAAGTACAGTACAATCACAGTCACCAAGACGTTATGGTACCATCCAGGAGATAAACAGAAAGAAGACACAAGGTGCACTGAATGTCTTATATGTATCCTAGGAGTCCTAAGAGGAGCACATTTATCAGTCCTATAGCATTGTTAGAGATGAATGCAAACTATATTACCAGCAATGAGACTAGCTTAATTATACATATAATATCAAAAGACATTCTAGATAGTTGAGAAACTGGACAGTTAGTTTGCCTGAATTTTAAAAAATGTTCATGTCAGAACATTTACATAGGACTGATTGATTTGTACAGCATGTGATTTTAGTGAAGAAATTATACACTATGATGAAGTTCTGCAAAAGTCAAGAGAGTGGATGACAAGCATAATTTTAAAAAGTCTTATGAAACAAACTACATTAAAAAAATGAAATTTGATTTCAGTGGAGGCACCAAGGAAATAGTGCATTTCTCTTGACCTTATTACCTCATATTTTAGAAGCTTACTGGGAAAGTTAAGTCTGCATAGATACTATATGTACAGGCATATAACTTGGCATTTCAAGTTGCCCTTGAAATGGTGCTGTGTAATTTCTTTGCAGACAGAAGCCTGTAAAGGGAAGTGGGTTTTGTTAGAACAGCAGATTCTTCAACCTTCTTCTTGGTCACATCTCATAATGTTCTTGCCAATGCATATATGAATAGACCTATTTCTTTCCTGGAACTGTGGAGGACCAGGGTGGACATGAATATGTTCGACCTACCACCTGTTCACTATCATTTTAGGGAGAAGATAATTTGTTATCTTTGTTATTAGCAGACTGATGAGTCATGATCTGTACACTGTAATAATTTATTCCTGACTAACCTAGAATGAGAGAAGACTTTCTAAGACTGATGAACTGGTAGATTTCAACTTTTGGAGTAGATAAAAGTTAGGGCATGGATGGAAATGCAGCTTGCACAGAGACATTTCCAGAAAGAACCCATAGAAGTTTACTGAAGAGATAAGAACTCTTCCTGCTGTTGCACTTCTTACTCTGCACCACTGATGGATCCCTTAAGGTATTGCAACAACACTGTAAATAAATACTTGGTTAACAAGTATACAAGAATTCCTACATTTTTTATTTTGAAATTGCAGCCACCATGATTGCTTAATTTGACAATCCAGAGAGTCAGACTGCAGATCTACAAGCCTGTTTCAAAGCATAGCTGTTGAGATGCCACAAAGAGGACTGGGTTGGTTCTCTCTCTTCTTTCTCTATGACTCCCCCCTCTTGCCCCCCCCGCCACCCCCACCAGAATGAACACTTTCTAACATGTTCTGAGAGCCTTCTAGTGCAAATTAGCAAAATTCTTCCCTTTCACAACCACACTGGATAAAATACCAAATATCAAAGGTATCACATATTACTCCAGGAAAGAGATAGATCCCAAAAAGACTGACAGATCTGCATGATGAATGCTTCCATTCCCAACAGACTAAACTGAGAAAAAAAGCAGCTATATGAGAGATGTTGGCACTTTACTACATGTTGACCTATGTTTCAGATGGCTGCTGTCTGTGAGTTTATCAAACTCCAGACACATATGTGAGACAGTCCTTCAAATAACAATAGAACAACATAGGCACACATGTATCTGACCTACACAATAAAATAAAGGTGTGTGTATATATATAGTGAGTTATCACACACATTTCTTCTTTCTGCCAATGACTTTTGGTTTCTTTTTCACTTTTCCAGCTTGCTCTTTCTCTCTTTTCTTTCTATTTCTTCCCCCCTTCTAGTGACTCAAATGAAAAATTAATCAGAATTATAGTAGGCCATGATAAACATCTGTGAGAAAGCAAGAATTTCCTATTTATATATCCAGAGCCTGGTCCTCTGATAACTCAAAATGCAAACCCCTTTCTTAGTCTTATTTGAAGGTTGCGTTATCACTCATAGATCAGAATAAGTGGATTGATTACAGGCAGCAAGACCCAGCAGTATGCTTAGAAGGTAAGGATACTCAACAACAGCTTCTACTAATATCCTCTGAGATACCAAACACACACAAAAGTACTTTATCTGCCATCTAAATGAATTCATTTCAGTGATTAAAAAGTATTGTGTCAAATTTTGCCAATCCGTGTTTTCTGAAACTAGAAATTTTACATGGGCAAAACCAAATCTTCAAATTATTTGCAAGTTTAATGCTTAAATGTTATATTCTACTAGGAAATTATGGGTAAGACACAACCTAACAAATGCAGACAATAATATTTTGTTTTCTGTAGTTTTATTTAGACTTTCAGACAAGAAAAAAGTGCAGCATTATTTCTGTGAATAACTACAGCTGAACAGTATTTTGTCTTGTATTACCAATTGGTTACACATACCTGTGCATTATACAATCTCTAAACAAAACTTTATGAAGATCATAACTGTTGTTCTGACACACTCATACAGCTGTGTTTTTTACTGTAATTTAATCGTATAATGGCTTTTCTAGATTTATATAATACTTTCACTTGTGAGGTTGAAGTTGTACCTGTAGTATATATTAGGTTTGTTTCTGATGGGTATAAGAGAGAAGAAAAATGATGCTTTGTTCCAGAAGATATTCTTACTGAGAAAATATCTCAAAACTACTTTTTTTTTTCCCCATGGGATTAGAGCTGCATAAAACTACTGCCATTATCATATCAGTGACTGCCTCTATCCTGTAGGGTATCCTGCAGGAAAACTATCCCTCTCTGCAAAGGATTCTAGAAGTGACACATGTATGTCTTTTCAGGAGGAGCAGAAAAACTGATTTCCAAATGTTTACTGTCTGTGTGTTAGTCTCTAAGTACAAGCAAAAATGTTACTGTTTCAAACTGCAGAGTAAGAAAGCAATAAATCAGTGTTATGCTGTAAACTTCAATACTACTGATTTATGAAGTGAGATATTCATATTAAAAACCATCATTTGGCATGCACCTTTTTATCACTTCAACTTTATACTTTCCATTTTTGATTCAAGACTTCAGGCAGGTCCAGGAATGACCATTTTCCAGGAAGGATCATCTTTTTCTTCCATTCACCTGGGGATCTACTAATGCATAATGATAACTTGCATGTTTTACAAGCTGGACACATCACTGAAAATGGAGCACAAGTTGATTCTGATTCAGACAAATTTTGTTGATATGCATGGTTTTCGTAAAATATTCTGTCTCCACACCCCTATTTTCTGCAAGAAATACTGTTATATAGGCTCAGTTCTTCCCCTGAGTCATTAATCTTAGAGGCCTCAGCTGGGAATCTCAAACTGTGAAGCAGCTGTCTATGCTTAGAAGGAAATGTGAGCAGCCAGAATGAACACTAGAGCTGTTGCCTGCTTGATGCTGCCATCGTGCAACAGCACTCGTCAGATCTACAACACCAGAAATGCACATTTAGAGCCCCCTAAAGTGATTTAAACAGCTGCTAGATTTAGAGACTTTTTGACTCGTAAATATTCAATATGTTGAGTTTAAAGGCTGTTTCAAATGAAAATGTCCCAAACTGTAGAAATTCAAAAGAAAAATAGTGCTAATTCTTTTCTTTCTTGTAATACTTTGCTATCTCAATCAGAAATCAGGATTTCTTTAATTTTGTTGAAAATACAGAAAAAACAATAACAAATTAAAAATGTTCTCCAATTGTTTTTAAGGAGAAATCCTATTTTTCTGCATTTCTTTTTACCTTCAGTAACTTATAAATCAAAAGAAAGAAAAGCAGCTGTTTTGAAGCTCTGGTTTGTATCTTTATAGTAGCCCAACTTGCATGTACAAAAAGAAGATATGCAAGGGTGTTGACTGTTCTTATGATCTCAGACCCAGGCTGCACATTTCTATGCAATATTTTACCAGGAAATTCACCATACATTGGGCACTGAAATGCAGTATCATAAATTCACTTCCAATTAAATTGGCTACATATTGCCTGTTTTGTTCCTTATCCTTGGAGGCTGCCAAAGGAGGTAGAGAATACTGGACTATACCCAGGGCTTTAAATTCATGAGAATTTATGTTTGTGAAACAGCATGCTCCTTGGGCCTATAAGAAAGAGATAGACAAGGAAGTAGAATTAGAAGCCAACACACTGAGCAGTTGATGAATGTGTCTAGCTTTGTAAAGAGTCACATCTGGTATTATAACGCTTTGCCTCTCCAAGTTTGGAAACCGAAAACATACAGCCTTAAGAATTTTGATTGCAAAAAACCCGAAAACTCTGACGCACAAAACTTTTGAAAACACACTTCATACAGGAAACATTGCTAGCTTAGCAGCTGAGCCAGAGATTTAATGATTAATACGATGAAATTTGGTAAGCAAGATACTACCTTCTCTTGACACTTTCCAATACAAAGACTGACCTGGAAATAACTAAGGTGTTAGTTAGCTTTTCCCTATTTTCCTCTTGCTGTCTACTTCTGAAGATGCTTTGTAGTTGCCGCTGGTAGTAAGAAGCTTAGCAAAACAAGGATGGAAATGAGGATTTAAAAGAAGGAATCAGATGCCACTGGCTAATATTGACATAGAAGTTAAGAATCTAAAAAAAAGAACAGTTTGAAAATAACTGTTTACTGATGCAGCAAAGCCAATTATCTTCACATTATTATCTGCAAGTCAATCAGCTACAATTTCACAGAGGCATTATTTCCTAATTTTACAATAAAATAATGTAATGATTAGTTTTGTTATTTTAGGGACTGAGAGGACTCAAATCTAAGAGGTACTGCCCTGTTTACACAAAATAGCTTTTGTGTTTTCTGAAATAAGGAACTCACCCACAGATATAGCTTTACCATATGAAGTAGTATCAGAAGACACTGAAAGCTGTCTTGTTTGTAGAAGACAGGAAAAGACAGTCTTCTAATGACCTCAGAACAGGAAAGGTAACCTTGCCTTGGAACAATGGCTGTATTCTTCCCTTTATTCTCTTCATACCTGTTTTATAAGTCTTGTTGCTACCTTAAGCTGTCAGTCAAAGGAGATGAAAAAAAAGGAGAGAAATTTTGAAATGGAATGCATTTTCATGAAATACAGCATTTCCTTTCTAGCTCTCAGAAAAGGTGACAACAACTTTGGTCTGACATGCAATTTATATGCCAAAGTTTGAAGCAAAAACATCTGCATACAAAATTCCTGCTGAAACTAAGAAACTAAGAATTTTCGCAGAATAGAAAAAATGTATTCACTTGTCCAAAACTCTGAACATGAGCTTTATTTCTATGCACCAAAAAATGCCATTAACAAAATATTTGGAATGTTATCAGAGTTTAGCTTTCAATTAAAATCTTTTCTAACAGTCCTAAATATAAGTGGGGATAACATCCATGATGTTGAAAGTTTCACTTAGAAAAAGCTTTTACAGAGGTATGCCTTCAAAAGAGAATTATGTAGGGAATTTACTTGGGGAGTCTTTCCATGTGCCTGCTGAGCACATTCAGAACACAAGTTTGCAACCAGAACCACCAAACTCAAGACTGCTGCAAACAAGTCTGGTCTGTGTAATAGTTTTATCTTCCTTTATGAGTGTTAGCAAAGTTGATTTTCTCTACTACCATTGTATGGTTCTGCAGAATGCATAAAAGCCAGTGTTGAGGATGAACTCTGAAAAAAGGATTACAAACGATGATGAATTTTTGACAATAAGAGCAGGTAAGTAGGCAAATAAATAACAAAGTGTAGCTCATGAGGAGGAAATTTCTATGTACGTATATTAGACTTTTAGGTACTTTTTGAGATTTACTGGATTAGCATAGTCTAATCAAAAGCTACTGAGAATTCCCCAACTATTCATCCCCTGTATTCACAGGGAATACTGGATGCATATCATCTGCCATGATGGACTCTGCATGTCCTTGCAGCATATCCAGTTTAGCCTTCTGGCATTTTTCTCCATCTTGTTTGGTACATAAATGGCCTCCTGAGTCATAAAAACCATTGTGTATTAGGAGTCTTACACTGATCTTGTCCACGGCAGGGGGTTTGGAACAAGATGGCTTTTAAGAACCTTTTCAACCCAAACAATTCTATGACTTCATGATCTTGTTGCCCTTTGCAAAATACTGAACCTTATGAAATAGATACAGACAAAAGAAGTGGTTTGAACTCACCAAATTCATACCAACCATATTCAAAATTTTTTCATCCAAGGCTAGACTCCCACTGAAATTTTAACCTTCTTTGGAACACTAAACTTCAATGTTACTGTCCTGCAGTTTCCCCAAGATAGCATTCTTCAAAAAAAGTGGTGTCCCCGTGTGACGTCTTTAACATTTTGGAAATCAGCAGCTTGCTGTTCTGCAAAAGTGAGTTGATTAACAGTGTGGCTCCCTTAATAAATGCTAGTTTTTCACAGCCAAACTCAAACACAGTAGTGTGCTTTTACAGCTGTCTTGTTTACAGTTTAGTATGTTTTTGTCAGATTTATACAGTACCGACATAAAATGTAAGGGACGCTGAATCTCAGGTTCACTGTAGACAGTTTACTGAGATGTAAATATCCATAATTATTTTGGTTTTCAAATAATTTACATATTGCCTTTCAATCATTTTGACGGTCAAAATTGTTTCACAAAGTAGCTCATACAAACACCAAAATGCATTAAATCAAGTTGATTGCAATATCACCCTTTTGTCAGTGGATGTATCACTTATCTCTTTACTTTATTTGCCAGAGGCTTCTCCTTTTCACTAAGCACTATATTTCCAAACAATGCCTAAACAAAAAAATATCCTCAAAGAAAGCAGCATTCTGTTTACGGGAATATCTGCATATCTTTAATTTTAATTAAGTCTACTTAGGCCTTACTATGATAATTTTCAGTATTTTTATTTTTGCCTAATAGTAATTTCCTTAGTCGATAAGACCTTTCATTCAACATTTAACCAACAAGGAGAAGGATATGTCCTTAGATACAGCTTTTCAACAACCTTCATCAGAATGCCTTACAAACAATAAATTAAGGGATTATTAGAAAAGATCCTGAGAGGATGAAAAAATATTCCTTTTGCTTCTGAAAAATATTTTGCCCAAGTTTAGATAGAAGGATTTTGAAAGTATGAGAAATTAAAGACAGATTTCCTGAATCTCTGTCTTAGGACATTAACTACAGCGGGTACTGACTACAAAGTATCAGCATAACTGACAATAAGGCTCAGGACTTGAGGATCCATCTAAATTTCTTTTTTAAAATAAATAACTTTTTAAAATACATAATAAAAATAATATTTTTAGAAGTAAATAACAGTTACCTGTATGACAAGAGTTGACAATTTTTATATGAAAACCTGTTGCAATCAATCATTAAAAAAAGGGAAAACTAGTTAGTCAGAGTCCTAGACTCTAATGGATACAGTAAGTATCACCAGAAACAACTTATTAGTGACATTAAGGACTAGGAAAATTTTCTGCAGTGTTTGACAATAGGGTGAACCTAACCAGAAATTTCATTATATTGCAAGCTTGATACTTGTGAGAGGGGGAAGAAATTAAAATAAGAGAACCAACATTTTAACTACTTACACAGAATAACAATTCAAGTGAAAAAATATCAGGACTACTAAACTAATCTTGCTTTCTATAATGTCAAATTTTCCTTCTGGCAGTATTGAGATATTCAGTTTTCCAAGATTAAAAAAATTAATTTCCTAGCATGCCAATTATAATATTTTTAAAATGTAAAACATATTGTGGTATCAAATGTAATGTTACAAGCTGAAATAAATATGTTATAAATAAATATTGAAAACACCCACAAGTCCAGACAAAATCATTTAAATAAAGCATTTTATCATATCAAATGCCCACATTTTTGAAATTAATTCAGAAAAGTGTTGGAATAATTTCTATTCCTATTATTGAGAAGTTATCAAAATTAGCTGCTCACACAAAACGTTTTTATTGCACCAAAACTGCCTTTTTATCTTTTATAAAGAATCTGTTCCATTAAAAATATTTTAACCAGTCTGGAAACAGATGAGTTCATGTAATCTGCTGGAATGTATTATAGAGCCTATAGAGGGTTTGAGCAATTAGTTCCTGTGGCTGGGAAGCCTTAGTTCTTCAATTAGTGCCTAAGAGTTGTGCAGTTTTGTTTCCATTCCTTGAAAAACAATAGAATGATCAAGATGTTGGTCCATCACATACATCCAAGAACCCAAGAATGACTGAGTTATATACTGAAAGCACACAAGCATAAACCATAGAAAGGAAATGTATGCAAAGGCTGCCCCAGAAAGTCTCCTGCATAGAGATTAGGTGTAACAGGACCATTTCAAATCTGTGCAATTGCTTTCTCTAAAGGAGAAATATTAGATTTCTAAATCTAATCAATATGCAGCATAAGTAGCGTTAGCAGCCACATATTCCCTCTTCTTTCTGTAAATACTCAAGCACAGAAGAGAATCCAGCTTAATTAAATGCTTCCACCAAAAACGAGTTACATCTACTGCTCCTCCAGCAGCTTGTCTGTGGAATAAATGAAATACCTTTAAGTCTGAAGTTTGTTCTTTAAGCATACTTGCCCAAAGATACTGCTAAAAACGATCATAAATCTTGGTCTCAACACCTTTCATCTGTGCAGCAATCAAAGCTCCTGTATCAATCTGCTAGAACTCAGGCATTAATGCACTGCTGCCTTTACACTTCAGCTGATTTGGAAGTAACTTATTCCACCAGAGGTGAATTCCATTAGTGTAAGTTGGTCCTAAGACACAGTGTGTATGAGGATGTGAGGACTGACATCAGCAGAGCAGACCACCTGTGTAATTTTCCTTTGCCTGTTATTATTATGCATACATGCTTGGTTTTTCATTTAGCTCTATAGTTTAATGTTTACTTGACCCTATGAGAACAAGTTATAGAATATTTGCCTATATGTGAACATTTGGCAAGGCATATTTTTCTAAATAAGACATTGTTCTATTCTCACGATTCATATAAAAGATCTCATACTATTGTGGACATTTAAGAGTTATCCAGGAAAATACCTAACTACACAAAAATGTCTGCTTTAATTTATTGATTCATTTTGAACCATCATGGGAAACTTAGGGCCTAAAAATATCTTACCCATAGGCTTTATGTTCGCATTTCATATGTACTGGGAATGACTGACTGTACTAGAGGCCCTTGGTACCTGTTGCTGAAGTTTCTGTACTCAGTATTTTTCTTGGATTGGACTTGCAGCCAACTGGTTGTAATTGACCCTCTACTGGGACAAGTTAGGATAAGAACATATGCCTTTCCTTAAAAAGAGAGAGAGAGAGAGAGAAAAGAGAAGGAAAAAGGGAGAGAGAAAGAGAAATATCACTAGTATTTATTTTAAGTTTGCCTTCATTTCCAACTTTTCTGGCAGAATGTCAAGCTTCTGTCATAATGCAGAGCTCCAGCTAAAGCAGCTCATGGAAAAAAAAAAGACTACATGAGGAATTCTATCTAACTAATACATAAAATTTAAGAATGGAGCAGAAGAGTTATTTCTGCCTGGTAGACAGTCCACTTGATATTGCCATAAGACTTCTGCATATGAAATGTCAGGCTGGCATCTCTCTTTAGGGTAGTCATTAGTCAATTTGTCATACTTCATGCAAACATAAATTACTAAATTATAACTACAAATGTGACAACCTCCAATAGTCCTTTTCCTCAGGCCAACTATTTCTAGGCTAAACAAACTTGAAACCAGGCTTCAGCAGAAATTGTAACAATTCCATGAGGAACTCAAGGGAATGACTGGCCGCACTATATGAAAATATGCAAATTCTACCTAATTTTTAGTCTACGGAAAAGGAGCTTTATTTTTAGTAAACTTTTGCATGGAGAAAAACACATTAAAAAAAAAAAAAGCTAGTGTCTTTGCATAAATCTTTCATGGAACACATTACACTTCAGTGCATGTAAATGGAAACTATCGCCATCTTATCTCCATTGGTGAGCTCACTCTCACACTAGCTTCATTCTCATTTTTGGCATATAAAGCACCTCTGAAATCAACACTCCATTCCTAATGGAACTCAGCATCCCCTTGTTCCTGTCCCAGTGCCCAAATACAAGTAAACCTACTGGAAATCATCCTTTTCTTCTTCAGACACATGCAAAAGGTTTCTGTTTGGAAAACTGTTATGCATAAATCTCTTCCTACTAAAGAAATATCAATACTTCATATTTTTATACCCAAAGTAAACACTAAATTGCAAAACACTTGACTGATGAAGTCTAGTCCATTCTAAGACAGGGGAAATTCCTTAGTTTTAGGCATTGAAATGCTCCAACCTTTATCAAAAAATACCCCAATGGGGAATGTCCTACACAGCCACAGACTCCTGTGGTATCTTTAATAAATAAAAATATTTGGTGGCACTATTAGGCTTTGTTTTCAAAAGACAAATCAACAGTATCTCAGCATCTGCTAGTGCTACATTAGGACACTGATGCAACATTTAATAGATAATTTAACCTCTCCCAGTCCTATCCACAACTCCCAAAACAAAAACCATGCATTCCTGACTGACAGTTCAACCTGAACAGCAGCTTTGTCTGCAACAGAAATGTGTCCTTCTCCAATTCACTGATCAGAGCATTAAAACTAGCACAGTCCTCAGCATAAACAGCATTCATAAAAGTTAAATATAAACTACTGAAACTATAGCAATGTCATATAGAGACTCAGTGGATTATAATGGATTTATGAACAAAGAGCAGGCTAGCTGGAAATAGGTGTTCCTTCTTAGGTGGTAAATGGCTGTTGAGCAGCCACATGTCCCAAGAGGCAAAACAAGGAAAGTCTTTTTCCACAAGGAAAAAGCAGTACTTGTGCTCCATGAACACACTTCTCACCCTCCTGCAAACTGCTCACCTCATGTCTCTCAGTCCTCCCACTCCTCTCTGGCCCTAGCTGCATTTCTGGGCCCATAGGAGCAGTAATGGACTTACAAGCTATGTAATTGCTGTGGGTGATTTCATCAGCAGAAGTCGCACAGCCTCAGGCCAGGGGAAGGTAATATTAGACAACAACAGAGCATCTGTTCAGTTTTATTTTAACATGCCAGCCAGTCATGGAAAAAACAGTTTTCCTAATTGTTGGGATGAACACCAGGATGGCATTAACGTGGACAAAATGCCCATGAGCAACACTGCCACCCGTGACAGCAGGTATGGCTGGAGTCTATGGAAGTATCCACAACAAAACTAGCCACAGCTGTCTTGCAGTCCCAGCTCAGGTATTCACCCATTCACCATCAAAGGGAAGTTGGCTCCTGACACACAAGTAGGTCTGTAGAGAAATTCCTGAATAGCTCATGGGCATTCCTCCTTTACAGATGGAAAAAAACCAGATCTCATACTACTTTTTACGCTGTTGGCAGGTGAAGATAATCTGAAAAAATATTAAGTTATGCAGAATGAGAAAAGCTTTTTTGTATCTCTCTCTGTTTCTTTCTCTAAAGCAGAAACTTAACCTCTCCTATGGATAAATTGTTGCAGCCAAGATGTTTATAAAAGACATGTTATCAAAACTGGAATCATCAAGAAATTGTATCAGAAGACACTGTTTATGTACAAGTATAATTATGCCAGTCTTTTACTCCCCCCCCTCATTTTTATTTCCCTCTTTTTGTTTCCTTTGCATAGGTCCACTTAATTCCATCTCTTCGTGTGGGCAAAAGCTGACAGTTGCATGACAAGGAATGTTTCCCTTTATAAAAGCCTACTTCCTCTCTGTGTAGTTTTAGCCCCATTGAAATGTTTCCTATTAAGCTCAATCAAGGCAGCAATTATCTAATTACTCACTTATGCTTTTCCAGTCAAAAATTGTACAACCAAGCATATTAGAGGGCTGCATACATGTTTATTATTGTTTTTATATGTCCCTGTTTAGGTTTAAGAAGCAATAAAATATTTTTACAGGACTTTTGTACTGCCCCTGAGTATGTTTGCTACAATTTTATACTACAGCAGGTCACAAAACCACTTCCATGCCTCCTACCAATTCCACAGAAGGTAGATGGTAATTTCAGAATCAAGTTACAAATTCATTTCATACCAATGGGCTTTGCATAAATAAGTTTGTAAAGAAGAAATGATCCAAGAGAGCTTTTAGGTCTTCTAAAATGCACCACACTTATGACAAAACTCAAGTGAAAACGGATTTTACAAGGCCTCCAAAAAACCCACATCTTCTATACCTAGATGTTTTCTTTAGAAAGATCCTTGAAATCAAGAGTATCAATGATGCAGGTGGTTTATATTCTTCAAATGAGATATGCAAAGAACTTATTGCCATAAAGACCCATGGCAGCCAACCATCAATGACAAGGTTTTTTACTAAAGTACAGCAGAAATTACACTACATAAATGTACACCATACCATTCTCGGTTGGCTACAAAGCTCTTGCTCTATATGTAGACTGCTATAATTTTGTTAATTCCCTGAAAAACACTTCTTATTGATAAATTATTTTTTAAAACTATGAAATTTTTTAATGCATGATGCTTTTTTTAGAATGCCTAAAGACCTTCTTCCTCTTAAAGGCATGAACAGAATTGTATTAAAATGTCTTCACACAAATTTAGACCATGCAATACTTAATGTTTTGAATTAAGTATTGAAAGTATCTTTTTGAAACTGACTTGTGACTTTGGACACCACAGCTTCTAGGCTCAGAACCTAACACACCATATAGTCATAGCTACAGTTTCAAAATGGTGCTGAGCAACCATCCATTGAAAGCTAGACCTTTTTTCCCACCCCACTTTAAGAACTCAAAATCTATGACTCTTTTTCAGTGGCACTCGAATTGCATAGTTTGGATCATGAACACTTAAAGCTCCATTTGAAGCCTAGAAAGTTCTTCCCAGGTCCAAAGTAATCTTGTTTTCTAACTGAGCCTTCTCAGAGTGTTCTTCTGACATGGTTTTAGCTATAAAAAACAATACTCCTTCATGCTGGCTAGTTTTCATACAGAAATCTCTATTCTGTGAGACAGATTATAGCAGAAACACAGCCACAGAATGCTTCTTACCTATGTTACAGAAATACCACAGCTTTAACTCTTCACATAAGCTTTTCTGTAATGCATGACAAGGATGACTGAAAAATTCCCTTTGATTTCATGTGATCCATAAACAAAAGGCTAAGTCATTTTATAACATTTACCAGTGTAAGAATAAAAGGATAGGGCATACCAGCCAAACACCTCCTGCTTTTGCTGAACAGTGCCTAGAAGGGCACAAGACCCACTCATAATCTCACCTTCACATCAGTACTGGGGAGACACTCTGTTCATGTGTAAGAGAGCAGCAGTGTTCTCTGTGGCAGGGAAACCTCAGCCTTCCTGCAGGGATTGTGTCTGGGCTGCAGAACACAAGCCAGTTCAAGCCCATTCACCTTCTCCTCCTTTTCAGGCCACAGATGGATTGTACCTATCAAAGACAACTTGTTGCTTCTTGTAAGTTACTTTATCAATAAAGACTGCTTGAAATTCATGGGAGTATTTAACCATTTTAAATAGGAAGAAGCAAAAAGTACCAACTATTTCATGAAGACAAAATTACTTATCAGTCAGGGTTAATGAAGAACTAATGTTGCAGAACGTAATTCTAGAATTACAATTGCATTATCCCCTGTGCATGAGGCATGCTACATGTACATGGTTTTAAAGCACATACACACAGTAAGTCTGGAAACACTTAGAAGTGACAGCCTGCACTGCTGTGTAGGAAACATCTTTAATTTCTAGACCCAAGACATCTGTGACAAAAGTAGAACTAAATCGTGTTCATCACATGGCTGCCCTTTATTAACTTGAAGACTCTAATACTTTTTTGTCATAAAGTTTTGAACATATCCTGTTGTCTAGTTTTTAAAGTGAAGATGTTCATTCTTAGGAGAAAGGATAATTTTACAGGAAAAAAAAAAAAAGAAATTTCAGGCTTATGTTGTTATAGCTAGAATGTAAATGGATACTTACACAGTATTTCATAAATTCATGAAAGGCACTGTTTTCCCACCACCTGACTGTGATGTTGTTTCATATACATTATCAACAAAAATACAGCTGCCTGGAGTTCCTGGAAGATATATGTACAGAGCACACACTTGCACCCCATATACATGAAGGTAATATCCATGTGAAAAATTGGAAAGATATGTAATACTCATGACTGCATCACCTGCCCACTAATCCAGCTCCCTGGGAGTTACTCTAACATTCCAAACTGCTGAGCTGCTTCAAACAGTTGCCACTGAAAGGAAAAATAATAAAAAGAAAAAAACAAGGAAAACAGCCCTAAACCACCAAACATGACAGTGAAATCCTTCTCCTTTTCATTTTCTCTTACATCTCTACAAAATATTTCCGTAAATTAAACCAAGAGCCACCTCCATCTGAACAAGATGGAGGTGAATTTTGAACTTCTCAGTTTAGAATGATACACTAAAAGCCAGTCCTTTTCCTGATGGATTTTAATATTAGAATTGTATTGACTAAAAAGATTTATTCTAATACCTACAGCTATGATGAACAGTTCCAATTTTAAAAAGCATTGAAAGAGTCAGAATTCCCAACATCCCAATGCAATGATTGCTATATCCTGAAGAATTAGCATAAAGAAATAATCAAGCTGCACAGAGATTTTAATTCTAATTTCAAACCCTCCAACCCTACTATGATATTACAAAATAACTTTCAGGGCAAAACTGCTGTAATTACAGCCAAAATACAGCAAAAATTATGGCAAAAATATGTTCCATGCAGTTCTTTATAGTACAATAGAAAAACATTCTTAATATCTGTATCTTTATTAGGGTTTTTCAATTATAGAAAATTTCTTGTTGCCACCAATAATAATGCAGATGGCACAGAACATGGTAAGATACAGAAAACTTCCTAGAGGATTTAGAATAATTATTCATAGAAATGTTTAATCTCATAGAACACTCTATGGCATTACTGTAGTTCCCTGTATAAATAAACAAGTCTATAGAACAGGTAGACCTCAGCTTTAATAAGGTGTGGTCCCTATATTAGATGTTCTCCATAAAACAGTTTTACAGTGGTGTTCACCATCTCATGTCTACACAGTAATATCGAGTCCTCTAAACAGCTCATAGATGTAACACAATGACAAGAAGAGTGGTGCTGAATTCAAGTTTTAACTCTAAAGAAGGTAGATGTTCCAGCAGAGTTGTCAGGCAAGAATTCTGGTATGGAAGACTATTTTCTGAATTGTTCATTCTTCTGTCAATAAGCTATTTGGATGACTTAAAACATGTTCTGTGTTTTTGAAGTATAAATTAACCCAAATATTTCTGACTCTTGATTTGAGCCCAATACAGCTTCCACAATGCTAGGAATATTTTTTTCACTGCTAGGGCTGTCAAACACTGGAATAGGCTGCCCAGATCAGCTGTGGAATCTTGGACTTTAGCGATATGGCAACTCAACTGGATATGGCCTGAGCAGTCTTACCTGACTTTGACCTGCTTTAAGCTGGACCAGATCACCTCCTTATTACTCGAATAATACACTCATGTAATAATTGTAATAGCAATACTATTAACAACAAACTGAGTCTGCAAGACAAAAAGCTCCACATGATATATACACTAAACAAAATAAAACATCTCATAATTTCCTATGAATATGTACAAAAAATAGAATGTTAAATTTTTTGATTGCACGTCTGTTAAGATTTCCTTGCTCTTATACATAGAGATCTGCTATGACTATGTGCCAGATAATATTGAGATGGAAATTAATTCCATCTCATCAAACAGTTCAAATGATACATTTGAATTAGGATAAATTTTTAATTTAAAAAGTTTAATTTAATTGTAGTGATTACTTCGATTTGCAGAACAAATCTGACTTCTCTTACAAAGATAAAGCTTTGAAAAATATAGAGCATTTAAAAATTGTATGGACTAGGTTTTAAAACAAGTTAAGGTGTATACAAGCAATACAAATACAGAAAGAAATGCAAATAAATGGAAATTACAGCTCTGTATTCTATTAGGATTAAAATTACATAAATGCTAAATAATTAATAAAATAATTGACTAAGATGTCTATTTTCATGACATAAGTTAGTACATAGAGAATTTTGGCAGTTAATTCCAAAAGCAGTAGAAGAACAAAGTATAAACCATTGTATTTAACCTAAAAAAGTTCTTCATACTGCTGAGGATAGATGCAATGGAAATAAATGAAAGATTTATTAAAAATAGCTGCTACTTATTAATTTTTCCTCAGGCCAATAAAATTGAAACATAGAACCGTAAAGAGTGGAAAGGGAAAGGACTAGGAGAATTAAAATCCTTAAAATCTTTAAATCATTGCAAAGTCAATAAGGCCAATGGGGATTGAGAACATGACGAAAGTCCCAAATGTACACATAAAATAAAAGAATGGATAAAACATATGTAAACCATGAACATTTTTATATTAAAAAGATCAGTGTTTCAACTATTACAGCTCTGTCTGATTAGCAAACTGATATAAGAATAGTGAAGGCTGGAAAGCATGATCTGTACCATTTACCTCACTGATTCTCAAGAAAAACATGATGTCAGGATCCTGATGGTAGGTGGTCTTTGAAGAGAATATGTTGATTTCACATAACACAGGCTCAATTTAAAGTGTATGTGGAAATAGACAACGCACATCCAGAGCACAAACCACATGAAATTACCTTTGTACACAGATATGTAACAGTGCAAATTCCTCCAAATTAAAGGTTAAACTGCTCCCAGAGGATGAGCAGTCTAGCCAGCCCCACAGCAATGTAATCACATTACAGAGCCCAGAGCAAATTAGAAGCCATTGGGACAATCGCCTTTGGACTCCACTGTAGAGCAAGACACTGCTGCCAGTAGCTGATTTTCCACAAGTGAGAATCTGTGTTTAAAAACAGTTCTAATCCATTTTGCAGCAAGCACCACAGCCTAAACACTAAGATGATGCTGGAAACAGTCAAAATCTAGCTGCCTTATTCACATGGAACTGTTTGCCATATTCTCACTAATAAAAATTCTGTTAGTGTAGTTTTCCTTTTGTCATTTCACAGAGGATATACTGTGTTATACCTGCTATTGTATTACTTATGAGACTGTAGCATCTGGAAATTTATATTTCTGATTGTTATTTCTTTTATTTTTTTTTCTTTATCTCCCTTTGGAATTTTCCATTAAATGATCATTAAATAGAGAAATTACTTGGCTCCCCCTCTTCTATTATTTTCACAACTCCAGCTTGCTCATGTTTGCTTGCCTTCTTGAATTCGCAGCAACATCACATCCCACTCCAAGCAGCACAGGTGAAGGATAAACCTCTACTGGTACAATTCTCTTGGACACAGCAGCAGGGGACTCATCTAGCATCCTGGAAGGCAGGGGATTAATCTCTTCAAGCTGGAGGGAATTCGAGCTGCACTGACTTTTTGTGCTTGTCAATAGCAATTACACAACAAAAAGGGCTGCTGTATCCCACTCTCAGAAGACACATTCTCAATTTGGATCCCAGTTGGATGAAGCACTCACTCTGCAATTTTAGAACATGCATCTCAACTGAAAAATGGATCAAGAATCCCCCCCATTGTCCCAGTATACCAACTTTCCCCTTCAGATACACTTAATTTTTTCCATTGGCTGCTCCAGTTGTTATAATTGTAAAATTGTAAATTTAGCTACTGTCCTTCTTAAATTGAGGGCAGCAGGTAAGTGTCCTGGACATCCTCCTGTTAGGCTCTTTTTCTATCACCCCCTAATTTGATGCTGCAGACACCTAGAGCTGCCAGTCCCTGGTTCCAGCCACAGTGCATGAGAACACTGTGAGCCTAATGGCACGATTTGCTGGCAGCGGTGCCAGAAGTCAGCAGGAGAGAAACAGTATTTTGTGGTAACAGTGCCATACAAAACAACCATAAGCAGCATATGGCTACTTTATTCTGTCTATTCCTGAATCTCACTCTGTTCCTGATGTAAGTGTATGTTGTACAACTATGTGTAAGTTCAACTTTTGGCAGTCAAATAATTACAGAGAACTTCCAGTCTAGCCCTGGCAAGCTCCTTCCAAAGAATCTAGAAATTCACTTCAAAAGAAACTGCCACAGAGCATTTTCTCTAGTGGCTTTTCATTCAGTTTGGCATAGCAGTCATCTTTTCTGTCCAATTGTTTCTCAGCTAAAAGCACATCCTTTTCTCAACAGCCAGCTAATTCATTTAGTTGAGACATGCAGCCAATGTCATTCTTTCCAACTTGCTCAAAACTCAGACTTACAACACCTTCTCTCCATGAAGAATCATTACTGGGGTTCACTATAAAGTCATATTTCCTTTAGATTTAGTCTCAGCAAAAACATTTGTCTTCTAATGCAATAAATGACAAAGCATATTAAAAGGGGATGTGAGAAAGTAAACATGCATATGAAGTAACTGATGATGTGAAGAAGCCTAATAATTAGTTCCTTTTTCAGTCCCTAAATACAGCATATCCTCAAAATTAGACACTTCTATATAACTTCATCTAAATCCTCATCTAATAAAAATATTTTTTTATTTATAATGACCTTTCACAAAGGTGCTAAGGATGGACCCGATGATGCCAGATGTTAAGAACTCTCAATTCCAGTTAATTTTAATGAGAGCTGAAAGTATCCTGAATGTCCACCACAGTTGGTAGTTATGACCTCACAGTCACACTGAAATGCCTGAATCCCAGTAAAATTATGCAAAAAGACATACACAGCAGTAAATGAAAGCAAATAGGTCCACCCTGTTTTCAATTCACTGCTAAAAATGTCTGTGTTCCTACTCTCTCCATGAGTACAATCCTTTTCTACCTGTTTTCCCTCTGCTTTATTCTGCTGGGGTGACTGAGGAAAAAAACCAGAAGCACAAGCTCATGCTAAAAAACTGAAATGTCTTCCCATGCCATTCAAGCTTCACATTATTCCAGATGCCTGACTCTTTCTGCACAATGCTGTGAACTGTGATCTAAGTTTTGAGAATATAACTACACAGTTATAAGTTTTTAGAGGATAAGGAAGCAATATTTCCTACTGATCCAATTTATCTGAAATGTAATCATTTTCTCACCCTCCCAGCAGGATTACAAAGACAGGCAGATTTGAATTCATACCAACATGAATTAGAAATTTAATATTAGAAGAAAAATAACAGGATTTATAGTTTCTCACAAGCTTCAGTTAATACATAGCAAATACAGGCTAAATACACGGTTTCCCAGAGATAAGTGAGGTTTTCACCTACATTTCTATGAAAAGGGGGAATACTGAAGCTTTCAGACTTTTTGCCTCTCCTACAGCTGGAAATAGTGATAGGAACTGTAAACTCAGTTTGGAGAAGGACAGACTGAGGGCATCTGCCTCAAATTAGGTTGGGAGCAACTGTGACATAGTATGCTTGTGTTTAAATAAATGAATTTCAGTGCACTGCCAAGATTATGATTTCTAGTCTGTCTCAGCCTCTACCTCTATTTCTTTTGGCTTTAAGCAAGGCAGAACCAGAGACGCTCTATGACTTTCCTAGAGAAACAAAAAGGGCACAGCCACAGAATCCAGTTATCTCAGTTCAACTAGTTAATATGCATCAGAGGAACCATGGTAACTGCCTTTGTACCCATGCTTAGCTCTAGGAAGACATGCTTGTTTGATTTGCAGGCCAAACTATTGACAGAAGGCTAAACTGTAAAGCAGTAATAAAATGTTCTTAACATTGAGCTTTTGGAATCTGAGCTAGAATTAAAATTGAGGATTACTAAGCTCCTCATTCTGTACAGTGGTTTTAAGAAACCCATGGAACAGTACCAAGGAATACACCACACTTAAATTTGTTTCTCCCAAGAGTCTGATATGATACATCAAGAACTGAATGGGTACACAGTAAAGTGCTTCAAAACTACTCTGTAGTAAACAGAAGTCAGCTTACTGGTTTGGGTCCATCTTGCATGGATTTATTCCTGTGTTTATCTTTAAAAGAAAGAGAAGCTTACTGGGGCCAATGGGGCTGCTTAAGTGTGTAAGAAACTCACTAGCCTCGTTTCCTTGCACTGAGGAAGCCTTAAAACTATGTTCTTTATCACATGGGGTGGCATTTATCTCATCTACCACATTAGGCAAAAAGTCAAACAACTAGTCTAAGGAAACAATTTCCCACTAAACCAGGACAGATAAAAGTTTCATAGGAGAACATTTGCCCCCACTTTAGATACCAATCTTAGGACAGTTTTGGACAAGATGCCTCTCACTGTGCACTTTAATACAGGAAGCTTAGATAACTAGCTTAGACTAGACACTGAATTTATGCATGGATAAAATTAAGGAAACCTCTAGAAACTCAAACCATGTGTGAAAACTTCAAAATGTAGAATTGGCCACTGAATGTAAAATTATATTAACCTCATCAAGAGAGCCGGATAAAGAGCAATAGAATTAAAGCAAACAGAACCACCAAAACCATTCATTGTTGATGTTTTGGTTTTATTTTCTATTTTTTAAAACTGAGTGCATTTGAAATCAGTACTTCATTAGCAAGAATCATACAAACATATATACAAATCTACTGCATGTATATACTTTTTAAAATATGTACTTTAAGTTCTTGTGATAACTACAAATGAATACAGTTCTGTTGCTCTAGGAACATTCTTCCCCAAAGAAATCTGACTGAAGGAAAATAATTTTACATATAAAATTTCTCAGGACTCTGCTCTCCCTGTGAGAAACTTGGAAGGCAAGGAGAAACAATCATTGGTTTTTCCACCATTTTTTTTCTCATTCAACAAAACCAAACTGTTAATTCTTTAGTAACAATTCAAATACTGTGGACTAACTACAGATACGACCGCCAAAATAAAAATCTAGAAAAGAGAAGAACTCTCTTTTAATCTGATGTTTTTGAAGTAAACATTTCTCTGAGAAACTTCCTAGGAATTGAAGGATATTGAAGAACCAATGTACAACAGCAAGAAAACTGACTTTCATGTAGAACATTTTCTAAATCAGAATATTTTCTTCCACATTTGGAAGAAAAATTTTGACAGTAATGAGTTTTTAGTTTTTTTCCTTACTTTTTCTCAATGTCCATTTTTTTACCACATCTGAAGCAAAGAAGCAATAGAGAAACACAAGGTATCCCCACAGCAATTATTATACTGAAAATAAAAAGGTGGTGTTGAGGACATATTTCAAAAGGTCTGTATGTACCCCACTCTTCTCAGTTCTATTAAAAAATTTCCTAGCAAATTTTAATGACAGCATAGCAGATAGGACTTTCTCAAGCACACCTCACATGCACACCTCTCCATTTATTATTATCCTATGTGTATAGAATAGAAATGTGCATAAGGCAATCAAATATTTATTTGCTTGTGATGCTTTAAGAACATTTAGATGATAAAATATATCTAAACGCATAGCATATTACCCAAAACTCACTGCATCAAGGTAAAAGAGTAGTATATTAAAAAGGTATTACTAGGATTTTAACTTAATCCTTCCAGAAAGAGGTAGATTATTAGAATGAAGATAATTTTTCAAGTCCTTGAGTACTAAGTGACTCTTATGCTCATAAGTTAACAGCATCAGACAATGCCCTAGTTTCACAGCCAAGTCAGCTTTGTCAAGCTCCTGACATGCTGAAGAGCTGGACTTCTCCACAGTACTCAATTATTTACATTTTGGAAGAGATGTAAGTAATAACTTCTTTCTCAGAGTTACCACCTCAGTGCTTTAGGTGTGAGTAGGAACACACTTGCACAAATTAAGACTCCTGCTGTACAAGAAAGGAGGACAAATGAAAAAAAAAATGGAAGAACATTATATTTTTAAAAAGTTAATGTTAACTAACTTTTCAAGTCAAGATTGAAGTGCATTCTAAAAGAAAAATATTGCAAAAATGAAGAGAAACAATTTAATTCACTTATACTGAAAAGACCCTTCTACTCAAGCTTCCAGCCTTTCACTGATTTGTAGTATGGAGAATATCCAAAAAATGAGAATTGCAGGAGCTCTATCCCTAGACTCACACCCAAGGGACCTCAGCAGTGAAGACAAAATCATCTGCCTTTTCTCAATAATTTGTATAATTTGCTGTGTTTGTAGCTGAGTATTTACTACAAACTAAAAATCTTTCTTCTTGCTAGGGAGCAGGTGGATGCAGATTCCTGTGTTGCTGGCTACACATTGGGTCAGAATTTGTGCTTTGTTTTACACTGTAGCCTTATTCCATTTCTCTGGATATCCTGATACTACAGTAATAGTATTTGAAATTACCATGAAAACAACACCTTAAGCATTTTATTTCTTTATGTGAATGTATAGGTGAAATACTGTTACACAGCTAAAATTAAAACCATACTGGGCATGTGAACTTCAGCAGTAGACTTGAGCCTGCTGGGATGTGATGAGATAAATGAAGGAGCTGTAAATCTCTGCCTGTCTTTGGTTGGCATCCAACTGGAAATTAATCTCCCATTATTTTTCTTTAAAGCTTGGGTGTAACTCCAGAATCCTGGCCAACATTTCCTTTCTTAATAAAATAGGATCAACACACTTATAGACGTAAGAGAGCTACAACTGAACTTATGGCAGATGCCACATTTGCCTACTCACAGCACCACCAATAATGCTGCTGCTGAATGCTACTTTGTAAAAGACTCCTCAGTATTGAAAAATAGTATATAAAACCATTTTTAATATGCATGTATATAAAAATGGATTTTGAACCTAAGCAGTTTTTGTTTTGGTGGGTCCCTTAACATATAAGCAGTAAAAGTTACAGGGATGTTTTATATTCCCAGTTCCTCATAGAAATGGATTGGGAAAGCTGTTTCCAATACTTTGCCAGTCTACATTTTAATAGGGAAAAATAACTGCTGATTATTATGAAACAATGAGCCACATTTCAAGTAATCCAGCCAATCAGTAGAAAGGATTTGAGGCCTTCTGGTTTATATTTGTGTGCAAACAGCTGTATTTCATTTTTTAGCCTCTTTGTTTTCCAAATCTTTTTAACTTTTTGTCTGATAAAAATCCCTGTTGTCATGGTGGCCAAGACACCAGCAAAATTAGGGTGGAGGAAGGGTGAGAGTTATAGTGGAATGAAGAGCCCCCTGGCATAAAGTCTGTAAAAAAAAACAACTCCCAAAAATAAAATGAATGTGTAGAATAAGAACAGTTCATCTCTAGGTAAAATATTGACTCCAGAACACGTTACTTGGAATTGTAAATACTGGTTATTGTTGTGATCTCAAATCACATTGAGATTGTCTGCTAAAAAGTAGTATAAAAAAATACAAACTTGACATCATAAAATTCCTAACTTCCTAATTTTGCTAACAACTTATAAATTCCTTGGGAAAGTGTTTGGATTTATTTTAATAAAGCAGTAGGGGAAGAAAGAACACTGGAAGAATTCCAGCTGCAGTATGTGCAGTTCTTAAAAATTAAAAAAAAAAAAAATTCATGATTTTGTAGCAGTTTATTGCCTCTTTTGAGATTTACTTTAAAATTTAATAAGTTTTTTGCACTATAAAAACCTGAGTAGAATTTCAGGAGGGTCAAAAAGTCTAAATCTAGCTGGCACTGCAAATTAAAATGAACTTGGTATTCCCAGTTCAGACCTCCTGGGACAAAAGTTAATGTCACAGAACTACTGTATTAGGAGTAAATATCTGTGCTCCATATTCCAAGTACACCATGCATTGGGCTTTCATGCTGTCTTGATCAAGCCTATGGGCTTTAGTGTTATGGGAAGCTTTGATTAGGAAAGTCCCAAAAATAATTAAAAGACTCAGCAGACAGCCTAAAAAAAGAATACATCATGTTAGGCAATGGCCAGAAGTCTGAGCAGAGAGGGGCAGAAGTCACAGGGCAGGAATTCATCTGTGCTTTCAATCTGTTCAAAAAACAGCCACTTCAGAGACTGTGGAGAACATCCGAAAGAAAACCCTGGCATTTAAATTCAGTAGGCCATATTCAAAGACTTGCTCAGAACTCTCTGACTTACAGATACAGCCTTCTCATGGCAAACACAGAAAGCAGTTAAAGCAATCTTTTAAATATTTTCTCCCTGATATGGCCCAAGTTGACCCTCAAATTCCATGGGATGTTTTGCTAGAAACTAATCAGAAATGCAAAACGTACTTAAAAATTGTTTATATTCTATGTAAAATTGATTTTTTTCCCTTTAATACTAAAATCTGGTCCATCTATTGAGAAAACAAAATATTCTAAATATATACAGAGAGTATAACTGCTTCATTCCACTAGCTATATCCTGTGGTAGATGCATTTTCATCAGTATGTTTGTCTTGCAGACAAAATGAATATCAGATGGTGGTTTGAAAAAGGGCAGACCTAACATGAAGTGATTAGTTTCAAAAACAGATTTTTATTCTTGATAAATTATTACCAAATACAATCATCTGTTGATTGAGGATATAAAACAGATTGGTCATACCATAACCCACGGGTTAAATGAAAAACGGAAATAATAAGTTTATTTAACATAGTCTTGCATTAAGTTCCCGAGCAGTGCAAATCTAAGGCAAATAATTAGATTTCCAATTTAAAGATATGCATTTGTTAAATCAGGCATTTCTTGAGGTCATTGATGCCTTTATTCACTATTCTATCGACATTGTGTGCTACATATGCACACAGGCTTTTACAAATGCATACAAATATATAATTTCTACTTGTAACCAATGATTCTCTTTGTACCAACTTTGTACAAGACTTATCAAATGGAAATGTCATTTACATTTTATTTAATTAAAGCTGATAATCTATTACATTTGTAGATTATTTGTGAAAAAATATAAGAAAACTGCTCATCTACAAAAATAACTTCTAGTTGAGTACTACAGAGAAAACTAGTGTTTCTTACACCAGTAGGAGTCCTAGAAGCAAAGAATTTTGACTTACTAAAAGCAACTCATAACAATATTTACCTAGCAGATATTATTGAAATCATGGCATAATTAAATATGAGCATTTGAGGAAGAAATTATGCTCCTCCCAAACTATCTTCTTTTATTTAAAATCAATTATAGCTGCACTGTGTTTAACATGAAGATAAAAAAACCAGTGACCCTAAGTTTTCCCAACATTCACTTACAGATAAGTAAAAATTCTGACATATAATCATATTTTCATTGGATTCTGTTAGGTAGTTATCTAGGAAACATTCCCTACATAAAAGTTCTCATGACAATGATAAAGTTACAGCCATGAATATAAGCATTCCAAGTTCAGTAGTACAAACTTACAAAATTAATTCACAGAAATTTCCCATTCCTAGAGACAATACTGTGACAAGTTTTTAAAAACAAAGCTACCTACTGACTAGTAGTGCTTACCTTCTTTACGTTCCATTACCTGGAATTCTCCCACCAACCATAAAACTTATTTTGTTCTTTTGTTAAAACTCCTAAAATATATGCTAAGTCAATAAAAAGCTATTAGTTTGCTTCTGTTTTAGTTATTGTGCAAAATTTTCACATATAAGGAAAGCTTCACCCTCACTTATGCTCCAGCTCACAGTATCAGGTTTATTCTTAGAACATCCAACATTCATACACATTTTTACCATACTGGAGGAAAAAGCAGAGAATTTTGCATTCTCGAGTAGACAGAACTATTTAAAGTGAAGAAACGTCAACATCACTAATTTTATTTTAAAATAATGCTGAGATTTTTAAAGCTTTCATAAACAGGTAAGTGATTTAGGAGATTGCTTCTGAACAGGGTCAATTGAATTTAACACTTCCTGTAAAGCACTCAAAAGTACCCAAGCACATAAAGTTCCACTGATGTGCAAATTACAATTTTAGGTTTGTTTGGGTCATTTTTTTCCCCCAATGACCTGTAATTCTGCAGTAAGTATCAGAATTTTCCAAAACATGGCTATATATTTTAATTAGGCAATTATCGTATTTCAATTAGCTAATGAAACTCTTACCATTTAGAAAACAATTCTGTTGCCTTTTTTTTTAATTTGTGCTATTCAAATTATGATAATGGTAACTTATTTTATTTTATTCAATGATTTTGCATCTTCATTGCAGACTTTTTCCAGATGGGACTTAATGGGGATACTAAGAAGTTTATCATGGTTTCTAGCCAGTGGAATCTAAATATTTCTTGCACTTCCTTTTGAGTATCTTTTGTTCATTCCAAGTGCTATTACTCTGGATTTGATATAATTGACTCTTAAGCTGGAGACTCCTCTGAATACCATCATTTAGATCATAAGGCATGAGGCACACTGAAGTAAAGGGATCAGCAATCATCATTAGAACATCATCCATGTGAAGTTTAATTCTTCCCCCCTTATCAGACATCTGTGTTTATTCTCCTGCTGAAACTTTCTCCACACCCCACTCCTGATTTTTTGCATGGAAGAGGCTCCATGGTTCCTGTCAAATGCACAGGGGATTGACTGGCTCATAGTCTCTTTGGTGAAGTGTACTTTTTTGTATTCTGCTGGAAGTGACATGCCGGAGAGCACATACCTTTGATTATTATTGCATTTGCCATCTCTGTATTATGAAGCAAATACAAAGATGGCAAGTAAAATTAAACAAATTTATATCAGACAGGAAAGGTGGAATAAGTAGCATGAATGGGAAAATTTAAAAAAAAGCCTCCAAAGTCTTTCTCTCTTTGTCTCCCCATAATTATTACAGCCAATAAACCAAGCTTCTACAATACCAATGACTGAAAATTCATACCAGTCAAGTAGAAGCTCAGGGTGTATTTCTCAGCATTTACTATTCAAAAGAACAGAGTTCCTTCATTGAAATGGAGTCATCGTCTTAGTTTAGTACCTTTTCAGTGGACCTGCAAATTAATACATGGACTAATTTTGTCATTTTCCTGTATATTCTCTAACTACTGAACAATGTACCAAGGAATTACCATGTTCACATGAGCATGATTAAGAAGTTTAAATAAGGATACTCTAGTGTTTTCTATTCTTCCTCTCCAATCCCCCTCAAAAGCTTCCTAAGTTTAGTTTTGAATATTGCCTTATCTTAGCCGGTAATTTTCACAAAATGCAAGTATCATTGCTGCAGAGACAAATTTAACCATGCTTAAGTTTGCAAATAAATCACTTGAACACAACATTACATAGCTCCTGAGGATCATAAAGCAGGTCTAGCATGGAGTTGTCACTGAGAAACAAGACAAATTACATTTCCACTAACCAAATAACTTCCTATCAGTGGGCTCAGCTGTGACAACAGAAATGTTTGTCTTCTCTTTTTCTTCTCTAGGTCTAAGAGCCAAAAGAATGCTCACTCACCGCTGTGGATGGTCCCACAAAGAAGGTCACTCTCTGAGTTTTCCACATTGAATTTTTGGTTTTGTTTTTATTTAGTACACTCCAGACAGCATTTGTTTGATCTATCACCTGAACTGGCAAAGTCTGCACCTGCCTCAAATCTCATAAAGTGAGACTATGCAGTGTTGGCTAAATATGTACAGGTTTTTCTGCCAGGGAAGAAAGCATGCAAGAATATCATCTATGATTCAAAAAGTACAAAAATAATGTGCAACTCTTTCTTCCTGTAGGTAATGCCAGTGAAACTCTGAACAATTTTTAATTCTCTAGCATCAGCAGAGTGTGCTCACATCTATATGAAAAGGAGATTTCTGTGAGTCTTTTAGGTATCTAACAAAGGGTTTTACAACTTTCAATGAAAAAAAAAATACCAAAAGCACAGTCCATTTTCATGAAAATTTCCTCTTTAGCCCTCTAGGTTAAAAAGCGTACTGGCTTTTTTCCTTCCTGGCTCTAGGCAAAGACAGAAACTCTAAAACACAGGTATCAATTAAGTAAAAACAGGACAAGATTTACTTGTTTGTTTGTTTTGGAGGTTGTTTGCACAATGAAAGACCCCATATGGGAAACTAAGAAAGAACCCCCAAATCCTGGCTGGGACAACTGCAGAGTGATAATCTGCAGGCAGAAAGAATGGAAAGGGATTTCAGAGCACAAGGTTAAAAAACCCAGCAAGTTTAGGCTTCCTCTTGGAATGCAGAAGTTAGCTGAGGGATATGAAATGGTCTAGGGCTTCAGGGTAGCCTAAGCATAACCACCAGAGAAAGATCACACTCTCTTTTCACCTGAGGTCCTTTTACAGATGTAAGGAATCAGTTAGGGACCTAGATCAAAATGAGAGCTATTTTCTGCAGTTCATCATGTAACTGAAAAAAAGCAAAAACAATTAAAAAATCTCCCAACTTTGCCTGATATACAACTGTAAAAAAGTAGTAGAAAGAAAGGTGTCCCCATATCACACCATTCTGTTTGTGTGCAAAAAAAAAGTTCCAGAGTGTTCTCTGGAAAAAAGTTCTCAGAGTTCTTCTCTTCCAGAGAAGAGCAGCTGCTCTTTTCACCAACCAGCTCAAGACTTCTTCTATTGAAAGCTATTTTACGTTCAGAAGGATAATGGGTTTTTGGAGCCAATGGATCAATAGTCTGTTTCCTTTGACTCTAGTGAAAAGGCCAATTTTATCAGGGTTAAATGCATAAATAAAGATAAGAAATAGCCATTTACAGTAGCTTATCTTTATTCCTCTTTTGCTTGAACATCAATATATAATTTTTGCTTTAGTTATGTTTGAGTGAACTGGTCTTCACAGCAAATTAACAGGAAGATGTCTTGGACAGCATTGTCAGGATATCCATAAATACAGAGCAACTTCAGTCAATATATCTTGTTTCTGTCATTTGATATATACATGGATTTATCACAATGGTGATATTGGGTGCCATAAAGTTTTAACTACACACTTAATTTCTATTTTGAGTATTCATTTGCAACTCATGAGTAAGAGCATCAACAACATACAACAGGATGAAGACTTTGCACAAAATCCTTTCTAAAGAATGAGCACTCTACAGAGATGCTTTTCTAGAAACCTAATCCTTCAGAAAGAATAATTTCCAGGCTCTAGAGATCATTTACCTTCCTCTAAAGCAAAAAAGATAGCCCAGCAAATCCATTTATAATAGCAAGCCGTCCAGCCTTTTGCTTTCAGCCTTTCAATAGCTGTACAGGAAAAGCAGGGCACAACATATGCAATGGTTATGAGAAGTGAAACAGGATCACTCAGAGCCCGAGCTAGTCAGTGTAATGGAAGTGAGCACATGCTTGGTGAAAGCCTGGCTCCAAGAGAGTCACTCTGTAGATCTCTCCCCACTGAGATAGCTACCTGCCTGCCTTTACCCATTCTGTACTTTTTAGTTCTGCTCCAAACTGTTTCTCCTCTTGCTGGGATAATAGGGCGGTGCTTTTTCTATCAAGTGAAAACCCAGAGACACTCGCTGACACTGAAGATGAAATGAACTGGCTGTTGTACAATCAGAACACATTCACATTTCCTATAGAACTAACTAACATTGATTGAAGTTATGATGCAGCTACCTTGATAACCTTGAGCACCCAAACTAATATTTTCATGTGATGTGTAGCAGGTGAGATTAAAATTCTGCTTGCTAAGAGCAGGAAAATATGTAATTATTTATTGCAAAGTGATTTAATGACAAAAAAAGGCCATTCAAAAAACAACAGTATTTTTTTTTTTGTTCCACAACTGATAAGCACTCACCACAAAAAGTGAAGCTTTTGTAGTCCCGTTTTTTTAGAGGTGTTGACTTGCAGGACAGTAAGGGACAAATACAAAATTGCTGAGTGTGCTGAATGACAAACCTGAGTAATGAGGTAGAGGACTATCTTTTCTAAATGGAAAATCATAAACAGAAAGGGCAAGAAATGCTATTAGTAAAGTTTAAAAATAAATAAACAATTTAATACAAAGACAAGTTTTAAACTACTTCTAAAGATATGAGATACATTTAACAATTTCCTTTTCCCATACCTGTTTTTTGGACTACCATGAACAAAAACATACTGCAATAACAGAACTGATGCTGCAAATAAATACATCAGAAATGTCTTTATTTTACCAGCTCTTTCATTTTCATGTACAAATTCAGTCATTTTTCAAAATTTAGAAATGTGTTCATCATGTGTAACAGGAAAAAAAATCCAGAGAGCCAGCAATACTAGAATAACTATAAGAAAACTTCTGCAATACAGGAAAAAATTCCAACATTCTCCTTTTATTAACCTCTAATGCCATTAAGATAGCTTGTGACAATCAACATATTATCACTGATGTTGCTGTTACAGCAGCCCTGTAAAAAACAATGACAGTTGTTGAAATAGAGACATGGTTAAGACCAGTTGAGTTCACTGCTAGATAGGGGCCAGCATTAGGTTTCAAACTTCACAACAACAAAACCTTGGAAATATATGAAACTTCAGGGTGAGATAGCAGAGATGTGATGACCTTGTAAAATATACAAAAACAGTGACAATTTGTGAAACAATTTGCCTGCCAAATATTCACAATTATGTGATCCACCATATTAGCTGACAAACCACCAAAGTGCAGGACAGTGACCTTACACAATACTTTTCCCTCTCTTTCCCCACAGAACAGAAAGGTCATCTGGAAATATGTCTGGGGCTGAATTCTACCTGCACCCTTTAGTATTTGAAACCACTTGTCAAGAACACTGCGATCTATGTAAAACACAACAGTATCTCCCCCACATGTTGAGTGGCCATGACGTTTAAACCATGCCATTTTACAGCAAGCAACAAACAAGATTGGGAATTCAGGGTTAAAATATCCAGTGAAATTTTGTCTTATAAACTAATGAACGTTGACCAAGAGAGTAAATCAAATGGATCTCCTAACAAACTGAAAACAGCTGTTTGGCTGAGCGTGTGTCTGATTTAAGTTTGGTAATTATTGCCCTACTGTGGCTCAAGGTTATTCTGTATTAGTGAAATAGGATATCATAGGAAAAACATCCAACTTCTTAATTTACTGTAGCATCAAAAATTCCACTGTATAAAAATAAGCCGGAAATGTAACCTTCTAAAAACTTACCTATAAACCTTCTAAATACCCATTTATTCCTTCTTCTCACGCACAATTACAGAAAATTTTATCACAATAAACTAGAATATCTAATGCCGAACAAATGATATGTCACCTTTAGTCACTCCAAATATGTTTTCATGTAAATCCACTGAAAAACAACTTTATAAACTTGTAGTCAGTGATAAAGCAACTTGGCTTAATAGCCCACTCCCTGGACTTCTATAGTCTATATTAGCAGATAGGAAAATTGTTTACATTCTTGAAAGAAAAAAATTTCTTTTAAGGTCTCTTCATACCAATAGCAGCACAAGATACAAAGCCACTAAATTTAATTTTTCAAAGGTTAACAACTTGTTTAAGAAAGCATAATAGACATTTGATTAATGAAAACGGAGTTCACTCAATTAGTGCTTGATCCCCTCTTAAATCCAGACTACACTATGGTTTTATTGGTTGCTTTTATCTAGGTTATTAGATGCCTTTATTACCTAAAAAACATGAATCAATTATCTATGTTAATAATGTAATTACTATGGTATTATTGATCTGCCTTTTGGACATCAAATAATGTACAAGTCCATGGAAGTATAAAAGTGAATCTCCAGCCAATTAAAATGTCTAAAAAATGAAGAGAAACCCTGTGTGTTCTGTGAACTGCTTCATAGAATTTCTGCTTTGGAAATTCAACAATAAAATTGACTCTCCCTCAGACACAGACTCCAATTTCTCAGTCAGTAGCAATTACTGTACATTGCTAGACTGAATCTTCAACTCTAAGACAAAAATATTTTAATAAACAGTAACACAATCTTTGAAAATTATTATAAATACAAGTGCTCATTCTTTCTGAATATTTCTTTCAAGACAACTAGGAATCTTAAAAGATGATGCAGGTAATTTTAAGGTCATCTCCAAGTAAACACTGAAATCAGTTCAGTGTATTATTAGAGAAATAATTTCATTTAGAGAGTGAATTATCATAGATTAATTGCAAACAAGCACTTCAAGAACAACCTTACTTTACCCAGGACACCATACTCTTCTTTGGGTTTCCTATTTTCTCAGTTGAGATACACATAAATTAAACTTTTGCCAAAACAAAGCATGCATATACATACTCTAAATTTGTGAAAATTACTGAGCATATGCCACAGAATCAACCTTTTGAAAATACCACTGTGCTAATTCTTTTTTGTCAAAAAGATTGGACAAACTCAAGAAGGAATAGTAGCAAAGTGAGTGTTCATTCATTTTAAAAGAGTGGGCTCTAAGCAAGTCTTTCTGCATACATAACACAAAACAGGCAGTCTTGAATCTAAATCCCTTCTGCATATTCTTTGCCAAGGAGCAATTTCCATACCGACATTGTTTAAATAATCATACAATAGAAGCCAATAAAGGCACTTTGGCTATTGGAAGGATCAAGACTTACACCCAGTCAAAGACCCCCCAGCAGCATTGCTGAAGAAACAAACTAGAAGCAAGTCCCCATTGTTTTGAGTTAAGGGTCCCATAACAGAAGAATTGAAAGAGAAAGAAATGGAAGGACACAACAATTTGAATTTATCTGCTGATCTCAAGATCCTTTATACTTACAGTAACGTCAGAGATAACTTCACATGCTAACTACCAGCTGAAACAGAGCAAGCTCCAACCTTGCCCCTTAGAGAAGGATGTGAAGAAAATCACCTAAAAACAAGGTCTATTAACTTAGGCAGCTTCAGAGGTTTTTCCCACACACTTTCAGGGACCCCTCACAAGAATTCTTCTAGCTGCTTCTCAGTCTGAATGAAGTCCAAACCCATCAAACTTTAGCAGTTTGACTTTACTAGAAAATAAAGGGTAGGCCCAAAGAAATCTCTGGGCACCTAGAAGTCATTCTTCAGCACCAGCATTTGATGTAAACTTTCATATTACCTAGCATTTTATGTATCATCTTATGCTTAAACACACTCTGGATCCTTGAATGACAGCAAGTGCTGTCATAACTAAAGACAATTATCAATTACATGTTAATACAGAGTTTCCCTCTGGCACTTCACTTCATAGAAATGTATCACACTCCATTAAAATGAGGATGCAGATGGCAGAGGATCAAAATAGGTCACCTTGTCATTAAGCAGACTGAGTCTGAATATAAGTGACAAAAATCTTTCACTGGCATTTAAATTCAATAATGTTGATTTAATTTAACATATTGATTTCCATGAAAAATATAAAACAATTAGCAGAGGATTACAAACTTCTAAAATAAGACATGAGATAACTTGATGTATACATTTTCAAGGAGCTCTGTTCAGGAGACAGCTAACCCTGAAAGCAAATCTTTAAGCTTAATGTTCCAAAAGTTCTTTCTGTGCCCATCAGCATCTGCCTTTCACAGCTAAATTAAATCCTGTTTCAGCCTTTCCAGCTTTCAAAACTTAAGTAGAGCAACACACAAGCCACACGAAGGGTTCAATCAAATTTGCAAATCTACAATATACTTGATGCATGCAGACAAGGATCTTGTGATCCACAAGACAAGGATCTTGTAAAAACTTATCTGTGGGTGCCTATTAGACGCCAGTAAAAAAGTAGTTATTTGTAGTGTTCAACCTCAGTCACTTTTTTTTAAAATGGAAAACCTGAGAAAAAAACTGGCTCTCCTTTTTTTTTTTTTTTTTTCTAGTGGGAGACTAGAAATCTGGTTCACACTTTAGGATTAAAATCTTTCCTCAATCCAGAACTGGTTCAATATCTTCTGCCTGACAGAAGCAGGTACAGGCTAGCTTTAGTTTGAGGTTGCCTTGCAGCAGTAGTGCTGAACAGCATCACTGTGCAGAAAGAAAAAAATGCACAGCATCAGAAATAGTCTATAAAAGATAAAGTATGCCTTTATCGTTTAAAATTTCAGACTGACCTAAAAGCACAATGTGCTGTGTTCTGGTAAGGAGGGCATGAATCCAGGGTGTTTCACTTCCTGAGAATTAATCTAGCCAGTTTTGGATCTGATCTCCACATAGGAATACAGAGAAGTCTTCAGCATGATCATTCTACATTATAAATAATATACGACACAAAAATCCACTATGTTAATTCAGTATCTTCCAAGGGAATATAGAGTCTTAAATATTCACTGAGACAGTTCTGTAATGTAACCATAAGGACTGGTGTAATATCAAACTAACTACAGCTTCTGAAACATGACAAAATTTACAATTTCTCTGCAATGGCTGTCATAGGGTAGAGAATCCCATGCAGATTCCTCATTTACAGACAATGGCTGGATCCTTCATCTTTTAACTGTGGCTTACATGATTTATGTAACAAGAATATCCTTACCAAACCCCAAAACATTTAAAAATGCTTAAGCTATTATTTCTCCTCAAAACATCTAATAAAGCAAAATGTTAGTTCTTTAAAACCTGCATTATATATTTTTCCTTGAGGAAACTAATTCCTATTTCCCTATTTCATGTAGGAGTCACTACTTAGTTCCACAGAATGCTTCTGTTTCCTCTGTCTCTAAAATACTCAAATGCCTAACATAGAAAACAAGTCAGAGATACAGGAACCGTTATTTTAATCCCTGACAACATTTAGTTGACATTTTTTTTTGTTGTGTTTGCATGGTGTTTTTAATTTCGAGATCAATGATGTTTTCCTCTTAATTAAATTATGCTTTCACATACTAACATACAAAATTAAAGATGAGCTCATCCACCACCAAAATGCCCCTGCAGTCAGAATGCAATTAGTCTTTCAATACGTACTCTGAAATTTCAAATGACAAATTCTTAAACAGTGACTACAATATTCAGCAATATGTGAGTTCTATTGGTTAATATTTGGTATGCAAACTTCTTGCTTGTGCTATACTAAAGATAGACATGATAAAAATAGAGGACAATCTATAACAATGAACAGAATCAAATATTTTATTTCTCTGCCATTTTGTAATTCACACTATGGAGTTTCCCCCTCTTCACAACATATCTGGAACAGTGTCCAGCACTACAATTTTTCCAAAGCTTATTTTTGTAATACGATCCAGAGAAGAGGTGAGCTCTAGAGTTAGAAAGACTTGTTCTGAATCTCTAACATCAACAGAAAACAATTCAAAAAAGGTTATAATCTTGGGCTAATTTACTAAAAATCTTAACACTGCAGGCAGTATCTCAGTATGCTATCAGCAGTGACAGTATGCAAGTGTCCTTACACACACTGCAAGTTGCTGCCCAGCTGTACAGCAGCTGGCTCCAACTAAGCTCACAACAGGTCAAGGGTGACGTGAATGAATCCTCAAAGTACTGCCAGCTTGTTGTGTTTATCTTCGATGGCAAAGGAGTGCAAATGCCAAAAAAAGAAAACAAATGCTTTCCTTAACCTTAGATTTCCTAAATGATTTAATGTCTTTGTATCCTATGAGAAGCAGTTCAAAATGTGACACTTGTATTTGTAGACTGGCCACTGGATATTACAATGCATGTAATAGAGAGCAGAAGCCATTAACCAGGCTGATGTCATTAGCCTACCCTGACAAGGACTTGCTTGGAATTACCCTCAAAGACATCTGCTGACCCAGCAGTCCCAATGGCTTCTCAAATAACATTCTACTGATAGCTACATGACTTCTAATTTACAAAGCCAAAGGCTTGGGATTTAACCAATTTCTAGTCTTCTACAGGGCAAAGAAATTGTTCTCTTCTAAAAGTGTCCAGCAACATAATGCTAGAGCAGAAGTGACCAAAGGAACTATTACAGTGATTCAGCTGTGGAATGAGCTGGACTGCATCACAGCTCACAGTATTACATAAGAAGAAGAATTTCTTTAGGTAGATTTCCATATTGATTACAATTTTATTCCTAGAATTTTCCAAGCAGATAGAAGTAAAAACATGCACTTTACAAAAGCACACTATACACTTGACTACAAGAATCTAATGGTACAAATAAAGAGCCACATATGCCCACAAACCTTGTTACCATTATATATCAAAGTAGGTACTTCTCACTGTACTTCGAATTCTCTATGCTCCTAAGTGACGTCATAAACTTCTGATAGTCTTGCCATTTGAAAGTTAACCCTCTTTTGACATAGTACTTGGAATATAAACATGGTATATGTGTACAGAATTAAACAACCTGATAATTAATTAAAATACATAGAGTTCAGGGACGAAAATAGAGGTACTGGTGAGCCATAAAAGCAGGAACTTCAGACAGTTCTGCTCAAAAGAACTTAACACTTGGTTACTTCTCTTGATTGGTAGCATGGCTGTTCCGCAAGATGAGGCTAGTGTCACCCTCTTGGGCTCTCCACTTCACTGCTCTGTCTCTACACCCTCTTTTCCCTTCACCTATGTTCCCTCCAGCCCATGCATTTTCAGTTAAATTTTCATTTTTAAGTACTAGTTCACATATTTTTTTGAAAAGTCAGCAAGGCTATTTTCTGTTCCGAGAATAACTTTGGTAGCAAGAAGAAAAAAGCACCAAAAAATAACATTTCTTATTGCATGTGATGGTCCTAAAAACTCACCAGCAACCACCTTCTTTCTGTGACCTCAGAAATTCTGCAGTCTTTGCTGCATAAGAAGCTTTACCAGGGGACAGGTGGGTTCTCATCCCATCTAGCCCACAGCCTCATATTTAGAGAATAGGCTGTGGCTAATTTGGGTCTGAACCCTCTCAAACTGATCTCCAAAAGGCATTAGGCACACAACTAGTCCTCGTGACTTCATCTGGACTCAGAGACAGTTTCTCACCAGAAGCACAATATTTCCACTGTTTGTCTTTAAAAATAACATAAGCAGGAAATAAATAGGTTGCCACCAGCATTTACGCAGACACATGGATCCAACTGATCTCTGGTAATGATTTTGTGCTTTGTATCCTGAATAATGAATCCTGGTTTTGTGTTACTCTCCTTAGTAGTGGGGCTAGACACCTACATTTATTATGGATGTAGGTGGTTTGATTTAATTGCAATGGAAAATTTAAGCCTAGCTTATGTATAAAACTGTTCGCATTTCAGAAATTCCCCCATGGGCATTTAAAATCCTTGGATTTAAAGCTCAGAAAATCAAAATATTCTTAATGCCAGGTAAGCACAGTTATTACAGCTGATACAAAGTACCTTAGAGTCCTGTGATGTTCTTCAAACTCAAAAAACAATCAGATCCATTTGTTTTATACTGGTAAATGACTGTATGAAATACATACACCTATGAAAACAAGGATATGACACACATATATTCACAAACAGTTCAGGATGTTCATGCTGTCCTTTTTTGGACTCAGTTCTATTCAAAAACACACATATATAATAAAGCATTCAGAAATTTTTTTAAATCAACATTTTTCACAATATAAATTTTTACAGGACGACTAAACTATTTTGACAGAGTCATTCACATTACTGTAGGCTGTAATGACACTGAATAATGCTCATTCAAATAGTCTCATTGAAATCAGGTAAGGGCAACACTGACAAACAATTGTTGCTAGATGAGAGCTACTCATATACATAGTCCCAGAAAACTCAGCTGGACTAAGCAAGTCAACAATTTTGACAGTCTGGATCTATATAAACAACTACCAACACACTAATATAAGAGCAGCTCTACTCTTACCATGCCTTTTCCTATTGTAAGTTTGATGTGGTAATTGTTTGTTCCTAAATCAACATCACAAGACTTTCTATAGCTGAACACAGCTGTGAATCCAAATTTATTAAATAAAACAAAAATGTGAATGTGTTATTTTACCTTTTAGGCAAAGAGAGCTTATAATTGCTACTTCCTCTAGTGATTTTTTCCTCTTTCATTATTCCATTTAAAGTCCTTTAAGTAACTGACTGCAAAAGAAATTAGAAAATATTTTCCACATATTAATACTAGAATGTAATCCAATATAGCCTTAATAGATATGAATTGTAACTGTCTTCTGTCTTCTAAATAATGTTTTAAAACCTCTTGCTCTTTATATTTTAACATCTAGATTTTGAGGTCCAGTTACAAGTGTTTACCATAGAAAACTCGGTCAAGCTGGTGTTTGACCTTTGACAGGAAGCTGCCCTCACTCCAGCTAGTCCCAACAAACTAGGCCCAAGACAATAAGCTGCTTTATAGCTATTAGGTAGGCCAGTGTGTTTCTCCAGGAAGACCTCAAGCTGAAAAGCCAACACGCTTGACAACCACAGCCAAGGTACCAAGGGCCCAAGCACTAGACTTTGGAAAACAAATGGAAAAGCACACATGGCTACATCTGGAATCCTAATGGGCCACCAATGGTTCCCAGCTAAAGGAAGAATTACCAATGTTATTTTATCATCCCTTGTGCTAACTTAGCTGTTTATGTACAGCAATAAATGATTTTTTAAAAACATATTTGGGTCATTATGTCATATACCACCAGCAAGTACGATTGTTTTATTGTGCTTGGAGTCAAAATACACTGCTATACCCAGATGTGAGGGAAGTTCAAAACCTCTAGTCCTTCTGTATTCATTCCTGTTGGACAAATGGATTAAGTTTTTAAAAAGGAAACTGAGAATTTTTATGGCCTGTACTCCCATCTCACTAGTAAAATTTGCACTGATATTTTCCTATAGAAGTTTGCCTTGCCAATGATAACATTAAATATTACCTTAGTAAGTAACCCAAAATTTTAACCAACAGGAAATGCCACACATTTTATAGTCAAAACATCCCCATTCTCTTCTTCCAAAGCCACAAGATGTTATATAAAAGAAATAATTTCTATTTTTTTTTACCTGAGCCCCTATTGAAATTCAAGGCAAAGTAATCATTCTGCTGTGGAATGAAGCTAAAATGCATAAATATTTATTAACAGACTTAATAAAGGAGGACTCTGCAGTTATGGCCCTGAATTTATATGTGCAAAGCCAAGCTTTTCCAAAATCTACAGTAAGAATATTGTGTTTCCATGTAATGAAACATGGGATTTGTGTAAAGACTCTTGCACAGTATTTCTAACCCTAGCACTACGGCATTTAAACTACGAGATCAAAGCAGAAAAAAAAGTCAGATCCTCCAGCATTTACTGCTTGAGAAAGATAGCAACAACTTAGTAAGCAAGGAGCAAAAAGTATATTATTTTTCCAAGACATTATAACAATTTAAATGAAGGATTACACACATTTTGGCAATACTATTCTAAAACTGACTGTATCCCAACAGTTTAAATCAAAATTTACAAGCAAAATATTTCTCAACTTTGTGTTCCACAAGACATTGACAGAATTTTCAAAGAAGTGCAATTTAGGAAGTGACAACTGAATCTACAAAAATCTACAACCAAATCCACAATAGAATATAGTTTCCCATGATCTACATTTTTGGGTACCATTTAACACCAAGGTGCAGCTGAACAGAGCTGTAGTTTCTTTAATCTCTCTAGGAAGGTTGTTAAGAGTGTGCACACACTTATCACACAGGCTAAGCTACAGCTGTGCCAAGCCTTTCACAGAGAGCACAGGGCAAACCCTGTGGGGAAGACTGCTGACAGGCAAATGATCCAAATTAGACAGATCACACTGCGATAAACACGTGCATGTCCCAGACATGCAATGTTGCTGCTGCTGATGATGCACCGAGTAACATTCTCAAATATGTTACATTGAATCAAGATGGATGAACTGGTCAATAATCTATGGATGACTTCCATGAAATTAGCTGGGGAAAGATAGCTCAGAATATTTTAGGGATTCTTTTATCAAATGACTGAAATTACTTCCACACACAATGACTAAAGAAATAGCAAATAGGAAATCTATTTGCAGCAACATCAAAACTAAAAGTTGCTTCTTTTCAAAATAGTTTTGATGGCATTGTTTTTCTTTTAGTATTACACTACTGGTAGCCCTTATTTGCTGTGGAAACACAGATGTGAATTTGATACCCTGTAATAGTGTTTTTAAAGCTGACAGCAGAGTGCAGAATATGAAATTTCCTTGCTTCTGCTGGTTAAAAGCACGATTAAGTAAACAGCTAAGTGTTTCCCCTGATTTCCAGGAACAGCAGAAATACATTAAGTCTAAAGAAAAAAAATACATCCCAGCAACTGATCTTTAGAAAGTTGCTTCAGAAGTTTCTGTTCTGTTTCCAAAAGCTACACTAAATAGAGAAATAAAACACTTAAAAATTCCATTCTTGCATTGCTATAAACTTCCACATCTCTGTACGATGTAGTGTGCTGTTTTTATGTTTAACTTTGGGATGAGAGTATATATGTGTATATATGTCTACATCTTCATATATATATATAACATACTTAGCAATTTAAAATTATTCAGAACACCTTTTTCTTGCTGCCTTTCCAGATGTTTTTTTACTTAATGAAAGAAACAGAGCAAGGATTAGAGAACAGTTTCAGAGAAACACAGAACACATTGATAAATAATAAGAAGATAAATACATGTTTTCATAATCACAGAATGAAATATAAGATGCCTTACATATGCCAATTACTCCCTCATGTTACCATTAGGAAAATTTGATCCTTGGCAAAAATAGATTTAAAATATATTTAAATCCCACGTGACCTTATATCAGCAGAAGTGAAAGGAAAGGAAAACAAAAAAAGATCCTCATTTTGTGCTTCCTCTGCATATTAGTTAATATTTTTTTCTCCTTTTTTTTTTCTCCAATCCCTCCCTCCATATTCTCCTCCTCTTCTTTTTAAGGGAAGAGATATTAATTGATTTATTAATCACAGTATTTGTCACATTCACCTGTGCAAGACTATTCATCCTAAGCAAATTTTTTTACATTGAAACAAGTTTTAAATAACACAGCAGGTTTGTACAACTATATCATAGACAATGAAAAATTTTTATTTACAAAATTCTTAATAAAGAGTTTTGTTCTTGTCACAAAGTGTTTATATTTTCATATATGGAAACTAATTCTAAAAGCATAATTTAAATATCCTTTTCAAAAACTGGTATTTATTTCAAAAACTTTGCTTGTATTTATTGGTAGTCTCCATTATGAATTTTAGATGTATTTAGCAGCAATGGTGAGTAATTTCTACGGTTTTTCACTGTACTCTCACAAATCAATTAGAGCACATCAGCTTTTAATTTTATTGGTCTGGAATTTTTTCACAGTAACTGTATTTTATTGTGGAAAAAATGTGTTTTCTTTCTAGTGACTATTCAGCAAATATGTGTTGAGTATTTCTACCATTAATTAACGTGGCTAATATTTGTTTACTTCTCTATGTCCCAGTATCTGCAACAATTTTAAAAAGAATGTACTCAGCTGGCAAGGGGCCTGTTTAACAGCTTTATACGCGACACCAAGGTATTTTGCTCATTTTTGGGTGCATCACAAAAATGGTGACCTCTTCAAAGGGTCTCTTTGAAGAGGTGGGGTCAACAGTTTTGAGAAGGTAATTATTTAAAAATACACTCCCTATTAGAACAACAATAAATACTGTAAACCAGTGGATAAGTACACTTTTAAAAGTAAAGAGATGTTTGCAAATGGTTATGAAATACTTCCACATATGATCATAGTTTCACAATAATGGTGACTATCAAATGTTATATTGGACATTAATTTTTATTGTTGAATGAGATAATGGAGCCAAGAATACAGCAGACTGTAAAGCACAGCCTGTTGTAGCTTATTTCCTGGCCAACTCTTCATACCACAGATGTCGGGCAGCTATCCCAAACCATTCCACATATTTACTGGTGCTCTAATTTTTCCATATTAGAAGTCTTGTGTTTAGCTGTTCTCCTCAGTAGCATTAACCAAGCAGTTCATAAAACCTGTTTTTAAATGCAGCTTCAAATATCAAACTGCTTTGTGAAGCCACTTGTTTCATGTTCCCCTTAAGACCACAATCTGCCATTAACAGAGACTAAATGGCCTGTGACTTAGGCAGAGAAAGTTGTTCAAAAGCCAACTAACATCTTGTTTCAGAGGGTACTTTTGAAACAAAGGTCTAATGTCAAGTTTAAATACAGGTCTATAATTAACAATATAGAGCCATCAGAACTTAAATACAAGTACTACCAATACAGTGTCCTGCTAAAATGAAATATTAGTCTTTTACAGGCTAAATAGTCATAAACCCCTTAGGCAAAATTAATAATGGAGACCAATATAATTTCAACACAAAGTAACCATAGGCCAGACCATCCAGCAAAGGCATATGCAACTAAAGACTTTTCAAGTTCATATCAGCCCAACACTATTCCTACTAACATCAGCATGCACACGGGCTAAATTTGCACATGTGAACTGAAATTCACTGCCTTCCAATAGAATTTTATAAATAAAACAATCTAGGTCTAAAGTTGAATATCTTACTGAAGGCAAAAGTGTCCAAAATATGAAGGTTTGTAGAGTACTAAATTTTGCCAGGGGTACAACTGACTGTTGTCCAGGGTTTTTTTTTAACATAGACCACTGTATTTTTAAAGGCAGAGAGTAATTCATTGGCTAGGAGAAAGGCAGGAAATTTTTCTTTGGCAGGTTGATTTTTTTTGTTTTGTTTTGTTTCTTCTTCTTCTTTTATTTTTTTTCAGTTTTAAATTAGCAGATGTTTGAAGCTGCTCCAAGGTTTGGAATGTGGAAGAAATCCCAGTGGAGATAGATTAGTGGCAGAAAGCAGGTGAGGTGGTCAAAGGTGGAAGTAAATACAATTTATCAGATGAATCTGCAGTTTGTCATACTGGTATCACCATTGCACATGTGGCATATATAAAAGCTTTGGCAACTAAGAATGAACATTGTTCCCCTAGCCAGTGTAGTTAGAGAGAAAATGCATAGCAACACAGATGTGGTACAAATAAATGGTCCAAGAAATCCTAGATTTTACAAAAAATCTACAGCATGTGTAGAAAGGATATGGGCAGAAATGGTACTAAATAAAACCCCCAAAACCACAAACCACAAAAAAAAAAACCCCAAATGAACAGACATACACACCCCTTACCCATCATTCTCCCTTTCCCCCTTTATCCCCGCACCCCAAAAAAAAGGATCCTCAATAACTGGCAAACTAAGCTAGGCAAATGTCAGCTCTCAGACTAAGCATGAGTCATATTATGACCCACTTGTCTGGTCAAATAGTTCAGATATGAATACATGACTCCTTCTAGGTTCCCAGTTCTTACATCACAGTTTTTTTAGGTAAAGCTTTCTACCACTTCTGATTGGAAAAGTCTATCCTACTCTGCTGACTGACTTGTCATTATCTCAGTTATACTCTCCTTTGTGATTCCCAATACTACAGCAAAGGAATATCTTCATGGCAAAAGTAATCTCATATCTTTAGTACAAAATACTGCATATATACTCAACAAACAATCAGATATGTATCCTTTTTTTTGTCTCACAAGATAACCAGAACAACTTCAGTGGAATTGCCTGTATCTTCAATATGCTGAATGTCCCTAGACAAAAAGCTGTAAAGCTGAATAAAATCAGGGGACTTGATGCTTGGTCATTAAATTAGCTACCTGAGAACACTGGGTTTATTTGTGCATCAGTGTCATTTCACTGCAGCAACAAAACAAAACATACATAACATTGCTATCTTATATATGACAGGTATAGTTCTTTGGTCCTCTTTTCTATATCATATATAGTTAGCAAAACATATATTAAATTAAATTTATTAGAACTGTCCAAGAAGGGCTGAAGTCTGTCTCTTCCTCAAAAACCCAAATTACTCTACAATGTTACAGCCTTAACGCCATTTGATGCCACACAGAAGTAAACCTGTATGGTGCTCTTTTAGTAGTGATGAAATGCTATGGCATCCATATATCAATGTAGTCAGGACTGGAAATTTCCCTTCCATGGATGAAGAGCCTGTCAGCACCATGCAGCACACATGTACATTTAGGAGGAGCCCTGGTAAAGAGGTGGGCCTCACAAAACTCTCCTCCCTCTCTTTCTAACTTCTGGTTGAAGTCCAGCTAATATGAACAGCTGGGAAGTACCAGAAGTGCATCCTCAACCAAGGGTTCTTTGGTTTTAGAATCAGTTATCCCCAGTTGCCAGAAGTGTCTCACATTTAATTACTGACTTCACCTGCTTTTGGAGATTATTTTTTGTCACTTCAAATTTTAAGGGATGAAAGCTGGAATTTGAACATTTCTACTATAGTAAAACTAGGTTTTCTTAAGTAGCATTATAAACTGATTATGTTAATTGCAAGATAGTTGTGCAATAATAGTTTTGCTAGGCTGCATAATAATGTTTAGTAAACAAGCAGGTGAAGAAGATAAATAAGTGGACAAAAATATTGAAGACGAGAGTTTTTTTCACACCACAAGGAGTGGTGGTAGCAGCTATTACCACCAGGGCCAGGATTTAAAGTAGATACCATAACTGACAGGGTGTTCCTGGCTCGATTTTATGATGCTGCTGTACATTCATCAATTTGAAAAAAACTGTTTTCAAGAATAGTGATAAATTTAACTGTTGTGAGGAAATTGAAGTCTGGAGTTAACTATGCAAAACCACCAAGATGCGGGTGGAAAGAAAAATGTATATATACAGGAAGCATTGAAATTGCTATTGTGTTGAAGAGCTTCCTATTTTGGGGACTGTGAGAGACTGAAATGTTACTGGTGAATGCCTCAAACAATTTGACATTTGCAAAAGCAGCGGGTGCTTTGCTGACAATGTGCAGGGTAAGAGCCCAGGTGCAGATGGGGTGAGCACCAGAGGATGGTAACAACAAATCCACCTTTGTTTAGCAAAAAGATGAGGCTTGAGCCAGGTAAGGGAAGAGGCCAATAAGAAGCAGATCCTGTAAGGTAGGATAGTGCATTTTTGATAATATCAATGTCCTCCCTGACACAAGTGGCTCAGGTGTAAGCCTCCCTCCACAGAAGTACTGCACATCACAAGTAGGCCTGAAGTATGCACATCACAAGTATGCCTTCTGAAGGGGTGTAACTGGCTCCACTACTCAAGGCAGCTGTCATGTCTTAAAAGGTGTCATAAACCACCAAAACCCCTGAAGCACTCAGACTCATTTCTAGGGCCTTCCACCAGAGGACTGCACATGACCCTCTGTGTCACGACAATTCCACAGTGCGTTGCTTCAGACAAGGTAAAACTCACTCCCACAGGACCTACCGGGCTGTTTGCACCTATCCAAAGCATATATTAATCCATTGAACTTCGTGTTTTGTGGGCTTCCCCCACCTCTGATGGATCCAGACTGTGACCATCACCCAATGGACATCAAAATTGTACCAATTCAATCTTGTTGCTGAATCCACAAGTGGAAATATCTTTCTACTCTTATCCATTTTCTTTCTCTTTCTCTCTTTCTTCTCCTAAATTCATCTCAAAATATATTGCAAACCAGACTGAAAAATTTCAGTCAATGCTTCTTTAGTAAGTGCCTTGTTGTACCTGGATAGGTCAAATTTGGCTAAGTTCAAGTTTTTTAAGTGCCTTACTTTGTTTGGATGGGTTAAAGCTTGTTAAGTTAAAGTTTGTGAAGTGCTTTATTTTGTCTGGATGTTGTTTCAAAATTTACCAAGTACCTTATTATACCTTAATGTTCTAAAGTTTGCAAGTAAAAGTTTGTTATTGAACTTCCCAAGAATTTTGTTTTCTTCCATGCACCACTCAGAGTGAAAAAAACAACCTTGCCCTAAACCTGCCAAGCAGACTGAGGCAAACCCAGGGACCATTCTATTGTGGTGTTTCTTTTTAACACAGATGACATATCTAGATGACAGTGTGCACTGCTGGGTTCTCTATAATTTTTCATTCATGGCTCAAGATTATGAATTTACCCTTTCTACTCAACACTGGTGAGATTCCACATCAAATCCTGTGCTCAGTTTTGGGCCCCTCACTGCAAGAAGGACATCTGGAGCATGTCCAGAGAAGGGCAATGAAGCTGCTGAAGGGTCTGGAGCAAAAGTCTTATGAGGAATAGCTGAGGGAGCTGGGGTTGTCCACCTTGGAGAATGGAGGCTCAGAGGAGACCTTATCACTCCCTACAGTTACCTGAAAGGAGAGTGTAGCTGGGGGTAGGGGGAGGGAGGATGGTCTCTTCTCCCAAGTAACAAGCATTAGGACAAGAAGAAATATCCTCAAGTTGCACCAAGTGAGGTTTAGATTAAATATTAGGAATTTTTTTTCACTGAAAGGGTGGTCAAGGGTGGAGCAGGTTGCCCAGGAAAGTAGTTGTCACCACCCATGCAAGTGTTCAAAAAACATGCTCTCTTCAATAAACAAACAAAAAGCCCTGTTAACAGTCCAGCTGTGAATTATGTCAATTCCCTTCACTGATCACTGGAATGTACCCAAATTTAATTATATTTTCCTTTTTTTGAGAAAAAAAAATAAGCCCCAAACTTCAAAACAACTCTTACTTTTATTTTTGACACATCTTCCTCCTCACACATCCATGACTTTGCTTGTCCTGTTGTCCATTAAGACTTGCATGTCTTAAAAATTTCCACTTTCCATCATCTTTAAATAATACTCTTCTAGCAGCCTAAATAGAGTGTGCCAAAACAGCATACTGTTACTACAAACAAACAAAACCCCTTTCTATCACATCAAGAAACAGTTTGTAAACTTATGGCAAAACATGACACACCAATATAATATTCAAGCTTGAAAAACATACAATATATCCTGAAAAAATACAGGAAATATTAGATGAAAAAATACAGAAAGCAGTGATGTTCTAAGCCAGGAGCAGTAATTCATCTTTGCCTGTTAAGAGTCAAAGAAAGAACATGGATAGTTACTATATATTCTTAATCAATTTACCCTAATTGCTGAAGGACGTAGTGCAGTGTGAAGAAACATTGTGTCAAAAAGAAATTCTGTCCTCTATGAACCTCTATGAGTTATATGTGACATCTTTGCTTATTACATCTTCTGTGCAAACATTAGTATATCTGATATATACATGATACTGCAGACATCTACTATAGTGTAGATGTAACATTTTCTACTGTGCCCTGCTTCTGCAAGCAAAGAGTACAGAATCTGGGCTGATTACAGTGACCCCTCCACTTTAAGGAGCCTATCTCCTGAATACAGCAACAATGCTCCTAACCCCAAACACTTTAGCAACTTTATTAAAATGAACTATTGTGCAACAATGCTCCTAACCCCAAACACTTTAGCAACTTTATTAAAATGAACTATTGTGCAATAGCTATATAAATATACTACATCCTGTAAAACCATTGATAACCATGGATTCACATTTCTTTTAGAATAATAAAGGTGAGAAATTGACTCTTTAACAAATGAGAAAAATATGAGGTTCACATGTAAGTGAATTTGAATTCTGAGCTTCTTTTCTGAAAACAAGTGTAAATAATGCAATGAACTAATTCATGCAAGAAGAGGCAAAGAATGCTAATAGAATTTATTCATTAAAAAAATTACAAAACACTTCTAGAACTTTTCCACTTTCAAAAAATAATTTTAAATACAATGATGGAGATTTTCCTAGTAGTATGTGGTTTCCATAAATATTTTGAACACTCTTCTTTTCCTCTCAAACTTTTTTAATCATTATGGTTATAAAGCCAAAATTTAGTTTCTCAGAAGGCCAAATTAAAACCTTTTGATGGCTGAAAGTTGGCATATGTGATACTAGCTGTGCTTTGTTCAAGTCCTCAGCCAGCTTGGGAACTTGTACTATTTTCATCATTCGTCTAAAGACTACAGTAAAAAATACAAACAAACAATCCAAAAGTCATAACCCCACCTACCCCCCCACCCCCCAAATCCCCAATCAAACCATTGCCACCAACAACCAAAAAAAAAAAATCCCCCCAAAAAATCCCAAAAAAACCCCAACAAAACAAATTCAGGGTTCCTAGTGCCAAATAGTCTACAGACATAAGGAAAAGACAGCGCAAAGGAATTTACAATTCTATTAAATGAAAGTGACTTCCCATGGTTTGCCCTACCTGAAATGACAGTAAGGTTGTTTTACCACAGAGGTCAACAGAAATAGAAATAGGTCAGTAATGGAGTGCAGGAGATGCTTTGATTGAAAGGTTCTGCTGCTGCATGCAGGTTGGTGAATAGCTGACTTCAGAGTACATAATTTAATTAACAAAAAAATCAAGGAAGTAAAATCCAATTTGCACACAGAACACAATTGCCCTGAGATGCAGATTTCAGACATATACAAGTTCTAAGAATACTGATGGGACAATTACATGAATGGAAATAAAAGAAAATATAAATTTTCCCTTTCTTGGTGTTCCCTGCACTGCATTCTCACTGATGCAACAGTACACAGCCTCATGCATGGAGCAATACTGATAGCGGTCAATAGTCACTGATCTGTGAGCTGTTTAATAGAACCAGGACTGCATAAACTCCAAACTGATTTAGGTCTGAGACAGCTTTGGTCCAGACAGAGCCTTAACCCAGACAAGATGCACCACTTCAGACCTCTGTCTCATCTTTAGGCCAAGCTTTACTTCCACTGTTGTAGTCAACAGAATTTTCTTCTATTATTCCATTGAGCTGTTACTGTACATTCTTATGGCTTCATTTACCTGTTTTCTGTGATAAAAATTCCTCAAAAAACAGATGAATTTAAAAAAGTAGGAAATACATAGAGGAAACATTATTCAAACTGCAGGTTCATGTAAGGAAGCTCCTCTGAACTAACACAGATGTCTGTGAAGCAACTGAGCAGACTCACTTTGCAGTCAGAGAAACAAGCACTGTTTTGCACGGTTTGACTTACCCTAAGAAAGGCTGCTAAAGCAGGTCAGATGACAGGCATCTTACTGAGCCATGATTACACCTAACGGCACCTGAGGGCTGTTGAGAGAGTCCAGAACAACTAACACAAATATGGCCATCTAAAATAACCTGAGAGGTATCTGTTTGTGTGTTGCATATGCTATTTGCACCTGTATATATGATCTTGGAATGCCACATGGTTGCTTCCTCCTCTGTCATCTAGGAATGCAAAGGAATTGACATGCATGAAAATTTTGCAAAGGCTAAAATGGTTTCTTTTCACTCAGTATATTCAAATCTCAGGTCCAAAAATCTGTAAGGCAATATGATTACAGTTTCTGACACTGTAGTCTAATCAAGCAGATTAATAAAGATGTTAAAGTCAATGTATTTCTCACATAATCAACCACTCAAAACCAGTATTTGCTACAATTTGTGTACCTGCCTGCTCACCACAAAACTTGCACTGGAATTGCAAAAATGATCTAAAATTTCTTCTTCCCGTTTCAGGCTCAGGAACTTAGCTGTACAATGGGAATTTACTTGATGTGAAGTGTGATAATATAGGGTGACAAATATCAAGACTGCTTAATTCTTTTGTCATTCTCAACATCCAGTCTTCGCAGGACTCACTAACTGAGGGGTGACAATATTATCATGTAGGACTTTTTTTTAAATTAAGACTGGCTACTAATTGCATGTAATTCAATTAAGTCTCCCTTTAATCCCCATATTGTTTTGGTACACATATCCCCCAACACAAGACTGCTACTTGGAAACACATTGTTTTAGCTATGTGGCAAATCTTCTGCAAGTCCATTCTTCAGTGGTCTCCTCTTAATAGAATCTCATAAAAGATTTAATGCACAATATCTTCAATGAGTGCCTTTACAATCACAAATATAAATTGATTTATTTGCTTATTAAAGCCTATGAACATTTACTGTAAGTAAATAATGGGCCAGACACCCAAAACAACAGTTTCACTGACTTAGTTAAGTGTTTTAGAACCATTTCTTGATTTAAAACTACTTCTTATATCAACAAAAGAAAATCATATTCTTTTGAAGAACTTGCAAAAGATTACTCTAATTTTTGCATTCTGTAAACAGTCAATATTTAATCTGTTTAAAATTAAACTCTGAAGATCAATCAGATAGGCTTTTGAAGGGCTTAGACACAGCAAGTAGTTTAGCGTTGTATTTGCAAGACAAACAGCTAGTTGTTTAGCCACACAGCTATCATTTAGCCCATAACTTAAACAAGCACTGATAATTTTTTTTTATGAAAAGATGCTATCAGCAAAACAAACACAGTATTTCATACTACTTCAAAGCTTATTTATAATGTGTTTAGAAATATTCAATGGAAACAGGAAAATAATGTCTTGATTTTCTAAACTTTACAACATCTGCTTTTACTTACTTGAAGCATTGTAAAGTTTTCCAGATTTCAAATGGGTAGCTTTTCTTTTGTCTGGTCTCAAATTTGAAAATATTCACATTATTTTTTTTACCCCACACAATTTTTCTATTTTTCACTTAAGAAAATTCAGTCATATGAACATCTCTGCAGCCTTTTAACAGTGGCAAATAATAGTTAGAATAACTTAACACTTTGAATAAGCACATTAGAAACCTTTTAGAAATTACCCTTCCTCAGAGGACTTGAATTTCTACATCTTTATTATTTCCCAATATACATATATAACTAACTCTTTTTAACCAGATATCATGCTGTTTATTTATACTACTGTCTCCCAGCCAGGAAAAAACTGCATAAAGCACCATTTGCAATATATGCAGTTCTTTTCAATGGCTTGGATTGTGGGAGTGACTAGAACCTGTGACAAGCAAAGGGCTTCTCCCCTGTGAATCCTTTCTCATAGACAAGAAAAAGGTTAATCTAGCCAATAAGATGTAACAAATGCATCTTAATCACTTTTAATGGCTTACCATGACCTGTGTGAAGATGCACTATTATATACAGCTTTATTTATTCTCCTTAACTATGTAAAATTAAATCTGTTGAGGATTTAGTGCGAAGTGATACCCAAAGCCTTTAAACATGCTATCATATACTATTTGATTAATATACAGCAACAACACAAATAACTTCCTCTACTTGCTGAGAGGTAGACAGCCTACTCCCGCTCATGAGTTACTTTTTGGCTGCACCTAGCTTAATAAGCTGGGTGCCTAATGCAGAGCATTTTATGTGACTGTGTACCTTGGCCTCCTGATCACCAGGATCAGGCTGATCAACTATTGTATGGTCTAGCTCCCATCTGGCCTCATAATCAGATTTCCCTCCCATCAATAGCACCTGCGGGGACAGGAGAAAAGAGCTGGTGGAAATCTGGGTCTCAGCCCACTGTTGGTATATGTGGGTGTAGGATGAGGCAGAAGGCTTAGTTTGTTGCTTGAGTTTTGCTGCAACATAAGATGAGGTCATCCTTGGACATGCCCAGACCCTTAAGGTTGGAAATGCTTCCTGGTCAACTAGCCTAAACATAGCTTCTGTGTGCCTGATATGCAAAGCCAGTGAAGACAGAAAGATTTTCTGCAGAGTCCTTGAAAAAAACAAAAACAAAAACACAAAAGAATGTTTGCTCTGACTGTAAACAGCTAAACACTACTGATGCTTCTTTTCTCATTCTGTAATGATAGAGGGTCAATTTTAATTATAATTTTCCTCTTAAAACCATTATTTTTCATACCTACATCTGGAACAGCCATAGGGTTTGCCAGTGGCAGCATGGTACATGCAGAAATGTAGACTGTAGCATATTTCCTTTCACTGGAGATGGAATTAGACATCTCAGATCTGACCATCTCAGACTAAATTAATGTATCCTAAATTATTTCATGTCAAATTCAAATCTGCACCCCAAATTCTCTTTTTCATACAGTATTTAAAGGTTTACTTATACTGGATTCATTTAATCTCAAACAAATCTAGGACATATTTGGGCCATATTTAAACACACTTTGGCAAAAATGTTTTCCAGATTTATTTTACAAGTATTTACTTAATTATTGCCAAACACTAGTTGATTTAGCAACATTTGTGGGAAGTTTTAGGCAGAGTTTACACGCATGTATGTACCAATGGGTAAGTTTCATATTTTTGGTGCATGGTTTACCAGATTACCATGGTAGCAATTTACCTGAAGACGAAAAGTTTTAAAGGGAAACTCCCTGACATGGGATCACAACGATTTGAAACCTAGACCCTCACAGCAATTTACAGTCAGATCCTCAAGAAGCATTTTAGAGGGTTGCTGCCATTTGAGTACTGTTACCTTAAGTGACTGTCAGGGGAATCTCTGGCCTCTGTAAAGGAAGATATGGAAAAGGAAATTAAAAACTTAGATTCCCAGAAATGTTTTATACTTTCTGTCCAAGACATCTGAACAACACACACTAGAATCTAGAGTTTGGTGTGTTACAGGCTACATAAGAAGATGAAGTCTGTTTTACTGCATCTTCTATGTATGATGTTTTAAGATCTTCTGTTTTCCACCTATACACAGTCTTTGGTTCTCTAAGATGTGGTGCCACAGGGGATATTTATCTTCATGTAACTAAAAAAAAATGTCCTTTGCTATCTTTTTCAGGCTTTCAAAACACTCAACAAGAATTCCTTAAAGCAGAGAAAACAGCTCATTAACTGAAATAGGCATTTTAGGCATCTTCCACTTTCTACACCATAGGTGTTGCCAGGAACAGCAGTGATTCTCCAGGTTTAAGTGACAACACATGTCATACTACTTAGCCAAGCCAGTACTGACCTTTAAAAACTCACTCCCCTTCGATAGTATTAATCAGCCTTCTTGTTCCTCAAGTAAACTAAAGGTGTGGACTTTCACAGGCAGGAATATAACTCAAAAGGCTTAAGGAATGGAGATAACTTGGGGTTTCATGAACATAAATTATTGAGTTCTAAGCTTAAATGAAACTAATGGGCACAGCCCAAAACTCTTAATGCTTCAATGCATGATGAGGCCTCCTTGTGCCATGCATTTCTGGGGGGAATGGCACCTGGAGCTGCCATTAAAGATTCCTGGATCACAAACTCAGCTGCTCTCTGCCAAAAGCACAACTCCATTTTTCATCACCTGTCCACATGAATCACTCTCTGCATTGGTTCATGCATTGTGTCTACACTGTCTATCCAGTGTGGACAGATGTAGAAGCTAAGACATGGTGGGTAAATTGTAAGATGTAGAGCACAGCTTTGAAAAAACTTTGACTTCATTTAAGGATGGAATTATCAGACAATTTGCGGGATATACCTTTTAAAAACCCCATGATCTTTGTGATCAACCTTGCAAAATGCTTTACAATAGAAACAAACCAGTTTTTCTATGGTATTGCCCTCCTAATACTGTCTTTCTCCCCTGCCTGTACCCAATGTCCCATTCTAACTGACTGTACATATGCTAAAAGATACAGAGCAGAAGAGCATCTTAACTAACAAGAGAAAACAAAGTCCAACTTGCAGTCCTCTGCATTTCTTATTAGACAAGCCTCTGTAGTCAAATAAGCCATGTAACTGTATGTGAACAAACTACGAATTCTCCATCATTTGTTTGTTCATTGTATGTAAGAAAGAGGATGCCTGATCACTACTGTCAGCAACTACTGTGGCTGGTTCAGCTGAAGAATTAATCACCTGATCATCCCTTCAGTGAAAACAAAATTCTCTGGATAGCAACAACTTTTTGATTTTGTGTTACTCAAAGTCTTTGTTGGTAAAAATCAAAGCTCAGTTTTTACTCAGAACAAGCATCGAATAAGCAAATGATTGTTTTGGTTTTGATGTTTCTATAAACCTTGCTTCTCTTATATAGGTATCACAACAACAGAAACATTAATAATTCACACTCAGGTCTGTATTTGGGGCTTCTCTCAGGCTGAACTCAAAAGCTTAAATCACGAGTAAACATTCTTCTGCCAAATCTGTTGCTCCCTATTCCCTACCCCCCGCTACACAAGGGTAAAAGACAGAATTAATTTTTAAAATTAAATAAACAAAATATTTGGTCACTTAGTTTCATTTTTGTCTGGCATTGATATCTTGTGGGTACTACATCAAGCCATGAAAAATAAATAAGACAGCTGAAGTTTTCAAACACTGCCAATGAACTTTTTTCCAGTTCAATGAGGTTAATAGGCCTTTTAATTTACAATTTCATAAGAATAGGATTATATTTGTTTAATAGATTCTTTATTATACTTGTTGAAGTCTTACTGCCAGAAATAGAAATTAGTTCCTCATGACATAAAAGGTCAAGATTAGTTGTAATTAACAGAAAAGTCACAGACTTCAGACAGCTACAGCTAATTACAGCAACTGAATGTACAAGCCAAAGAGCTGTGAGTTTGCAAACCCCTGAAGAAACGCTTGGACTTCAGCATGTCAGATGGTCCAGATAATCCATTCATGCAAGTTAGAAACATGCCCAAGTATTATACAGGACTGGGAACAAGTAAATCCATCATTTCATTTTGGGATAAATGCAAATAAATTTCAGATCCTTCACAAATATCTCACACTGCAGAAAAGTTACTCTGTCGATTGTCTGCTTCAAACCTTCAGGTCCAAACTATATAGAATTGCACTCAATATTAGTTTTATTCTACATTTACTATGCCTTGTAAGAAATGTGTTACACATGCATCAACTGAAAACAGGAAAGTAAGTTAGGAATTTGCAAAAAAAATTTGCCTTTTTCTTTTTGGGTGGCAAGCACAAGATCTGCAATGCCTTATTGAAACATCAAGGCAGTAAACACTGAAAATGCAAAAAAGTAGGAAGTTTTCCATCAAATTTACTTCTTGCGATATGAACCCAGAAGAAGAATTTAACCTGCTGAACATTCCAATTATTTCCTCATGCTCAGAGAAGCATTGCTTAGTGCAGCAAGATGTAGTTCTCCTTTGCACAGCTACTTGTAGAAGAAATGTTTTATTAAAGGAACGTTCAAAGTGACAGGGTCAGTATGCACAACTTCCACTTCTTTTGTATGCTTTTCTAAATGTCAAATCAAAACACGGCAATGCTATTAAATACACTGGTAACCACTGTTTTATTAAAACTGCCTTATAAATCACACTATAGCTAATTAATCTAATTAACAGTCCTATGTCCCAGATACATTACAGGAACAGATCAAATCAATCCAGTCTTGAAGAAACCACTAATATGTCTCAGACACCAATCCTGGATTTGTTGAACATTCATTGAATATCGACCTGCTGTGAAAATATTACTATACCTGCTGCTTTTATGGGACTGGATTTTGCTTGCCTTTTTTTCCCTTTAAAAAAGAATAGGAACACAGAAGTCAATGCTATAAACCAAAGATATTTTTCTAGCAGCTTAGCATTTCAAAGATAAACAATTAAGCTGAAACACTTATAAGTTTTAAGATTCACAGGTTGAAAATTTGGTGTTTTTCTGCTATGTATCTTTTTCATCTGTCCAAATTAAAACACTGGTACACAAATAAAACCACACTAAGTCCCTTGAAACTCAGGCTGAAAAGTATCACATTTTCAGAAGGTAAATAAAGAGAACATTGAAGCAGAGCAGGGTTTCTAATGAGTTAATGTAAAAAAACCTCATGCAAAAGCAATCCGCATCAAAGCTAGCAGGCAATACCCTGACAGTCATCCATCAAACCAAAAGTCCCCTTAATAAATGCCAATTATAGGGCAAATATGCACAAACGCGGATAGCATAAGCCATGGGATCATTTCCTTCCAAGAAAATTAGTGACCAACAAAACACCCATGCAGCCTGCCCTACAGCAACACTCACTCCTGACCGGAATACTAACTACTATTATTATTTCACTCCCTTTTACTTTATTTTGTACTTTTGCAAGAATTCAGAGCCACACAGAATTTTGTTTGGGGTTATACAAATTCCTTCGCAATTTGAATAGAAGTCTAACATAACTTTTTAAAAGCCATGACATGCCTATAATGTATACAGAGTCTCTGACTTCCGCCGTAAGCGAGCCTTTTTCCTAACTTAATCATACTCAAATTTCACCCCTTTTAAAGATCCTGATTCAAAAATGCTCACTCATTCTCCACAGTCCACAAATTTATACCATCTCTTCCTGTGGTATTATATGTGCATAAATTAAAAAAGAATGGTCTTGTATAAGGACTGAAAACAGAACATTCCAAGTCCCCATCCCCCAGATCTAACTTCAACTTATCAAGGAAATGTTTGATACAAATACACATTCTTATAAAATTATTGTTTTGTGTATGAATAGGATGTGTCAAATTTGAGCAGAATTACGTCACCCAAAATATTAAAAATGAGTTGTACAGCATGCTGAAGTCAAACAATAATAAAAGCTTCTCTGCTGTTACATTTGTATAGCCTCTGATTCATTTTATCCCCTTTTGCTAACACCTTCTGCATATCATACCTGACCAATATTTTTGGTCTCCCAAAAGCAGATTTTTTAGATTTATTGTATCTGATATACAGTAAACAGAAAAGTAGCATGTTTTGTCATATGGAGTGTCAGAGGTAATAGCTGAGAATTAAGATAAAAACATAACACTGATGAGACAAAGACGCTTTGAAAGAAATATTTAATACTAGTTTGATGTCATAGAGAATTATTTTTTCATCTGAAATGATTCACATTGCTATATTCATAGAAACAGACTAGAAAATGCAACATTAGTCCTAGTCTGATGTCTTATCTAATTGACCTTTAAAGTGACATCTTCCATCACACAGACTAACCTGTGCTATATTCATTTATTTCCATCTTACCTAAAATTATGATGAATGGTTTGAGCTCTATTCAATTATTGAAAATGTGCAAAGAAACAGAAACAATGAAACTGGCAAAGTGCTCTGCATTCTTAGGAACAATTTAGGCTAATTAGCATCAACTTCTCCCCCATTCATCATACCCCTTTAGAAATATAAACAAACTGTCAGCTCTAACCTAACAAACAGATCACTGAGCTACTTAACACAAATTATTCTTACATGAAAAGCTCCTTCTCAGGCAATATTCTCCTCTAGGGCATCTGGGAAGTTGAGCTATTAAAATTGAAGACATATGTTTCAGTCAAATTTAACTCCCAGATTGTACTGATCGCTGTTGTGACAGTTTTCCATCAGCATGCTGCTGCTGGCAAAGTCCTGCGTATTTTAAACAAAGCAATGCAACAATAGACTTCAATGATGCATGTTCATTTTGTAGAATATCAATACCATCCAATTAGCACCCTACACCTAGAAATGGAGCTACTTAAAATTATTGCTTAGGTAGAACTTGAATCTCAGATTTCATTTGGGGTTTCTTTTAGAATTACACGTTCTGTATGTTCCTGTGAACTTGCAGAAGGCAGCTATGCCGCTGTCAGCTATGACAATAGTTTAAATCAAGATGCAAATGTGATGCTCTGAAAAGGCCATAGAGGGGAGTGCTGCTGTCACTCCTGGGTTTTAACTCAAACTCCTCCACAGATGCCATAAACAAAGGGACAGCTCTAAGGTAAAGGAAAACAAGAATGTTTCCAGAGCTGAATACTTCCTGAACACAGTAAGCCATGTGCTACTTTGGAAGTCAAAATGATAATGAAATATACTTCCTTTCCTTTCTTCAAAATGCAAAAGGAACTAAATTTGTCTGCAACTCCATATCTGACTAAAAGGCTTTTGTGCTAAAGCTAAGACTTTTTAATCAGTTTGTTAATATACTCATTATCTGGTAAAAGGAAGAAGTTAACACTGGCTGGGACTTTCTTGTCTCACGGGCATTTGAGATTTTGCACATATATAAGGATATGTCTTTTCCAGTAAGGACTTCAAAACTGGGGAATATTCTCCACTATTTTTTAGAACAAATATAATTTGGAAATTCCAGAGATATCAGAAATAATCAGTGTTGAGAAATTATTTATTGAATTGTATTTCTTTTCAATCTATAAGTAAATTTCTACTTATTGTCTTGGTTCCCTTTAAACAGCAAAATATATAAAAAGAATTTCATGGATTAAAGGTTAAGAATTTCCCATCCTTTCTCCTTTGATTTTCTCTCATTTCTCTGCTTTGCTATTTCATTCTGGCTCTAAATTTGTCTTGGAAGAAATACTTGTGCATGTCATAGCTTGCCTTTTTTTTCACCCCTCTTTCTTGTGAGGAAGGTAAAGAAGCCAAGCAGTATCATCATGGTTGCCTATTTGCACAAAAAGGTGTTGTCTGAATTTAATTTTCTTTCATCCTTAGGTGAGAGGAGGAAGGAGGATCATCTAACTTCCTGATTTCCTCACTGCTGGTTGCACATATATTTTCCCCTTGGATACAGAACTTCCAAGGCCTGGAGTATATAACAGGGTTGGAGCTAGAAGGTCCCCAAACACCTCTGTGGTGATGAATTTCTTACCAGCAACAGATATGCTGAGTGAAAACAGTGCATGTGTGTCTTCTTGCTTCTGAAGAAAAGGATCTTGCATTATGACATGACAGCCACCTCAAAAAGCATTTTAAACATTAGTGCTGACCAGAAAGTCTGATACTAGAAGTGTTAGGCAAACAGATTGGTAAGACTTGAAAGTGAGCACCTAATCAATGGCTCTTGCCCATCTTCTCTGAAATGATCTCGCAGTTATGGGCTTTATTGATCCAGAGAAGTGGTGATGTAGTTCATGTTTATTAAGAGAGAATGAAGAGAAGTTTTACAGAAGACAGACTAAAAACCTGTTTCAGACATCATGAACATGAATTGATACCTCACAGTAAAAGGTAAGATTTTAAGCAAGACAGAAACACTTGAAGTCTGAAGTAAAGAGATACAAGTCACAAAGAACAGAAACAATACTTAAACCCATGTTCGTAGATTAGACTGCTTGAAAGCTAGCTTCAGATATAAGAAGAAACCTGCATTTCTTCACACTAGAAGACAAAAAATGCCAGAGAAAAATCTGAAAGGTGACCTCACACAAACCAGGGGAAATTAAGGATTCAGGACAAGGGAAAATTCTGACAAGTCAAGAAAGATGGAGTACTGCTTCAGCAACTTCATTAGGAACAGGATATTAAAAGGCTTGGCTTAAGATGAATCATTCTTATTCATTTTTCAGCTAACCAACAAAAGAAGTAACTCAATCTCATCAAATATATCAACCCAAAGAAAACGTATATTAATGAAAACTGACCTCTAACTTACAACACTGAAGTACAGTGTTTTAGGATTGTATTCAATTCCTATACCTTTCTAGTGTTGTTTTGAAAAATCCACTTCAAGAAAACATGAATGACTCTACTCTAGAAACAATGTCATGAAATTATATTCAAAAGGACAGAGCAGCACTGAACACTTGCAGGGCATTAGAGCAGGAACTGGAGGTACATTACAGACACAGCAAGGAGAATGTCCCTACAAAATCAGTAGTTTTCCCTCAGTTATGAAAAAGAATTTTCATAGGTGGGGTTGTTTTTGATTTGCTTTTTTTTTTTGTACAGGACAGTCTCAGAAGGTATAAACCACCAGCTCTTTTTGCTACATTGTTGAAAGAACACATGGGATATGGGTATGCTACCTAAATATGGAGCTGCATATTTCAGTTGGCTTATTTTTTCTCTTGGTTCAGCCATTAAAAAATATTTTTTTTCATATATGCATCTAAAGAGCATCTAACGAATACACAGATTTCATCTCAATTTCAACTGTTCTCTCAACAGCAACAAATCTGTCCTAATTTTTAAGAAGCTGTATTCTGTGAACACGACTACCTTAGAGACAAATAAAATAAATACTAATCCACATCTGTGGAAATTGCTTCCAAGCTGGCATCAGACTTTCATTGAGCTATGCTGAAGGCCAGAAAAAGTTGCACACTGTATTTTTACCATTACGTAATATAGATCAAATGTGCACCATTCAAGAATTAGTTCATTATTCACACTGAGCTGCTCTCACATGGCTGTTATTTAATTTTTTTTCTTTAATTTTCAAGTGTTTTCTGTTGCTTCAGAGATGTTTTCTTCCTGGTTGCAGTCTCTTTTTAAGGCATAGCAACAAGTAATAGAAGCAGACAGGAAGTAGGGGTGGTTGTTCTCCAGAGGATGATTAAGCAAGTCAGCACAAATTCCCTGAAGTTCCCACAAACAGGCTCTTATGTAACAACATATGTTTTCAAAGACATTTTCTCTGAGCAGTGGAGAGTCTTCATGGGAAAAATATATGCTAGCTTCATAATAAACACTGTGGAGCATGAAATAACTATAAAAGAAAGAAGACTATAAATGAAGTAAATGATTAGATACTGAAAATGCCACAGCAACTGATTCTCATTTACATTTCTCCAGATTAACCTCGGCCAATAAAGTATCCAGGTCCTTGAGTCCCTTGCTTACACAAACAAAACATATTATGTGTTCCTTGGAACATCACCGGTAATGCTCTGGGATGAGTCCAGATAATAGTTTTAATGCAAGTAGTCCAGACAACTTCAGTAGACTTTTTTCTGTGAAGAAAGCAGGATCCATCCTTTTCCTCTCACTTATGCACAGAGCAGAAATTCTTTAAACTAGATAAAACTTAAAAAAAAAATCCTCAACATCTACCTTGCATTAGACCATCCCAGTATATACTGTCTTTAGATTATTCAGTACAGCTGTGGAGTGGTTAAAGCCATTCAGCATTGTATAATTTTTATGCTTTAAAAAATGCATACACATTGAGATTTTTTGTCCTCTTTAATTTTAAAGAAAATTGACACATTTCATTACAAGAATTTTAAGCATATAGGAGTGGTTACTTATCTTCATGTGAGAAAAATATTTGACTAGCTAGAATTAGATATGAGGACAGACTACTATGTAGTCTGATTTTTCTACCAATAAATAAAAATTTTAGTACACAAATATCAAAAAAGTTAACAAACAACACAGTACAACAGATTAAGTTTTCAAGTTACTTACGATTTCACTGCCCATTTACAAAGATTTGATGTTGCAAAGGTAGAAAAACCAGGTCAACCAAAAATAGCAAAGTTAACTATGGTCTCTCAAAGCAGAGCCTCAAGCTGTGGTACAGCAGAACATCTTCTATGCTCTGAAAGTCTGCTACCAGCAAGTCTGATTCCTATGAACCGTACCATGCATTTTATTTTCACACTATGGAAAAAAGCTTAGCATTCTCTGTATTAGACACATTGCCCAGATGTACAAAATCACACATATCTTACCCTGCAAATCCTAAAATACATAAGTTAATTTTGACATAAACAGAACATCTAGTCACAAAAGGACTGGATGCTCTTAACATTTTATCTGACACTCCAGTCATATGTGGATTTTAGAGTTTTTTTCACATGTTGACCCAAGATATGGCAGAGACAGACAACACAGGGGCATGCCCAAACAAAGCAGTTATTTTCGCCTTTGCAAAACCTATATGGCTCCAATGGAGAAGTTCACTTTATCTCACCTTTCTCACAATGGCACTGAAGTGAAAAAATATAATTAAAATTCAATGATCTTCTCACACCCATGTGCTACATCTTCTCAATAGTCAAATATTTTGAAGAAATATACTTTTAATAATTTACTATTCCTGTTTATCTGGGGTTTCATTGTGTTGGTGCACACCTACGCTTGCATGGTTAAGAGTTGGAATTTACTTTGTGTGGTACCTAGAAAGTGAACTAAAAGTCATGTAACAGATCATTTTTCTGGTCAAATAGGATCATTCCTTCCATTCCATTCCATTCCATTCCATTCCATTCCATTCTTTTCTAGTGAGCTATCAAAGGACCCAGGTGATAAAGACTTTTTATCACTTCCTTCTTTCACAGCTTGCTGAACTCACTTCTTGAAAGTGATACCAAAAGTAATTTTTCAAGCACCATGTTTCATTTTCAGCTCTTCTTCCTACACATAAATGTTATTTTTACTCCATAACCAATTATTATTCATTACCAAACAATGCCTAAAACAGGCCTGATGAGGATTATCACAAAAGATATTAAAAGGTACTATAATTCATCAATTTCACTCTAAAAGTTTGAGCAAAATAAAAAACCAGCAAATGTTTGAGTCACTAGAGCAGAAGCCAACTACTGCTGTATCCCACTGTTCCGAGTATGATTTTGATCTCAGTTAAGTGACTTCAAGAAAGGGACACAATGAAATTCTCAAGTGAGAAATGGAGTGAACAACATGCAAGTTTCTTGATTTGAGCTACTCCTAATAATAAGAAGAGTCCACAAAGGCAAGAATTGTATCATGTATAAAAAATTAATTGCATCTTAACAACTTTAAAAAAATGAAAAAGTAAAAGAAGACTAGACTTTGAACTGGCCTAGGGAGGAAAACTGAGAAGACAACTGCTACTGATTAAAAAACAAAGCTTCAAAGATGCATATAAAAAAGACAAAAAGGCAAAAGACAAAAAAATTGCCCAGCCTTGGATGATAAGTCTAAAAGTATGGTAAGAGGGACTACTTGTTTCATTCAGTTGTGCACAATTTTGTTGTGCTTCTTTAATATACATCTTTTCTGAGAAGGGTAATTGCAAAGGGATCATAAAATCGATAAGCCAAGATATTTTACCATCATCTCCTAGATCTGCTTTAGTACATCCCCTAATATAGAACTCAGAATAAAAATTCAAATAAAAAAAAACCCTCAATTTTTTTCCCTCTTAATCCTAATGAGGAAATCCAGAGATGAAAATCTATGCCTTTCAGGTTGCATGAGCCTCTGAGGACAACAGATGGAAGCACTGTAGTTAACAGAAGCATCAGGAGAATCCTAAAAGCTGCCAGAGCATTCCTGCTCTTTGGTCAGGAACTGCAGACCTGCCAAAGACAGAGGTCAGGAGCAGAGAACTGACAACTTGTGCAAATGTTTTCCAGGCTATGGGAATCCTGATTCTCAGGGCACTTGAGCTCCCTAGTTGGACCTACGTAACTTGGAAAATGTTCTTTTTCCCTCTGCTAAATTTTGGAAAAGTCATGCATGCCAAAGCAGGCCTTAGGCCAGCTTCTGGACTAAAAATCACTTGGTTTTGCATTTTAAAAAGAAAACCTGAAGCTCAATGGGAGCAGGGAAGATGGGCTCAGCCAGGCTTATTTACAAATCCACCCCAGCTGATAGATGTTCTTTGGACAAAAGAAATTTCTGCTCTTGTGTTAAAGGGCTATCTAATGGACATGGAAGAAAAGGGGAGCCTTCCTGCCAACTTCACCTAAGTGCTGCATCACACCAAACTGGCAAATGATTCAGTGATTGTTCCTAAAATTTCAGACCCTATATTGGCACCAATGGACTCTTGCAGCTTTGTGTATCCAAAGGGAGACTGAGTAAATCCACAGTTTTTGCTTCTGAGCCTGTAAACTGGGTATTAATGGACTTTTACATGCATGTGGGGGTTCATTTAAGGGGTAATTGAAGCAGTTTAGGTGGTGAATGCTGGCTGAAAAATTGGTTAACCTAATACTATTAGTTAAGAATCACATAGCTACCTAGGAACTTTAGGTGCTTTTGGCACTAAGCATCAGCAAAAGGAAGATGCTGAAATTTGTGTTTTCAGATTAGGTTGACTGATGGATGAAGCAGTAGAGGGACTATAAGTAAACGTATCATATTTTGTCTCAGATATCTTTCTCATTTAAATTCTGTCATATAAGCAGGGGACTTAAAGCTTTAAAAAAAGCCCCTCAACAGCCCTGATATCCTTTATTTCCACATGATCCAATTAAGAAAACAGTTCCCAAAGTCACTAGAATACAAAATTACAGAGCACTGGCAGAAAAAAACAGTCTTGAAAAAATGGACAAATGCAGAGCTTCCAGTAAGCTGTCTTCACTACTTAAGTTTTTAATAATATGAAGACCTGAGACAGATTAAGTGGAAAACAACACTCTTGAAGCCTTAACTCTGAAATGGAAGTAATTATTGGCCTAAAAACACTAAAAGTGTCTGAGAAGAGCTGGGTCTTAATTTCTGCTCTTCTGTGGAGTATGTACCTCTCATCACCATGACTTAACATATTTTCTTCTGGAATTGTCACCTTGGCTAATTTAGTGGGCAGAGATCCAATTCACAGTTCTTTTGGTTTACATATTAGTCAAAGTGCAATTTTGAAAATGCCCATCAAAAGGAAAGATGCAACACACTTTACCATATGTTGCTTTACAGCCTATTTTAGTGACTACAGCAAGTCACTTGTTTCAGGATTTGCATCTAAGAACAGAAGGAAGTACCACTGAAATCTATATTTGACTCAGTTTGAGGTTACTGTTTTGTTTGAACTTTTTTTTTCAGCTATTAGCAGAGGAATGGACATTTATCCTGGTCTTAATATTGCTTTACTCACCAGGTCACCTATGACACTTTCAATGTCTGAAACTGCTGCTTTGAGACTAAATCTATAAAGAAGATGCTAAGAAATGCTGCATGCTATTGCATTTACAGTGAATTCTCTGCTTCATGTGTGCAACCCACACAGGGTTAGGTAGGATTTAAATCCTAAAGGTCTGTGGTCCTTAGACTCCATTTGTTTCAAGACAGTTTATATTTAGTATTTCAGCCAAACAGTTCTGGGTTCGTTGTTGTTTTTTGTTGTTTTTTTTTTTTTTTTTTTTTTTTAATGTATTTACAACTATCACATCCAGGCAGGTAAGTGTTAAAAGCAAGGAGAAAACAATAGGAGGTTAAAGTATGCAATGCAATAAGAATGTTTAGCATGTCCTGACACTCCAAGTCCCCCCCTCCACCGTTCAGGCATCTAATTGTTTGCTTTTCCTCCTACATACAATAATGAAGTGAACTACAATCAAAGTGTGATGACAAATGGTCCCAGGGTTTGCATTCTTTGGAATATATTGGCATTTGTAAACCAAAGAAGAAAGATAGATGTAATCAACCACCCTCTTATAAGAGAAGGATTTGGAAGAGTATGTTGGCAAAATCTTCAAACCACATTAAACCTTAATTTGAAAGCATGTTTGAAAGGAAGAAAGCAATGCCTCTAATACCAGTTTATTTGTATAACAACAACTAGAAACTGAACTTGCTAGACATATTTTGAAAGATGGAAACAATTAAAATGTATTAGTGATCTAAACAGGCACTGTATTTTAAAAGAAAAGAACTTTAAACAATCAAGGTTACACATATCCACATTTTGTTGACTAATCCTCACCTTCTCTTGATCTCCTAATATTTAGTACTTGTATTACATGGAAACATTGCATCTCTGCTTACAGAAATTCACAAGAGTTGTCTGTACATACTTTTGCCTGTGGAAAAAGAATGATACAGTATCATGAGAAAAACCCCATCAGCTGCAGGATGGCATATTTTATGCCTCCAGCATTAAAAATGGTCCAGCATTGGACCCTTCTATTAAAGAAACCAAACACATAGTGGCCAGGTCACACCATAACATCAAAGTAGTCTCTAAATAGTCAGCTCATATCACCAGTAAATAGAAATGGACAAAGTACACTGGGAGGAGACATTATATACATCTTCCTCTTTTCCCTTCTAGACAAGATACTACTAAAGGACTTAGTATGGGAGAAGACTTAGCAAGGAAATGAATAATCAAATATTATTTTAAATAGTTGAAAATATTTCATATTTAAGCTACAATAAGCCTTAAATTAGGGATTAACATAACCTGCATTTTTGCAGTCATGTTTGAAATGCAGTACTTCAAAAATCTGGACACTGACAACCCCTCCTTAAAAACAAGATAAAGTCATTCCAAAACCCAAAATAAACTCCTAAAACCAGAGGCATCTTCATATACTCACTTTTGACCTGCTGCAGTCTTACCAGGCCATCACAGACACATTGAAACTTCAGAAAATATTGTCATAACTTCATAACATGAATCTCCTTCTCCTTCTTTTGTATGCTTTGATGAGCATCAAAATTGTTGTCATTTATAAGCATCATCATTAGCACATAAGCGCACAATGAAACACACAGTTCATGCCCACAAGATACTATTTCTATCTTTCAGCATTCTTGCTGTTGCTCTTAGTCTTGATGATTTCATGTGCAGCAGAAACGTAGCTATAGAGAAGATAAAGAGTTGGAGATTTCCTGATTGATTTTTGATCTCTGTTTTATATGAGGCATGGTTCCAATTATTACCTTTGATGGGAAATTACTTTTAATTGCATATATAAATGTTTTAAGAGGTTGATTAATATTTAAAAACCAAAAAACCCCCACATCCAATGGTGTAATCAGTACATATCAATCACTACTTTAGACTCCAGAAAAAAAAAGAATCTATGTATCAGAATTTTCAAACAAGGTACAATAGAGGTAATGCTTTCCTAGTAGCAGAGTACTTGCATTTTAGGAACAAAATGGTGGTAATTACCCAATAGAAGACTTCAATAATTCATTAAATGTTAAATGGTAAAATACTGAAGAAAAAAAACCCAATAATCGTGCCAACTCTAAAAATAGCCATTGATACAGCGAGCGTCAAAGAGGGAATGTTTATGTCAGATACTAGGAAGAAGTTCCTTACTGTGAGAGTGTTGAGGCGCTGGAACAGGTTGTCTAGAGAAGTTGTGGCTGTCCCATCACTGGAAGCATTCAAGAGCCGTTTGAATGGGCGTCTCAGCAGCCCAGTCTAGTGGAAGGGACTAACCCTAACCCTAACCCTAACCCTAACCCTAACCCTAACCCTTCCAACTAAAACCTTTCTATGATTCTTCAACTTCAAACACACACAAGTAGTATCATACTATATCCTATAATAATTATATTGTAGTACTTGTCTGGAGCCAGTTTCCAGGAAATCCCTGCTTCAGAGGAAGGAAAAATGAAATAGGATTTCAACAGGCAACAGAGAATCAGGACTACAAAATGTAAATGTTCTCTTAAGTATCCATTTAAGGAAAAAATATCAGATAGCTCTGCAGTTGTAAATACAATCTCAGCCATTAGAGAAGAAAGGAGATAGAATATACAGAGCACAAATGTATCATACTTGGCCCCTATTCCAACCCTGTTTCACATATTTTTGTGGCAGCCATTCAAACATCTTAAGTATCAAAGATGTGACTCATAGGATAAAATATCTAAGTTCAGGCAGTAACACATTTGTATCTACTCAGGATTTAATAGGTGCTCAAATTTACTCATTTGCTACTGAATTCTAATAACTGGGTGAGCCACTAGGACGTATATTAACAGATGCACATTCTTGTTCAGAGTTAAGAATAGAAGCGTAGAGGGCAACCATCCAAGTGTAAAAGTATTACTGGAGAGGGAAGGAAAACTTAAGGAGGAAAACTAGAGGATTAAAAGTAAAAGCATGTCAGAATAGCAGAGGTATGTCATCTGTTAGTAAAACATTTAAGAAGCTTTTGCTTATATAGCTAACATTATAATACCTAACCAAAAAGCCAAGCCGCAAGTAGTCATTGACAGTCAGACTTCAAACTGCAGCGTGCAAGCAGATGCTGTGCAAGGTGATGGCATTGAGTGGGCACTGTGTCTACAGGTGCAGGACCACCAAGGCCAGCATCTGGCTGCTTTCCAAACACAAGGCTAAAGTTCCAGGTTTTCAGATGCAGTGTTCTGGCTCCATCAAGAACAAATTTACAATGTAGGTCTTTCAAACACAGAACTGGGGCTTTTTGAAGCCAGAAAATTTGTGCTCTGACACCCATAACATTAGTGACAATGTTTGAAAGTAATAGTTTCTATGAGTGTTTATGATATTTTCATAATTACTATGAATGCCTGTGAACTCCAGACTATGAATGGCTCAAAAGCCAATTTTCTTCCATTTTAATCTAGAGCTAACACAGGCAATATTCAATGCAAAAAAGTTACTTTTAATTTAAATATTTTTTAATCAAGTGATATATAACAGAACTTTCCATCTAATCCCATACTATCCTGCAAAAGTTAGAGACTCATCTTTAATTACTTCCAGTAGCTTCTTAATTTCAGTATTTTTTATCATAACACATAATTATCTTTTTGTTGAAAAGATTGTACATTGCACACCCCCCCGCATGGTTAGGCTTCTGTTTGAATACATGATCTCAGCAAAAATATAACAGCCTGAGCATCCCAGTAAGAAATTTGCTTTTGTCTCCAAAAAAGACAGCAGAGAAGCACAACACTGCCATCTCCACCTTAAATGCTGAAGTACAAGTATCACACACATAATCTAGTGAAAAGATTATAAAATATAGTGAACAAGAGCACATGTAAAGGATGCTAAAACTTTTGAGAGCAAATTAAGAGATCTACTATCAGGCAGAAAAAATAATTTTAATCAACCAATGCAGTATACCCGAAAACCATCAAACTCAACAGTCGCAAATCCAAAAGGTGGCAGAGTAAGCAAGCTCTCAGCCTGTCCTGTCTTGTCCATGACATCAGGTGACTGGTATCAGAGAGAAGGCATATCTGAAAGTGTCTTATGCCTTGTTTTATCTGTCAGTGTTCTGGATGTGCTGGCTCTTCTAGTGATGGACTTACATGCTGGGAAGCAGATGACAACTGACTCAACTGCCATAGATGCAGCTTGCTGGGGCTCTCCACCTCATGTACATTAAAGTGGGTTATACTCAGAGCAAAGTAAAATATGAAGCCTGATATACATTCCCCAGACCTTAACTCAGTTTAGTATACGTTCAGTGGCAAACCAGTATTACAAAGAAGAGTTTATTAAGGTTTCTTACAAAAAACTAAAAAAAAAAAAACCAAAAAACAAGCAAAAAAAAAAAAAAAACACCACCAAACCAAACCAACAAACAAACAAACAAAAAAAAAACATTAAAAAGAAAAAAAGAAGAGTAAAGCCTTCCTTCCCTCTTAATCCTCACACAAAGCTGAGCAAAGTCCTTTTTCCTGCTGTGGATTATTTGAATACGCATCTTCCTCTAATGGTATTTGTTAAAGCTTCAGGTTACCTGAAAAGCAGGTCCTACAAGGGAAAATATGGAAGGTGACAAACAGCTTCATTAGCTACCACAACTGAGCAAGCAAATTAAATTGGTGATGTGTGTTAAGCCGTGGGTGAAGTTCAGAAGCGGAAGTGCTCCTGGCACCCACTGCAGCCTGATCAAACAGGTGAGCAATCACACGAGCCTGCTGCTACCAGAACCATTACCTACTCTGTTGCCACTGTCTGGGAATCCCTGCCAGCTCCCACAGTTCAGGCAAATAAACTGACAGAAAACCATCCTATCAAAAGAAATTCAGTTTCTGCCACTTAAGCTCTTTGGATGAATTCCCTAAAAGGTCAACATCATTTCAAAGAGTTTGCTGGCACAATATGAACAGGCATAGATAAAATAGTACCACCTCTCTTCTTCATAGGTCAATGAGGAACATTGCAACAGAAGAATATACTGTCAACTTAAGTGCACCCAGAATCTGGGCACCAGATAGTGACACAAAAGCTACTGAGATGACAACTATGAGATGAGAAAGCAATTGAGATGATGAGAAAAACATTCTTGTAGGTAGCTTTTGGCTAAGGAAAAAAACAGGACTCATGAACTTTATCCCCATTAATAATACAAGTTAATTTTAAAAGTAAACAATAAATGGAAAATCTACAAAATATCAGACTGACAAGCACCCTATTTGGTGTTTTAGTTTTGAAAAGTGCTGGTATACAAACAGCACACAAGACTAATCTAGCCAAGGCATGGTTTGGACAGGAAATTTCCAGAAAACAAGGAAGTTCAACATACAGAAAGTTCATGTTTAGTACATAGGGAACTTTCTTCAAGAAACAGTCTAAAAAGCTTGGGAGTTTATTGCTTTAGGCATTAGAATGAGCAGAAGGAACTGAGAGAATATAGCTACTGGCTACAAAAGGTATAGGAAAAGCTTAGGGCCTTCAACTATTTACCTAGTTTGTAGATGTAGAAAAAAAGGAATACTTTAACTATATACACAAGGTGGTAATTTGGAGAAGATCATTGATGACAAATATTCTCCCCATCATCAGGTTCAATACCATCAAGGTTCTGGCAAGAACACAGAGGAAAACAAAGCACACAATTGTATGGTCAGTGCATCCTGCCACTTAGATCCTGCTTGGCACAGATCATGTTTTAGAAAAATATCTCAATCATCTCATCGTCCACGTACAAAGCACGGCCATCAAAGTTCTAGAAAAAGACAGATTTGCTGAACAGAAGCAAAGCAAAATAAATTTTACTTCCATTAAATAGAAACAGACCTGGAAGGATGTTAGGACTGTCAGACCACTGCCAGCCTTTATCCTTCAAAAAAGAGTGAAAAACACCAAACATTTGCTGGACACTAAACAATGGAAGGAAAATTATGCTCAATCCAGTCCCAGAAGACAGACTTCAGCCTCCAACTGGGAGCCAGCTGGAGATGACCAACATACAGGGGATGCAAATCTCAATAGAAAACAAGAGAAATTTAACAAGTCACAGGTATTATTGAAAGAATAACTTCTAAGGCAACCGGCGACAATTCCCTTACATCACATGTGATGAATTCACGATGAATTCACAATGAATTCCCTTACATCACAGTTTGAAAGTCTGGACTAGAAAATGAAGTCAAAACCAGCAAGCAACACTGTTAGTTAAGTATAAATAGGCTCAGACAGAAGACTGCTTAGGTTTTAGCCCACTTCGTACAATAAAATCAGGAGAGGTGGAGTCCATGAACTTGATGTCAGTGGAGACTACCATTTGTACACCAATCAGAAATAAACTATTTCCAGATATTCACCCCAGATCATTTCATAAAAGGCCAGTGAAGCCTGGTCCAAAGCACAATGGCATCAATTTGACTTTACATACCTAACTTGGGTAAAAGAAGTGAAATGCTATGAAGAATTTTGTTTAAGTTTGAGAATAGAAGTTTTAGAACAGGACAGAAAACATACATTGAGAACACTGCAGTCATGAAAGGAGTGATGGGAAAAGACACCAGTGGTACATCAGAAGAGCTCTCCTCCTTTCCTGCAGAAGTTTAAATTTGTTGGATGCAAAACTGTTGCATACACGACTCGAGAGTTATGAGTTTTCCAGATTTATGGAGGTCTTCTGTGCATCATACAGCAGTTATTACCAAACACATTACATCTGATCCAGGGGTACTTGACATTTTAGAAGTACAAATTCAGTTTGCTAGATTTTTCAGCTATGATCTCTACAGCCTGTTACAGAAATACTTTTTCCCCCCACAGATATAAACAGAGAATGTAAACTATAAGACAAATATAATTAATTAGCTATCACAAAAGCCATTTTATCCAGAGGTATTTATTTTAAATTACTTATTTTAAAGTTTTCCAATATTTTATCCAAATGTCCAAACACAGGTGGGGATATCAGTACACGTCTTGTGCAAGATTTCATAGAAACATAACCTAACAGATTATCTCAGATTTACAAGTAACTTAAAAAATAGCATTTTTTGTAGAGTTTGATTCAACTACTTGGGTGAGAGGGGATCTTAGGTAGCCAGCTAGACATCAGCTCAGGCACTGCAATGCTTAGAAAGCTGCTGCCCGACTTCAACTGGACACTTCAGAGAGTTCAAACCCACAGCCAGAAAAACAATTTGGCAACAAGTCTATTTCTTTATACATACAGTAGCCACCTGGCATTAGTAGTGAGCATGTTAACATGCTGGACTTCACAGGATACCTGATACAGATCTAGGACAGTTCAGAAGAGATTCAGGGAGTGAAAAACTTCATTGATTTCAGTGGAATTGGGATACTGATCAATCTCATGGTTCAGGTACCTACAGTTCCTCTAGAAATGAGGTATAAATTCCTCTGAAAGTACACATGAAAAGTTAATGTATTAGAGTCCAGAAAGAAAAACAGTAAACCCATTATTTCTCTTTTCAAAATACTTAACTGACCACCAGTTTTATACTTCATGTACCACTACACTCTCTCATGTTTGATCTGTACTATTTTACCATTTTGCAAAAAAATTATTTCAAGATTCAAAGACCTAGGAAGAGAGCAAGAATGAACAAAGCAATACCAAAAACAAACAAGAGCCCCCCAGTAAAAAAAAAAAAAAAACAAAACAACAAAAAAAACACTAAATCCCCCACCACCAACAAAAATTCAAACAAACTAACAAAATACCACAAAAACACCAAGTGAAAAAAACCCAAACTCTTGGAAGAGAGAACTCTTGGTTCTTTGGTTTCCTGTGCTAAGCCAAGGAAGCTCCAAATTCTTTCCCTGGACTCAAATCACCTAGGTCTGTTCTGAATTGTTCAGTGAGCAAGAAGCACCCAGGTTTTGCTTATACAGAAAGCAAGCAGTCCAAATCTTGCCCATAGTCAAAACTATTTATACTACAAACTCGAATATTGAAATGTTTACAAAACAATTAGCATACATATAAAGTATGTTCGATTTTTACAAACAGTTCAATCATCATACAAAATGTAATGCAGCAATTTGTTTCTCTCTCTGAATTTAATCTCTTAACCAGAATAGAGTTTGTAGTCAAAACAAAGACAAGGCAAGCTATCCCTAATTCCAGTTGCAGTAGATAAGGTTCCAGCCCTATTGTTGAAAAGGAATTTGTAGAACATTGTCTCTCTCTAAGTTTTTTAATTCTTCATAGACTTTCAAATAAGGTTCTAGGTGCAATTATAGATTAATTAAAATGTAGGAAATAAAGATTTAGATGTTAACAAGATTTAGATTGAACAGAAAAAGCCCAGTTTAGGACTGAGCTAATGATTGTGATACCATCTCTACTTGACAGCAGTGGTTTTCTCTCAAGGATGTTATCCTTATTCAGCACACAGAATGCAAACATGTCTGAGTAACAGAGCAGCATTTAGTCTTTAGGGTCCTTGCTACTTCTACAAAGGACTACAGGAAAGGGAAAAAAAATTATAATAAAAAGAGCACATTAAGGAAGTTAAAACAACCTCATCCTCCTTGCTCCCAGGGCTTTTTTCCCGGTTTCTCTACAAGTTACAAGCATAAAACTTTCATAGCATCCCAATAAAACTGTCTAACTCTCCTTGCAGGTGTCTCTCTTGAGGCACCAGAGAAGACTAATCACTCCTCAGCAACTGAACCAACTGAAGTCTTCAGGGAAAATACTCAAGTAGCATAAGGTAATTCATGCATAATAAAGGAAAAAAATAGTCAAATTTTGTATATATTACATGTGAAGATCATGAGTATTTAAAAAGAAAGCCATTATTTTTTCCACTCACTGAAAAACATACATTAAAAAAGGGAAAAGCCATTATGTAACAAAAGGCAAGATTACACTACACAAGCATAAAAGTTGTTGCCCAAGTTATTTCAGCCGAGTTCCAAGTACTCACGCTGCAAGACTAAGCAAGTGACAAGTGCAATTAACAGTGTTATGCATCAACTGATCAATAGTCTTTCAATACTTTTAAAGAACATTTCTGAGCTTAGAAAATCTATGTGTAGACAAATCTAACCACAACACTGTAAAACTGCTTTATCTGGAAAATTTTTACAATTTCATTCTATACTGCTCCTTATCTTCACACCAACAACTGACAAGTGACATTTTCAGAAGATTTTTAAAGGCTATCTCTTCCAATTTTATGACCACTCTTTGCTTCTTGGGAGTCTTAAGAAGATACTTTTCCATTTCTTTTCCAGAGTTATAATCTATATCCCAAATCTTAATTCAGGAAGAAAAGAAAAATTATTTCTGCTTACAGTAAATTCTGTCACATAGGTACTGCACATTCATTCATTAGGTTTTGATTAGATCCATGCTGTACAAAACAGTTACTGCCCATGATTAATGTACATTCATCTAATAGCAAAAAGACAGAATGAAAGCTCCTTTTTCAGGAATAGGATGAGATCTCCTTTCATTCCCCTTGTGAAACATGATTTTTATACCACTCTTGACCCAACAACCACTCCTACATGAAAGAAGAGGCTCCAAATACTGCAATTTCAGTTTTTCCCAGAAGAGGGCTACTCCAGTTCTAACGCAGCAGACCTCAGTGAGATTACAGAAAAATGCTGCATGTTCTGCCTAAACTTAGCAAGGTCCACTCTGCATAAAATACTTATCAGTTCTGCTGCCCACATCAGCCTTCCTAATCACAAATTACAGAGAATAATAAAAAATTCTGTCCCACAGAAACGTTCTCAAGATCTGGCCAGAGGTTATTTTGCAGGCTGAGTGCTAAGCATCTGAATAGTGATTTTGTGCAACACTTGCATCAGTCCACAAAGTATCCTGCCAGTGACAAGAATGCATCTCTTAGTACAATATTTCAGTTATAGTTAAAAATGGCAGAAATTCAGCAACTCAGTAACTTGCTTATTTAACTAAACACAATAAAAGCCAGTATATGTAAACTTCAAAAGACTGAGGATATTCATTTTTCCATCTGTAAATCAATACCTTCTCAATAGGTCAATATTGATAATTATGATGATGAAATATTGACGTTTTCAAAATGTTGTTTACTATCACATATATAGTCAAATATAGTCATCCACACTATCGGGTGCATCTTGAGAAGCTTTTACTTGTTCAAAACAAGAAAGTAGTAAAAACATTTGCAACTGTTATGGCCTATAATGCAGTCTTCAACTGATGCTGCATTTTAAGGTCTACCATAATCTTTACCAAGTTTTGAGGCAGCTATAAATGGCCTGGTAAATTTGGTTTTGAATCAATGAACTTTTAAAGAAATCTGTTTCCCATTTAGCTCTGCAACAAGACACAATATTTTCATTTGTAAACATGCTGTTTTATAATCAAACATTTTCTGCTTTTGACAGTTGCCTGAAATAAAATCTACTGAATCTAATAACTTACTTCAAAAATAAAGCAGTACCTTTTCAACATAAATCTTTCAATACTTTCTGCACTGCTCCACAATCTAACATATATGGAAAGATTTTAAGGAAAATTTAATCGAGTGTCCAAATATAACTTTACTATAAACATTAGGTCATCTAAACATCTGTCTCCAATATATCCCTAGGGATTTAAATCAAATGTCTGCTAAACATGTACAATCATTTTGAAAATAAATAACAGAACAAATTTAGTCTTGATTATGATTATCATGCTTTTTAAAAGGAAACATTTATTCTAATAAGAAAAGTCTGAACTAATTTAAACTTTATGGACATTAACTTAGAAGAGTTTCATACTCTAAATTAGACATTACTTTCCATTTATTCTAGTCTCTAATAACATTCATGGGTTTATACCTGCAGAAAGCCTACATGTTATCTTCCTCCCTTTTGCAAATGCTTAATCAATAAGCTTTATTTGTCATCATATTAAAAAGTGAAATTTTGCAGAAAAGATTGATTTGCTTTCTTTGTGTCATCTGGGATGGCCATCATCATATTTGAAAATAAGGAACAATATGCCAGTCAAAGCATATAGTATACTGATACTTATTTTCTTCACTGCTTAGAAAAAAAACACAAAGACTGTTGTAAGCAAGAACTGTCTCATTACCCAGTCAGCATTACAGTTTTGCCTTGTAAAATTTTTACTAAGAGGTATAATTAATAAGTGGTAGCCATGTTCCCCCTGCTTAATGTGACAGCCCCAATCCCCTTCAGAATCCTAATCCCATTTAGGAGAGGAGAATTAAGCACTTGTCTGCAAACACAGTACTTTCTTAAAAGTCACATTGCTTTGGCTCTGCAATAACCAGAGACTTGGAGATTAAATAATTCCTCTTCTTGATGATGAACTGATCCCAGGATGAACTAGTATAGCAACCCAGAGCGAATAGAGGCTACAAAGAATATGATGACAGAAGCACCTAAAACGGGCACCAGACACAATGGTTTGAATGTGCTGCATTAACAAAGCAAGCACTCTTGCTTTACACACTATTATGCAATTCTGACAGAATTAAGGTGTACACACAAGATTGTGCTGCCACTAGTCAGCATCAATAGCAACACAATGTCTTGAAAATGAATTCTTTTAAAAACCTATAAGGACCCTGACACTTTGTTTTCTACTTATTGCCATGAGGTTATGTTACGTACATGTGTACACCACCAGCCAGCATTGCAAACCTGCCTGTAGAGAACATACAGGTAACCAACCTAAAATCCCCGGTGTATCATCACAAATCTCAAGCATTCATAACTTCATGGCTCAGATCCAAAAATTCATCTAAAGATCAGGAGAACCATCTTTATAGTTTAGTTCTTAAAACATCTACAGTTCATCATTTCAGGATTTAATGTCAAAATACTGAGGATAAGATTTGGTTTTAAACTGAAATTATAATCAAACTTTCAAATTCAGAAATTAATCACATAGATCCACAAGCTGGAAGAGACATCAAATACCACAGAATCAGTAATGAAGAATTAAATTTTGTTTCTGTGTCTCTGATTATGGCAGTTAGAACCATTTTTTTTCACCATGCCCTTCATGTTTTACTGAGTTCAGTATGTTATCTGGAGCCAGCTGAGAAAACAAAGTTGAGGGATATTTACTACACATTCAAAATATATATTAATTTTGAAAATCAACCCTCTAACTAAATATTAAGAAACAAATATTAGTAATAGAAAAATAAGTAAACCTTAACCCTTTTGCAAAGCCACTCAGAATTGGGTCTAAGACAAAGCAAAATAAATAGTGCAAAATTTTTCCAAAACTGAAAGGGCTACTAAGACTCTCATTTGGTTTTGGGAGTGTTGCTCTTTGGGGGCACCAGCCATACATCTGCATACTTCAGTATAATAAAAACAGTAAAATGTCCAGGAAACTAGGATAACACACTGAACTGGGAAATGATTCATTGACTAAAAACTAAAAGATGACCCATAAACTGTGTTTACTGACAAAAATTGATGGATTGAAAATGATCCAGAGGGAAAACAAAAGCAGCTGTTAACAGTCTAGTTCAGTGATTGAAAAGCAGACCTAAAGGCCAGTTACTCCTGCGTTTCCTTCCCCACTGTATGGGTGGGACTTCTCAACAACATTCAGACTCTAGCAGTTATTTTCTCATCAGAAAACCACCACAGTAGACCACTGAAACATTAATTACCTGTTTCAGATGTTGGTGCAATGGTATCTAATTGTAATCATTCGCCAGGATAAGACATGCTGTAGAAAAAAATGGGAAGCACTTATCCTGTAACTACTCTACTTTGAACACATCCAAAACAGTTGATCTCTAGTATAGATTTTCTGTAGAGAAAATACTATCTTAAGATTGCTGATATTTAACACCTTTTTGCACAAATAATAATTAGACATCAGCAAGTGAGAGTTTCATATTATAAAAACCAATATTAATTTACTTTACCCTACAACAGGACCAGTGTTGGTTTCCACAAGCAGCAAATATCAATTAATCTCCTCCAAGGGGAAAAAATTTAATTGTATGTTTTCAAATCCAGTTGAAGAAGAGCCCATTTAAGGCCTTTATAATCAAGACTGAGATGCTTGAAAATACTTAAAAGCATCCCTATTATCCATATATTGCAATACTGATTTTCAAAACTTCCAGGTTCTACGAGTCACATCACTATCTGAAAAGGTTTTTTTTTCCCTTGTCTTTAGCCTTTTTACCTCTTTTCATTCCTACCTTCCCTAATCATAATACTTCAACCAGTCTGAAAAGGTCAATACAATCATTTTTCAGAGAGAATTTCAGTATCATAACAGATGAGTTCCTCCAGTCTCGAGGATATGATTTTGAGTGTCTCCCACCCTGCTAGCTTGAAATGGAAAAGCAGCAAATATAAAAAAGGAATGTTTACATGTGTAAGGACATCCAAGGTAATGTCACAGAAACTAAGTTACAGTTAAAGGAAAATTTGTAATATCATCACATAACAGGCAAAATGGCCAGATTTTATGCACAGAAATAACCAGAATCAGTTTTCATCTTCTGTTCTAGAACACTGCCACAGAAAACACATCTACTGTTATCAAAAGTCATGCTTTGTTGCTATATGTTAGAATTATATTCTTACTGCATAATAAACTTTTGTGTTACAACAATTTAACATGGATTTGAAGATATACATCAGTCACTAAGCATAACTGATGAAACAATAAACAGTAATGAAAAATTGTTCTTTATGTCAATATAATCTTGGCTCACAGAATCTGTAACAGCTTCAGAATTGCCTCTGCAGATAAAGCATTTTTTGCCTACAAATTTTACAACAGGCATGTTCCAGTATTAATTATTTTGACTACTTACATGCTTTTACATGTATAATACACTGTTCCACAATATTATTTAACTTTAAAATCTGACAAGAAAATTTCATAGCTTATTTTGAAGAAATGTGCATGTTTAAGCTTTTATGCTTTGCTGTAGGTCTCATGCCTGCAAATACTTGAAGGAAGTTAACAGAGGCTTACAGCAGTGTGTATGTAACACAGTAGTCTTTACTTTGGTTATAGATTGGCATTGAGAGCTTGATGACATTTCTGCAATATTGCATAAATTCTATGCTAAAATTAAAATAATCAAGACTCAAAATTCTCACTGTGGAAATCAGTAGTTATTTGCATATTGATTATAGCCCAAGTTTTTTATTTATATTGTATCTTAGCATTACAAACATCTATTGACCTTTACCAGTGAGATAGCACCACTTACAATTCTTGTGCTCAATTCAATGACAGTCTAATTCAGTGCCATTGGTTGTGAGGTACAGATATGGCATTTAGTGATCATTACTTATCAGCATTTATTGATCATTATTTATTTGACATCCTTAAGCTTTTTTTTCGCATATTGTCATTCAAAATTACATATGTTTATCTTCTTATCTGCAACAGCTTCAACATACATTTTTATCGCTCTGCCACAGGTAGGAAAAAAAGGCCAAAAAAACTAAAACACATTAGCATCTTATTATAGTATTGCACTGCCATCTTGTGGGCAGTAGATCGAATGAGAGCAAATAACTTCATTACTCTTTTCTGCGGGTGAAGTTGGTCGTTTGGACAGGTTTGTGTTTTTGTGGAGGGTAGAAGATAAGGGGTGAGGTTTTTGAGAAAAAACTTGTTACTCTAAAAACAACAGGGAATTGATAACCTTTCTGAACACCGTCAGGCTTACCATATACACATCTGAAGGATAAGTGCCTTATTACACCCAAAAAGGATTCTGTGCACAAAATGTTTTGTCCCCATTAGCTAACACGCCAGACTATATAAAGCTCAGCCAACTTCTCATTTTTCCCGGTGTATCCTATTTAGAACAAAGACTTGGAATTATGAGGTTGCTGCAGGATTCTCAAACCAAGTGAGTACCAGAGCAAGTCTGAAATTTAAGCCCCAGGTTCAACAAGCAGTTTAGTATGAGATGCATCTGAGTCCACCAACCAAAAAATTCTTCTTCTCAAGAGTTCCAGCTTCTACAGAAAGTACTGAGCATACTATAGGTGTCATAACATGTTAGAAATTATGAAGATTCTTAGTTTGTTTCTGTCACTGTTACATAAACATGTAAAATTTGCTTCATATCTTAACCCCCATATAAAAGCTATTACATTAAAATAAAATCTCCAAACTTAGCTTGAAACACTTTTAAGAGCTCCAAATGGCTGTTCATGAGTTTCTAGTATGCTGCAATGACTCAATCAAACGAGATCAGTTCACCCTAAACACCCTCTGGACAGAGACAGAGGTGAGGTCAATGACCGTGTGTCTAAGTGGAGGCCAGTGATGTGTGGCATCCCTCAGGGCTCTGTCTTGGGACCAGTGCTCTTCAGTGTCTTCCTCACTGACAGAGACAGTGAGACCTCTGCGCATATGCAGATGACATGAAGCTTAGTGGTGCAGTTGACACAACACAGGGACATGATCCATGGACCTGACAAATTTGATAGGGGGGCCTACAAATACCTTATGAAGTTCAAGAAATCCAAGTTCAAGGTGCTGCACCTGGATCAGGCAAGGAGAGACATGAGTAGATGCTGAGACAAGAAGTCATTGAGAACAGCCTTGCAAACAGGACTCGGCAATTCTTGTGGATGAAAAGCTGGACATGAACCAGCAATGTGCACTCGCAATCCAGAAGGCCAGCTTTTTCTGGGCTGCATCAAGAGCAGTGGGGGCAGGCCAAGGGAGCTGATTCTGCACCCCCGCTCTTGTGAGACCTCACCTGCAGTGCTGCATCCAGATCTGGAGTCTTCAGCACATGGACAAGAATGACATGGACCAGAAGGTCACAAAGATGATAGTGAGTGAAATATCTCTCCTACAAAGACAGGTTAAGAGAGCTGGAGTTGTTCAGCATGAAGAAGAGAAGGCTCCAGAGAGACCTTGCTGTGGCCTGCCAGTACCATAAAGGGTCTTATAAAAAGGAGGGAGAGGATCTTTTTATATGGACAGATAGTGAAAAGACAAGAGGCAATGGCTTTAAACTGAAAGAGGGAAGTTTTTGATTAAATGTTATGAAGAAATTCTTTACTCAGAGGATACTGAAGTGTTATAACAAGTTACTCAGACAGGTTGCGGATGCCCTACTCCTGGAACTGTTCAAGGCCAGGTGGGATAGGGCCCTAAGCAACCTGATCTGGTGAGTAGCATCTTTCTCCATGGCAGGAGGATTGGAACTAAATTATCTATAAGGTCCTTTTCAATCCAAACCGCTCTACAATTCCATGATTCTGCATTGCATTTTTCATTTGCTCCTTTTAAACTAAAGCTACATTGCAAGAGTATTGCTTCTTCAAATTACTTAACTGTCTGAAAATTTAGAGGAATTTTGCTAGCTGCCAGCTTTGCAAATTCAGCAAAATGTATGAAAGCTCATGAGGATTTCATTAGTTTCCACTAAAATTAAACAATGTTTTCTGTGGCAACCCAATAACAATTAATTCAGTTAGAAGTATACAAAGCAAACAGTCCAATCTCTTTTAGATTCAGATATTTTTAGAATTATCAGCTGGTAGAACAGGGGAGACTCAGAGACTGAAAATGTTACAGAACTAAAGTTTGAAATGCTATAGTAGGTGGGAAAATACACTGAAAAATTTCCACTGGGAATGGCTAACAAGGTAACTTCAGCTGGTTCATTCCACGGCATTCTGCATACCCTCAGTTGCTGGTCACTGCTCTGGTCTGCAGCACGCAGCTATATTCTACCATGTTAAAAATATCAGATTGCATGGTTTTGAATTGCTTAGGAGAACAAAGCCAATGATTCAACTACACTGGCTTCAAAATTAGCATCAGTTTCTTGGAACTTCCCTGGGGGCTCTTCCTTATTTCCAGCAACCCGCTGAAGTCAAACTGTCCCAAATACTGTACTCCCTCCTTTCCAAGTCTTAACATCCCAACTGTTTCTATGTCCTCCCAATTTCTACAAACATACTGGAGGAGGTTCTGGATATCTGATAGCTTACACACACTTAACCTTATTTTGGTCTTCTCTTACCCAAAGCTCACCATATTGCCAACTAAGCAACTCCTGTCCATATCTCCAAGTCCAAAACCAGGTTGGCAGGCTATTAATTTCTCAGACGAGGAGAGAAAATGTCTTCTAGTTGGTTGCTTCTAGTGCATTCCTTTGGAGTACTTTAACTTGTAGAATGTTTCCTTGAAATTATTTTTTTTGACTGCTTCCCATCCTTAGCTTTTTAATTTAAAGACTTCGCTAACATCTGAAATACCAAATCAAGGCAATGAAAGACACCAAGCATGTACTGTGGCCTCAGATAATATTTCAGCCTTTAGTGACTTCAGAGAAAGGGAGAAAGGAAGGTTTAAGCCCTTTAAAATTTTATGTTTTCAAGTCAAGAAAGTTACAATGTGTAGCTAAATGTAGTTGAAATGACCTCTGAGCATTAACTGATTATTTTAGTAATATGTGAATGCACATTGGATAGCTTAAAAGGAAGAAAAAAGCACCGAAGGAACCACGGAATACTCTTGCCAACTTTGATTCCCAGAAAACTGTCATAAAAATAAAAACAAGCGAGGGGGAGGGGAACAATGAGACAATTTTCCTGCTGTTTCAAATGCTTCCTGTACATCTATCATGCTCCCTCTCCCATTCATAGGGACCAAGTAACCCAAGGTGTTTCACAGAGTATGCTGGCTAGCATACCTTATAATGATTTTTGTCTGCCTAATACCTGTCGCAACAGGAAGACCAAACACTGGTTTTAATACTGTATCTGCATTTGACAGTCTTAGTTTGACAAGTGGCTTTCCTGCTTATAGATCTGGTTCAAAGAAGTTGCTGCTATCCAGGTTAATCAACTTTTCTACTCCTGAAATAAAACATCTCTCAAGAGAAAAGGTTTGGACTTTCAAAGGAGCTTAAGAGAATTAGACTCCCAAATCCTATTAGGTTTCAATGCAGCTGGAAACCTAACTCTTTAAAAAAAATTTAAATACTATTTTAAAAATTGAAGCTGAGAAGTACAGAGAGGCAGAAACCCTGCTGTTTCATGAAAATATGAAGAACAGGGGGAAAAAGAGATCAGCCTGAATTATCCATATGAAGTAACTGTTTTATTTTAAAGCTCATTTTGTTCTGACTTTTCCATATTCATTTTACAATAATTAATTCTGCAGTTCATGTTCATTTATTAAATGGAATTAGGCAAAGGACACACTGAATTTTCAGCAGAAAAGTACTTAAAGATTGGTTAAACATTACAGATCTGAAAAAAGTCATCTGTTTATCACTTAATAAATATATGAAATAAATTATTCAAAATTTTAACTTCAAAATTTAAAATGTTTATAAGTTATTTGTACATGTATGGAAGAAAGAGAGGTTATCATACAACTAAATATAAATTAAAATTTATTTATGTTACTTGTGGTTTTAGCTAATTGTTTCCCTCTGCAGTCTTTTGTTATTAAAAAACAAGAACACACCTGTATCAAACAGAGGCATCCTAAAATCTTCAGGATAACTATATGCAGCCACCTGCCTTCACTGTGCCATGGGTATCTGTGAAACTGTTTATGACATTTGCACTTAATCATTCAAACTGACTCAACAGCCTGTTACAAGTATGTCTTGACAAACTAATTTGGGTGTCACATAACATACAGTGCACTACTCAGTTCCTCTCTATGAAGAAAGAAATATCCATTGACTTTGTATTCAACACTATTGTTTTAACTTCTGCCTTTTGCATACAGGCAGGCAAAACAATGATTTTTTTGATCTTTGTGTTTTAGAGAAAAAATTCTTCTTGTGACTTGAACCCTGCATTGACTGAGCTTCTCAAATAACATTATGAAGAATTGCTATAAATCCAAGGAAATCAGAGGCTCCCAAGTTGTTCTTTTCACAATGATCCTTACAGTTTAGAGTTGATTTTCCATTTAATTTTTTTGCTATAAATTCCACACATGCCTTAGCTTACTAATTAACCACTGGAAAAAATGAGCATGCCTGCAGTTCCCTGTACTAGAAGGGCCTGAACTCACTAACAAAGTGTCCCAATTATGTTTCAATCAAAGTCCTTTTCCTCACTATTGTCATACACCCAGGCAAGCAAACAAAACCAAGTATTTTGAATTATGCTATTAACCTTCACTGAGGAATCTGAAAGATGGGATAAAAAATGCCAGCAGAAGTAACATAAGCCAAGACTGAGCAGGACATTGTTCATACTTAAAATTTCAATCACTCTCAGGAAGCAGAGCTTTCCATTTCACATGAAGTCAGATGTTGTAGATGTTGGTGAACTTAATGGGAAGAATGATGATGTTTGTCTTATTTTAGAAGGGTGAATGATTTCTTTATTATAATTATGCTATGATACATTAATATACTATATAAAAGATACTAAAAACTACATGTTATTTTCTTTAATTACCATATCTAACTAACTCACAACTCATGACCCTGTTCGCCAGAGTCCAGACACAGGTGGATCTGACTGGCCACCATGCCAAAACAATCCACCATGATTTAACTAAGCATTTGCTTTAGGTAAACAATTCTCCAAACACATTCTACAAGAGAAAAACAAGGAGCAGAAATAGAAATTGTTTTCTCTTTCACTTCTCTCTGTGTACCTTTATAAAAATCCTGAGAGAGAGAGAAATGTGCTGTCACAGTCAGATTTCAAGCCACATGAAAGCAGACGCACCCCTTGCCACAGACAAAGTATGCACGAGATCTGCCATGCTTGACTTTTACAGTTCAGTTACAGCAGAGAGCTGGTCAAGTTTAACTTCGCAATGCCTCTGACAGCTAGTGGTATGCTTATATATTTTCTCTTAAAACACTGAATACTTTCCTTTCTCCTTCTTCCAGCATGCCAGTATCTTCCATTTTATCAGTCCTGTAAATTAGGGGTCATGCATGATTTCTTTCTTTCTTTCTTTCTCTTCCCCTATCTTTATTAAGTCCATGAACAAGTCCTGTCATCTTCCACAAAGCATCAAAAAATCCCTTTCTTCCTGTTCTGCCAGCTTAGGTTTATCTCTAATAATTTTCCACTCAACCTAGCAGAATTACTTCTTATCAGATCCTTTTGCATCAGACATGCTGATACTAAATAACCTCTCATTTTACTTATGCAGGGAATATTTCTGACCCTTCGATTACACCTATTCGGCTGTGCCATTCATTCCCAACCACTTCAGTACTTTCCTACCATTACTTTGACAGAGTCCAACTCATAGTATCTTTCTTAGAAACCAGCTTAACTAAGACTAATTTATGTCTGTTTGGGGGTTGAGGGGTTTTTGGGGTGGTTTTTTTGAGGGGTTTTGTTTTGTTTTGATGGGGTTTTTTGTTTGGTTTGGTTTTTTGTGGGTTTTGGTTTGGTTTTGTTTGTTTGTTTGCTTGTTTGTTTGTTTTTATTGGTTGGTTTTCTTTCTTAATACCAGGCTGTGGTACAGATAGCAAAGTCACTCTAGGATGTCTGTGGCATTCAGTTGAGGCCAGGAAACAGAACAGAACACCTACAAGAGTCCTATGTCCTCCTGCAGAGTCAGCCAAAAGCAATATAGGGTGGTCGAAGTAATACTGGGAAACTAAGGTCAGGAAATAAACTCAATCCTTTTCTCCTTGCTTCCACCTTTTCCATGTTGTAGCTACACTTGCCTAAGAAATTTAACCTTTAGAATGAAGACCTCAAAACTCCAGCCTTTACCTTCTATTTTCTCTATAAATTAGCAGGAAAAAAACCACCATTGATTTTTAAGCATCTGTTAAGCAAGTTTTTGAGTTTCAGTCATTTCCCTCTAACACACTTTAGAGCTCCCATTTGAAAGACACATCTAAAAATACCCTGGTACAATTTTAATGTTGTTCAGACTTAGATAATAAATCACTACTGTTTTATTTCAAAACCAATTAATAGAAATTTCTGCACAATTTTAAGGCTAGTGACGCAGCTAAGGAACTTGCCTGCCTGACAGGACATTAAGCAAAAGGTTGCCAGCATCTTTAACATTATGTCTCTGGACTAGATACAAGAGGCCTCTCACATTATACGTTTTTTAGAAAGTGTGGCATGCAGATCAGTAGTCTCCTTGATAGTGGCATGCAGATCATTAGTCTCCTTGATAATTCTCTCATACTAATACAGATGCCTACCAGATTACCAAGTATTTTTCATTTATCTAAATCACAATTTTCTTACTGATGTGTTAGGCAACCTTTTCTTCTACAAAGAGAACCTGTAGCAAAAACAGGCTCCTGCCAGAGGATGGTAACATACTGCATTAGATCAATCTGAATCACTAAGGCACAGGCCAACTGCTAAGGGTAGATAAATCTGTCATCTTGCAAAACATCTGGTGGCAAAACATCTCAGTATCCCTTCAGGTATGACGAGTTTTCAACAGTCTAGGACAGAGTAAACCTTTCCATTCTCTCCTATAGAAAGATGGGGGTGGTACCAAGCAGAATCCAAAAAACCTTTAGAATTTCGAAAGCTGCAGAAAAGCTACATAAACAGTCATACAATACACTGGAAGGGCAGGGACAGCAGTCATACATTACACTGGGACACCAGACTTCTCCACTTCTGCTATGACATCTCTCATTGTCAAAGGATAAGGCTGAAAACAAAGGGCATACAGAGTCACTAGCACGAAAATAAACTGCTCAAATGTGTGTTGGTGGCAGGAATGCATAGAAGTGAATTTAGAGGTACAAGGGGAATTAGAGGGAATGGAAGACCAGCTCACATGTAGTGTCACGGCCACAAAGGTCTCAATCACAGGAGAATTTTTCTTGTGCACATTACACTGAAGCATTACATAAGACACGGCAACACTACCATGTAGCTCTTCTCTTTCATGTAAAACATAATATGACAAACAGCATATAGACCTCGGAAGAAACACTAAGGAACACTTAAAAACACACTACATAGTTGAATATTAACAGGATTTACATATGCAGACTGAAAGAGCAGGATACTGTGTTAAAATCCCCTCCACTGCAGGCCGACTTAAATATTTCAGTTTCACTGGGATTTAGGTAAAAACCTGAAGAAATTGACCAGCAACGCTTTCATTGCTAAACAGACGTGTACGATTTTGACGTTTGTAGTTTGCAGTACAAACAGACTACAAATGAATGAGTAATGTCGACATTCCTAAAAGTATTTCAAAAACGCCACAGAAACGCATTTCCACTGTAGCCCTGCATTGATTTCTCTGTAACTCAGCGACGAAGAGCGTCACGGGGAAGGCGTCTGAGCAGGGGAACCACGTTTTCAGTCCCGTATCCAGTCGCTGGAGGCGGATCCCCGCCGTGGACTCCCTCGAGCGCGGCTCTAGCCCTTCGGGCCCGCTGTGCTGCAGGTCACCGGCGGCTGCTGCCGTTGAAGGGGCCCGCCCGCCGCTCTTATCGCCCGAGGGGCTGCAGGGCGTGCGTGGCGCAGATACACCGCGGAGCCAGGGAGCGCCCCTTCACCCGCTGCCCCACCGGCGGGCCGAGCACCGTTACACAAGTTGCCCCGGGACCCCCGGGTTTTGGTCGCCTCCGGGGCCCGCCCGCGCCGCCCGGCGGGGGAGGAGCCGCCGCTCAGCCGGTGCGCTCCCCGCTGCCCGAGCAGCGCAGAGAGGGGGAGGCGGCGCGGCCGCCTGCGCTTTAAGTTGGCGGAGCGCCGGCGGGGGACGGGCAGACCTTTCCCTCCCACGAGGAACGCGCACACTCACCCGCCGAGCCTCCGGCGACGACTTGGTGAGAGGCCTCCTGCAGAAAGCCCCGGGGCTGCCGAGCCATCCTTACCCGCGCCGCGGCGGCGACGAGAGGGAGCCGGCGCCTGGAGAGCGGCTGCGAGCCGGGGCCGAGTCCGCGCTGGGTGGGTGGGGAAGAGCCTGCGGGGCCGCGGTTATCTACGGGCGGGAGGGCGAGCCGCGAACGCCGGGGGCGGGGGCGCCGGATTGCGGCCCCGCGGCGGCCTTTGGCAGCCGGCTCCTGGCAGAGGGCGGTCCCGGGCACGGCACGGACTCGTAGCTACGGGCGATCGCTTCTAGCCGGAAAGCGGCAGCCTCTCTCTCTTAGGTCAGAGCCGGGACGGCCGGCGCTGCGATCGCCCAGGCTGGGGCGGGGAAGCGAGGCTGTGGCACTGTCAGCGGGTCGGCGGGGGACGGCAGGAGATCGCCTGCTCTGGCTCGGGCCGTACACTCCCGCCTCGGGGCTGGTGCTATACAGCGCACATCCTGCTTCCCCATCGCTGCTGGGACCCAGCTAACACCCCCACATCCTCTGCTCCTCAACTTCTAGGAAGGGTCGGTGGTGCCGCTGGGCTCACAGGCTGTCTTTTTGAAGCCTACTGTCCTTTTAAAACCCTTAGTCTAAAGGTTTGATGTTTAAAGGACGCGGGTATTTTGCCACTTGGAGAGTAACTATTACATGTATTACATGGACCTGTGGGCCCATCTTAGTAAACAAAACGGTGACAGGGCACGGGCTGGAATGGTGGGACATAGCGCCATTGCCGACAGCCCCCAGCACTGCTTTCGGCAAGGGCAATGTCTGCTTTTCCAGGAGATGCCCGAGTAAAACGTAGGGGACAGCATGGGCTCATCCCAGAGGTAGAACCATTCAAGGGCAAGACGGTTCATAGGGCTGTTCTGATACATAAGTTTGCTGAGTGCCTGCGAGTGTTTTGTGATAATTTAGCCACAAATGTTGCTCACTGACTAGAGGTTCCAGCCTTGAAAGGAAATGTAGCTTTTTGTAACGTAGAACAAAGATTAGAGGAAAACAACGGGTTTATTGATACTGAAAAGGATGGGAACGTAGGAAATATACAGAGAAGTGTTAATAAAATGTTAAAAGACCGAGACCCTAATTGCAAAAAGGAATAATAGGTATAGCAGTTTTATCACTTGAATGCATCAGCAAGTAAACTATAACATGGATTTTTGATCTATATAGAAGCTGAGTGCGGATTGCTGTGGGAACACAGAATAACTCCCTTAAATCAATAAAACTTGAATGTGCTGACCTTTAAGTAATTAAAATCTCAACTTCAATGTTTCATTAGCATTTGCCTTAGTTCCCTTGGTTTGGCTCCTTGATAATGCTGCTCAATAAATACTCCTGGATTATCAAGTCTCTGGTGTTCCCTATCATCAAAAAGCAGATGCTGAAGCATCACCACTTTTTTGTTCCAGAGATGTAGGTCTCCTTGTGCAATGTTCTCTCGAGTACAAATATCAAATCCAATATTAAGGTGGACTTTGCTACAGTATTTCAACAGCAAAGAGAATTTGGAGTCAGAGTGCAGAAACTGGTCAGATAGATTTGTTTTCTGCATGTGTCCCTGCATCAAAGAGAATAACAGTCAGAATGTATGTAAGTTACATAGATGTTCACAGAGTAGCATAACACCTGCTCCTTTAAAAAAACAAACAACCTCTGCTATTGTTAGGAAACTATTAAGGTTGTTTCACGGTATTCAAACTCCAAATCTATGCCCCCTAATTCAATTCCCCAACTGGAAGTCTCTTTGGCACATCTCCCTTATTTTCCATCCATCCCTCCCTCCTCCCCCACAAAGGGCAACCTTCCCACTGTGCAGGTTTCCTAAAGCACTTCTAGGCTTAATCCTATTTCCATATGGCCTCTTCTGAAACCAGTACATGAGCGCCACTCCATTCTTTTCCTCGATATCCCTGGCGGGGTTTGTCTCTCCATTTGTCCTTACTGCGTCCCTTAGTAGGGAATTCCGTCCATCCTGGGCAGCACCCCTGCGCTAACACCCGAGAAGGAAACCACAACTTTCTGTGCGGGGGCAGGACGGGCAGGAGAGACCCGCAGAGCAGCGGCCCGCCCGGCCCTGGCCCCGCCGCCTCTCCCTCCCGCGGGGCGGCAGCACGCCGCGCCCGGCCCCGCCGCCTCGCCCCGCCCCCGGGCCGCGGCCCCGCCGCTGCGCGCTCCCGAGGGCGGCGGGCGCGCGCGCCCCTCCCCCAGTCCGCCCGCGGCTTTGTTGCGGAGGCGGCGGCATGGCCGGAGCGCGCAGGTAACGGGGCCGTGGGGCCGGGGCCGGGCCGCTCCGCGGCGCTCGGGTTGGAACTCGCCCCATCCTCTGCGGCGGGGCTCGGCGGCGGCGGCGCGTCCCGCCGAGACGGTGTTAGGTCGGGCCGCTCTGCCCCCAGCGCCTCCCCGCGGGCAAGCGGCCCTGCCGGGTCTCCTCCGCCCCCGGGACCGAGCCGCCGGGCCCCTGCGCCACTGACTGGCTGCATGTGCCGTGACAGCCCCTTGGCTGGGTTAATGTTACCTCCCCGTGGCCGCCGGATGACCCGCTTGCCCGACTTACCGCTCGCTCCGCAGCTGGAGATGGGGGAAGCAAGTTTGCCGCGCGGGGATGCGCGGTTTGGAGTCCCAGAGGCTGCGGCTGTGCGGGAAAGGAAGGGGCGGACGGGCTGCCGCCTCCCGGGAGAGGGGCAGCGCTGGGAAGGGGACCAGAAAAGTCCGAGATGAAACCTGCCCCGAACAAATTCAGGGGGTCGGTTCTGAACCTTTAGTGTCAGATGAGAACAAGCTGTGGAAGATGCTCAGCATTGTAGTAATACATTAAAAAACAGGAAAAAACTGCACCAAAAGAACTTGCCAAAATAAAGTTTGTGCTTTTTTTTTAATATTTATGACTTAAAGCTGCTTAGGAAATCCCAATGAGCTGTATACCTCAGCTCCTGTTGTAATTCTTGCAAATCAGAATTCTTGATGATGATCTGAGGGTCTATTTCTTCTGAGGAAAAAGGCTATGATTTCTCAGTGTGAAGAGTTTGGGAGAAAAACATTCAGTAAATGTACCCAAAGGACTCTTTAACCTGAGACAGCACACCTTCCGATGTTTGTCCGTGGAAAAACTACAGCTGGGTCTAGGTACAACTTCAAGGGGTTAAGGTGACTGGAGCTGGGTTGCTGTAGGAGTTTGTTCAGCCCGAGTTTGGGAATTCAGAGTGTCCTGCAGCACTGTAGTGGCTTTTGAATATTCCAGCAAGCTCTAACTCCAGTTAGAACAGTCTTAAATTGCAGTGCTTTAGCTGTGGAAGAAAAATCGGTTAACCACAGCAATGTGCTTTCTGGCTCAGAAGATCTCAGAGCTGCAATGTTGTGGTTTGGGTTTATTTAGTCAGTTGTTTTATTAAAGTTAGTTAGGTTTGTTCCTTGTACTCCCCCATTTTTCCCCTCACAGTGGTTTGTCCTAAGTTGTTCACCCCGAGATTTCCCGCCACTTTGATCCCCAGGTACCTGTCAGTCTTCTCACTTCTCCCTGTTTTCTCCTTATTTGGTCCCATCAGTCTGGGTTTGTTCTTTCCCTGTTGGTTGTCAATCCTGTTTCTCGTTTGCCCCCGTTGGGCGAGACAGGTTTACACCCCTGTCCACTCACTCCCTATTTAATCTGCTGCCATCCTTTGTTTCTTCTGCATTTGGCTCTGCACCCACCCTGAGAGCACTTTGTTCCTGCTCCTGTGGGAATAAAGACTCTTTGGGCTCACATACAAGTGTCCTTCTCTCGTCTCTTCATCTCCTCTCAGCATGTGAAGCTACCAAAGCTGCGTAACCCACGCCGCAGCACTCAGCACTGCCATGTTGGCAGACGCCATTCCCCTGGAGTGCCCACACACGTGGCGGCCACCCGGCCTCACACGGGCGGTGCTAGCCGGCGCATCTCGACTGCTTGAGGTTGTGGCAGGTAGCTGCCACAGGCGGCACCCAATGCAAGGCATTCCTGAGTCACAGAGAGATGCCGCCGAGCTGTAGCGGACACCGCCGTCTCCGCATGGAAGTGCCCCATGCCGAACTGAAATTTAGAGCATCGGCTCTATGGAATACAGTCAGTGATAGCACCATCGCCCTCGAGGGAGCACGCAGATTTTTGTCCTGCAGTGCTCAGGAGGGAGGAAGGCATAACTTCTCACCGGTCACAGACGACTACGGGAAGTCGCCTTCGAGAGTGAGGACCCTCGCCGCAGTTTTATTTCCGAAGCACGCCCGTTGGGTAAGTTTCCGGCGGCTGAGACGGACCCGGCCGGGGCTTCCCTCAGTGGGTGTGGGCTGGCCACGCTCCCGAGGGTAGGGGACACGCTGTGCACAGTGTGAGTGGTCCACCACTGGCGACTTTTGTCCTTTTTCCTTTTTATTTGTTCTTTTCCTGCGGCGAGTGGGTGGGATCGCGTGAGTGAATAGCATGGGAGCCACGCTGTCCACTCACCAGAGAGAACTTTATATTCAAGTTAAAGAAATCCTAAGAGAGGGCTGTAAGTGTTGGAAGGGGGGTGAAGGTGTTCCTAAAGGTTTGGTTAAGAATTTTGTCCGATGGTTGTTTTTTACCTTTCCAGGAATCTCAGCAGAGGATGTTAGAAAAAAGGAGTTTTGGAAGGGAGTTGGCGCGAGATTAACAGAGGGAATCAAACGTGAAAATCCCTCCGTCAAGGATAGTTTTATGAAGCTGTTTGTGTTGATTTGGGAAGTAGTTAAAAGAGAAGGCGTACGAGACGCGAACAGGGAGGGGGCTGAAGTGCAACCATCGGGCAAATCCCCAGTTTTCCCTAAACCCGTTTCCCTACCCACCTCTCCTTCCCTCTCTTCCCCTAGACCAGGTGGGCAGGGGGGAGCAATCCACCAGTCGCAGGTGCAGGGCAGCTCCCAGAACGTGGATTGTGCTCCTGGCTCCCCCAAGTCCCCCTGGTACCCTCGCCCTGATGGCGCTGGCCATGCGGTCAGAGACCTTATCCCTAACCCTCACTCCAATCCCTCTTTCCCAGTTATAAATCCTGGTTTCGGTGCAGCCCAATGCAGTTCTGTTCCCCTGAACCCTGTCCTTTGTTCCCCCAAAGAGGCGCCGCCGCTGCGCTGGTGCGAAATGGTGCCGGCTTTGTCTCAACAAAATGGAGGCCAGGTATTTGCCAACGTTTCTCCTTCCCCTAATCCCTTTGTTGCCTTTCCCGCCTTTGCACCAAACTCCTCCTCCTTCCCTGTTGACGTGGGTGCCGCCCCTTCTGGTAATCGTGTTGCTCCCCCTCCCTCTGCTCCTCCTCTTGCGGGCGTTCCCTCCGGTCCTCTTCATTTTCCCACGGCCTCACCATCGGCACTGCCCCCTCAGACCACTGAGGTCTCTGTCGGCTCTGCCCCTCAGCCTCATGGTTTGGACAGCCCCCTTCCTGTTTCCCACGCCCCACCTTCAGGTTCCCATGGTCCCGGGGGATCCGGGAGGGGCTGTTGGGGGGGCAGCAGGAACGGGCTTGTGTGGTAAATCAGCTGTTTTTAGATCTGGTCTCCTATAGCACGGAAAGGGAAAACCCTAGATGGGGACCCCTTTCCTACAAGTCCATAAAAGAGATCTGCAAGACGCAAAGAGATTTCGGCTCAAAAAGTCCCTTTTTCAGGAGCATTTTACCAGCAACTCTTACATCAAAAATATTGGTCCCTGCAGACCTTAAGCGCCTGTTTAATTGCTTGCTCCCCCCATCAAAATACAAATTACGGGAAAGAAAGTGGAAGAGATTGGCAGGGGATCTCCTCTCGGAGATCTTGGAGGGCCCATATAGCCTCGACTTTGCAGAAGAACCAATCACTTTAAACCACCTTATTGGTGAGGGAGACTGGAGCGAAGCCCGGCTGCAGGCTAAAGGGATTCCAAGTGCAGTGCTGGACATGTCCAGGGGTGCGGCACAGCACGCGTTCCTGGCCATGCCCACCAAGGAGCCAGTGCTATCATATACAGCGATTAAACAATCTGTTCCTGAGCCTTTTGTAGACTTCGTGGACCGAGTGAGGGCAGCTGTGGAAAGGCGTGTGGAGGGACCAGAATTCCAGGACAAGCTGGTCCTGGAAATCGCGTCCATGAACGCCAATGAAGGGTGCAAAAGAATCATCCTAGTGTTGCTGGTCTCACCACCACTGACCCTCGATCAAATAATAGAGGAATGCACACAGAAAGCACAGCTCGTGACAGAAGAGATACCAAAGAAGCCTTGAGACAAAGTGGTCGCCCCGGCTGCCGCGCTTCCAAAGAACTCAGCTCCAAGGCAGTTTCCATCTAGGTGCTGGTGCTTCCACTGCCATCAGGAGGGCCATTTCCTAGCCCAATGTCCATTTTTAGGGAGTGCACCACCAGGGGCTGCGGGAGGAGGGGGGAAGGAAACTCCACATTTCAAAAAAACTAAAGGGGGAGCGCCAACCTACCTCACGTGTAGACAAAAATGAGCTAGGTCGCGGTGCCGCATGAGGAGCGATCCATCATATAGTGCCATCAGTAAGCGGCTGCCTCTCAACAACTAACAAAAGGGAACCTTATCGGCTTCGACTCACTAACCCTGTCCATTTTTATTCTCAGGACTGGCATTTCTTTATAGCGGATGCAGAGCTTCTATCGCACATCTGCAGCTGCAAAACCCAACGGAGAGAAGACCTCCTGAACTGTAGGTACCTCGTCGTTGGGGACACAAAACACACTCCACTTGAGATAGAGATTCCTCCTGTGATCTCCACACTTGACCCGAGGGTCTTCTATCTCACAGCACGCTGTGTCCACCCCCACCTCTTCCTACCGAAGGGCCAGATCATTCCACAGGCAATTCCCATCCCTCATGCCCTGTGTAGCAATCTGGAACTCTCAGTTTTTTACGTTGAGAAGTTGGGAGAGGAAAAACCCCTAGTATGGTGTGGCCTTAAGTGCGAGGGGCATTCAATACAACTCCAGGGGATGATGGACACTGGAGCAGACGTGACAGTTATTGCACCGCACAAATGGCTGTCACAATGGGGGTTGCAAAGCATGGGAACGCCAGTTTTAGGAGAAGGCGGGCCTCAATTCGCAAAACAATCTAAAAGTATAGTGCAAATTATGGGACCGAACGGACTATTGGCCTCAGTACGTCCATTCGTGATTGACAGCAAATTTACATTGTGGGGGAGAGACACCATGTCCCAGTGGGGAGCCAAATTGGAATTTCCGGCCCCCCAGAGTTTTTAGATGTGGCCACTGAAGAGCGCCCCACCCAGAAACTGAAATGGCTCACAGATTCGCCAGTCTCGGTGGAGCAGGGGCCACTGAGTAAGCAGAAATTAAAGGCGCTCACGAAGCTCGTAGAGGAGGAACTAGCTAAAGGTCATATTGTAGAAACAAACAGCCCCTGGAATTCCCCAGTTTTTGTTATTAAAAAGCCGGGGAAGGATAGGTGGTGCCTCCTCCACGACCTGAGAAAAATTAATGATGTTATTGAGGACACAGTGTCCCTCCAACTGGGTGTGCTGTCCCCTTCTATGCTGCCCCAAAATCATAATTTGGCTGTTATTGATATAAAGGACTGTTTCTTCCAAATTCCCATTCACCCAGCCAATGCTCCACGCTTTGCTTTCTCTGTGCCCTCCATCAACAGAGAAGCCCCAGTGTGACGCTACCACTGGAGAGTATTGCCACAGGGCCTCAAATGCTCTCCTACCATCTGCCAGTGGTATGTTGCCAGAGTTCTGTCCCTGATGCGTGCCAAGGGGACATCCTGTATTTTTTATCATTACATGGATGATGTGTTAGTTTGTGTCCCTGACTACGACATCCTGCAAAAAGCATTAGAGGATACTGTTGTGGCTTTGTCGGTGGCAGGATTTGAGCTGCAAAAAGGAAAGGTACAGCGACTGCCACCCTGGAAGTATCTGGGCCTAGAAATTAACAACAAAACCATTAGGCCCCATCAGATAAAGATAGATAACAACCCAAGGACGCTGAATGACCTCCAGTGCCTGTGTGGGTCCTTAAACTGGATCAGGCCCTGCCTGGAGTTCACCACAGGGGATCTGTCTCCCCTCTTCGACCTGTTAACGGAAAGAGAGGGGGATGACGGTTTAGAGTCCCCAAGGGCCTTGACCCAGGAGGCCAGAGCAGCACTTGAGAAAGTCCAGACCACCATCGCGAATAGGCAGGCCCACCATTGTCAACAAGGTCTGCCTTTCCACTTCATAGTACTGAGTAAGTTGCCACACCTCTATGGGATAATATTTCAGTGGGACAAGGGCCAACGGGATCCCCTCTTAATAATAAAGTGGGTGTTCCTTGGCCACAGACAGTCCAAAAGCATTACCAGGCCACAGGAGCCGATGGCCCAGCTCATCATGCGGGCCAGGGCTTGCCTGCAAGTGTTAGCAGGGAGTGATTTCACATGTGTCCACCTTCCCATCAAGACATCAACCAGGAAGATGACCAAGGAGACCTTTGAGCACCTTTTGAGACAAAATGAAAATCTGCAGTTCGCCCTTGATAGCTACTCCAGTCAAATTCAGATTGGGCACCCAGGTCACCATTTATTCAATACAGAGTTCAAATTATTACCAAAAGAGATACAAAGTACAAGACCACTCAAAGCCCTGACAGTGTTCACAGACGCGTCAGGAAAGTCCCACAAGTCAGTAGTGACTTGGAGGGACCCCGAGACTCAGCTGTGGGAAACAGATGTTAAGGTAGTAGAGGGTTCTTCACAAGTAGCTGAGTTGGACGAAGTCGTCAGAACATTTGAGAGATTCGGCGAACCTTTTAATTTGGTTACCGATTCAGCTTATGTTGCAGGAGCAGTATCGAGAACATGCTGTCTTAAAGGAGGTCTCAAACCCGGTCATCGTTGGTTTGCTCGCAAAGCTAATACATCTGATTTCCCACCACGAGCAACCCTTTTACATGGTGCACGTGAGATCACACACTGATCTCCCTGGCTTTATTGCCGAGGGGAACCGCAGAGCAGATGCCTTGGCCACCCCATTACAACTGGCCAGCCAGACGAATATCGTTGAGCAGGCTCGGTTGAGCCATCAGCAATTCCATCAAAATGGTCCAGGGCTGGTCTGCCAATTCCACCTGCGGCGTGACCAAGCCAGGGAAATTGTGGCCTCATGCCCCAACTGTCAGAAGACTGCCTTACCAACACTGGGATCTGGTGTAAATCCCAGAGGACTCCGCAGTTGTGAGGTGTGGCAAATGGACGTCACCAAAGTCCATGAATTTGGGAAACTCAAAAATGTCCATGTGTCAGTGGACACCTTCTCAGGGGCCGTTTTCGCCTCAGCCCACATCGGCAAAAGGGCTGCGGATGTGAGAAAACACCTCATACATGCATTCGTGACCTTGGGGGTCCCAGCCACTATTAAGACTGATAACAGTCCAGCTTATACTTCCAGGGCATTCAGTAACTTCCTGCAAGAATGGGGGGTCCAACATAAGACAGGGATTCCTCACTCCTCCACCGGCCAGGCCGTAATAGAACAAACCCACCAGATGTTAAACAGGTCCTCCGACGGCAGCGGGGAGATGTGCAAGTGCTGTCACCACATGAGAGGCTCTGCAAGGCATTATTTGCCATCGGTTTTCTAAACTCTTCTTTTGACAGGCCAGAACTGCCAGTCCTGAGACATTTCAAGCAGCACCAACAGCTCCGGCCAGAAGAGTGGCCACCGGTGCTGGTGAGGGACCCAGATTCTGGAGAAACCCAGGGTCCATTCCCCCTTTTGACCTGGGGGCGGGGATATGCCTGTGTATCCACACATTCAGGAGTCAAGTGGGTCCCTCGGAGATGGATGAAACCCTATACCCCAGGACAGGTGGTGAGTCAGACCGATAAGGTACCTGTGGATGCAACCAATGATTCCACCAACTGAGGGGTTGCATCCAATCGCAGATGCAGCAAGGAAAGAAGAGATTCCCCATCTCTCTCTACCCAAAACAATGCTTAAATTTTCCCGGGAGCCAAGTGGCAAACCCTTTCTGTTACATAAGTCTTATTGTGTTCTCCATTCATTTATTTGTAGGCATCCCCCGAGATGTTTCCTCCAGCTCACGGAGCCCCAATCCCATTCTTCCTAGTGCTCATCTCCATGTCATCAATGGACGCGTGGATTGTTCCACAGCCCCTCGAGGGGCTGTACTGCTTTAACCTATCTTCTAAGAGTCAGAGCGTCCACGCGTCCATCCAAGAGATGAGAGGGATGATAAGCTCTGTGAAGCAGGAGACAGAAGACTGGTTTAAGGACATATTTAAGAACTGGAACATCTCGGGATGGATGCTTTCTGTGATAAAAAACATTGAGTCTTTCATTGTAGTTGTTTTCCTGGTTTCACTATTCTTTAGCATTCTGAAAAGAATCATCTCCATCACCATCTCCAAGTCCTCTCCATCTTCAAAAGCAGTCGTCGCCACAGTCGCACCTGCAGAAGAGACTTGGTGGGAAGGCGACCACACGAACGGCGATGAAGTTGTCAATCTTCTCACTTCTCCCTGTTTTCTCCTTATTTGGTTCCATCAGTCTGAGTTTGTTCTCTCCTTGTGGGTTGTCAGTCCTGTTTCTCGTTTGCCCCCATTGGACGAGACAGGTTTACACCCCTGTCCGCTCACTCCCTATTTAATCTGCTGCCATCCTTTGTTTCTTCTGCATTTGGCTCTGCACCCACCCTGAGAGCACTTTGTTCCTGCCCCGCCTGTGGGAATAAAGACTCTTTGGGCTCACATACAAGTGTCCTTCTCTCGTCTCTTCATCTCCTCTCAGCATGTGAAGCTACCAAAGCTGCGTAACCCACGCCGCAGCACTCAGCACTGCCATGTTGGCAGACGCCATTCCCCTGGAGTGCCCACACACGTGGCGGCCACCCGGCCTCACATGGGCGGTGCTAGCCGGCGCATCACGACTGCCTGAGGTTGTGGCAGGTAGCCGTCTTACTGCAACTCTTGGAGGTTCTAGGATCTGTGGGCTTTAGGGAAGTGCAATGATGTGCTTGCCTTGTTCTTGTACCTGTCCTTGAGCATCTGTACTTGACCAGTTCTGCTCTGGGAATGTACAGTTCTGGTTTAACATGAAGCCACTTGTTTTAGATTATTTTTTATTTAAATATGTTATGGCACTAGCTTAAAAATATCATAAGGTTTTACAAGAGTTAAACTGTCATGCCAGTTAAACATGCTGTTTGTGTGGTAGTTCTGTTTTATTTTGCTGTCTAGTACCCAGAATGTTGTAATTCATGACAAGGTTCTTCAGCTGTGAGAGATAGAGCTATGTGCACCACTGAGGTGCCATCAATTTGATGGCTGTGAGCTCTTCTGCCCTGTCACTGGGATTAGCACTGATTTCAGGATCTTGAAAGTGATAAGCTTGTCTTGCCTGTACAGCTAAGAAGAAGTTACTACAGTTTGGTTGCAGTATGAAAAGTGAAGAGAGGGACTGGGACGTGAAATTACATATAAGATTTAAGAAGGTAGGGACAGTTGCTGCTACTTTCTGTACGTATTTCAGGTTTTCTTGCAATGATACTGCAAGTTCCTTACAGTTTGTAATGGGGACTACTGCCCAATAGTAGTGGGTAACAAATTAGATTTTAAAAATATCTTCCCCAGTTTTCACATGATAGCTAATTATATTTCTTGGCTTTTTGCTTGTTTGCTTGGTTTGTTTCTGGATTTACTTAATTTCTCTTTTAGTCATTAGTTTACCTTTTTGGGATAACGAAATGTTACTTTTCTTCACATCCTGTTTATCTGTCTCCCTGCTTGTTAGAAGTCATTCTAGATGCTGCCTAATTAGAAATGCATTATAATGGTGTTAAACTTTTCCCCTGACCAGTAAGAAACAAAACAAGGTTTTATTTCAGGCTTAGTATTTCTCTTGTAGCAAGACAAATCCAACACATTGCATTACTGGCAGAAATAGTATGGTGCTGATGCCTCATGTTGCTGCATGATGACCCACATGTTGCTTTTTGCAGTTTGTGGGGGCTTTAGTTTCAGAGAGTGCCTAGGTTAGTAAAAAAGTAAGGGAGTTTTTGGATCTTGCTAGAAGGGGTTAGGGGAGAAGAGAAAATACATGTTTGATAGTTCTCTGGGGAAATAATCAACAAATTAATCTTTAGAATTTAAAGCAAGAAAATACATATGATCTGAGGGTGAAGGGAAAGAGCATCCTGCCTATAGATCACAGGTTTGTGTAAAATTAGTTGCTAACTTGAGAGATATCCTAATGGGTCTTTATGCTACCTACTTTTAAGTCTCCCAAATATAGGGCAGAACAGATGCTGCATGTTGATAGCAATGAAATACCATAGTGCAATGCTTTTAAGCTATGAATTGGTGATCTGACTTGATGCTCACTTTAGTGCAAATCAATGCAGAAGCTTCTTCTCACTTTTACATCTGTTATCCTATGTGGGCAATTGATGTTTTGAAACTTACCTTTGAAACAAACAAACAACCCTTCTGGGCTGACGACTATTGACAGATTTATCTACAAGCTAATGTTTCAACTGACAGATATTCCTGTAAGTATGACTGCTGCCTTTTTCCTTTTCCTTTGAAAGGAAGATGGTTTTGAAGAAGTAAGAGAACTGGAGTATTGAACCTTTATTTGCAGAACAGATTCAGCTATGTAAAGAACCAGTGTGAATGCTCAGTTGTTAAGATGATTCTCTGCTGCTTTCAGCCACCAGTTTTTTAAGTGACAGGATGCTTGTCATGCTCTCTGCTAGTTTTGTGAGGAAGCTCCCTACTTGCTTCATAACAGCAGGCTTCTGTTTTCCATGATGGTTCTTGATGTGGACCTTTGTCTAGCAGGGACAGGTTAAAATGCAAACCGACAGTTTCTGTGGAGTGGTGGCATTTGGAATAGTAAAGAATATTATATATTAGAATTTTGAAAATAGTTTATATGTGTATTGGCTTTATGTGGCAAGGCTCTTTAGCAGGGGAGCTACAGAGAGTCTTCTGTGAGAAGCTGCTAGAAGTTTCCCTCCTGTCTGACAGAGCCAATGCCAGCCAGCTTCAAGATGGATCCACTGCTGGCCAAGGCCAACCCTGTCAGCAGCAGTGGCAGAACCTCTGGGATAATGGAGTGAAGAAAGGGGGGAGGACTGGGAATTCACGTTCAGCTGGAAAGGGGAGTTAGATTGCATGAGAGAAAAAACTCTGCAGACACCAAGGTCAGTGACGAAGGAGAGGGAGGAGGTGCTCCAGCCACCACAGAAGAGATTCCCCTGAAGCCTGTTGTGCCCACCATGGTGAGGCAGCTGTGCCCCTGCAGCCCAGAGAAGATGCCACACTGGAGCAGGTGTCTGTGCCCAAAGGAGGCTGTGACCCCATGGGAAACCTGTGCTGTATCAGGCTCCTGGCATGCTGATGATAGAGCAGGTTTGCTGGCAGCAGGGAGCCATGGGGGATCCACACTGGAGGAGCTTGTTCATGAGAGATTGAACCACGTGGAAGGGACTCATGCTGGAGCAGTTTGTGAATAATTAGTCTGTGCGAGGCAATCATGTTGACATTTAAGAAGGACTTTCTCCTGTGGGAGGGACCCCATGCTGAAGTAGGGGAAGAGTGTGAAGAGTTCTCTTCCCACGGAGGAAGGAGACAAATGTGTGATGAACTGACTGTAAACCCTGTTTCTGTCCCTCTGCTCTGCAGTGGGGAGGAGGTAGAAAAAAATGGGAGTAAAGTTAAGCCCAAGAAGAAGCAGAAGGAAGGTGTTTTAAAGTCTAGTATTTCCTGAGTCAAGTCTGTTTTGCCCATGATGGTAATTGGTGAGTGAGCCTTTTGTTGTATTTTTCTTTTTCCTGTACAGTTGAGGAGAGAGTGATAGAGCAGCTTTGGTGGGCACATGGATTCCAGTCAGAGTCAGCCCACCGCAACATAAGGTATTGCAGGAATTGATCTTTGGTTTTCATAGTATTAATAAATCAAATAATATTTTTTGAAATGTTCACATGTAAGTTACAGTTGTCTAAAATAAATTAAATTTCTTGAAACTTATTGTATGAATGTGAAACAGGCACTAAGTACAAGTAACAGACATGATCATGTAAATTGAATGCCAGTGGATTCCTATCAAAATGTGTGTTCCTTAAGGGTTTACTCTATTTTATTGAACATCTCAACATGAAAACAGCTTATTGTAATTACTGTGCACCTTTACACTTGGCTGAGTCTTGCCAAAGGCATTTTAATATTTATTTCCTGCTTTTCAGAGGAATTAAAACTCAGTGGTTCAGTTAATTATTTTGAAAGTATTTTTTATTTTGAAGCATAGATTTGTGGTATCTGTGGCCTTAGATCAGCTTCATTTTGGCCACCAGAGTATTCTTCCCTTGTGTTTGTTTTTGTTTTGCTTACTTGTGCTTTTCTCTAGTAGGTGTGTAGAAGGAGTTTATTGTGTCAGGTGGGTGATGAGAGGCTGTTTGTACTTGTGTTGTGACTTGAGTGTGCTACATGAGCACCAGATGACTTGCAGGAATGCTCCTGTGAGCTCTAGAGTAGAGAAGGGGTTGAAGGGCTGAGTAGGGTCCATGAGTGGCATACAGGCTGGTTGCCATTATAGTCGCTAAAATATATTCTGAAAATTCACATTGAAAATAGGCCTGTAATCCTGTTGTTGACTTCATGTGTAGTTAAAATTACCATCAATTTGTTTTATTTTTAGCAGGGACTAAAATACATGAGACCAGTTCATACTGTGTTATGTAATAGAAAAAGAGTCAAGACAGTGGCTGTGGTATCATTTTGTTCAGTATCTCTTGCTAGAGTAACAAACCCAGGAACAGGTCCAACTTCCCTTTAAGTGAATGGCAAAACTCCCATTGGTCACAAAAGCACAGAATTAAACTGTGGGTTTGGAAGAAATAATTGGTAATGAGTTCAGCTCCTGGAGGGCATTAATTTTTGCACCATGAAATCCGTAATAAATTGAGCTAAGGAGTTCCACATAACATACTGGTAGACAAATGTCATCCTTTCTGTTCTTTTATGTAAATCTGTTGAAGACAGGATTTTATCTTTAAGTTATATGTTCATTTAAATATTCATATTTTGACTAGCTATACACTAATTTAAATGTTAAGTGTGAAATAAATTAGAAAAATCTGGTGCAGTAATGTAGTATTAGGACAAAGAAGGATTAAAATACGTGGTTGTTGATTAGGTCTTTGTAGGGAGAGGGTTGCAGCTACCATCAGGATTTGTGGAATGAGAGCAGAGTTGTAACTGAATCAAAACTGTTCTGAAAATGCTGTATGATGCTCCAGTGTGAGAGAATCTAACGTGGGGTCAAAAACTGCTGCACTTGAAGCAAACAGACTGCATATTTAATTTACGATAGTAATTTATTTAAGCCAATTTACAAGTTCAATTGTGCTTTAGCTTATAAATAAAAATGTCCAATTGTAAACAGAGTATTTAGTGCTGAAGAATTACTTCATGGGTGGGCATGTGTATGAATTGCCCTTGGTGGGACCAGAGTTTGAAAATGTTCTTAGTTGCTAATTTAAGAAAAGAATGATTCTAAGCTTAGATTGGCTTGGTGAAAAGGGCTTAGGGCTTTCTGAGGTATGGCAGTTGAGATGTATGGAAATAAAAAATATTAAAATATTTCTTTTTTGTAGAATTTTTTCATTTTGTAGAATTTAAAATACAATTTTTTGTTCTTTCAGTTTTTAGTGCATAAAGCTAAATATGTTTAAAACTTTGCATTGCATCCATTTTTTAAGATGTTCTTGACTTGTTTCCTTTGGGGTTAATCAATTCTGCTTTAGCTTTCTTTCATTGCACTGTTTCCAAATGTATGTTTGACCCACTTTCCTTGTTAATTCTGATGTTTCAACAGGTGAGAAAGTGGAACCATTCTTCTTGCTTGCCTATTGTATTTGATAGGAAAGAAAATACCAGTTTGTATTATGTTTACTATGTTTCTGTTGGTTTTTTTCCTATGTATTACACATTTAACTTCATTTTAGGAATTGACTACCAAAAAGATAAACCTAGTTACCAAGAAAAATATTATCTCAGCTTGCAGCTGAGTGCAGTTAAGAGATCTGAGAGCACTGACTGAGCATAATTAGACAAGCGAAGACATTCCAGTGGTGTCTTCAAAGCTACTGACAGAAGTTATGCAAAAATTAGTGTATTCTTTTTTTAAGCATTTATTTCTCTCAGTAATGGTATGCTATATAGTTACATCTTTTTGAAGGTTAGTGATGTTTGAGAGAGCTTATATGGCAAAATGTGAAGATACATATCTAATGCAGTGTTGTGTCCGATATTAAAATTTATGCTTGTTGTAGTTGCCAAACTAGTAGTAGTAGTAGTTCCCATCATTAGTGGTATTAATATAATAAAGTCATTAGTATCCATAGAATAGTTTAATAAAGTTATTAGTATTACTTCTAGAAAGTCACAACTTAGTTTCCTTAAATAGTGTTCTTAACTTAAAATTTCTGTGATCTGCAGTTGGACTTGCTTTAAGATGTTGCTTCTCAATGTGTTCTTGTGATTGACATTCAAGTAAATAAAATTTCAGATTCTATAGGAATTTTAGGCATTAAATGATTAGGTGGTGGGAATATGTTAAATTGGCTATGTAAATTTTTAGATACAAGCATGAGAAACAAAGCAGTGTTGTTCATCATGTACTTCTGTAGTGTGCCTCTTGTGTGTGCACAGACACAGGCAGTTTTTCCATTTGCTCGTATGGCAGAGTATTAGGATGTGGTTTTCCTTGTCTGAGATTTGACATAAGTGCTGTGTGATCAGTTTGCTCCTTGGTACCTTCCTTGTAATGAGGAAATTGGCACTGTGAAACACCCACCACAATTTTAAGATTTTGGATTTTTTTTATAGCTTTTCTTGTAGAGCTACAAAAATGTGGTTTTATTTTTATTTTCTTTCTTACAAATATTATTAGATGAGTGATACAGGAACTATGATAGACATTCAGTTTCTTAGTGTAATCAAAGCAGGCCAATCAAATACTTACATACTGATTTAGAACTTGTCACAGGCGCTTGTTCACTTTTTTACACTTTTTTCTCTTTTGTTTTTTTCTGCTTCTGCTAGTTGTCATGATACTAGGAGATTGTTGACTGTAACCAGATTAAAATGAAATAAAAATTAGTCTTGAAGTAGTTAAATATCTCCATTCCCATGATCTATATCTGAAGAAAAACAAACAGTATTTAATGCGTCTGTGTCCTTGGATCTGTTTGTAATGGTATTTATTTTCATTAAACCACAGGAATCTTGAAGTTTAACTTTTCCCTTTGCACCTGACAGTATGATGAAAAAGGATGTAGTTCCACACCTATATCCTTCTCAAGTGTAGCCTGCATTGATGTCATTGTTCCTTAAAGAGATATGAGCAAACCCATAGGTCTTCTCAGTTTTATTTTAAAGTGCATTTTCATTGAAATTTAAATCTAGCAAGTGGAAAAGCCACTTTCGAGCTTTAAAATTTGTTTTTCCTTCAAGCTAAAATTTAAAACAAAGAAAAAAGACGGTATTCTGTTCTCATTTTGTGGTGCTGTGTAAAGTTCATTGTATGAGATTTTCTTTTCCATTAGTCTCTTCAATTGTCATTTATGGGGAACAAGCTACATTGAAAAAATTGAGCCACAGGAGGAGCTATGTGAATTTCCTGATGCCCTTGTTCACCAGTTCTCCTTGCCTTATAGGATAATACATAGAGCCTTGGTTTTACTGTTCTGTGCTCCATTCCTGCCTTCCTGCTGTGACCGCCTGTTGGTTGTTTTCAGGTGTTCCTGACTAAATTAGTCACATCTTTTCCTGTGTTTAAGTATGGTGTGAGGGATGTGGGTATTTCAAGGACTCCCTTACCCTGCTCAGCTGCCTTCAACATGTTGAGTGTGAGGCAGGATGTTTTAAAAAAAAGAAGTGGGGTGGAGTGGTGGAACTCACTGTACATTTCCTGCACTCTTTGCTTGCACCAGGTTCTAAGTGCTGATCTTTCTAGACATGCCTTGGAGAACAGAATTGGGCTGACTGCTCAGCCAGCTGTTGGCCCTTGGCGAGCTCAGGCACCTACTGAGTGCTGCACAGAAGACATAGCCCTGCTTCTCCTTCTTTCTCTTTAGTCTGCACTTTTGCAGCCAGAGCTCAGCAACCTTAGCTGGTAGGCACAAAGGGCCCTGGGGAGGAAAAGATACTGCTCTTTTTCACTCCCAGACATGAATTGAAGGCGTGGTGGGGTTATTAAGGCAAGGTTTAAAAGACTCAATTTGAGAAACACTCCATGTGATAGCAGTAGTCAAATTAATCTTTAAAGTTAGACATAATATAGCTGCAGCTCCCACTGTGCAGAAATACCCTTGAATATGGACAGCAGTCGCCTTCTGAAACTTTGTTTTTGCATGTTTGGGGAGTTTCCTTTTTTAATGAAAAAGACCACCTCTAATGCCTTAAATTGTGATCTAGTTTTCAGTAGTTTTTGAGAGTTATCTGTGTTTGCTTATTTGCTTGCATTAAGAAGGAACAATAAAGCTTCACATCTGGATTGAGAGTGTGTAGTCATATGCTGCATCTTTGTAACAGTTTTTGAGACATATTTTACAATTATTAAAGGATAACAGAAGATTTCATACATGTACGACAGTTTCAACCTAGCATGGGAGTGAATGTATTTTGTTGATTGTTGTCTTCTGAAATAGTAATGTTTTCTGAATAATCTCACATTATGTCTTCTAAATATCTCATTAGCAAACAGAGATGTGAAATAGCTGTTGAGATTTTGATTTCTTTTTCCCCCCGCCAGCTCCTCCCATAGTGTAGGATCGCACACCGGTAGATGGAGCCCTGTGCCAGCAGCCAGCTTTGAGCAGGCTGGCGGGCGAACCTGCAGCCTCTCTGACCTGAGCGCCAGGTGGGAGCGGCTTCTTGAGCATGTATCTGCGATATGTTTTATTCATAGAAATGAATAAGGGTTTAAAATTAAATGCCTACCGTTAGCTGTGCAAGTCAAGGCAGTGACTGCGTGATGAGGTGCTTAGGGACAGCTTTGTGGCATTCATGACGGGCAGGTGATCGGGTGAAATAGCCTGGTCTGTTCCAGAGTGCGGCAAGGACGAGAGCCTGTGTGGCTTGCCACGTTTTTTCTGTTAACTTCTGAGCCAACTGCATGTCCTTAGGCAAATCTTGGTTGAAAGCATCGAAAACAGGACCTATGGAAAGCTCTTAAGAAATTTACAGAGCAGATTAAAATACAAGTTTTGGGATTTAGTTTTGTATTTTTGTTTTTCATATATGCTAACTGCTGATCTTTTTAAAAACATTTTTTTTGAGTATAGAAAATTGTTGAAAGAGCAGTTCAGAAATTCAAAATCAGCATTAGCTAATCTTGCATATTGCCTCTTTTGCACTCTGTGTGTCCACACCCACAGCCTAGAGCTGTGTTACGTGGCTCAACTAAATGATACAGTGGACTGGGTTTGTTGATATTTGTGTTGGCCACTTGTAGAACTGCAAAAAATGTCCTAGTTTTTTGCAACTTTATTTAGAAATCGGTTTACCTGATGCAGTTTTGTATAGAGCCAAGTTACTCTAGTGTAAGAACAGTTCTTAAACAGCAAGATGCTAATTTTATTTCAAAATTTGAAATGTGGTTCTTAGTTTTAAAGGGAGAAAGGAGGAAAATTTTTGAGGGATAATAATAACACAAATTGTTCTTTTGGGGGTTTTTACTGGGTTTGTTCTAATAAGTCTGTGCTTGAAATATCTGAGAGATTAGGAGTATTCTATGAGTGTAACAGGTACACCATTTCTATAACATATGCCCTGCATTTTTTATTTGAAATTCCAAGTGTCTTAATGTTTACATTTCAAAACAATGGGAAGGGTGTGGGTCCCTGGTGTTTTTGCTCTGACTAATATTTCTGCACAGTAACACTCCTGTACTGTACCTTAAATCTCAAAAGAAAAATTAAGTCATTCTTAAAGCCTGACGATTTGTCTGATGACTGTATGAATACTGGGCTAAGTTGCAATCTGAAATAATCTTTGGAAATGTGTTTCTACCTGCTGTTCATTATGTATGTTAAACTGGCATTCAGATGTTAGGGAATGGACATAGAAGTGAGATTGTGAAAGCATTTTTCAAAAATAAATTATTCAGTTAGAATTCTGCTGGAATGGTATCATTTTGTTTGCTTTATTTGTTTTAATGGTTAGTAGTCGCTTTTGCTTATGGTTTGCAAAAATGAAATTACAGATTTTCTTTCACATGGCACATAGTTGGATGGGACTTTGAGCAACCTGATCTAGTGGTAGGTTTCCCTGACCATGGCAGGGGGTTGGAATAGGTGATCTTCATGATCCCTTCCAACCCAAACTACGCTGTGGTTCGTGGTAGCAAAGTATTACAGCACTCCAGTCATTCAAACCCAATTATTTGTTGCAGTCTAGAGAGGAAGCTCTAGACAGTATTCCAATTTGTTATTTTTTCAGTGCATTTTTTAAAAATCAGACACAAATCACAGCTATAAACATCCTTGTGCTATGAAGGGAAAAATAAACAGTCCTGTGTGGGGTTGACCTCAGCCAGCAGCTAAACACCAGCACATCTGCTCGCTTGCTGCTCTCCCCAGCAGGCTGAGGAGCAAAGTAAGGGGAGTGGAAGCAAACTCATGTTCCAAGACAGTGACAGTTTAATAAGCAAAGGAAAAAGAAGAAGGAACAAGCCAACCAAACAAAACTAAAACCAACAAAAAATTATGCAAACGGAGTCACTCATCACCTCTCACCTGCAGTGTACCATGGTCCAGCCAGTCTTAGAGTGCTGCTGCTTTGGAAGAAAAACTACATACCCCCTTTCTTTGCTTTACCCAGTTTCCATTGCTAAGCATGACATTATATGCTGTGGAATGTCATTTTGGCTGGGTTGGCTCAGCTCTGTCCCCTCACAACTTCTTGCCCATGCCCAAGCTACTCTCTGGAGGAACAGAGTTGGTGGGAAACAAAAGCCTTGATGTTGTGGAAGCAGTGTATGTAATATTCAGAGTACTGGTTTGTTATCAGCACTATTTATCTATAACCCCAAAACATCAAAGTACCATGTTGAAAGAAGTTAATGGCATCCAAACCAGAGTCAGTACAAGTAGTAACATATCTTTTCAGTTGTAAAAATACTCTTTTCTAGAATGTGTTATCAAAAGCATTTTTTAAATTTGTAGCAGCATTGATGATAGACAGATGGGTATACAGCTTAAATTTCTAAGGGAGGAATTTCTAAATTTATATAAATACAATTTACTTAAGCAAGCCTCAATTAAAATTCTAGTAATAATTTGGAGGAAATTTTACTCCTATGCAGCAGTGAGTTCTCACATATGAATGAAGTTGCAACATATATATTAGCCTTAGCAATGTCTTAAGCCACCATTGTTTTGTTCAAGAATGATCATGCCCTTTTGTTTTGAGCCATCATGTTTTTGTGTTCTTTGACTTTTGATTTAGTGAGTACCAGAGGCAGTGATATTGGCACAAATAGGAAGCTGTAGCAGACTATAAGTATTTGACTTGTGTGTTTATGAAAATAAGCTTTCCCTGCCTCTCAAGGGCATGGTTACAAAGTTTAGCTCATGTTCTTGTTAAAAGGATGTTTTCTTTGCAGAGGAGGGAGTTTTTTTCAGAAGTTTGACAGTAAAGCTTTCAGTGAAATATAGGGTAGAGCTGAAAAGACAAAATGTTCAGAAAATTACATTCCAATGAATGTTTGCCCTTAGAAGCAAAAGAAGGGCTTAATAATATTGTATGATGCATAAAATGAGTGGTAAAGTCAACATAGTGGATATACTGGTCATTCAAAGGTGAGGGAAATAAGACAAGCCTTCATTAAACTTGGCCTTTAAATGTTTTTAAAAAACAAGATACAGAAACACCGAGTCTTGCACCTGCCAGTGCATGGAGAACATCATGAAAAGATGACTGATAACCAATGTTTTTCTGTGCTTGATGCACCAGTTGAATTTGGCAGTTGCTCTGAAGAAAGTGGAGACCACCTCTGTGTGTTCAGCATTCCTTATGTATCAGCACCTGAGTCCTTTGAGAGACTTTGTATACTGCCCGAAGCATTCGGCAGGGAAGTACAGCACACGTTAAATAGAAAAGGCTGTAGTGAGGACTGATGTTTTGACCCAGGGAAGATGACAGAAATGTAGAGCTAGCAATTGTGAAAAGCTTTGGGAAGTATCAGAGCTTCTAGGCTCTGGTTCTCTCTCAATCCAAAAGATCACAGGTGGTAACTGAAACAGATTAATTTGTAATTCTGATATAAGCATAGGTAATACATGTTTCTGCTGACTGTATAGAGTACCTCAAAGACGTACTGATAGTTGCCTCTAGCATGACATTTTATCCCTGTCACAGTGGTTTTTGTTAACAGGTTACATTATGTGGGGAAGGAGATTATGGTAACTGAGGCACGTAAAGGACTCCTGGCAAACACAGAACAAAACATTAGCTTGTGCAGAGGCTTGTGATCTTCTGTATTGATGAGTTGGAAAACAACTGTTTGGAAAATGTCTCTTGGTCTTCTGAAGTCTGAGTGGTTTCTGTGTGCAAATGGGGGACAAAGGGAGACATAGCTGCAGTCATATAAGCAAAACTGTTTTGACTGAGGTCTTTGAACTTTTCTTATGACCTAAATTTGTATCTTGGCAACAGAAGTGGGCAAAGCTTTAAGATTCTGAGTTTAGCTATTTATTTATTTATTTATTTATAAGCTCACAAGCTGTAATGGCAAAGCATCTTTCAAAATCTTAACTCTATTCTGTCAGTGAAATACATGTGATATTACACTTGTAATCTGGCTCATGCCTAGAAACAGTTTTTCTGCTGGACCAGTTACCAGTAATTGTGATGTCCTGGTATAGCAGTAAAGAGAACTAGCAAGGTAAATCAGTCTCATACTGACATTTATGAGCTAAACAAGCTATTCATTCTTAGAAATGTGTTACATGAAATTATAGTTAAAAACAAATTCATCAACTAATAGGGAAATTCACCTGATAGCTAATGTATTTTAAATTACATTAAATTACACTTCTGACACTTAGCCTTTTCTGAAGGTTGAATGACATTGGGGGTGGTTTCATTCTTATTCCCATTTGGAGGTAGATTGTATTCCCTTTGGAGCTGAGGAGTTGTGCTGGCTTCCCTGCTCAGCTTTGCAAATACAGTGTAGTTCAAACTGATGTTACTGTGCTTTATCCACCAATGAGCAGTTTTGCCCATTCCCTGTATCTAAGGTACAGATTCCAGGTGGATGTCACAAAATCCTTTTTTCCATATTTTGTGTTTGTAGGACAGATTTGAGTCATTATCTCTAGGATAAGGAGGTGGTAAAACACCTTAGTAATTCCTAGAGGGACTGTTTATGTAAAGGAAGGAGATTCTTGTTTCAGCCTAGATCTTCCCAAAGTTCTTTTGCTTATATGGTTTTTAAAATAGCATAAATTACATTCCAAGGATTTTAATCTTCTTTTACATTGGTTATATGTGTGTCTATGTATATAATTAAAGCAATGGTTTAAAATTTTTTAGGATTTGGCCAAATTAAAACTAAATTTTTTTTAATATATCCCAAGCTATGTGTTGCAACACCATTTGACTGTAGATTTTTTGATAATTTTTTCTTGATTTTCAAAAGCTATTAAGGAATGCCTGTATCTATTTTTGTATGAAATCTGCTTTCATAAGAAATAAACAATTTGATATTTCTACATGTGAAAGTCTGTGTACAAATAGTGTTTAGATAAGCTGCTTTAATCTCTTATTGTGCATATTTTATAATTTTATAGTAATTCAGGAATTTAGAGTATTTTTTTATTGTATACATTTGTAACTGGTTGTAAATCACAGAAGTACAGTGTCAGCATGAATTAATTATGCAAGTAAACCAAATGGCTATTACATTATTTTATTGAAATGCCAAGAGTTTGAGGAGCTCTTTTGTCTTAATAGATTAGCCAGAATTCATTGGGGAAAGTCTTAGTATGTTTAAGGTAATGGGAAAATCTTACTTTCAGTACATCCTACAGGGATCCTGTTTAAAACAGATGACAGTCTGTCACATTCAGTAGCACATCAGTCATCAGATTTATTCTAATTCCTTAAGCTGAACATTTCATTCAAGCTTGTAGGTTGTCTTGTCAAGCTACCAAAAGCCTCATAGCTTTTCTGTCAAGCATAGAGTTGCACCAGCAGTTCAAAAATAAATGCTAAGCTGCAAAAATACTGTTTATTTTCTTTAACCTTTTATTCAGTTAACTACACTGTTCTTTCATGTTATTTTCTCCACATGTGTTTAACGCAAGGTATTCGAGGGACTGCCCTAAACATGCCTCATCCTGACCACAGCCACTTCAGACCAAGGACCACTCATTTTGGGGCATGTTGTTTTTACTTGTAGCAGTCTAGACCACCGTGGTTATCACATTCCTCTTCTAATCACAAAGGCCCAGCGAGCAGCTTCATTTGCTGCAGACGTGAAGGAATCCTGCTGCTGCTGCACTAACAGCTGTGGTGTGGTCAGTCTGGCTTTGAGCAGTGGCTGTGGACTTCTTGCCCTGTATGGAAAGTGACACTTCTGCTGTCAGCTCATATAGTCATGACATTCTTTGTATTTATTCATTACAGTCCTTCTAGGATAGTCTTTCATGCTGTATTGTTATGTCTGTGTCTTTTTTTTTTTTTTTTTTTTCATTTTCTATCTGACCATTTCTAATTCTGACCTTTTTGCTTTAAATGAAGTCTTCTGTGTAAACTGTACCATTTGCTTGTGGAGTCTACTTAAGCTTTACATGGTGCTGAGAACTTGACTTGAGACATACTTTCTTTGAAGTCAATATGTGTATGTCTGAGGTAGTAAAACATTGGGGATGGTTGAACTTAATTAATTGAATTAAGAAAAGAAAGTAAACTATTAGATGGGTGCATTTGTATAAATCACATTTAAGGCCAAAAAATTACTTGCAAAGTACTGAAAGCCTCATGTCCAGGTAAGACTAATCTCTGTATTAAATTGCTAATGCCATGGCATTCAATATAAAGTTGTTACTGCTCTTTAATAGGAAGAAGACTTCCATGGTTCGCTTTTTTAGCTATTAAAAATTACATCTAAGCTGTCTATTAATAATTTTCCAGAATCACCAATTTCAGAACTCTACTTTTTACTTTTAATTCTTCACTGTAACTTGTGATTTCTTCTAATACGTCTTTTTTCCTGTCATTTACATGCAGTGCTAAATTTTCTCTCTTAATCTGATGTTTTTCTTTGTTATAAAGCTCTGCTCTTTTTAATAATTTTTCTTGGTCTGTTAAATGGCCAGTGTTTTCTTTTAGCAGGCTTATTCCTTGAATGGATATTCTGAAAGACACATTGTACATGTCTAAAAAGGTACTGTGGGGTTGAAGCCCTAGATAAAACTAAAGCCTGAGTATATAAAAAAAAGATTGTTAAAATGTCAAGATAATGAAAAGTCAGAAAATAAATTATACCTATTATTAATTTTGAATTGTATTCAAACATAGAAATATGTATCACAGACAAAAGCTGATTACAGAGAGATAAAATTCAATTTTACACTGGGATAATTGTTTTATGTATTTTGCATTTATTTATAAGATCAGATAAAGGACCGGAATTCTCGATATAAATCACTGTATGGTCCTGATGAATACCAAGGTCAGTAAAAGGAAACCCCTTCACTTGCAAAACACATTGCTACTGCAGAAAATACGAAATGAATAAAATGAAACTGATAAGCACCATCTTTCCTACTACATATTCTTTACTTGCATTACGATGTTAGATCTTAGGGTAGTTTTGGTTTTTCAAAGCGGTGAATAGGTATCAATGCTCTCAGCATCCTCCCATATATTACCTGTAGCCAAATTCACATACCTTTGCTAAGTAGAGATTAATGCAAAACTTACTTGAGGTTTGTGAGTCAGAATGGATCTGTTGTCACAGTAACACTGTGAAATTAGATTGGCCCTCCTCAAAGGGTCTTGCATGTGCTGGAGATTTAGTTGATGGATCCAAATTCCACATAGATGATGGAGCCCATGATTTAATAGTATGTTTCTGTAATAAATTACTTCCTATCAGGAAGGCTTATTCTATCCAGAATCAAATCTCTGGGATGTCTTCAAGAGAAGGAAACTTAACTATTTTTCAGACTGGAAAGGACAATAAAATGGATTATAGGTTCTCACAGAAGTGACTCTTTGTTGGGTACCTCAGCTGAGCAATCTGGGTCAGCTTGAACTAAAGAAGACACCCTCTCAGTAACTGAATTTCAAGTCAGAATTTGAAACATGTAGATAGTGAACTGAAATGGCTGCCATTCACCTTACCACATTCATTTAATAAATAAGCTGTAGTGTTCAGTAATGAGTTTTTTCATGTGTGGTGTATTGGAGCTTTTGAGTCCTGAGACAATAAGAAACAGAGTCCTTGACATGGCATCCACTTCACAAAAAAGTGTTACTAGACCTGACAAGTATTTCATCAAGCTGGACATTTTTCACAAGTGGTGGCTTCCAAAACATGCCTTCATCAGCTGATTTTATTTGGCAGCAAGGAGTTCTGCACTTGTTGCTTTTTACAGAATCCAGCTTTTTTGGGCTTCTGTCAAAGTACCAGTGTCACTGAGGTCAGGAATTTGCACTGTTACTCGAGTTAGATTAAGTCAGAGAGTTGTGGCAGTGAATAGTGACTCTGCATCTGTAGGGTGAGGAACTGGTGTCACTGAGCAGCTCTTCTAGGTAAGTGTGGGCATTACAAATGGTCTTTTGTTTTCTTCCAGAATTGTAAGTTTTTTATAAGCTTGAAACTTATTCTGCTTCAGCAAAGGAAGGGCCAGTGCTACAGGGTCAGAATCTGGTCTTTGGTTTCTCAGGTAGGATTCAGGGTAAATGATTTCGCATGCTGAGTGGTTTAACAACCATGGAGTTCTAGTATAGTGCTTGATAAGCCTCTGCACAGGCAGTAGCTCAGCAGCTTTCATCTGCTGGGCTGGTGATGAGATTGCTGAGGTCTGCTTCCAAGTAATCAGGCTTTCTTTCCAAATGCTGAAAATTGATTAGACTGCAGAAGTACAGATACAGAAAGAGCTATACAGAAATACAGCTACCTGTGAGAATAGATTCACCTTCCTTTTTTAATACAATTGGATTTTTTTCAGGATCATAGTGAGGCCATTTCTGATTCAATGTAATTGTGAAAGGGCAGTAATGGACCCTGTCCTCCTGTTGGTTCATGTATCCTGAAATATAAAAGAATGAAGCATCCATGAAGGATTCCTTTGTCATAAAGGTTACAGATTAGGGTGCCATGGGTGTTTCCAGAAACTGTTATTGTGGCATGTACAGTCTACCAGTTAAGGGTGTTTAAGTTAGTTTTCTGCACTACAGCAGCATAAATGGAGGGTGATCTAAATATGCCTGGGAGCAATCTTAAGCTTCTTGCTTTATGGACTCAGAATTTGATGGTAGCAAGAATAAACAGAGTTGTGGGGTGTAGCACTTTGCACAATGTACTGAAGGTGACTGCTGTGCAGGTGTACAAGGTAACTCTAATTAAAACAGTTTCCCCTTGAAATGTAATTTTGTTCCTCCTCTTCACTATCCAGTGGTAGACTAATATTTGTCTCCGGAATGTTTTTCCAGGATCTGAAGTGGAATTACAGTATCTGAAGGTTACTAAATATTAGGCAAAAATTATAATTCTCTTCATAGTTTAAAAGTATCTTTCATATTTCAAAAACCCTCCTGGATGTACAATTCTTTTGGCAAACATTCACTGTCTTGCACTAGAGAGAAAACTTACTATAAATAACATAGGCTGCTTTCATAGTGAGGTTCCCCTCCAGTTGTATCCAAATTTACCTTAAAAGTTAACAACAACTTAAAAAAAAAAAAAATCAAACTAGGTACTTTATTGATAACCCCTTTAGTGTAACATATGACGCTTTCTTTCCAATAATACAGCCATTCAGGTCATTAGAGAGGTTGGGGAAATTAAGATTTATCCATACATCTTCAGCTCTTAAAAATCTCGCATGTAATAAAAACCAGTGATGGATTTTTAAAAACTGTAATCCTGTAGAATATAATTATGTGTGAAAGTGTCACTGTTTAGTAATACAGGAATTATACTGTAAATAAAATTTTTTTCCACATTCTATAGAAATGAATTCAGATTAATGTTAAACTCCAGTTATAAAGAAGTTCATTAAAAATATCAGATGTTATCAAAAATGTTTTGAAAAAAAACTTTAGCTCATCTGATTAAAGAAAGATGTGATCAGAGCATGAGTTTGATCATTATGGGGTCTCTGGGCTTCTCAAATGTCTTGAGAAACAGGTTTTTAGGGAGGTGTCTGTTAATGGATGTCTGAGTGTAGGTGTGTTTTTTCAATCTGTCCTGAGAGCACTGTGGAAAACCTTATAAATACTGAACTACCTATTCCTTAGGTTTAGTTTATATATAGTATCTTTGATAAAAAACAAAAATAATCTTACACCTCAGTAAAGTTCAGTGTGGTGAGTAAATTAAATTGAATTCACTTAACTCTTTTCAGGCAGGCAGCAAGTTATTGCAAAAAGAGCAACCTTTTCACAACACCTCCTTTCCCAAACCAGACTGCTCAGCAGATGCACAGTCCAGCTGAAGAGCTGAGACGGTTGAATATGTTCTTTAGATAAGCAGAAATATGAACAGAAATAACTGATTAGATATCGTGGCTTTAAAGTCTGGAAGAAATTAAAAGAAGTTGAAGACCACTGAAAGTAGTGTCAAAGGGTCATAACTTATACCAGAAAAATTATGCCTTTCCTTTTTTTCTTTACATTTAAGTCTGGACGTGTTAAGATTTGCCTTTGACAGCAAGAAGTTATGAAAGCACAACACTAAAAAAAGTTGCTTTCATTTATAATGAGTTTAAAAAAATATTTCAGAAGACTTTCTTCTTTCCTCTCAGTTGCACTGTGAAATAGGAAATTATTTAGGAGTTTTCTTAATGTTATGATTAGGCACAGATGCCCTAGTAGTACACATTCCTGACTTTGTCAGGTATTCCTTCAGCATGAAAAGGTAAAAAGCAAAGATAAAACTGTGTAGCCTGCAAATCTTGCAACTTCACAATGTCCAGGAATATCTTCAGAATTATTCTGAGTATTTGAACTGTTGGCTAGATGTTCCCTTTTTTAAAATCTTGTATTTTATCTACACTTCTATAGGTATGAAGTCTTGATCTCTTCTTATCTTTTAGTGATGCCAAGCAGTGAAATGCATAATAACTACAACATCTGACAAACAAGCCTCAAAATATTCAGCACAATTATGTGCAAGAGAAAGTAGCCATCAAAATGAGCCTGGCTTTCAGAGATACCGAGGAAGGCTTTTTCTTCCTTCCTCTAGTAAGTGGATTTAGAACTCCTTTGCTCCACCCAGGAATAACTGGTCTGGGGCCAATATTCAGCTGCAGTCTCAGCTCTGATGTTTTGGCATTGAAAACATGACTGTATCTTGTTGAATCAAGGAATAATTAATGCAAGGTATTGGAATATAGGATGAACTTGCAAGAAAGAATAAAATATCCATCTGTTTTCTTTTACAAAAAAAAAAAAAAAAAAAAAAAAAAAAAAGCAACCCAAAGAGAATAATTTTGCTGAAAATTGCAAGATAATCCTAGGTCATGAATTTTTCTAGGATTTTTTTCTCCATTTGTCTACGTGGAGATAATCTGATGTTAAGACTCAGAACCCCTAAGAAGTTTTTCTCTCAGTTGTGTAACCCACAACTTATATGAAACTCTTTGTAGTTTATATTATCAGAGGAATTCTTTCAGGCTTCTCCACTGTAAATTACTTTCATGGTTTTGGCTGAATAATGTGCTTCCTAAGGGTTTAAAAAGAACTTTCTTCAAAACCCAGTGAATAAATTCGGGTCTTTTAAAAAACATATTTGTCCAGCTTCTTCATTCTGTGTGTTGCGTATCATAAATAATCAAAAGATCGAAGAATGAGAATTATCCATATATTCAAATACTAAATTAAAAAAAACCAAAACTGAACTATTTCATTGACTGAAAAGGAGCAGAAATGACAGAGTTTTAATTATGTGTGTTCTGACATTTCTGCTTGTGTTTAAAATTGTTCTGCACCTTGCTTTGGAAGACCTTTCATACCTAAGTTTTCAATTGTTTGTAACTTTCAACATTTTAGACAGATTTTTTTTCACAGCAGGAATTTCCTGCCTACTGGGTGAAGTTGACTTATTTTTTGTATGTTTCAGCTGAGAGAAGGTTTTGGATATTTTCTGAACAAGAGTTAAAGGATAAATATGATGTTTTCCCTGACATAAAAAGTTGCAGCAGTTTGATTGGTAGCCTCATATGTGATTTTGTTTTGCATTGCTTTCTTAAAGTTTGGCAGAGAAATTGATCCACTGTCAGAAATATCTGTTTTGTGACTGATGATCTAACTTCAGCTAATGCCTCTTTTTTTCCTTTTATTTTTTTCTTTTTGTTGTTGTTTGCTTGTTTTTCTGTGATTTTCAACTGGCACTGATTCGCAGTCTGTGGTGACTCCTTTTAATCTTGTACCTTTCATTGCTGGTGCAACATCAGGAAACAGTGCATCAATTGCTATGGTGCTGAATGTTTGCAGGTTTAGCCTCTTCAGTCTTCAGCTTACATTTAAATTCTGGACATTCTCAACAGATTTATTTCACTGGGGCCTCTCTGGTTCTCACTGAGTTTTGGCCCACCTCAGAATATCTTACTCTTCTCTGGGAGTCCAAGATAATTTCTGAATGTGTAGCTTGTTGTTTTGAATTGTGCTGGTTTTCAGATTTCTTTTGATATTTCAATAAATTTCAGGGAAGCATCTGGATTAATTTTCCAAAATCACTAACCTAGTAATCATACCTAAATTAGCAACTGCACAAAAGGCATGCTATATATCATGCATGTTAAGCATGTTGTAAAGCACACAGTCAATGCCTAAGTGCTAGGAATGTTCAGAAATGTTGTTGTTGGAGTATAGCAAATGTAAAATTATAGGATACTTTAGGTTGGAAAAGACATTTAAGATCATCAAGTCCAGCCATTAATGCAGAACTGCCAAGACCACCACTAGACCATATTCCCTAGTACCACATCTGCACATCTTTTAAATACATCCAGGGATGGTGACTCTGCCATTTCCCTGAGCAGCCTGTTCCAAATCTTGCCAAACCTTTCCGTGAGGAAATTTTCCCTAATAGCCAATCTACACCTTCTCTCATGTAACCTGAGACCATTTCCTCTTGACCTATTGCTTGTTACTTGTAAGAAGAGACAAATTCCTGCCTCACTGCAGCCTCATTTCAGGTTGGAGCGAGCAGTAAGGTCTTCTCTCAGCCTTCTTTTCTCCAGGTTAAGCATCACAGCTCCCCCAGCAGTTCCTCATAAGACTTGTGCTCTAGACCCTTCTCCAGCTTCGTTGCTCTTCTTTGGACGCATCCTGAAGTGTGCCATTTCTCTGTAACTTCCACTTCTTGCTTACAAAGGGTGAAGTTGCTAGTCATAGCCAGTGAAGGCACTATGTACTGGATCTACTTGCTAAATCTTAAAAAGAAAAAATAAAAATCTGAAGTTCAGGCAAGACTGTATAATTATTGAGTCAAAATGTATGTGTTCACACCTGAGCAACACTCTACGTTCCTATGCTTTTACTGCTGAGCAAGCGTGGTAAAGGGAGCAATTACACTTGTAGTTGAAGGATAGCTTTCTTTTCAGGTAGTTATCTAAGAAAAGGATAGTTAATTTGCTTGTAAAGGACAAATAGGGCTAATGTGGAGTCAGCATAATTTTATTTCTCTGAGTTTTTTAGCTTGTGAAATTTCAGGTGATGTGATTCCTTTCTGCAGCTGAGGCATACACTATAGAATTGGGGCAGTTGCATAATTTGGGCAGAACCAGTGCACTGGATATGCTGCTTTATTACAGCAGTGGAGGCGCATCTGTGTTTTCGTGCTGTTTTAAACAGCCTGACAGATACATAACTGGTGGTCTGTATTTCCCTGCAGGAAACCAACTGGCCCCTCTCAGTTCCCATGTACAGGACTGAATCTTGAAAGGTTGGCACATTTCTGACAGGCCTCTGCATGTTCAGTGTTCCTGATAGTTTTTGGTCAGGCTCCAACATCCACACTGTTTGTTGCCTTTATGCTTTTTATTTTTACTGTCAGGAAAAATGGCACTATTTGAAGGTACCTTGAGAAATGTGAGTTGGCTGGATGAATCAAGTTTCTCTGCTTCTCTGCTGCTTTTCTTCATTGAGTCCCTATTCAGTCTTACTTCTTTCTGTGAAGGCAGCCAAACAATTGGAATGTTTTTGGCAGAAGACATAATTTCTGCTTAATGCTATACTAGTGGTTTTTGAATTTGGCACTGAATTACTACCTCACATTTTCATGTGCATATAATGTTTTGTGATTTTATTTTTGCTTTTTTGGTAAAATCTGGGCTAGCAACTTAGTTCTGTGATAAAAGAAATTATGATTTGGGGATTTGGGAATTTCAGTATACTGAATATACTGAACAATTAATTTTGCAAACATAAGCACTGTAGATTCATGTTTCTTGAATAATTTCCATAGTTAGCTTTGGAGCTCTTTAGTCACAGTGACATTTTTACAAGTTTGGGGAAAGGATGGATTTTGTGGGGCTTGACGCCAGAGCTTTCAGAAAGACAAGTAAAATAACTGTATCACTCGTCCATTTTTGGTTTAGTGAAGGATGATGTGCAAACTAATATTTGACATTTAGCCTAATGCCAAATCCAGTCATGTAGTAAAGTGAAGAGAATTGTTGCTCAAGACCAGTAGGGCTCAAAATGCTGTGCACATGCTGGTGTTGCGCTGTTTCCTCCCTGTTGGCATTTAGCCTGTCTGCCACGTGGGTGGTCTTTGGTTGTCTCACTGCTGTTTGGCTGTTGGTTGGTCAGGGGCTCTACTGACCTAACTTGTAAAGCAGAAAGCAACCTGCTATTTTTTCTGTTACAGGAATTCTAGTTCTGGTGGGTTTATTTTGTTGCAATCTTTAGAATTACAAAATAGGTAGGCAGGAATTGCATATCATCCAGGTCAGAATGGGGCAATCTCCAAAGTTAGATTTGGTTGATATATCCAGATGAGTTTTGCCCATATCCGGCTACAGAGATTCTGTAACCTTTCTAAGCAACTAGTTCCAGTGACCTTCCTGACTGTGAAAAAATCGCTCTTATCCATAACTCTGAGTTTTCTGTGTTACAGCTTGTCTCTCTCAGAAGGATCTGTGTCTTCTCTATATTTGCTCACAAGACAGCTAAAACACAATAAAATCCCTGTTTAGCCTTTTCTCCTTAAAACCAACTAATCAAACTCTTGCAAACTCCTCATAACTCGTGTCCTGCAGACCCTAATCATCTTGAATCACCTAGTGGACTTAGCTCAGGATATCCACGAGCTGGTCAAACCGGATACAACACTTCAGATGAGCCAAATAGGGGGGTTTAATGACTTCCCTTTGTCTGCTATGATCCTGTCAACAGAGTGTACTACTCAGGTAGCCCTTACCACAATGTAGAGCTGATTCCACTAAAATATTATTTTGGCTCCAGATAAGACAACAGCTAGTTCAAAATGCACATATTTGTTCCTATCTGTAAAGGCTATGGAAATTACTATCTGGTTGTAAAATATTTAGAAATGGAGATCTGGCTGTCTATAACAATATATAATGTGATACATAATACTGAGTTTTAAGGCCAGTGAAGAGTTTACAACAAAACTGAAGGATGGGTAAATGATTTGGTTTTTCACACCTGATAAAAGTATGTCATAGTTTCATTACCAGAATGAAAAGAACGTTAGTTAGAGTGTCACAGAATGCACAGCAAGATGAGAAAAGCTGCGAAAAAAGGGAGACAGTCTTTGACACGATTCTCTACAGTTTTCTTTGCATTTCAAAGAGGTGGTGAGCAGGGGGAAAGTAAAAGGCATGTATTGTCAAAGAGAAGACAAAACTAAGGAAAAAGAAAAGAGTTGGAGGACAAAAGACAGCTAAAAACTGGGGAAGACAACAGACAGGCTGAAGATTGTTTAGTAAGTAAAATACAACTGAAGATTGTTAATGTGAAAATGAGACTATATCAGAGAGCAGAAGAGATAGGGGGCTGTTGGTGAGCTAATATGCACAGAAACATTTCCTGATGCACAGAGAGAATTGACCCTAGAAGACACTTAGTTCAAGTTAGGGAGAAAAAATAAAGAGGAAAGTACCTGTCCTTTATCCAACTAAGTTTAATTTAGGAATAGGTGAAACCTATTATAAACCAGCGGGTTTTACACATTTTTATGCCTCCTCTTGTGCCTTTGTCAAAAGCATGGCAAAGACAATAAGTGCTCTTTGGCTTACAGTAGGCCATCATTAAAAGCACCAGAGGCAAATTTTCTAGTGACAATATGAAGAAACTGCTGCAGCAACAGAGGAAAATTATCTGCCCCCTGTTTCTTCATGTCTTTTTTTTATTTATAGGTTAGTTGAAACCAACTGCATATGTCTTATCTCCTTTTGGGTCAAGAATCAGCAGGGAAGAAAAGCCAGGGATAACAGCTTCACTCTGCCCTCTGGGAAAATGTTTTTATCAAGTTTCCAGATAATGAAGTTACTTTTATTAACCAAAATCTTGAAGTCTTTTTAGCGACGTGAGATTTTATAAATTTGAAATAATACTCATGCTATATTCATCCATTTTTAAGGTTAATCCACTTGTCTATATTTTATATTCTTTTTAAAAGAAACAGAATATTTGCATGAACTACTTGTATTTAAAAGCATATGTAAGTAATAGAATACAATACAGTAAGTATCTCTGTAATCAAAGTATGTTTTATTTCACAGCTTTTAAGTATCTAACAGGTGACTATTATTCCACTTGTAAAAAATACTTGAATTGGCTGTCTCTATTCTCCTTTGACTAGTGTTTTTATAACTGTCCAAAACTAGCTTTAACTTACTTTGAGTTGCCTTAGATTCCTGATGTGCAAAAAGTTTCCTAAGATAGGGAGGAAATGTGACTCTCTTTAGAGGAGTGTGTCATTTAATCAAGACTTGACACCCACCTGGGCTAAGAAAACTGTCTGTTTGTTCCCTGGGGAGATGCCTTGAGAAGGTAACTGGTTTTTATGTAGAGTACCCTCCTAAGTTAGTTTTTTTGGTTTAGTGTGCCCCGAGGCAAAACGTTTCAGGATATTTTAGAAGATTCTGCCAATCTAATTAATCTTACAGGAATAATACTAAAATTCATTCTCTTCATAAACTATATGGTACTTCATCCCTGCACTGTCAATGGCAACTGTTAACTGCATCTCTAACGGAGACAAAAACAGGCTTGGTGCTGTTCCAAGTAGTAGTGGGAACTGGTCTATTGTCCCACCAGAGGTGGGGCAGGTGGGATAGCCCTCTGTGTGGAAAAACTCTTCCAGGGCTGGAGGATTTTTTGTGAAGAATAGGTGAATTTGGTCGTGAGCAGCAAACATTTGCACCCTGTTACAGCAGCTAAGGCCATGATTCAGTGGTTGACTTCAAATTCTCTCAAGGCAAGACCAAGGAATGGGGGTTTGCAGTCATTGGGTCTCCATACAGCAGTCTTTCTGTTCCTGAGGAGGGGACTCAGTAACTGAACTCCAGCTCAGAAGACTTCTCAGTCCTGCCCAGGGAGACAATGTACTGGCGTTAGGGTTGCTGTGGTGCTCTTGTGGGGTTGGAGTTACCTTGGGGTGCTCCTTTGTACAGTGTCTTGTTATTCTGCAGACACTCAAGAGGTTGGGGTTTTTGCCTCAGAGAGAGGAAATACTGCTACAGCTGTAATAAAAGCCATTTGGAACTGCACAAGTAAAGCACTGTATGCTTTCCATCTTGCAGATATATGTTACTTTCATATACCTCTTGTTTTTATTTAATTCCTCTGAAGTGCTTGTGTTGATGAATAATTAGAACCAGGATTGGTATGCTATACTTTTGAATAAGCTGTTATTTTGTTTAGATTTTTTTCTCCTAAAATCCATTCATATTCTAAGGTACTGAAAGGCAAAGTATTTTAATGGTGTTTTTGCAGAATATTTTCCTGAATGGATGAGGAAACAGTCATTCCAGTTAGCACTATATTAAAAAGTGAAGGCAGTGCAGTGAGCTTAATTTTCCATTTTTTTCTGTCATAGATGTAAATAATTCAAACATATAAGCATGGAAAGAAGTTACCAGTTTGAAACTGAGACTGCATGAGTCTCCTAGGATAATATTAGTATTTCCTGTGTGTTTCAGTTAGATATTCTTAAGAAAAAGGTTGGTTTTCCTGAAGTATGAACCATTTAATAGTTAATGCTGTTTTTCACTGGGCTCCTGTGGTAAACTAGAATGTTCATGTAGTTCATGTGTATGCTTATGTAATTAAGCATCCACTAATTTCTTTCTCTTTGGAAAATACTTCTCCAAATGAGCACTCCATGTATGAAGATTTAAGATTATATCATCTGTTTGTTTAAGGTAAGCATTAGGACAGGTATTATTATTTTATAATAGATTCTTAATCCTTTGTCTGTGAAGTGTTGATGTTTTCATTAGAGTTAAAATATGTTGCATGTGTACAGAAAGCCTGAAATCTCAATATGTGGTTCTATCAATTTTAATTATTTGAATCATTAGAACAGCTAATTTTTTGCTTAAAGGTACACCAATGTACCATTGAATCTGTTTTTTAAGGTTTTTTCCAGTTTAATGTCTGAATCCAAATTCATAAAGAGTTGGAAAAATGAGATGTCTGAGCTATAGGATTCACAGGGATTTTATATGAAGCCTATTTAATCAGGATAACACTGTTATTAATATTCATAAAGTCAGCTGGAACACAAATGACAGACTATGGAGCCTAAAATTTTTTACTTGTGAATTTATTAAAAGCAGCTTAAAAAATTAATGGAATTTAAGTAAAGTTGACGAAAATGAAAATCTTATGTTAGCAGTAAAAATCTATATTAGAACTTTGTCTAAGACCATCTTGCACTGATATCTTTGACAGATTTCATTGGTACTTAAAGAAGAAAGATGCATGAATGGTCATTTAAAAGGATTTAAACACATTGGCACATTAATTTTTACATGAATAATAAGTAGCTTCCAAAAGCAATTAACTTACAGTGTACAAGATTTGAATAGAAAAATAGGACTGTGACATCAAAGGGCAAAGCAAATGTGCAGTACATTTTAAACTTTTAATAATACAACTTCTTAAAATATTTTTTTTCTTTTCCACAGTAGGTAAAGTAACACCAAAGGTATTTGTGTACAGCTTGGGTTTGTTTAGAAATACAACAAGATCTGGAAAAAATAAATATTTTTATGCCAAAGTGCTGTTGGCAAAGAACAGTTTTAAGGCTTTTTACATTGATCAAGTGCTTCTGAATCAGCTTTCCTACAGTTTCTGTGTGGAAAACAAATACATACTGACCACAGTGTGTGATTTTTCTCCCATGCTGCTATATGCAGCATTTGGAAGCATTTCTTATTTCTGTAGATGGCAAAACAGTTAGGTCTTAGAGTTCTTTCATTATTGTACTTAACTATTAAATTTATGTGACTGTTGCATTTTACATTCAACCGATAGGGACATTTTCTTTTTTATTTTCACTTTCTTTCATGGTGTCCTAGTAGTTTTACACTAGCACAAGGTGGATAAATAAATAGTGAATAAGGAAATTAGATTTAAAATTACCTCAAGCATTTGGGTTATGGTTTTATTTTGTATTTTCATTTTTTTCTTGGTCTGCCAGTACACTTTATTTTAATCTCCAGCTTTAATTTCCTCTCATTATTACACAGATTGATTATTAGCAGATTGTTTTCAAATGAAAGTAGGGATTTATAATAATTGTATTCAATTTTTCTGATGATTCCTTGTGTGAAACCTTAATGGCCACTTCTGATCATTTTTGAAATGCTGATTTTTAACACTCACTGAATAATGATAGTTCAATAAGTTTTGGTTCTAAAAATACATTATATTCAAGGTACCTTCTGTAAGGTAAATCTTGAAGGACAAGGAAATGTTGTGCACAAGTCAGCTACCTATTGCAGCATTTCTGTTCGGAGCAACCAGTTTAAATACTTAGTGTCTGGAATATTTTGTTGTTCTGTATCCTAACTTTTTTTTTTTTAATTAGTTAATTGGCACATCCTAGAGAGCCCCAAAAATCTTCCCATTTTACTTTGGTCAATAGATGACCTTAATCTGATATCAACCATTTTTTTTTTACTTTTCTCTTATGTTTAAACCAGAAAATTCCTATTAGTCAACAGAACCTATTTCACCTATGAAGGCAAAGTCTGTAAAATCAGCCTCTTGACTTCAGTCATAATTTTTTCCTGTGCCATAGTCTATTATTTCCGGGAGAGGGCAGCATTTTCCTATATCAGGTACAGAAAGGCACATGCCCTGCTTAGACTGTCAATGTTTCTTGTAATTACTCCCAGTATATTTGTTGCTTGCTTATGAATTAACTTGCATTTATGGAACTAAATCATTCCAATCATTTAATTACACCTGAGGAGCTGAACTATAATTGCTTGCTTCCAGCTAGGATCTGATATGGCTTGAGCAGTATTAATTTGGTGTTTACTTTTCTGAGTGCTAAAAGCATTAAAATGATTGTGCAATGGGATTACATTTTACTAATTGCTGGCATTCATTAGCTGGGTAAATGGCGAGGAAGAATGACTGTATATTGTGGAGGGATAAAATTATGGTTTTAAATAGTATATTACTAGACACATTAAGGCCCTAAGACATGTTTTAAAATACTCCAGAGGTTATTAAATACCATATTTTCTTCATGTCTTGCTATATGAATATCTTATTAAAATACTGCAATTATTATGAACCTTTTTGTGCAATATGTAGGGAAATGGCTTCATTGACAGAAACCTATTTCTTGATATTAATAACCCTCTATATTTTCAGCTAATCCAAAAGTAAATGAGGAACTTAGGAAAAGATTGCCAACTTCAAATCAACACAGTTACACAGAATTGAAGAAGCATACAGCTTCATTTGAGGGTTTCTTTTAAGGGACTCAGTGTTCTGCGATATGAGGTGAACTTTTTATTTTTTGTTAAGACCTCAGCACATCAAGTCCTATGCATTTTTTTTTATCGTGCAGATTTATAGTCAACAAGAAGTATGAGCTAAATATGTATTTCTTTAATGTTTGGTGTATGCGTTAATGTTGAATCTTAAGTGTTTGTCCAACTATTTTTTTTTGCAATTTTAAATATAAAAATGAAATAATCTGCTTTTTTGGTGTTGTATGCCAAAATAATTTCTCCTGCTGTTTTATTATTTAGAATATGTGTCTCAGTATAACTTGGTTGAATTGTAAAATATGTACCTAATTTTTTTATTTAATCTCTTAAATTTTTGAGCACAATGACAACTGTCTGAGTGTTTTCATAATCTAGTTACTGTATCTTCAAAGCACATGTATCTTTTTAATAAATGCAAAACAAAATGTTAGGAGGGAAAACATACAAAATAAGCACAATGCATAGTTAAGGATAAAAATTGTCCTATGTACAATATTTTTTAAAAAGGTGCCTGAGTAAGTAATACAATTTGTGGTAAGCTTACTATGTTACCAAGATTACAAACTTATTTAGATTTCCGTGTGGTACAGAGTATAATTGAATTTTTAACACATAAAAGAGCATTTATTTTAACACCCAGAATGATGCCTGGTAGACATAACATTTTACTGTAAGTCTTATTGAGGGTTACTTCTTGAAGATATTTGATTATGTGAAATATTGCAACTGTGTAATTAACTATAGTCTGAAGCAATATGCATGCAAATATTGTGACCTCATTATTTAACTGTTCAGAAAGAACTTCGAATTCGGAGTTGGAGTGGTCATAGACCACTTTACCTGTATTTTATCTAGGAAATTAAAGGAAGAGAAAGAATGCTGTAAAGTGAAGCACATGCCACTATCTGTAATAACTGCCAAAGTGAGCAGTCTTCTTGTCTGTAGCAGGACTGCTTGGTGTGATTTGGGCTGTGCTCAGTAATGTGTATTTCCAAGACCAGACTCTAGAAGAATTAGCCAAACTAATAAATATTTCAATAAGAATATCACATGCAACAGAAAGCTGAACAAAACAATTATAAAAATTAGATGAGTGACAAAAAAAAAATTTGCTGAGAAATATAATTTTTCACTGACTGTTCAAGTATGCAGACTTCATTGTGCAGTTATAAATATTTAAAATAATTTGTTTTGTAAATTTCCTGTCAAATGACGGCAAAGTATAGGTGTATTATATTGTTTCAAGTTTATTTATCTAGAGTTTTTTTTATTTTAGCTCTGAAACCTTCAAGCAAAAACTGGACTCAGCGCCAGATCAAACAAGTTCAGAGGAACAAATGGAGAACTGGTCAAAAGGTAGGGACTTTAAAGATATTAATAAGGAACCTTAGGTGTTATACCAGTGCTAGGCAGTGACTGGAGTGTGTTTGTTCTTGCTGATATATGACTGACTTTGGAAGAAAAGAAAAAAAAAAAACCACAACCACATACTGCCCCTTAAAAGAACTTGGAGTAACAGGAGAGCAGCCACATGAATATAAAGCTTCACCTTTATTTTCTGGATTATTGAAAATGTTTTTGTATAACTTTCAGAAGACTTGTTTAAATTCTTAGTCTGTACATTGCAGCTTACTTTCCAATCTTTTTTTTTAATTGTTAGCAATAAATCTGAAAATCTGTCTTAAAGTAATTTTCTTGGCTATTCACACCTGGCTTGGGTATGATTAAGCCATCTACTAATATTAATGAGTTTCTCATTAGTAATTCAAGTGAATTTAGACAGTAAGGTAAGGCTTGGAGATATAGGTGACCTTGGTTAACTTACAGCTTCCCGAGCTGATGGAGTTCTCATCCTCATCAGGATGCAAGTATCTTTTTGTATTTTTAATTGGTTGACCAGACATAATTGTTCTCAGATACATTCTTCTATGTTTCATGACAGAAACCTAAGGGGTAAAAAAGCCCCACTGAATTTGAGAGTACATTACATTACTAACTGACTGACTGACGTTGTAGAAGAGAATTTTCAGTAGCTTGTGACTAGATTGTGACATGTAGAAGGAAGAAAGGGAAAGACATAAAAAAGACACCCTGACTTTAGGGTGGATTTTTTCTAGTAAGTGAATATGTGTAGGTTAAAAAATCCAAAATGGAATAGGTGTGTCAACATCAAAATTTCCCTCTGTATCAGAGCCTCATAGCTTCTTGTACACTTCATTTTTATTAGTTTTATACTATATATTCTCTCTCAAAGGATAATAAATGTCAAGTTTCTCCTGGAGAGTCTGCTTAGAAGAGAGAAAAAATGCTTCATTTTTTTAGATGATGCTTTTCTTTCATATGTAAAGGAATTGCTGCCTATATAACTGTAAAATAAACTACTTATAAACACCTTTTAATTTATGGAATTTTGAGCTGTTACTGAGTGAAGTTCAAAAGTTTTTGAATCATATACTCTGTAAACAAAAATAGTCATGGTGGTGTAGGTTAGTGGAGAATTGTATTCTGACAATTTAAACATATAATGGCTTAATCAGTTTTAGTATTTTTAGACCTTTAGGGGTCAGCATACCCTAAGAATGGTTCAAAAGGTTAAGTATTCCAAAGTAGGCAAATGAAACTGATTCTTTGTGAAATATTTTCTGTCTAATTGCAAGAAATTATGTTCTGCTACTGCTCAGAGATATTTTTAAAACTGAGTAGTTACTGAGTTTCAGTTTCAGTTACTCAGTAGTTTACTGAGTTACTGTATTATTTTTCTGATGCATTAGGTCAATATTTTGTGCTGTTTAGACAGCTGTTTCTTTCAAGCTAACACTTTATGTATCCAATAGAAATTGTTATATAAACAAAAGTAAAATTTATACACCTTTCTTTAGCATAATCATTAATAGGTCATGTAATTCTTTATGCTTTTACTCCTGGGAAAGTTAGAAAAAGGGATTATGGGTAAATCTGTCATCCTACTGGTGTGGATGAGATTTTTTTTTTTCTCAGAATTTAATTTGGGTATTAACAGCTAAATTACATTCACTTATCATAAAGATAATAGGTCAATTTCAGCAACATAATGTTCAATACGTGCACTTAGTAGATATTCTAGTGCATTTTCTCATTGTATTGCTTAAGCACTTCTCATTTTCTGTGTAAATGTGTATGCTGAGGTGTGTACTATTTTGTGTCCTGCTTGCTCTGTCATCTTCATATATTTCCTTGGTACAGTTGGTACTGTACTGTATTTAGATTTTCCTTTCTTGTAACTTTGAAGTTTAAAAGCTGGGTTTAGAATAACACTGTAATGGTTTATTCACATTTTTAATAGCCTACTGAAATATTGGAGATTATTTGTCAACAAATAAGGATGGTAAAGCAAATATAAGATTAAATTTATCTGACTAGATGAAAATTCAGGCAGGCAATGAGAATTTTAAAAAATAGAAAAATCAGATACAGAGAAGTGTTAGGTTGATGGTGGTTATGTGAGATAATGTGTAACCTGTTAATCAGTGTTATAAAATAAAATACTTGAAAGGAAGGTAGTGTTTAAGAGGAGTGTATCTGAAGTGTTTGATAGGTGAGATTTTCTTTTTAACTTTCCGAGTTGTTTGGACTATAGTATGCCTGTGTGGATTGAAGAATTTGTCACTGTTCTGTTCTATTAGGAAGAATTAAAGAACAGTTTGTGTGCAAGACTTGTTATTTTGTGTTTGTATCTAGTTTAAATGTACTCTTTCTCTGTTTTTAATAGAAGGTTAATGCCTTTTTTCATTTCCCTCTAAGGATACTTGAGAGAATGTACCAGGAACATTGGCAGCAGACCAGTGAGGCCTATGCCACTTAGAAATGAAAAATGTTCAGGATCCAAGCTAGACAGCCTAGAATAGTATTCAATTATGAAAATAAACTTGTATTGGCAAATAGGTGCATATCTTTGCATTACAGTGATGGTGGGTGTGGGGAAGCACATTGCATTGGGGTAGAGTTGTTACTTCAGTAGGGTTTCCACACATGATGAGAACTATGAAAACATTAATACGATGAAAACACAAGAGGGAACCTGAAACTGGGTGGTTTCTCTTCTTATATATATGTTTAGGACTTGATATGGCAGTTTTCCAGAAGCGTTACCGGGATTGGAAAGAGGTGAGTGTGCAAATGCTGGAGTTAAATTTGTCTTATTTGACTCATGTACCATGTTAATTAGGTGCAGCTATACTTCTGTATTATAGAGTCTTTAACTATTGTAATGTTTTGGCTTATGTCATATTTATGAGCATCCAAGCTTTAAGGACACAGCAGAAATTAGGAGAAGTTTTAGAGTTTTAAGTACCGTTTGGTCTGTTTTGACAACAAAATTAGAGTTTTGCTGACTCCAGAAGTAAAATCATTGTATAATTTTTATTTGCAAATCCTAAGACAAGTTAATAGATTGATTTTTTTTTAATGGCAAAATTGTTTGCTTTCTTAAAAGGTGATTAATATGTTTTCCAAGCATATAAATAAATACTTATATATTGCTAAGCCATTACTTGAAACATATATTGAAATGTATCTCAGTGAACCAATTTCACTTCTCAGAATTTGATGGCAACTTTAGTTATGATCCATATAGGCACTTTTCATATATCTTCAAAAGAATACTTGCAGCTTGTAAATATACTTCAGAATTGCATGTCTGGAAACTAGTTCAGAGGAGACTAGCTTTAAAGAGCTGTGATAATGTAGATTGGAACAGAACTGCAGAATCAGCTTGTGCAAGAAAATTTGTAATGGAGGTGTGTTTTATCTGGTGAGCTGTGGGTTTTTGGGGTGTTTTACATTCATGGTAATTGAGGAAATGTAGTCACATGCAAAGTTTAAGTAAAACGAATCATCTTTTTGTGTAACTTTGATTCTCTTATTAGAAGTAGAAAACTCTTCTAGTTGTTTGATGGTTTTAATGTACTTTTTTGTAGATTTGTTTTTGCGATATTAATTACAAGGACTTTTTTGTCTGGAATTTCTATTGTGTGAGTTTGACACACAAAAAGATGAATGGGTAAAGAAAGCCTTGAGAGTAATATGGTGTTGTAAATGCTCTAGTTGGGTAAAAAAGCAGCTAATTGTAAAGGTGCTGCTGCCCATTTCTCCACAATGTACCCAATGCAGCTGTAAACGCTGTAAAGCAAAACTAAAGCCCCTCTTTCAAGGCTGTAACAGAAGCAAAATTAAGCATACTTGTCATAATGAAGTCTCTTTCTTCTTTTACATGCCTCAACAGGAGATACTGTGAGCCTGTTCTCCCTCTCCTACCATTTTTTAGCAACAAAGTGCTGTTTACTTGGAAAAGAAAGAAAGCCTGAATATTGCAAGGGTGGTTTGCATGCAGAAAAATCTATGTGATATGCAGAGGCAGCGTCCTCTATGCCCGTGTGGCTTAGCTGGTCAGTGTCTTCCATGTGTGCTGTGCTTTCAGCGTCAAACTCACTATGTGCTGTCAGATCCCCTTGCAAAGTGCCAAGTGGAGTTGCAGGTTTCTCTGAATGATGTAAAAGGCTGAAAAGAGGCTGAGAGGATGAACTTTCATGAGTAAAACCTAGGAAAGTCCCTAGTAACTGTTGAGCAGCACTAAGTGTAGAAGATGAAGATAATCTCTTCTATGGAAGAAGAAGGAATAATGTGGTGTAACTTAGAAGATAAGAATGTGCTAATGATAACTGAAAAATCATCCAATACTGCTTGGTCTTTCCTGTAAATATAATCATCCCTTCGTGCATATAAATTCTCATCTGTTCTTTTTCCATTCCATTTCTTTTCTTGTCCATTTTGAGTGGTAGAATACAGCACATTTTTAGCCAGACTGCATGCAGAACAACTCCTCATCAGAAGCACAACTAGATGTCCAGTACTTGCCTTACTCACTGCAGGGTTGTGAATATGATTTTGTTGAACCCTTTATGGTACGCTCAAAACATGTAGGGCCTTATCTGCACTGAGGGCTGCAAGCACTCAGGATGGGGGGAATGCACACCTTCAAGTATTGCACTTTGAATCTTAAGTGTGCAAAGTATGAGTGCAGCTAACTTCAGAATGTCTTGAAACGTACTTTAGAGAGAAGAGCACTTACTACCACAGTAATTTTTAAGTAGTGCTTCAGAAGGAGCTTTAGAAGACCTTGCACAAGTGCAAGAGGAATTCGGTTATTTTCTTCTTCAGAAACCTTCATTACTTCTATTTTTATAACAGGTAGAATGAGGCTTAAGTTCAGAGCAAAAATATTTAAAAATTATTATGAAAAGGTTCTTTAGAGAGTGCATTGCCAACTCTTATTTGTGAGTTCACCTGCATCTTTAGTAGAACACTGCTGGAGTAAAGGGTGTGGGGACAAGGTGTCTTACACCTACTTTATGCAGAGTGATCTTTCTTTTATGTCAGACACTTAAAATTGCAATGTTTTTCTTTACTTCTAAAGCTGTAGTTTCCTGAGATTTTGTTTAGAACTCTTAATTTAGCAAAGCTTTAATTGTTTGTGTGTGGTAGGGGAGGTTGAGTACATTTGGATAAGAGAATTTTTGCTCTAATTAATGGGCACGGGGAAACATGACCCTGCCTAGATAAAAGGGAGTTCTGGATCATTAAGATTTAGATAATGGAAGGGGGTTATATGTGAAAAGCAATTGTCTGATATGACAATAGCAAAAGACAAATGGGGTGGGAGGGTTTACTTTGTTTTTAGTTGGTTTAGAAAACATAAACACAGCATGCTTAGTAAAACTCCAGCAGACACTATGTTTGGAAATTATGTAATGACTCCATATAGGCTGTAATGATATCCTGAAACCCTGTATTTAAACTAACCTGAATTACAATGAGAGATAAACAGAATATTTACCCATCCCTTATGAGCTGCTGCTGATATGTAAATTTATTCTTCTACTTTGCACAAATATACTTTTGAGCTACTGCTTAAACACTTCAAGGTCCTTAGCCAAACAGTTTTAATGATGCCTCCAGTATTATGAAAGTGTGACATTTGATGAATGCCTTGTATAGTTGTGATATCAGGGAAAGTGTAAACAAAAAACGCACATCAAGTCATCGTGCAACACCTAGATAATTTATAATTTTACTGTTTATATCCATCTTGACATTTTTTATCTGCCAAAGGCAGGTTTCATTTGGAATCTTAATCTGAGATTTATTTGGTGGATCTGGAAATCATAGCTAGAGTTCCCACAGGAAATGGTCCATCTACCAACAGATTAAATGGCAGTCCTGCAGTTGTTAAGGGAGCTCTGCATTTAACACACATGCATACTCATTCAGTCAGCACTGTGGAGAAAAATTAAAGTAGTAACCCAGGTTTAGGAACAATGTAGCTAAAAAGTCCCATATTTGCTGAATGACAAAGGGTTATATAGCAGCATTTCATTTTATTATTCGTGCTTGAATTTCTTGTTTGCTTTGTTGAGTCTGCTGACGAATACTAATAAATGCCTGCAACAATCCAGACGAGAGATGCCTGGCAACAAAGCTATGCGGTGGACCTCCCTGATCTTCTCCAGTTCACAACCTGACCTTTTGAAAAATTGGCTGGGCTAAGCTGCAGAATTTGGGTGTAATGGTTATTGTTAACTCCAGCTTTAGGCTTTATTAATTTGTGTGATCAAGACTTACCTATACTTCAAAGTTTCTGAAGACCAAACACAATCATCCATCCATTAGAACTAACATTGTGTTTCAGTGAATCCCACTTACTATCTGCCTAGAGATTCTGCTGTTTTGATGCATTCGGAATATAAAAATGCTTTTTTAACTGTGAGACCAGTCCAGTGAAAATCTGGTGTCTTCTCAGAGACTAATATTTTAAAATAACAATATGTTAATGAATTGCAAACGGAGAGTGGGATGCCAAAGGAAAAGTCTGATATTTACACATTAATAAATGCATCACGATTAACTGCAGTGAATACCAATATAATGATTTGCCAAGTATTTTAAAGACTGAGTAGCATTTTTCCATTTTAAATATTCAACAGTTTGTACACAATTGCTGTTTAGCTGCAGAAGAGGAAGACAAAAGACTTTACTAAAATAATCAAAATCCTTGGAGAATTGTAAAAAATTGCCTTTGCCAGAATATCTCCCAGCTGTTCTTAATCTTTTTCTCAATTTATTTCTTTATGAAGGGTGTAGCCAGGGTTCCACACAAGTACAGGTGAGTACAGAAGCATTCAAAATAACACTAATGTCCCTCAACTTATGTTGCTAAAACAGAATTTACTGTTCTCTTTAAGGAGTAAAAAAAACCCCGAACCATTAAACTTCTGAGTTTTGTCCATATTTTAGCAGACAAAATATTTTCAAACCTCTTCTTTTTTTGTGTATTTATGTGTTATGGGATATAGAGCAAGCAAAAACATTAATGCATAATATAGCTTTGGTTATTCTTGTTGCATTTGCAGATAACTTTCTCAACAAAGTTGCAATAAGATCATGTTGTTCTCATTGTTCAGCTTTTTGGACAACTTAAATGCTTAGCTGTAGCCAGAGATCAAGTATTTGAATTGCATTGTTGTGTTCACCTGACTGACTTCTAAAGCAGTTTTAATTATTTGGAATTTCTTTTCATTAGAATGATACTTAATATAATTTTAAAAAGGTCATTTCCTTTATTCTGCCTAATATTGAAATTACAGGAAGTTTATTTATATTGTACATTGCACATCTGTCTTCCAGTATACAAATAGTGTAACCTAATCTGTCATGTGAATTAAAATTATCATAATAAAGAAGTGTCAAAAGATACTATTTTAGTTATTTACAATTAATACAAAAATTTTTATTGTGTAAATGTTAGTTAGCCATTCATAAATAAAAGTGATTTTTTTTATTGAAGTACAGTAGATGTTAGTTTCTAAAACAGCTCTGACAGAAAAGAGTAGAATTTGACACCTCAGCAGGGGAAAAGAGCAGGGAGGGCCATAAGTGAGGTAGCACAGGCTCCAAGATGCAGTGTGGATCCAGAGCCTTCGACTTCTGCCGTTTTTCCTTCTGTTATGGTGTCATGGTTTAGGAATGGTATTCTCCAGTTCAGCACTCCCACTAAAACCTCATGCAGCTCCCCCCACACCCCTCCAACTGGAGCCACAAAAGGTAAAGATCACAGGTTCAGAGAAAAGCAAATCACTGGGAACAGCAATGAGATAAGAAAACGAGCAGTAACGGCAAAAATACTAATGACAGAGGGTATAGGAAGAGAAACCATTCAGGAGAAAAATACACACCACAGCACGCTCAATAATAGACCACCCTTTCCCCCCCAGTAATGGTCAGTACTGAATGGCTCCCTACAACACATTTTCGGGAACAGAAGGCACCTTGTCTTCCCAGAAAAGAGTCCTCATGAGGTGAGGTGGTATAGAATAATGTCTGTGTCCTGGCCTTGTCCCCTCCTGGCTACTACAAAAATTAACCCTGTCATTGCTGGAACCTGAACATTTTCCACCTGATAATCCAAAATTTTTGCCTTCAGGCCTGTTAGTGATGATTTCCAAAATCCCTGGACAAATGGGGTTTCCTATTCAAGCCCACTCAGGACTGCTGACACTCAAAGAATAGAGTCTTCTGAGACACCAGGAAAGGTATTCAGCTGTCTAATTTCTTCTGTCTCCAGCAGCTATCCCAAAAACCCAATGATGCTCTTTTGGGTCCTTGAAATACCCTCTCCTGAGGTAATAGGGATCAGGTGGTCATCTCTGGCCCTGCCTCTTCCTTCTGTTCTGTGGGCCTTGTTTACTCTCTATTCCTTACTAGGGAAACTGATTTGGTCTTGGATTTCTTCTTCTGTATAGGGGCAACTGCTACTGGCACGGCTTGATCCCCTGGTTCATCTGCAATTTGAAAGGCCATGGTGCCTGTAGGTTTGCTTTCTTACTCCTCCCCTGGAGGGTGTTCTCTAGTATTGAACTGTGTCCAGTAAAGAGTAGCCAGGGCCCAGCAAACTGCAATAAATTGCTCCTCTCTGGAGTTGCCACAGCATTTTCCTTGCAGTGCAGCATTCTGTCACTTTAAACAGGGTCTTGTATTTTTTCAGGGGTGAAACCACTGGAGCACAGAATTTTCCCAAAAGCTGGCCCATTCTCTCCTATATCCTATGCCACTCATGACCATCCACCCTCAGGGCAGATATCTGAATGACCTCCCTAGAAATCTCTGTCCTGATTCTAAATATGGTATAGACTGCACTGAGGAGAAGTGGCAGACTTAGCAACAAGAATATGCTTTCCTTAACATCCAGCAGGAATTAAAACTTCTCAAAAGCTGTTTTAACAGGTCTGAAGGAGGAAAAGGGGATGAAAAGCTAGGGAAAGTCATCCTCTCAGTTCTTCCCACAGACTGGGTATAATTGTCAATGGAGTCCTAGAGGCAGTACCTAAGTAAGGATAGGAGAGGAACACTGAATACACATCCCAAATTACCTTAATTGTCCTTGATGTTATCATGTCATAAACTGATATCCCACAGTACAGCAACAAAGCAATCCTGATCCCTCTCCCTGCTCTGGAAAAGATCATCGTGAGGAGCATATATGGGAATATATACATGGTTTTATACATATATACACACCCATTTGTACAGCCCTAGCAACATTGTGACCACTGGCTCTGGACCTAATACAACAAATACTTAGATCAAATTTGTTTCTAACCCACTCTGGGCAGATCTGTTGAATCTCAATCCTTCATGCCTCTCACTGGGCTCCAATTACGGCTGTCTTGGTTTAGGAATGGTATTCTCCAATTAATTCTTCCATTAAAACCATCTGCCACTCTCTCTCTGCCCTCCAATTTAAGGCAGGAAAAGCAAAGATCATGGGTTGAGATAAGAGCAATTTACTTGGTACAGCAATGAGATAAGAAACTGAACAGTAACACCAACAATACTAATGATATAGGGAATAAGAAAAGAAACAATACACACAGAAAACACACCTCCAGTCCCCCAACCACCCCTTCCCTCTTAACAGGCAATACCGGACAGCTCCCTCTGCCACGTTTTTATGCCCAGAAGAAGCCCTTCTCCCTGGAAGAGTCCCTTTCCCCTGCCCCTGGCAATTATGTGAGTTAGTAACTCACATAAGTTACACAGAGTAACTTCTGTGAGCTGACCGTGTCCTCCTGTCTACTGCAAAAATAAAACCTGTCCTGGCAGGAACCAGGACACATAGCTTGCTCAGTGACCTTAATGCAGTTACTTCATCACTCTGTGCCTTAGTCTCAATGACTTTAAAATTACTATCCCAGCACTTAGGCATCTCCTAAAAAATATCTGTGAGAGTTTCCATAAAAATGTTCTTTCCAAGACTTATTTCAATGCACATCTGTCTTGTGTATCCTAAAGTGAGAGGAGATATCCTATCTCAGAGATAAATCCAGGATCTTTATGAGTAAGAGTTACTTAAATGTAAGTTGATAGTTGCCATTCTTTTGAGCTGACCCATGATGCTCTCCACAGAGCCCATGTGGTCGTGTATTGTTGGGGCACTGAATGTACAATGCATCTATGTTGTGATTTCCTCTTTGCTACTGCCAAAGGTTTGGCAGGTAATACATGGTAATTTGGCTGGGCAAAGCACAGAGAAATGAAAGGAATTAGCTTTGTATTACAAATCTACTCTGAGCTCAGTCTTTGCTTGTTATCAGGTTCCTTATGACTACCATTCTTCCACGCTACAGAAGTGATTTTGTGAGATCTTAGAGTCCTGCTGAATAATCTTGAATACTAAATAACTTGAAGCTTACTCAGTTTTCTTTAAACATTAGAAAAAATGCATCATGAAGGGACAGCCATTTGTAGTATACAGGTCTCAGTATACTACACTGCACTGAGGGAGCCTAAATAATTGCTAACATAAGTAAATCTGTAGTAAGTCCAAAGACAATAAAGCTTCACTTTTTCATGTTGTTTGTTTTGGAGAAAGCATATATTACAGACCTTTTATTTTTGTACTGACCTTTTGTAATTGTTTTCCTGAAACAGGAATTACCTTCTTGAAAATTAGGTACAGCAGCTTTTCTTGGGATTAACTATGAAAAAAATTTTTGTAGGTCACGGGAAAGATAAAATGGTGAGGAAATGAGTCAAAAGTAATGAACACCTTTGACATTCGCATGTAAATCATGTATATTGCATCTGTGTTAGCTCAAATATAAATGAAAAAGGAAAATAAAGGCATTCTGAAAATGCTTAAGACCTAAACCAACTCTTATCACTAATGCCAGACAATACAATCAGATTTCTTCCACCAGACTCATTTTCTTTCTTTGCATATTTGTGCCTATAAAAGCCTTGAATTTCAGTTCCTACTCATTTTCAGGATTTATGCCTTTTAATCATTCAGTAATGGGCAAACTGTTGAACAGTCAGAGTCTTTCACAGTCATTCTGCTTGGTAGAAGTTCCAGTAGTTAAGTAGCTGAGTGTATGAATGATTGTCTTTTGACAAAATGGTTGACTCATCATTTTCAGCTCAAAAAGGAATATTCGGCCATAGTACTAATTTCATTTGCATAGCTTGAAAAGTTAGTGGACATCAGGCTAAATTTTTAGTCTTATTCTTGTAGGAAAACATTAGATAATTTGAAAGCAAAAAATAAAGAATAGCAGTTAGTCAAGTGGAAATGAAGGTGAAGTTCTAAAGTAATGCTTTTACATGCATAGCTATTGCAGCAAGTGATGTAGATGTGTGATTTGTAGTGGGGCAAGATCAAGTTCTTTTAAACCATAGGAAGTGCATCCTATTATTCCAGTGGAAACAAGTTTGTTTTGTATAGGGCCAGGGTGGTTCCTTGCATAGATAGTTTTGTTGGATAGTGAATATTCCCTGTTGTTTGAAATTCAAAATGTTTGATATTATACAAACAAAGCCCCCAGAGACATTGAAGTTGTGTTTTTGTTTAGACTGAGAAGAAAAAATACATGATTGCAGCCCAGACAGCAAACAGCGTCCTGACTGCATCAAGGCCAGCAAGTTGAGGAAAATTATTGCACCTTTCCACTCTGCCCCTGTGAGACCCCATGTGAAGTAGTGCATCCAGTCTGGGAGCCCCAGCACAAAAGAAGTGTGGACCTGTTGCAAGAAATCCAGACTTAGCCAGGAAGATGATCAGAAGTCTGGAGAACAAGTCCTGTGAGGACAAAGCTTGCAAGGCTGAGAGAGCTGGGGTTTTTCAGCCTTGAGAAGAGAGGGCTCTGGAAAGACCTCACTGAGACCTTCCAGTATTTGAAGGAGACTTACAAAAAAGAGGGAGAGCAACTTTTTACACAGGCAGATAGTAATAGGACAAGGGAGAGCAGTGTCAAATTAAAAGAGGAGAGATTTATGTAACATATTTGGGACATTCTTTACTCACAGAGTGGTGAGGCACTGAAACAGGTTGTCTAGAGAATTTATGAATGCCATGTCCCAGGAAGTTTTCAAGGCCAGGCTGCATGGGGCCCTGGGCAACATGATCTCATGGGTGGCCTCCCTGCTTACAGCAGTGAAGTTGCAACTAGATGATCTTTAGGGTCTCTTCCAACCCAAAACATTCTGTGATTCCATGATTAACTGGAGGAATTCTGGAGGCTTTTATTAATTGAGGTTGACTACCTCAAATACAGCACAATGTTTTGTTGTATATTTTTTCAAATGTATTTAATCTGACAGTGTCACAATGTCATAGCTACTGAATTTTCAGTCATCTTTGCCCCTGCTCACAGGGTATATATGGCTCATTCTCTTCCTTTCTGTTTTTACTTTTGCCTATTATGCCTTACTGCCATCCTGCTAGGGATTCGTTCATGCAGACTCATGCAGTCTTTTGCAGACAGATGAGAACATACTATGTCTGTGCCACAGACCAGCTTAAAACAAACACTAGTAAGTAAGCTATAGGTAGCAAGCTGTAAGCACTATTACATTTGAAGCTGATTTGGTGCACCTGGATCTTCTAGTGTCCCCATACTTATCTGCAACCAGATCTGTAGCCTGTGTGCATGGTCCTCTGGTTTTTGTTTGTTTTCCCTTACTCTTATTCTGGGGAGATTCCCTGCAAACCTCTGAGGTGATCAGTGCATTTTAGTAGGGTGCTGAAAGACTATACACAAGGGGAAGGGGGTGTCCACCCAGCTTCTGCTGGATGATGGGACTGCTGAATATTCTGAGTGGTATAAAAAGGGATGCTGTTGCCTCTTTAGTCTTCCAGCTGAATCTGCACCTTCTATGCATTTATCAGTGTTGGTGCAGGATTCTCTACTGCTGTGCTTTCGCTGATCTCGGTGCTTATCCCCCACTTCTCAGAAGAAGCTGTGAGGAATAGTGGGTGCCTGCACAGTATGATGTGTTTAATGTTTTTACTTGACTTTTTAACCACTCCCAGCTTAACAACACTGGATTCTGTTCTGCCTTTACTGTTTCAAGCCATGACAGCATTATCTTCCCCTTACGTCCCTCACAATCAATTCCCAGATTTAATTCTAGTGTCTTCATATTCCTTCTTCTTAACATTTGCTTTTCTTTCCCACAATGTGAACAAGCTATTCATTCAAGATAAATACATACAGAAGATCAGCTGTTCAGCTTCTCCCTATAGTGAAATATTAATCTGGGCTACTGAACTTGTACTGTTTTATATGGAAAAAATGTTGTTTATTATATTCAAGAACCAGAATCAGCAGTGGTGGTACCACTTAATGAAATCTACATTTTTTTCCCAAAGCTTGCAAGGCTGTTTTACCCTTTCTCTGATGTTCCCTGTGCAGCCTGATTATTGCAAATGCTACTTACTCCCCAGTGTGTGTCTGCAGCATTGGTAATTAGTGCACAATACGATTTGCAGGAGGCATGAGGAAAAAAAGCACTAAAGTGCATTGATTAAAATTGCCACTTGGTTTAGCAACAAGACAAGCTACCATGTACCAAAGCCTAAATTATTTGAAGTGGGGGTCATGGGCTATATAAAGAATAAAAATAATTTTTTTTTTAAATTTAAAAATTTTAAAAATAAAATGAATCTTATGTCCATTGATCTGACAGTGTTCAAAATGTCTTCCCCAAAGCATTCTACTGACAAATTTCATGTTGATTAAAAAAAAAACCAAAAAACATTATAGCTTCATTAAATAAATAAAAACCTCTCACCTTAATGCCCTTGGGCAGAGTGCTTTCAGTTGTGGGTGGAAGAGGCTAACATCATCTTCTCTCTTAAAAAGCCAGTGGAGAAAAAACAGATCCTCTATGTTTCACCTAATATTTCCAAGAATGCCACTTACAGCCTTCCTGTGATGCTACTTAGTCTTACCCATGTGCTTGAGGGAATTGAATCTAGATGAAAAGGTGTCCTGCAAATGTATGTTGTTTAAAGAAGCAGCATTAGCATTAATAAATGCCAATACAATTCTAGAACTATTCTAAATTCTCTTTTTTCTTTAGCTGCAGTAATTTACAGTTAAAAACACATATCTTGACATGGCCCAAGGATTTAGCAGAAGTGCAACTGCTAATGCAGATATTTACCTCATCATGCAGTCATGTTCACTTCTGGTTTTAAAAATAAAAATCTGCCTGCTGAACTGACCTGTCATCTAGAGACCTTTGTTTCTTGTTTACAACTCATATTCAGAATATTATAGAAAGCCTGCTGATGGTCATCTGACCCTCTTACTCCCTGCTGCTCTTCCATGTAGGCATTAGTGATACTGTTGGGGTGGCCTGGGAAGTGTTGCATGTGACTGTATGGCTCTGGGCATGATGATCTAGGGTGTGGGAACCCAGGTGGTGTTTCCTTTGACCCTTCTCCTAAGAGGGAGGGGCATGGAGGAGGGTTGAGTGAAGTAGATGAGCCCTTCTTCAGAGAATTGGAAGAACCCTCATGTTCAAAGGTCCAGGTCTCATGGGGTACTACAGTGATGTTAATGATCTCCTGGAAGGACAACAGAGGGCTCAGGTGATATGGAAGTTGCTGGGGACAATTTCCTGTTACAAATGATTGAGGTGCCAGCAAGGTGATTTCCAGTGGTCTCTGCCAACTTCAGTGACTCTTCTGTGCTCTCTTCTTAAGTCCTGGAATGAAAGGAGCAAATTAACAAAATAGGAACTGTGAAAAGAAGAAAAACTTGCTCTCATGCTAAGGGAATAGAAGCAGCCTAAAACATCATCTAAACTTTTTAGCTCTCTGAAGGGAGATTTTTCTTCTCCAACTTTCATGGGGCCAAAGTAGAGTACCATGGTGCTAAACAAGGAACAAAGGTTCCTGGCAGTACCATCACTGGTTATTTCAACATTGTGCTTGAATTCTTCCACAGAATGTGACACACTTCACTTGAGGCACTTCACATATATATATATATATATATATATATATATATATATATATATATGTATATATATACATATACATATACATATACATATATAGCTTATAGAATAAGTGGATGCCCTAAAGAGGAAGAGGAGGAGGAAAAGGTGTCATGGCAAGTAAGCATTGCACCTCCCCTGCAGCATAATTTGCAACTGCATTTACACAGATGCCACATCTGAAACAGGACAAGTGAACATGATATTTCATAGGAAGTTCTTTATAATATAAATCAAATGGGAAACACAACTCTCTATAAAATGCTTTGCAAGTATGGAAATTCGGTTAGTTTTAAGATAGTACTTACTGGACAAGATTCAACATTTTGCCTTTATGTATTGTCACTCCCAAATTGAATCAGGTTCTCAGAGTATATTCGGTGATTTTTGAAACGTATGTTTATTTAGAGATCCTTGCTCCTTATTGTAGGGAGGAGTAAGAGATCAAATCCAGTTTTTAGATGTAGCAGCACTTCAGAGGAAATCTGCTCAAAAACCTGCAGGATTTCAAGCCAGTGAAAACAGCACAGACTTGTTCCAAGAATCCAGGTGGCTGTGGCCTTGTGTTCAATTTCTGCACTAGCTGTGAAATGATATGAGCAAGATATTGCAATCACAGTACTGAAAGTAGTATTATACTTATCAAAAATATTTTATGGTAATGGTCCCCACATGCTAAGAAACAAAGATGCTGATACTCTGTTGACTGTTGTTTTTCTAGTGTAAAGATCAGTGGTTACAGTTTACAGAAATGGTTAGAGTGGATTCAAGTAAGTTTGTGCTGAAGTGGGTGCAGAGAATACAGATGAGCAGTGGGTCCCACAAGTTTTTCCTGGAGGTTGTAATGCATAGCTTCATGTAGGAAGTTGTTAAACTGACTCCAGCCAATTCCCAAGTCATCTCTTGGGGCCCTTGGGCTGTTTCCTGAGCTCTTGGCTGTGTCTTTCCTTGTTTAAGGGAAGAGGAATCTATTGCAACACACTTGAGAGACAGTTTTCAGTGTTTTTAACTTGGAAACTGTGCTTATAACTGTGTTTACCTGCAGGATGGAAACTTGATACTGATTGATTTGTATTTTTGGTCTATTTCTACTTGATTTCAACTGTATAGGCGGTTTCTTATTATTTTTGAGGAGGATGTTATAAGGTGGATCAAATAATATATGCCCTATATTTTATCCAAAACGTTTGGAAACACTAACTTTATTAAATAAGCAAAAGCTCCAGTGTTTGTTCTCTACTAATCTAAATGAAAGAATGAAAAATATATGCACCTTTTTTCCATTTCCAGTGGTTTTAGGCTGCTTCCTTCTCATTTTTTAATATAATTCTATAATTAAAACATACTTGTTCTTACTTTATGAAAGAACATTCTTGGTATGTGAATCTTTCTTTCATTTAAATGCCTTGATATCAGAAATATGTCCTAAAAATATCTAGTAGCCCAGCTAAGAGAACTAGCTATCACACTCAACAATTTAATCAGATAATTTTTCGCTTTGGCACAATTTCTGCTTTGCATTCTTCAAGTTCTTTAGTTGTATGAGCCTGTACCTCACACTCTCCAGGAATGAATAATGGTGCTTTAAATTTGTTGTTGCTAATTGCAGCTTGATTATACTCCTTTTGTAGCCAAAATGGATTTGAAAGAAACCTCACTGTAAGAGTCTAGTTATAACCTGAAATTTTCCCTCTCTGTAGCAGAAATTCATCATATCTCACCATAGTAGAGCTGAATTTTGTAAGAGATAGATAAATAATTTTCTAGAGCCAGCATTATTTTAAGAAGTCATTTACGGGGGAGGAGGGATTAGGAAATTATGATGAATTTTTAATGTTTTCATGAGAAAAATCCAGTAAATGGGTTGTAATTCCTATGTCCATCCATGCTGTAGGCAACAGGTCTCATTCCTTAGTGAAGGGGCAAAGAAATTGTGAATCTGAAACTAAATCACTTGTTCCTTTCTACTACTGCATTTTATTCTTATAACAAGCCATTTTCAAATGAAAAATCTCAAGTTTGTGCTTCATTCTCCAAATGAGAAAATGTGTTTGATTCTCTTTCTAATTAGAAACACACATCTTGGATCATATAAAAGAAGACTTTTGTGCTGAACTTCAGTTTTATAAGAATTCTCAAAAACCCACAGAATTATCTATCCAGGCAGAAACTGAAGCACCAAAACTTTCAGATTGGCGAGTAACCAGTCAAAGAGGAGGAGTCCTAACTGACTGGAATTCTGGTTCTGAAGAATCAAGGTAAATCCAAGAAATATCCCTCTATATAGTTTTTCTAGATTCAAATTATTGGCAATATGCACATGGTTTTTTGAGTAAATATAGGGAAATTTGCTTCCCACATGACAATCAGTAAGCTTTTTACTTAGACTCACCTTATATGCCTTTCTTCCCTTGTGGAATGTAGGATTTCACCTCTGTATTCTCTAGCACTCATAGATAATATGATCACTGCAATGATTTATATCACACATTGTGGGTATTTCAATGACTGTGATCTCTACAGAGAATTTTGAAAATGCATGCTGAACAGAATAAAAACAGATCTTGAAAACCATAGTAGTATCTGTGTCTTTACACAACAAGCACCTGAAATGTGATGAGTGAGTAGGAAGCAGGAATAAAGCAGGGTGAAGTCTAGATGAAGCTGGAAGAGTAAAGATAAGAATCCCTTGTAGCAGTCTGTGACAGGAATCTGAGGACTGGATAATATGGTTGAAAAGTTTAATATAGACTCTGAAGACTTTATTGTGTCATTAATTTTGGTCATTTCTTGTCACTAGTGTTTTTACTGAGCAGTGGCCCTCTATAGCCGTCTTCAGAAATATAAACACTCATTCTATATGTGACTCAATGTACAAAGGTATAAGTAGCTGGCTAGTTACACCTTTGAGTAGCTAGCTGGTTAGGGAACATGCTGCCAGTTTTGAGTGACTTAGGCAGTCTGAATACCAATTTTTAACTGAGAGTGTCAGAGTTGTTTTTGAAAATGGGACCAAGGCTGCAAAATTCTATTACATACTTTTGAAAAATACACTAATTCTTCACCTGTCTAGCAGATTCTACACCCAGTTTTGCTATATTCATTATGATTTAACAGTGACTGTTTGGGCCAATCCCAGTCCTTAACACTTTTTCATTTTCCTTTTTGCCTTTTTGCATTAGCCACTGAGATTTGCTGTAAGGGCAATGCATTCTGCACTAAATGCCAAGTAAAATCCAGAGTGCTTAGGTACAGCCCAGCACAGAGTCACCCAAATATTGTTCATCTTACCTTTCACCAGTGCCACTCCTACTGACAATCAGGCTTGTCTGGAACACTAAGATTAACTTCCCACAGCAATGATCAGGTTGAGCCATCTCAGCTCCTAGTATGTTGTATGTAGGACCCCAAAGCTATATGCCAAAACCTGTCTTTGCCCAAATAGATTGCAATTAGAATATATGTTAACATTTCTTGATGTAGAAAAACCCAGGAAATGTTAAGTCAGTGTTGATTTGTGTTTTAGATGGTGGTCCTGGTGTACTGTCAATGTGATTTGTCATTTTTAGTTTTAAGGAGAAGGGAAGAGAAAATAAATACAATGGAAACAGGTGAAAAAAGGGTGGGTGAGTACAGACAAGAGTCTGCCTAAGAGAATGACTCTTTGGAGCAATAGATAGCTTTCTTTATCTTTCTAGGATGCGAATTACATATAAAGTAATGTCTACACTGGAAGCAAGAGTTCAGAGGTATAGCTTTTCTGTGGCTACTTCTTTTTGGTTATTAGCTAGGAAGTGTATCACCAGAAAATGCTTAAGGAAAGCAAATGTTAAAAATATTTGCAAGTTCCCATTCTAATAATTCATTTACTGATTTTGCTGCCATGTTACAAGTGAGATCTGAGTGATCTGTGAGTAGCAATAGATACCCAAAAAGTTTTATGAAAGTCTTAGTTTGAGACAGAATTTTTCTGGCCATTGAATCTTGTCTTATTTTAAGTTGTCTATGGCTAATATGTTATTTTAAAACTCCAGGTGGCATGCAGTATGGAATTCCTCTTGTCAGTTATAATATTTAGAATCATACCATAACTTTACAGATTTCTTCAAAATTAATTCCTAGATCTTTTTTTTACAGATATTCTCATATCACTTCCTGTGGAATCATCCTACAGAAAAATTTGGTTTGCTTAAACCTGAGCATCACTTTGATCCCCAAGTGTTTTATTACTTTTTTTCTCTCCATCAAGCAATGGTTTTTAGCATTTGCTTTCCTTAAGCATTTGCTGTTTATAAGCTTCATAGCCCATTTATATTCATCTGTTTTTTGCCTTAGTACTGTTGGGTATTTATTTGCTATTCCAGATTTACAGATTCTTTTCAGAATTACAGCTTTAAGAAGTGGTAGAAGAGCAGCCATTTTTCTGACTATTTAATACATTTGCAGTGGTTAACAAGTTTATTAACAAGTTTTGATAATTTATTTCTGTGCATTTTGTTTCAGAGGGGTGGAACAACTGGTTTTTAAATCATTTTTCTTTTTTTTTTTTTTCCTTCCAAAATACAGCAGTGTAGAAAGAAAGGATAACAGGACACTCCCTGAATTTATATCTTCATGGCATGATGCTGAAGATTTAGGTGGAAGAACAGAAACTGCATTCCTTTTAAAAGAATTGGACACTCTGAGGGCCAAAAATAAAAAGGTACAATTGAGATATTCAAGGTACCAATATTTGCTTTTTTATAATTGCCTTACAAAACATACATTTTGAACTGTGCCTGATTTAGTTTTGTTATTTATTTTAGTGCACCAATCACTAGCTTCTTGTCATTTTGGATTCTTAGTATCTGCTTAACAACTATTTCTCTGGAATTAAAAAGCCCTCTCCAACCTACTCTCTTGACATTTTTGATCAATGGCATAGATTCTTGCACCCTGGATGAAAACCAATGAAGACCAAAGACTAGACCAGGATTTCATGAGTAGAATCCAATTAATGTGCCCTGATAACTTGGCTTTATTGAAGGGGAGAAAATTCCATCTTCCTTGAACACTGCATTGCTTCTAGTGTTAGCTGTGATTGCATGTACCTAAACAACCTGAGTCTCTAGTCTCTCCATGAAGTGTCATTGAATATTCAAGCTCAGATATCTGTCCAAGAACAGATTTAGTGAATACCCTTTAAAAGAAAGGCCTTGATATGTGAAAGAATACCAATCTTCCATCTGATGAAGAACATAAAAAATATGCATTTACACTAGTCTTTTCAGACTATGATGTCTGTATCTTGGTAGAAAACAGGCTATTCATGCAACCACCTACATTATATTCCATGCAATTCTGAACTTCTTTAGCGAGAAGGACTACAGCTGGTGATACCTGAAGAAGAGAATTCCAAATAAAAACAATGGCATATGCATTGCTACTTGTCTCACAGAGCAAGATAGTCCAGATGTTAAAAAAATATATTCTTAACATTTGTTCTTTAAACAAATAAATATAATGAATTGAACTTCTGTTTTAATGCTTAGTGTCTGTATTTTGGGGTGAGAAATAGTTTACAATTTTATTGTGTTTGAATTACTTGTTGACAGTTTCATCCAGATAAGAATCATACTTTACATTTGTTCAATTCAGCTTCAAGATAAGCTGGCTGAAAAGGACAAGGAGCTGAAGACAATTAAACTGGACTTAGAATTGCAAGACAGAGCTACAGAAGCTAAGATTGCAGAAAGGATTGCAGGTACAGTAGGCAAGCGTTTAACAGATGGCTGTATGGCTCATACAGTACCTGTGGTTGCTATATGACGTGGCCTAGTGAATGTGAGCTTTATTTGCTAAAGGAGGGAAGATTTGACTTTTTTTTTATGTGTGGCTGTTTAGAGTTGCTTAGAAAATAGATGGCTTTAACATCCTGGTACTGGTATTAGTAGGAGCTTTACCTGTATTCATACTGATTTGGGCATTAAATGCATTGTTAACACCATGTCAATCCAATCACAAAAAGGTTGTTTGTTTTGTTGGAAGGTCCTGAACAAACAAGGGGAAATAATGATTACCAGTGCCTCTACCTTTCAACCAGCAGTTCAAATACCACTTATTGTTTTAGCTGGTTCAGAGCAATACTACCCCCTCTCCGTGTTTGGATATAGTCTCACATTCACCTCAACCAGGGACCTGCGCTGTTCTTGAAAAATCTGCTCTTTTGGTAGTTAAAATGAATTTTTGTCAGATGATGGCATATATCCAGTGAATGAAGTTTATATGAATTCTCAGAAGGAAAGGTTTTTAAGTTTATGGCTGAAAGTGAATATGTGCTTTTATTTGTTAATTGTTCTTTGGATAGACATACAAGCATGGAGACAGTTAGTATTCTATGCTTGTGGAACTGCTAATGTAATGGAGTTGGGCATTCTTATTATTGAAAAGTGACTGTGTATACAGTGTACCCAGTAGATGAAAAATACTCTCAGGATTTCATGAAGATGTTTAAAAAACATTAATGGGAGTGCTTTTATAAATTCTTTGTATCATTTGTTAAGAAAGAAAGTGTAAGCTCGGTAAAATTGTTTCCTCATAGATCACATGCACTTCATAGAGTATTAATAGTACTAATAGCTGTCCCCAAAATATTTGTATTAAAGGGAGGAGTAACTGTCTTCAGGAAAATGGAGCAGATGATAAACTCTAACTGAAGAACAGATGGCTGACATTCCATTTAATAAAAAACTCCTGAGAATATGGTATAGTGTGAATATTATAGATGGAAAAGAGAGTTCGTAGATTTTCTGTTGTAGGGGAAGGGAAAGTCAAATCTAATCAACATCTTAGGAACAAAATGAAATACAGGCATAATTTTTATTCTTATTTAATTTCACATAACTGCTTGCTTTATTTCCAGAAGAAAGAAAAATCTGCACTATGTGTCATTATTATATCCACCAGCCAAAAGCTAATGCAGATTGTTTGGCTTGAATATGAAGTTTTGTGCTTGTTCCTGGATATTTGCCCAGTGGTTTACCTCTGTACTCGATTCTCTTTGGTATAGGTGTTCATTGCTCATTAAAACCTGGAAAGAAAGGTGTGTCAAAAACACGGATAGTTTCATTTTTATGGATACAGTTGAAATACTTGTTAGGAAATTGTTGTTTTCCTACACTACTGCTTAAACTTTCTATTGATGTCCTAAGTATATTTTTCTCTTCAAAACAGAATGGCATGAATATGGATATAATAATTTAACATGCTTATTCTGTTTTAAAAGGAAGAACCTCAAATTTTAAAGAGAGCTACATAGTGTAATAACAATGACCTTTAAAAAATAACCTTTTTTCTCCTTTTATGAGTACAGGAAATATAAAATCCTTTAAATGCTGAAGAGAGGGCAAGAGGCTCCTTACTACTTAAACTATTTGCCAAAAGGAAGCATCGTTAATATTTCACAGTTTTTTTGCTTCCTGTCTTACAGTTCTAAGAATGTTACCAAATTTGGATAAATGGTTTAAAATCTGGAATTATGTGAGCCAAACTGGATTTGTGAAAGCCTGTATGTGTCTCTCTCATAAAAGCCTTGGGGAGAGTTCTAATGAACAAGCAGAACCTAATAAAGAACAGACGGTGTGTTCAAGGAAAAACTTAACCCCCTGCATTAAGTTCTTTGAGGAAGGAAGAACACATGCTGCTGTGATTTCAGGTTACTAGTTAATGTTTAATTACTGCAGTGTGTAACACATGGTATAGTGAAGCTTGTAAATATGGGTGTTTGCATTTTTATTATTACTTAGTACTGACTTTTTGATAAGTAAGTGACTCCACAAAATTATATTGTAAAGAACATAAGAAAGGTACATCATAAAAGTGTTATCTACTTTGAGGAATATTAGAATTCTGTTTTAAAAGGTAACCCTCTAATTGATAGGTTTTACCTAAACAAGCCCCATGGAATGAATTGAAAAGTGAAGACAAAAAGGGCATTTTGAAATTAAGCTACAACAGTCTACAGAAACAAATAATCCAAAGATTGTCAATTTATGATTTTTACATTGTTCAAAGGAAAAATTGAAGAATAAAGGGGTAAACTTGTGAAATGCTTCGTGAGAAAAGAAGAAAAAGTAGAATTAAAGCAGAAGATATACATGATGGAAGAAAAGTATAATACTGTGTGAAGTAAATAACTTATTTTCAGAATGTTTTTAAATTTGTCTAGCTAGCCTTGAAAATGTTTTTTAAAACTTCCTTGGATCCCTATCTCTATGTCAGCTAGTTATGGCAGAAGAAAATTAGAGAATTTAAGATTTTGATTTCAGACTTTTAAGCATTAGAGATTATTGTTTCTGGTGGACATAGTTACCAGAGATTCCTGCAGTTTATTCATTATTCTTCTGCTGGATTTTGTGTCATTCTGACCCAATGTCAGCAGGTACTGTTAGTTTCACTCCCTGTTATGAAGAAGAACAGAGGTGGAGGCAACATCAGGAAAACCCAGGGAAGTGCACATGGTAAAAGAACAGACACCAGGATAGTGTAAGCAAAAAAGGGAGCAGCATGTAGGAAGTGGGAATGAAGAATAGCCAGATCTGAAATTTGGGCGTGCAGAACTTTCATATGTTGAACAGAAAGGGAATGTGTGCCACCTGTGGGAGTTGAAAGGGGAAGGAGCATACATCTTCCCAGGACAGACTGGAAAATCAAGATGGAGGCATTGCAAAGGAGTAAGTCTTCAAAACAACTAGCTGAGAGAGCAGATCTCAGTTTGGGTGGATGTAGTAAGTGACTTCATTTTTTCCTAATGGAAGAATTAAGCAGGGGTTATATATATGAACTTCTAGAGGAAGGAGGTGGTTGAGTGTAAGGGAGAGTTATAGAGCCTAGTGGTAACTACCCTAGACTGGAAAAAATATCAAAGCCCTATTCTCACAGTGCCATTACTGCAGCAAGATATACCATAGTTGGCATCAGAACCAGAGCTCTTGGAATATTTTTGTTGCTATCAGAGTATATATTGAGTCTAAGAATAATTCTGAATGAAAATATAATAAAAATGTTTGTCCTTATATCTTTCTATAGCAACAGCTATTCCATGAGTTGGGTTTTTTTTTTTTATGCCAGTATCTTAATAATAATGTTACCAAAGTGTAATACTTTCTTAAATCAACATCAGCTCAGCAGGATTGAGTGCAGCCCTGTTAGGAGTTTCACACCATTTTTAATGCCTGAAAACTCTATTAGCATTCTGTAGATGCTCTCTGAAAGACCAAGGTAATGATAGGAAATACAGTGTGGAAAAAGAGGAAAGCAGTACTTCTAACATGGTGGTGTATATCATACAACTTTCAGTCTCTTGGAAACTAAAGCAATATACCTACAATGAGGTCCCTATTTCGGGTCTGTTTTTATGAAAATGTTGTGAATATACATTTGTGGTATTTTGGAATTCTTGAATATGGTGTGGAAATATTAATGAACATTATTTGAAGTTTTCTAAATTAACTTGAAAATAATTACTGGATATGCATATGCAATAGATTTAATAGCAAAAGTAAAAACAAATATCCAAGTGGCTGTTAGCTTAATTTGATTTAATATCCATAAAGTGAGAGGAAATAAGTAATCTTGCCAGTAATAAACTTTGGGTGGCAATAACTTTCAGCACAGAAGTAAAGTATTTTCCATTTCTTCAAAGCTCACTTTAGAGTCCCTTTTTAGATGTTATTTTCTTTCCTGCATGTCATCCATTAAAGATTAGCTGTGGAAGGTTGGAGCATGGAGAGATTATGAATGACAGAACAACTCCTGCAGAATAATAATCAGTTTTTGGTATTTAATGCTGTTTGACTTTTGCAGACACATTTCTTATTAACCTTTGGTACAAACAGAAATCCAGGTTCCTGATATATCATGGAGAAGATGAATTCAAGATCCTCTTCCAATTAAACTGAAATAAGGCCAATATTGGGCTTTAGCCAAAAGAACTCAGTAGTTCCCAACTCTCATGTTTATAAACCTAAATATGAAAGATATTTTACAGTTTAAGAAGGTAATGCATATTCTTCCCTAAACCAGTTTTCTGTGCATAATTTTTTTATATATTTAGTCCATATAACTCTTAGGGGGTTTGTCCTATTAAATGCTTCATTATTAATACTATTTCCTGAATATATTTCCAAAATATTTCCTGATATATAACACAATTTTGAAAATAGCTGCAAGATTTGAATCTTCTGTATGGGAAAATAGACAATCCATCTAAAGAACAGAAAATAACTCCAAGCTGGGGGCATTGTGACTGAGAAATTCTTGGTTTAATTTTTAACAGCTTAATTTGAAACAATGTGATTTTTCCTTCAGATTGTCAGAATTGTTGATTGTCAAAAAGTTGCATATAGGTCTCTAAGGTACAATATATGATGAGTTGGCATAGATTAAAATGTCAATTAATAAGCTATTTATCAGTGGAGTTTGTATGTAAAAAGCAAGCCATTTTCTTCTGTATTTTTTATGAGTAGTCTGACCTTTCTTCACACAACAAGTGCTAGATGAGCATAAAGAATTGGGTTTTATTCAGGAATAAAAATATCTGCCAGTGACCTACTTCTTGGGACATTACAAAACTTTCCTTTAACATGACAAATTATAACTTGCAAACTTTAATGCAATGTTTATATTTTCCCCTAAAAGTAAATATTCAGGTATCAGCAATTATCCACTGAAGAAAAAAGTATAACAGCATTATGGTTTGAATTTTGAAGTCAGCTGTGTTTAGTGTGTTAGAGGCAGAGGCTTAAGTATTGTACAGGGATTGGCTTTCAGAAGAACTGCCTTGGGGTCTGTGTATAATACTCTCTCCTATTCTTTTCCACTTTATTTTTTTTAATTGAATTGTGATCTGAGTACATAAAGAAAACCCTATGCAGAGCTGCCACTAAGCAACTTTAGCCTTTTATTAAGAACTCTCTTTTTATAGCACTGGAAATGTAGGAACAGATGAATGCTGTGCACTAAATACATACAACAAACACAAAACAATAAAGAAGTCAGTGTGTTCTATCAGTGTTTGTTCAGATTGCTTTATCTATAAAGTCACATTTAGGTGTAAATTACTTCTAGTCTATAACTCCTGGTACAGACTGGTGAAAACTCTTAAGTATTTTTCCTATGATCTTCTTACCACTATTTTACTTTTATTTTTTCAGTTGTACATCATAACTGAAAGCAAATGAATGATAGCTTTCAAAAAAGAGCTGGGAACTTAAGTTGTCTGTTTCGTAACAGAACATGTCAGCACTATTTTTAAGTTGACAGTGAGCCCTGGAGCTCCTGATAGTTTGCCATTAATCTGAATAAGAACTCTGCAAGTGCTTTAGAATTTGAACATTTCTAGGGATTATCTGCATTTTCTAACATGTATAAGCAGAGACCAAATAATGACACATTTTAAAGGCTTTCATGGCAATGCAGGGTTTTTTTCCTAATTTGGCTATGATAAGATTGACTTATTTAGGAGTTGTGAGCACAGTCATTAAATTTATAGAAGGAAATCTCAAAGGATTTTGATTTCTAATTTGAGTGGGTGACAAATAGATACATGTTTGTATTTCTGTAAGGAGAACAAGCATATATCCATAGGGTTAAATAAAATTTAATATACCTGTAAAACTTACTTATATTGAAAACCAGTTATGGTAGTGTTATAGTATTTACTGTATCTTCTGAAATACAGTAGGGCTGTGTATAGTGATCTCATATCACTATGAGAAGATTTGGCCTGTATTCTAATTTTACTTTTTTTAAATGAGTAATATGAAGTGATTTCTGCTGCCATAAATATATTTAGTCCCAACAGTTTCATCTTTTGCCTCTCTTACTCAGTTTATTTTATTTACATGGATGACCTCTAGGAAATAAGCAAACAGACTTTTATCCTGGGAGTTGTGCTTTCCTTGCTTCCCCCAAAGTTCCATGTTTGGAAAATCATGAAACACTGTTTAAACTAGAATGATTTCCAGCACACCTTCTCAGTACTGCTGTTTTAAAGGTGATTTAAAAAGTATAGGAGATAAGTTTGCCAAAAGAATCAGGTTCAACTAAGAAAATATGTACACTGCTTTGACTCAGTAAACTCATACTTGGTATGGTTCATCTTCTTCATATTTACTTTTGCCCATATTAGAAAACAATTAGCTTACTAAACAAATTTGAGTATTTGGGATAAAAAAATCTACTTTGAGTCTCTCTCATTTGACTAAGAATTACATGATATTTGATAAGCTTGTTTAAAAATGGACATATCCAAATATTATTGTAAACACCCATTGATTTGTTTTACCTGCAATATAAGTATTTTACTTAGTTGGCTTACATAGTAGCTAATAATATTTGTTAATGTAATTTAACTGCTGTGAACCTTTACTGAACAAATATTGAAATTTATACAAGTCAAAGAAAGAGAATCTCTAATGACTTTTGTAAAAGCTTCCATTTAATAGTTAAGGAGAAAAGTTTATATGACATACCAGATGCAATTAACAGTAGATTTTACATTTAATAAAAAGAAAGAAGCATATGTATTTGCTTTATTCATTCCATCATAATTTGCATTAGAGCTGTGGGTGTTTAATGAGCAAATTCCAGCTAAAATGCTATATTGATTTTCTAAGTGAACTTTGTAATAGCTATCTACCTTACAAAAGCTCTCTGTTTACAATTGTTTTCTTTACTAAAAACTAAAAATGTTTTAGAATTGATGAGTTTAGCATAATGATTCTTTTAAAATAAAGAGCTCTTTTAGAGTATGCAGGGGTTTTAGTTACAAGGAGAAAGACATTATTCAATTATTAAAAAAAATAAAGTTTATACAACTAAACAGTAGTGCTGTACTTTTATATACTACAATATTTGCAAGCATGGGAAAATGATCCTTTTTTCTTAATTCAATTCTTTGGAATTTAAATATTTCAACTCTTGAATGCCATTAAATATATATGAATTAGTAAATTACACAATTCATTTTAGCTTAATACTAGACTACTCATACTTCATTTCTGTGTGTCATTTTCTTACTTGAAGTATGAATTCTGTACGAATTTTTGTTTCTTCTTGGTCTGCTTCAGGACAGAAAGGGTAGGGGTGGTTGGTATGCCGCCAGAAGATCTCCAAGGAAAATCTTGTAATGTCAACCAAAGCAGTTGGTGAAAATGTAGCTGGATCTGTTTTTTCTTTGAATCAGGCACCAAGTCAGTGTGGCAGTATGGAGTTAGTATTTTGCTGGATTTGTCATATCTTGAATGGAATTTAGAAGCATGACTTGGTGTTACTCTCAATCAGTTTCACCTCACATTTTTAAGAAGCATAGGGATGATAATCTGGATAATTTTTACTCTTTCGAATATGAAGGAATTTCATGCCACTCTTTCACACTCTTTCATAGACTATAACTGGACAGCTTAGACATCACTCATTTTCCTAGATGTGGCACAAAATGTTTTGCTTTGCTGCTGCATTGAGACCTAAATGTGTATTCATTTCACTTATTTCAAGCATGCTGTGGTCCTTACGGTCCTGAACTTCTGCTTATGACTCATCCATAGCTCAGTGTGAGTAGAGAAGGTTCAGACTACATGCAATCACGTGATTGTCATAATATTCCCTATAGTAGGAAAAAAGGAATTCATGAAATGTTAAATAGTAGTCAGAAATGTATAGACATTGGGTAACAAAAACATCAAACCTAAATTCAGCTGTGGCTGATGAAGAGAACAGGTGACTTAGTCTTCTGTAGACCATTAAAATGATCTAGATGAGGTTTTTAAGTATTTTTAAAATAAGTAATTTCTTTTGGAATTATCAGTGTTGCTATGTTGTATTAAAATGCCATATCTAAGTATCTTTTTCTTTTTAAACTTAGATTGCTATGCAAGCATCTTACATGGTTTTCTACATTTTCCCGAATCTATTCAACAATTGACTTGCAATATTACTTTTAAGAAACAGAACCAAAAGCCAGATACTTGTAATTGATATTGAATGCCTATAAATATTTTTAATGCAGTTTGCGGATCTGGTCAGTGGGATATTCACACAAATGCTTTACTTTAGTGGAAGGATAAGAAAACAACAAGAAAGAGTTGCTCAATTAAAGTTGCTTTTCATAGCTGATAGTTAAAAGACAGTGTTTTGTAATAGACTTTTGTGTGGGGGAAGGGTTCACTGTTCAAAGGCAATTAGCATCTGAGCTGCTGTCAGGAGTGGTAAGATTTCAGATAAGCATGATGCTTAAATAACTTGAAAAATATCTTTTTCTGAATGTTTTCATAGTGTTACATGTGCATTACTTTGGTTTAATGACAAAGAAGTAAAAATCTGCTTTTTAAAAGCCTTTATAGTCATTATTACCACTGTCCATATTTATGCAGAGAGGGACTTCGATATGCCAAGACAGTTGCTCTCCGTGTACATGTACGTTCAGGATCCATTGCAGGAGTCAACAAATTGTGGGGTTTCATCTGAGGTGAGGATGTTCTAAGCTCTGACAGAAGTGGTGCACTTGAACAGGCCAGAAAGAAGTTAGCTAAACTGGAAAATAATTAACCTCAGAATAGTAATAGGTGCCAAATCTTCAGTTATTTTAGACAACTTTCAATTCATTGCAGCAGTTGTTTTCAAGGTGAAAATTGCATAGTGTTTCCACTTGCAGATTTATGGAAAGGGTTCTCTGTGAAGTGTCTCTGTTATGATACTAGATAAACTGATATAATTTACTGGAAAAACCATAGCAAAAAAATATATTTAGGTACTGATAGGTAATAATTACCATACAGAATCAAACTGCTTGTGTATTCCAGATCCAGTCAGGACACAGCAGTTGCACTGCAGTTTACCCAGGCAGTCATTGCTCTGGCACTAGTCTCCCTGCCATAACACATCTCAGCAATTGAAGTGGAAGTCTGGTGAGCTGAAATGCACAGCCTAGGTTACCTCTTATGTTTTTTTCTTGTCTTTGCTGAGCCACCAACTGCCTTCTCTGCAAGTGCTGCAAGCCTATTGCTGGATACCAGCCAGTGCAAATGCAGTATTACATCTGCCTTACTCCTGTCTTAGTTTTTTCATTCCACATCAAGCAAAGTTTTCTTGTTCCAAACAGGGGAAATAGATCTTCAAGGAAAAAAAAGACACTATTCTTCTGGATTAAAGAGAATGTAATCAGTACTTGTTAATTTTTGCATACATTTCAAAATCCATGCTTCCGATGCTGAATTTCTTTTGATGTTGGGACACAACTTCTTACAGCTCTAACCTGATGACTAGGCTTGTAGCTCCTCTGCAGACTTTTTCTGAGGGGAGGAACTGCACTTTCACAAGTGTGGTAGGCACATTCTTCACTCTCTCAGGATTTTTTCATAGAGGAGTGCAGAGAGAAGAAAGAGAAAACAATTTCTATATCTGCTCCTTGTTTTTCTCATGTGGAATGTGTTTGGAGAATTGTTTACCTGGGGTGATTGCTAGATTGGATTCTGGTGAGGGTTGTTTGAGCCTGATGGCCATTCAAATCCACCTGTGTTTAGACTCTCTCAAGAGGGTCACTAGTTGTAAGTTAGATATAGTAGTTTAAAAAGTATGTAGCTTTAGTATCTCCTTTAAAAAGTATATTAATGTATTATAGTGTAGTTATAATAAAGAAATCATTCAACTTTCTGAACTGGAGCCAGACATCATCATTTCTTCCCACCGAGTTCACCTACATTTACAATACACAAGTGACATTTCGCCTTTCCCTGTCTGATTTTGTGTAATGCGCTGTTAGCCTGCAACCTTTTGCTAGGCCTGCAAAAAATGCTTCCTTACTCCTCAGTGGCAGTCTTCTCCCCAGCTTGAGGACAAGAAGTTTCCTTTTTTCTTGGCACTGATAAAATGTGTCTTGTGCCAGCAATATAGCTGCTACAAGAATGTGCTGCTGTGTTTCTGTTGTTTCATTCTGTGAAGAACAATGTAATGTTTCATTATATGTCGCACTATAGAGTTTTTTGTGCAATAATGTACAGAGGTGAAGTAAAAGTAAAATAACAAGTAAAGGCAAAAAAGTTAATGTCATTTTAGGTAAGAATGGAGGGACAAAAGCTCTAGGCTTTTAGTAAAAGGGAGGAAGTAAAGAGGGAAGAAGCCTTTCTTTGAGATCGTAATGACTTAAGCAGTGGTTGAGAGTGGAGCAGATAGTTCTGAAGGGATTAAGGAAGCCCAGCATTAATGCCTTAATAGAAAAAGTTCTTGAGAAATAAATATAAAAATTTGAAAAACACTATAGTATGGTGTTAGGGAGACTATGGCTACACCCCAGTTTGACAGACTAGAAGGGACAAGGAGGATGGAGAATTCAGGAACCTTCAGATCTCAACTGAGTTTTTTGAGGTTCCAGTGAGAGAGAATATAGTCTTGGAGTGACAGCAGTCTTACAACATCCTGAAAGTCCCTAGACATTTTGAATGCATGGTTTTATGATGACTGTGAGGAGAGATTTGCAGTATTGCAGAGGGAAATGATGAAAGTATGAATAAAGATTTTAGTGGAGGCAGGGTCGAGGTAAGGATTCTGGCAGTGTGCCAGAAATGGTGTTAGACATATTGACAGGGGAGAGACAGGGAAAAAATGTAAGCTCAGGATGAGGAATGACTTGAAGGTGTTAGTTTGCTCCTAAGGATAGACAGTAAATCTTAGTTTATTGGTACCTAATGCTCCAAGGTCCATGTATGCTGTAGCAGATAATATAACAGTATATTACACAATAAAGTAAAGGCTTGGCAGAGAAGGAGAGATGCCAGCTGTGCCACTCTTGTGATACCAGAGACAGACTATAAAAATATTAGAATTTTTAATATCACTATGCCACCCTGATAGGAAGCAGCCTGATGGTAGTAGTTCTAATGTATGATTACTTTTAACTCTGTGTCCTAGAAGGAACTTGCTAGTGTCTTATATGATTCTGAGCTTTAAGAATTACTTTTCCATTAAGCAAGTATTCAGAATGCTCAGCAAATCACTTTCTTTCCCTATTAAATTTTATAGGGGTGAATTGAAAACACATAGCTTTATTTAATACCTTAAAGTATTGACTGTAACAATTAAGAGCAATTTAGTGTTGTGTCTAAGAGGTAATATAGACCTTATGCAGAATAATCCAAGGTCATTGGAGATTTTAGGAGGGGCTGGCAAAGGCCAACGTAAGTGCATCTAATAGTGCTTTTCCCTGTCAAACTTGTTTGTTGAACACACTTTTGCAGCTCTGGTGGAAGAAGTTTATTCTGCTCAACGGGAACGTGATGAGGCTGTCATGGCAAGGCTTAGGTTAGCCAATGAAGAGAGAGATGAAGCATTTCTGCGAGTCCAGCGTTTAGAAGAGTCTCTCAAAGAGTAAGTATACATTTCCTGCACCATGTAAAAAGGCTGTTGTGTCAGTCTGTGACAGTCATAAGCTGCTCAACAGTAGTTATAGGAAAACTTAGCACATTATTATCCGTGCAATAAAATAGACTAGGGCTAGTCTTACCACGTTATTGGTTAATTTGTTAGCTGTTTTATAAAACCATATTTTTCTCTGGAGACTGAGAGAAGGTGAATAATCTTGATCACAAAAATTAAAAATATAATCAAAATCTTCAGTATTGATTTATTGAGGGAGAAATAAGATGAATGTGACATTTTATAGGGATCTTTTGACACAGAGTACCAGAATGTCAGTCAAAAGTTACAACATATAGGAAATCAATCAAGCCTTTAAGCCCACTAGACATTTCCTTCAGCAAAATTTCTACTAATTATATGGGTGACACAGTAAAAATATATGGGTTTTTTTCCCTATCTTTAGTGCAGGAGCAGTTTGTAAGGTAATAATGTTACAATTAATAGTACATAGATTTTTATGCATGGCATCTTAACACAACAGAAATAGTCAATCTTATGTTAAACACAACTAAGTCAGGAGAAAATTATCAAGAGTGGTTTCTTTCTCGCTTGGGATATAGGCAGCTTTGAAGCTACAGTTGTGCAATCCTTGTCCATCTGATTTGTGATGATTTTGGTGATCATCTTTGTTAGTCCCCAAAAGGGTAGTCCCACAAAGACTAGAGTGGCTGAGAAATTTCTCTTACTTTTCTACCAGGAGAAATACAAAGAAACAAGATTTTCATGGCAGGAGACTGAATAGATGCAGTTGTTAGTTGACTAAATGACAGGCAATTATGTTTTAATTAATTGATTCTACTAAGAACAGTCCTCTTTTGAGCAGAAAACCAAGTCATCTTCTTTTGGGTATTTTTCATAGTTTGGACCAGAGAATATTATCTAAATTAATTTCAATATTCTGCACATAGTTTGTCTACCATTACTATGTAGAATTTACAATTTAATAGAGTAATCTTGTATGTTCCAAGAGTAAAGAAAGTTTTGTATGGCTTCAAACATCACATGATACTGTATATAAATAGTTACCATAAACTCAAGATCTTTGATCTTAAAGGACTCAAGTAATGCAGAAAATTAATTATTCTGGTCAACAAACTTGGTCAATGATGTGGGTTTCTGGCATATTACTGCTTTTTCTGCAGTGGAATCCATAGACACATGGGTGGCAGTTCTTGACACACATTAATCCCTCAGAACACCTTCACTTGTTTTCCCTTCAAGCTCTTCTGTCTGCTTCACTCATGTACTTGAAAACTGACTTAGTTCTAAGCAAAAGTATGAGAAAAGAGAAGATACTCCATTTCTCAAAGAACATGCATAGTACCTTCCTCAAAAGCATGTCATTGCAGAAGGTGCTGGAAATACTGGTAATGCCAAAGTAGTACTTGTTCCCAGGAGAGCCAGTAACTCCCTTGACTGTTAGTTTGAAGCCAAGCTATTACATTTTATTGCTATCATTTAGAGAACAGCAATTGTAGCTGTCATCCACTTGGGTGTTCTTTCCCATGCTTTGTAGAGAGGTCTGATACCCTGATGCCATTCACCGTCTCAGAACTGGTTTAGATTTCCCTGTGGAGAACATCAGCTTTCTTTTCTAACTACCACCCTTGATAGTTTCTTCCTTCCTTATGGTGGTTGTTCAAAAGGTCAAGTTCCCTGTCTCAGATGTGGAGCACATAGAGGTTTGGGGTTTTTATAAAGAACTTTGGCTACTTGTGCCACACTTACTGAGTTTTAGAGCACAGGTCACTCTTTCCATCTGCTTTGGACTTAATCCAATCAGAGAACTATACAAGAGTGCAATACTGAACAGCCTGCAACCTTTATCAAATGCTTTAATGCTTTCTTTAAATTAGCAACTGGAGCAGTTCTATTGTCATTATTTAACTGTAACAACCAAAATTCTTTCAGCCCTGTTGACCCTAGGGGTAATGTTATCAGAATGTGTTTAGAACTGGGGGAGGAGGAATCCTTGGTTACTGCTATTTAAAATCATGAAGTTTTTATTCATTGTCTATGCACAGCACAGGGAGACTTAACAGGGCAAATACACAGCTCTGGATGCTACTTTTTAAAAAATATTGTCACCTAAGGAGGTGTTTGTATACCTTCAGGCAGATCTCTTGTAGCAGTAATACGCTGAAGGTATGCTTATGGCAGAAGTTCATGTTCTTTTTTCTACTCCCATTTCTCCCTAAGGTATCTTGCTTACCCAGCCTGTTGGTTGGCTGGGTGATTTTGTTGACCCCACACTTTTAGCAGTGTAGAAGTCCTCTGGAGAAGCTGGGTCAGTCCTGCCAATTTACTTTGACAAATACTGTTCTTTTCATTGTGAATACAAACTAGCTGGAGATCCATTTTTAAGTCCCGCATGAAGTGGTACTCAGAACAATGTAAAAACCTAAAGCAGGATCTTAAACAGGATCTTAAACCAGGACCTAAACCAAGGATCCAGCTCTGAGAATTTATTATAATAATATAATAATTGATACTGTTATGTTTGTTATTTTATTATTTGTGTTACCTTAGGAATGCAAGTCAAACCCAGCAAAGGTTAGCTTTTACTTTATTTTGTTTGGTTCTGGTGCTGACTGAATATGTTGGAGTAGTTACTGCTTGTGAATGCCATATAAATATAACAGCTGTTATACACTGATAGTATATCCTGAAATATTTCTTTTTAATTTAAAAATATCTATACTGGTTGATTTACTATGCCTTATATACTGTTATCTGCAAAAACTAATGGGAAATGTGGTAGGGTGCTGTCAAGTGTTCTATAATGTGTTTTAGCTAAAATCATGGCTTTGGAGCAATACCTGTCACAGCACTGCTGAAGTGTTGCTGTGTAGAAGATGTTTAATAGTATTATATCTGTCTTAAAATATCATAGGCTAATTTTAGTAGAAGTCACCATTAAGTAAGTAGCAGTGGAGTGGTAAGGTAACTTTAATATGCTCATTTTTGCAGAAGAGAGATCTCTGTCCATTTAACTAACCTTAGGTAAAACAAAATGTGTATGATCCCATTTATTAGATTTTTGTGCTATCACTTACTACTTTTACACAGCTGGTATTCAGTGCTGTATGACTAAATTCCTCGTATCATCTTTGTGTTTGACAGGTCAATATATGTCCTGTTGAAATAGAAAGGGAGGAAAGTGCAGGCAGGTTTGTTCCAGAATTAAATAAGGGCCTTGCAGAGAATTGGCTTAGCTCCCTGTTTTATGCAAGATATAAAATCAAAATATTTTTAAAGTTACTTCAACTGGTTTGGGGTTTTTCCCTCATTTTGGAAGAAAGAGTTGGAAAAAGAATTACATAAAAATGAAAAAAAACCCTATCAACAAAAGTCATGCTCTGTTTCATTTGGGGTGCAGTTAAAACAAAACAAAAAAAAAAAACCCAAAAAAAACCCAGCATGTAAAAGTTGTAAGCCCAGAAATAAATAAAATAAAAGCATCAGTCATTTCTATCACTGGGGAACTTTTTTCATCTAAGCACATATGAACAATTGATCCTTGTAGTCATATATAGCAGTAAACATTAATAACTTAACAGTCTGAAGTCAGTGCTGAAGATATGGAGCATTATTGAAAGATGGAGTCGAGCAGGTGGCACTTTAATATGTTCAGTGTCATGGTTGACTCTAAAGACTAGTAGAATGAAATTACTTGAGGTTCTAAAGATTTAAAAAGCGAACTCATTTTGCTGCACTAAGGAAATGCTACTGATCAGGCTTTCTGTGTCCCTTTTTTCTAGGCTAGAAAATATTAACCCTGAAGAAAATGACATGGTAAGCCATTCTCTGAGGAGATTTCTTGATGTCAGTCTTATATCTTAGAGGCTTAAGTTCAATTGAGTGGGTTTCAAGAACTAAGATGTGGGAAAAAGAAGAATTGACACACTAATAATGTACATCTTTGCTGCAATATGAAAATTCAATAACTTCACTCAGTCAATTTACAATTCACATGTGCCTATTAATTAAAACCCTATATTAAATAAAATATATTAAAACTTCATGTCTGACTAACATATAATGCTGTTGGTAGACATTACAGGAATTACTGAACAGAATAAACAATGCAGACACAGGGATAGATATACTGAAGAATGGAGCTATAATTCTGAACCGAATACACAGGACCAAAGAACGTAAAAAGAAAATAATAGCTGAGGAAATGAATGCAGTAATAGAACAACGGGATGCTGCTTTATCTCAAGTAAGTTTCTACAAGTATATAATCACTCAGTAGAAAATTTCTTTTTTTCTTCTTTCTTTTTTTCTTGGAGGGGGGCAGGGACTGGTTTACTTTTGGGGAAGAAAATTATTTTGTTGACTTTTCTCTCTTGAAAATCTCAAAGGAGAGCCCTTGTAGTAAACGTCTGATTACTAATCAACTTTTTCTTCATGGGAGTAGTGGCCATTAAAATGGCATCACTGTGTTTTCTGAGAAAAGTTATGTTTGTATTTTTTGTACTTCATTACTATCTGTCTTCTTTTTAAAACAAAATTGTTTTCAGTAAGTTGACCAATCTAAAAAGCTATTAAGGGCTTAGTTTTGCAGTATGCTTTATTGGTGAAATGCATTGGATGAGAGGTAACTGAGACAGAAGGATTTATAAAGGGTTATGAGTAGCAAAAATATACATTAAAGGAAGGTAACAGTACCACATGCAACAATGCAAGCAGTTCCTCTCTTTGTTGCTTTACATTCAGGAGATAAAAATCAGCATGTGGTCCCTGACTCTCAAAGTCTTACCCATCTACTATGTGACTTGAAAGAATCTGGGTTCTTTTTTCTGCTCAGATTACTCATTGCCTGCAATTTCCTATTTTGAGAGAACAGTAATTGTCTTCATTATCTTCACCTAAAGAGAGTTTGCTTGCTCTTCTCATCTCATGGAAGAGTTTTTCTGTCATCTCTTTGGTTTGAGTTGACATTTTTTACCCACCATTTTTAAACATAATTTTAACTCAATAGGAATAAGTTGTAGGGAGGAACAGTCCAAGTAGGGAATATATCTCCTGAGAAAAGATCTTAGACTGCATGAAGCTCCTTATGCCAGGCAGCAAATTTCATCTGACTCTTCCAATACTGAAAATTTCGATTTTTAATGTAAGCAACTAAAGTTGGCCCACTAATTGTAACTAATTTCTACTAGATTTAAAGTCAGGTTCGTGATCTTTAATGATATCAATAATGTTAATTGAATTTATGTTCTATTGAGAAGTCCTCTAATAAAAGTGCCCCCTCTACAAACACTGCAATTCTCACTCTTTTTTCAGTCATTTTTTGTATTCTCTCCTACTTTAACCTTGAAAGCCCCATCTGCCAAGTGCTTAAAATATTTTGTGTGTCTGTCAAGTATGTATTGCAAAGAATCTTAATGTATTATTGGTGGCATTTTACTTTCTCAGTCTGTTTTTTCCTTTTATAAAAATATTGCTGGGATGTTTCCCAGCACAGCTACTGGGAAGCATCCAACAGCCCTTCCAAAAGTTTATGTTCTTTCTTCTTGCACAGGGCATTCGAAAAATGAGCATCTTGTAACAGGAAAGCTTTCAGCAAAAGAGAAGGGTCTCTTGATATTTTTGTTTTCATTATTTCAGTTTTTGATTCTTTGTTGAAGTGGACTTTCAGGCATACTTGGACCATAAAACTTCTGTGAATGTCAGAATAATTTAATTGTTGGGCATTTTAATTCACATTTTAATTCAATTAATTTTAAGCTGCTTGTTTAAGGACTAATATTTTCCAATTAATCAGCTTGAAAAGTAATAAAGATAATGGCTCAACTGTCGCCACTGGCAATCTTTAGGCATATCAGCAAAACGCACAGGTAATGTTAGCCAGATACTGCAGCTGAAAAAATAAATTAATAGAGCAATAAATCATCACAAAATTAAGATGTAAATATTTGATATTAAGCTGTAGTACTATGATATCACTAGCCATTTATACCACCATTGCTTTAAATTAATTGTTATTAATAAAACTATTCATCATGTGTGTTCAAATGTGTGATGCTTTTACAGCTGTTACTGTTGAATCTAGAAAATAGGTCCTTGGAATTGAAACTACCTTTTCAACCTGGGTTTCTCACTTGATGATTCCTTGGGAATTGGTACCATACTTGAATTATTAGTAGTCTTTTGTTAACATTGCAATAGCAGTAGTTATTACAGTGCTAACAGCAAGAACAATAGCAGAGGGATTCTACATTAGACCACAAAGGGACTAGATATAATTCAGGGGATGTATATGCTTAGCATAGCAAATGCAAATTATTGGAAGTTAGGTCTGGGGTTGCCTCAGGCATTCATAAGAATACAAGTTAAAATATTTTTCTTTTTGTAGAAGTGACATCAAATATGAAGGGGGAAACTGAGAGCAGGTTGAGAAGAAGCAAAAACAGAGTAAACCATTTGCATGCTGTGGCTGTCCTCTGGAAAATGCATTTGTAAAGTTCAGGGGTCACTGGGCAATGTAGGTTGAATGTTTCATGACACATGGTGTTGCTTTGTTCCTGGTTGCTGTTGAGTGGTGCTGGAGGCAGCACTCAACTTCATTTGAGTGACCACTATATCTGGTTCCAAATGATAGAGAACTACCTACAAAATAACAAGAGTTTGGACTGACTGTGTTTAGTGAAGCTGCATCTATTACTTTTCACTGTGATTTTCTTCACAATAGCCTGGCATTTGGCAATTGAGCACAGTGAATGTAAGTAATGTCTAGCTTTTGGGGATTAACTCACAGGATTTCTGATTTTTCTGAGTAAGAAACAATAATGTAAAAACCTTCACAGCTCAAACACATTGCTTTGATTTCAAATGAGGAATACGAATTACTTCCAGCTAGTCTTTTAAATTCAGTTTCATCATGCTTTTTTTGGTAGCTATACTACTGAGCTGCATTTAATTGGACTGCAGTTGCAGCATACTCAATGGTTAGCTAGTTGTGATTCTTCTGTTTGGATTTTATTTGAATAATTCTTTTCTTCTTCAAAAAATGAAGAGCACTGTCCATGTCTTGGAAAGGCCGTAAAAATGTTTTTTCTAGCTGTAACATCCAAGAACCTCTGTGTATTTTTTGAGATTTCCAGGGTGAGCATTGCTTCTTATTAGGAAGCAGATTGAGGCACTTCTATCACTGTATTGAGCTGTGCAAGTGTATGTAATCTCAGATCTTTCACTAGATTGCTGAGCAAATATGCAAACTACTTTTTGTATGTGTGAAAACAAATGACATGGTATAAACTCAAATATTTGATACCACTTTTAGTATGTATTTCCAAGTGAATAATAAACAAACAACTAAAGCATGGCTAAACATTGACATCCATCTTCTCCTGTATCAACCCCCTTAAAAAAACAAACTCAACAGTTTGGTTGTATTTGCTAAGATATGTTTGTTAGTGAACAGATATTGTGTGATACTGAGGATCTTCAGTGTGTTTTATGACTGATCCTCTGAAAGAAATAAAACATCATTTTCATGTCTGTAACGTTCAGTTTTGTCTTAACCCATTCAAGGAAAAAAATTATTTGTCCAGTTGATCATAATACAGTTTTTACCTTTCTTGAGAAATCTCTCTTGCTTGAGTAATCCAGTTAGTGACAGACACTTAGTAGAGATTCCATATGGCATAGTCACATTGTGTGATCCTCATAAAATACTCTAAAGAAGTGATTTCCAGCAGGAGGCAATGCAGTACAATGTCTCAGCCACCTATTAGCCACATCACACCTTGTGGACAGGAATGTTAATATCATTACAGGGTTGGCAGCTGAAGACTTGAGTAAGTCATTACAATTACTTTTCTTCTGGTTTAGACAAGAAAGGAGACCTTTTGACTGGTACAGCTTGAAGGAAGTGATTTTTTAAAGCTCATTGAGAGATTAGGAGATTGTGTGTTTGATATGTTTCCAGTCCTAATTAATTCTGTAAATGTGGGAGTTTTTTAATTGGTAACAGTCAGTTCTATATAGAGTTTTAAATATTAAAGATATATATAATTTGCTGTTAAGGAATAGGAGTGGTTTCATGGCTGGCAAAGTATCATCTCTAGTACACTGATCTTGAAGCAATAGCATAACTGGCAAGCAAACCTGGTTTTACAGCTTTGAATAGTTTGACCACATCCTGCTGTGCAGGAACATGCTTATGACTGTTCATGTAAAAAACTGGCAGGCACCCAGTTGCTCATCTGAAGCAAGTTAAAGAATCCTTCTCCATTTTGAGGCGCTGTTTGGCAGCGGACAGCACTTTATCATCATTGAAAACAATGACAAGATGCACTATGCTTGACTTCCCATCATTATTAGTTTCGACTAATGACTAATAACTGATAAATGTCTGTACTTACCGTGAGTCAGCTTCTTTTTTAAAAAAAAAACTTTTATTTTTTTGTTTTTGTTCTGCTAAAGCAATTTTTTTCCTTTTACACCAAGTAGTGTAAAGGAAAGTAGTGTTGCCTGTGATTTACAGAGCATTAAGGCATTCTTAGCACAGGAATGAACAGGTCTTACTGATGTGCTAAACCCAAAAGCTATATGAAATGTAAAAACAAGAAATATAATTGAAAAAGAAAATTTATAGATCTTGGACCCTTAATTGGGGAATGCTCAGGTGACAAGTTACAATGCCTCATGTCTCTTGGGACAGAGGTGATCCCTTTGCAAACCAAACCACAGTGTGGGATGTTATATTTTGTACTTTTAATTAGAAGTCTATTTTTATACTCTGTGTTTTGGTACCCTTTGCACTTCTTGATTAAGAATGCTAATCAAGTTCTTGGCTGGCAGGAGCATATCTGACAGTATCCTCCTACCTAGTCTCTCAAGGTATTTACCCTACTTTTCCCTTTGCCAGTGATATTTGGGAATGGGAAAAGAAGAAGTCAGGATGCTGAATTCACAGTTGTTTATGAACTGGGCAGCTACTATTGGGTTCTGATGATTTTGGTCATGAACTTATTTCAGGAGGAAGTGAAAGTAAAGGTAATGTTTATTGTACTTTGAGGATCCAGAAACCATGCTTGTTCACTAAAGACTGGTTTCCTTTGGGAAGGCAAGAGCAAAGGAATTTGCATCCTTTTCTCTGAGAGGTAGCCGATGAATGGGCATGGGGAAATTCCTTGCCAGCAGGATGGTTGAACAGAGAGAGGACACCTGTCTGCAAGATACCTTTTTTTTGCCCTGTGAATTTAGTCCAAGTCCTGAGACAAAGCAAAGGGGATATGGAGTAAGATATAGAGTAGATTAAAAAAGAAAAATAATTTGAGATTTAACATTAACAATTGCGCAGTGACTGCAGGGAGTAAAGAAAGAGGGGTTGATTAAATAGTTGTCAGTTTGATTGGGATTCACATCAGTGGCCTCAGGTAAAGCTCACAGATGTCTCTTCTTTGGAGGTAATGCTGAGTAAAAGGGATCCTGAAGGGAGATCACAAAAAGCCAAATTATATGAGCAGTGGTTGTGATTAGCAATATTAATCTGATTGCATTTCACTGCAACAGTGCTTTAAAATGTCACATTTCATTTCCTCTGTACCTAAATAAAGATAATCCATTGAAAGTTTGACTAAATTCATGTTTTAGGAAGTCCATGTTATACTGAACACTGTTAAATCCATGTTTTCTTTGCTTCTTCTCAGAATAAACCAAATGAATCTCCACAAGCGCCAAACCAAGCCAGTGATTGCTGTATCTGGGACATGTGGAGTAAAAGTATTGTGAATGATGCTGAAGAGCATCAGGAATCTTTTGCATCTCAGAAAAGGGCAGTTTCTTCGCTGCTTGGCTACTTAGTTTTTCTAAAAACAAACCCAGTTTGAAAATATATAATAATTCTTTACATTCAAAGATGATTAGGTGTGCTCTGACTCTCTACTTTGGATATATTTGTGCTGGCTTTAGCATGAATATTTTCCAGGAGAAAATGTCGTTAAATATTTGGCTACATTAAGATCATTAAGTATTTTTTGCCTCTGAAGTAAGAACATTAGTCCACTGGAGACTTAACTAGAGAAGAAACTGGCCAAACTTGGTTTCTTACGTGGGTTTTCTGATTTGTGTAGAATGCCACCCCCAAAAATAACACCTGTTTAATCTTTTGCCATAGTGCTCTGTTTAATTTGATCAGGGTATGTAATTCACAGTTTTCAAAGCATTAAGAAATCTGAGGAGTGGTGAGATGTTCAAACAGGATAGTAGGAGATGGTTTAGGGACAGTACAAATCTGTGTTTGTAGTGTCAGTTTGTCTCTCATGCTGACGTAGCAGAGGTTGTGATTTCTCTGTAGGCAGATATCTGTTAATAGAGCATGAAACTCTTTGGTTTCACTGGAGTTGGAATTTCATTAGTGAAAGCAAGTCTTTTGCAATTTATTCCTTAGTTTAGACGTCAGTGAATCTTTGGTTGCATGAGGTCTTGCTTTTTTGAGTTAATACTTGCAGCTTGAAGTGCAGGTCAGATGGTAGGTCATTAGTGGAGGGAGAGGAGAATCTGAAGGAAATTACCCTAAGGAGCTGTTATACTGAACTTTTGTATTTAGTCCATGAATGCTAAGTGTGAGTAAATATGTAAATGTTAATGAAGTGTTTCCTTGAAGAGAGGGATTACGTTTTTTCTTTTTTGAGCTTTAGAAGCAAAATTTTAATTGATACTGCATTTCTTCTTTTTGCTGCCATAAGGTTTTGACTGAATGATGGCAGGAGACACATCATTGTTTGCATTGTTAAATCACCTGTTGTTCCTCTGCAAACAGTGTGTTGTGCAGAATTCAGAAAATACATGTCTGCATAGTATTTGAGGGCATGATCAAGCTTGATATCTTTAATTGTAAACTTTAATGAATTTCTAGTTGAACATTCATCCCCTCTTCAGTATCTAGAAACTCCTCACCTCTTTGAAAATGACAGTAAATTTGCATGCCAGCTTGTTCCATTAATTGCTATTTGACTCATCTATCATGGGCTAAGCTTTATATTCATACAGCTTAGACTTTTAAGCCAATTTCTGGAATTAATTTAAATATTTAATGTCAAAACCCTAGGATGAAAGAGAGGAAAAATGTATTGTATGCTTATTGATCACCTGTTTCAGCAGCAGCAACCTGTAGAGGAAACTTCCAATGTGATAAAAGCAGAATTCAAACAGTTTTCCCTCTGAAGAGTATCACTGTGCATGCAATAAGGTCAGTAGGTACCAAAACTCTCGTAGAGGTACCGTAAGTAAGTTTTCCATTATACTTAGCACTTCACAGTTTCAAGTTAGGTACTGAGTGTTGAATCTGATTTTGCTTTGGTTACTTGTTAGAGAAGAGGTTGGATTTTCTCAAAAATTGAAAAAAAAAACCACCCAAAACTGTGTGCTTTGTATGAAAAGCTGGTTTCCTCAGCCAACTTTCTAAGGAAACTTTATGCAAAATTACTTTGTTATTTTGGATACGCAAATGAGTTTACGTAAGAATTCTTCTGATAAAAATTTTTTTGTGTTTCATTTTTATTATTAATCTGGAGTCTAAAAAGGCTAATATGCCTGGCCTACACATTCACTTGCTTCTCCTACCTTGACCCTTCTTTAGTGTTCATAAGTTGCAGATTTGTGTTTTGTTATTCCTGTATTAGCAAGTAGCGTGAATTAGCAAGTGGTGGATCTGGAGTATTAAGTAGTTCTCAGCATCTTACATCCACATCTTAACCCCTTTCCAGAATGGGGAGTGGAACATTTCATTTGGTTTGGTTTGGTTTGGTTTGGTTTTGGTTTGGGGTGTTTTGTTTGTCTGGGTTTTTTTTGTCAGATTAGCTGTAATTAAGTCCTGTGGACTGAATACCATTTATGTCAGAATGCACTAGGTGAATTCCTGGTTTGAGGCACCTTTGAGTTTGCTTAAATCAAGAAAAGAATTCAGTTTGTTTTCTCCAATAGCACTCCATGGTGCAGAAGAAAGTATAAGTAGAGAAAATGCTGAGTGTAAATTGTGTATTATGTGAAATTAAGAATAAAATGAGATAATTTTAAGAAAGAAAATGAGATTTATTAAAATAAATAGGGAAGTAAAAGCTATCAATGTTCTTGGAGAAAGTATTCTAGTATGTTTGTATTCAGACTTTTTCCTTTGAAAATTATTAGACTACTTTATATGCAGACTTTTCTGGTGCCAATTTTTGTCCTGTCATCAAGATGTAAATGAACTTGGTTCCATCAAGGAGAAATAGGTTTCAAACTAGTAGCATTAATTGAAAATAAAGTGATACACAGAATGAAAAGTTTGGATTTAATTGTGCAGTGGAGATATATTCAAAGAATAGCAGGCAGACTGTATTGCTGATTGTGCCACTTCTACAACATCAGTAATTGACTACGAGTGTTGTAGGACATGGAGTTAAGATGAATGAATAGAGCTACTTTTTGTTGACTTAATTTATTTTTATTTCCAGAGTTCCTGAGGTGAAATATTGACCTCTCTTCCAGCATTGCAATACCCTCCACAGTCATCCTTATGATTCAGCATATGTGCTAAGCTGTAAAGGGAGGAGATAAGGCAGCTAAGGTCTAGCAGTAACAGAGGATATAAGGAAAAATTACTGTGATGATGACAAGCTGATTATTCATTTTCAACAGAATTGTAAATTATTGTGACTGAAATTGGGACTTAAAAATGTATTTGTTAGTTCTATTTCTTTCTTTTCTTTTGTTCTTTATCAGGACAAACAGACAGAATGTACTACAAGGTACACCTGCAATACCATGATACAATATCAGAATAAAAAGAAATTTAGTACTTAAAAATGTTTTTGCTAGTTCAATTTTTTTCTAAATTTTTAACAATTTTTAACTATTTTTAAATTTTTAACTATTTTTAACAATTATCAAAATGCCAGTTTTCTCTCTTGGTTTGGTCTGAATATCATGACTTTTTTGTTTGTTTGTTTGTGAAGCTGTTAATCAATTTTCCCAGACCTTTGGCTTGATGAAATTATTTTACATATTCTGGTTTAAAGTGTGTAGTGATTCTGACAAAAAAAAAAGGAACAAGAAAATCTATCAATATTCTCTTTATGAAAGAGAGATTTCACAGTAGCATTAACTTATCTTTGTCTGGTTCACCAAGTATGCCTACATTTGTTTGTTGTATGGCTTTACTATTTCGTGCTTCAGATTGTGAGTATCTAGGATTTAGCCTCTTTTCCATGTTCTGTTTATTCACTGTTAATTATTTTTCAAGCTGAGTTGCTTGAGAACAAGAAAAATTTAGCTTCTATTACCCTCTATTGCAAATGAAGGACAGGCTTTCCTATTGCATGTAGTCTGCATGTGATTGTAAGACGCTCTTGTAAGGGAACTTTTTAGTGCTTTCTGATGTTAATGCTTTGTTATCATTCTTTACATTCATGTTTTTGCTTTATAGTTAAATATTAAACACAAAATATCATTTTGGTTTATAGTTTACTTTTGTATTTAAAATGCTTCTTTAAATGACACAGTTCAAATACATAAAAATACTTAAAGGCCCTTAAGAAGCTGTGACTATGTAAAACGTATACTTGTAGCTAGAAGAAAAGAAAAATTATTGCAGATGAAGTATTAAATCATACAAGTGTGACAACTTTTTGCAGTTCTGGAGTTGTTATTAGAAATACAGAATGCAAGTGTCTAACTACACAGTATTTAATTGGTCTAAAATACTGATGCAGTAATGTGTATGAGTCTGCATGTTATATTGTTAATAACAGAATTGATAACTATCTTTTGAGAGAGAGCAATTTTAGCAGTACCTATTATTTATTAATTACTAGCTATAAATATGTAAATATACATATGTATATGTATATATGTACATATGTATATGTATATGTAACCAAACTTGTACATCAGTTATTGGTCATCTTTCAGTTAGGCTTTTGTTTATTTATTAATTAATTAGCTGTAACATCTTTCTCTGCTATCTGCAGAAGTATTATCAAAGATTAGAGAAACCCCAAAAAACAGTGTAAAGCACTCTGTCAAAAGAATGGCAATGAACACTTTGCTCCTCATTGTCTCTTGAGATGACTTTTCACCAATAGTTAAGATTTCTTTCAAGTCTTGTTATAATCATGATGAGGAATTTCGTATTTCAGAGGTGGTGTTACAGATCCCAGCAATGTTAGGAAACAATGGTTTTCACTAATTTTTTCCTGAAAGTGATCTGCTGTCTTGTATTCAGTATGGGAGTGAACACTAGGCCTCTCTGTGAGTTTAATTCCTTCATCTTTAAGACAAATATCTTAATCTTTTCTTTCTTAGTCTACAAGCATTCTTTCGGCCTCACTGCTTGGGCTTCTGTTCACAATCAAATTGTTAGGACTTCAACTGAATCTTAGTCTGAAAAACAAGTCTTGAAAGACTCACTGTGAAAAGGAGAGCATCCAGTGCCAGCCTTCTAGAAGAAATACCAAAATTATTGTTAATACCTTATGCTAAATCATTCCATCAGCTGGCCTTCTACTGCAGGGCCAGCCAACAGCTGTGTCTCTCCTTACATGTTCTCCTTATGTCATGTATGGTGTCTCCTATGGTATCTAGACTCTTCTCAGCAGTAGTCATGCATTTCACCTGTTTTGTTTGTTTTGGCAGGCAGGTCTATCGCTTTGCTTTCAGATATTCTTGTAACATTCTTCTGTCTTTGTGTTTTCCTAATTTTTTCTCCCCTCAGGGTGTCCTATCCCCTATACATGAAGAATGGAATTGCTGAGATGAGAGCAGTGTAATTGCACAGGTCAAAGGCAGCTGATTATAGGTTTAAGCATTTCTTCTTTTCAATAATATATCTGAAAGCTTTTTGGTGACTGTTATTCAAAGCTGCAGGATCAGCCCGCTTGAGAAGGTGCATCTATTTGGATATCTAGTTACACCGATCTCTGTAAAACACCTTTATGAAGCTAAAGCTAAATTTTGTTACAAAGATAGACTCTTCAGATTTAACTGCTATTTAATATTTGCAAAGTCTTATTCATGTACCAAAATCATACATCTGTGTTACCAAAGCTGAGAAATACATAATTTCTAAATGTGTGGTTTTGTTTTAGTTTTGCAGAGCTTTGGTTTACTTTCTTGAATCCTTCTTTGTGGGATGCCTTTGTATTCTATGTATGATTTATTTAAAGTTAGTGCAAAGCTGATTAATTTTTTGATTTTTTAAAAATTATTTTCATTCCACTTTTTAGTGCATATAAACAAACTGTAAAAGCTATTTAGAATACAATTTATGTACTTTCTGTTACTTTCTCCATATTGATTAGAAAGAAAGTGTTTTCACAATAACATTTGAAGATTTGTATCTAGTTGCTTCATTTTCACCCTTATACTTAGTTAAAACACTGCCATTAATATTGCTTTCACATATCTATGTCCTTCAGTATTCAAGTTTCTAAAAATCTATGGAAAAAGAGCAAGTACTACAGAATAGGATGATTTGTTTGAAAAGTGCCTATTGTCCCTGACTTACCTGCAGAAGTTTGTGTTTTCACTTACCTAGTTGTTGTTTAGTTTGTAATAATCGCTAGTTTAAAGTAGCTTTTATTAGATGTTAAACAAGTGTTGCGTGGACATATTATACACCAGAAAATATTCAAGAACTGCTACTTAAGCAACTGATGGCTTAATTGAGAGTGTGAAATTTATCAGGACAAATAGACAGTATGTACTACAAGATACACCTGCAATACCATGCTTACAATATCAGACTAAAAAGATTTTAAAACTCTGCCATCTCTACAGTGATCCATGATACTGTTTTCTTGAAAAATGTGATGATATTTAAAGATGGACCAGAAGTATTCCTGTCCTTTTGTGCAGTAAATGCCAACTTAATGTTTCAGCAATAGCCTTGTTTGCATATGGATTTTACAAAAATCCATTGAAGATTATTTGAAAACCAGCTCATTAGAATGACAGATTGCTTACCAAATTTTGTTTTCTTGTCAACTAATATTGGTTACATTCAAATAAGCAAGGTTGTACTTTCTAAAAACATAATCTCATTCTGCAGCTGAGTGCCTTGCCTATATCTGCAAATCAGATTCCTAATTTCTAGATCTAGTTGGAAGATTAGGCTGTGAATGTTTCTAAAATTTCTCCTTTTCATACAGCTTCCACATTTTCAGGACCTCTGTTCTACTGTATACATTGTTTGAGTACCAACACTGCAGATTATTAAGTGGGGGTGAGGGAAAGGCTTTAAACAAAAGCAATTGTCAGCTTTCTGTCATGGTGTGTTGTCAGATGTTTGACAAGCTGTCTCTTGGCCACAGGCCATTTGGTTGTAATGGAGCTGACTACTCTTCTGAGGAACCAGCAAAACATGTGTCCGCACGAAGCAATAGTTCAGTGTCATTTGGTCACATCAATAAAGCAAAGGTTCGGGGTGTAGTAATCCCAGTTCTAAAATAATCTTGTTGGTTGATTAAGATTCTTAAACTTTCTATGCCAATTTGTCATCCCACAAAACAAGAAACTATTATTTACTGATTTGATTTGAGTGTTGGAAAAAATGATTAGTCAGTGTTTACAAAAAGTTATAACAATTATTTATGAGTATAATTAAAGAAGAATCATATAATAAAGAGTATATGTATGGTAAAAAGGTGAAGTAAAAATGTAAAAAAAAATGAAGTGGTGTAGTGAAATGAATCTTATTCAGGCCAAGATAAGAACTGAGAATTGGAGTGCACATTATGTGTACATTCTGCCATGCAAAAGAAGGGAAGAAAGATGCTGCATTTGAAGGAGAGAGAAGCTGAAGAACTTGGAGAGGGAAAACTTATGCTTCCTCCTTTAAGCAACGAAGGAGGAGAAGTAAATTGTTTTTTTAAAGCTATTTAAAAATATAGTTTATGGCTTTCTGAAATTTGCGTTCCATCCATTAGTAACACATAATCTTTAACCAAAGCTCCTTGCAAATGAGTATGTGGGAGTTGCATTGACTTGGAAAATGCATGCTAAGATCATAAATAAAATAAGATAAGAATAATATTTTAATATTCAGATGCTTTGACTAGCTTCTTGGTGACCTTTCTTGCACTACTACTTAGTACTTAACCATGGTAGAAATTATTTCAGGTAGTCAGCAGGGTATTTAGGTCCTGGTTTTTGTGTAGGTGGTATATTAATGCGTGTTCTGCTTAAATGGCAGATTTATTCCAAAACCTCTTGGGTGTTTTGTAATTTTATTCTTTAAATGTTTTTAAAGATTTTGAGTTAATTGCTCTGAATTATTTTCTCTGCAGAAGTTTCTGCTCTGAAATCTTCTCTTGCATCAGTATGCTGGGCTTGCTAATGTCCCTTGAAAGTAAAACTGATCCTAGTCTAACTGTACTTGCAGACCTTTATTCAGTGATATAGAATTTAGTTAATCAAGACTTACTTTTTTACTTTTTGACAACTTTTAAAAGATAATCTTGACTCTTGAGTGTTCTTTTGCTCTTGTGATAAAATTTTAATTCGTGTTTTCCATTTGCTGAATTATTTGGGAGTATTGGTAGTTTCCTTTGCTTTTAAATACAGCGACATATGAATTATAATGTCACTGTACTGTGACAGTGTCTGGTCTTTCTAAAACTCTGCAGTGGGGCGTGAGCAGGTGTACTACTTGTGTACTAGTAATCTGCTTACATGCTTAGTTTATACATTATTAATTAGACTTATAGGCAAGAAATTAAAAAATTGAATTAATAATGTGACTTTGATGTAAAGCAGAAGTTGCATATTTATATATGACAGGCAATTAGGAAAAAAACACTCTTAGTTTAGTTGAATGCATTTTTGCTTGCTTTCAGACCCAGCACAGCCTCATGAATAAATGTTTGACTCCAGGTTACTAGGTTTGTGTTTTGATTAGAAACAGAGGTGGAGTAAGTTTGTTAACTTATATGCAGTGGACACAGGAAAATGTCACAGGAAGGTGACCCAGTTTTGTGGCTTCAGCAGCTCCTGCTGCTGTTTCCTCCTGCAGATCAGGTGTCTGTCAGCAGCCCCTGTTAACACAGGCGTGGTCATCCAGCGCACAGCCAGCGTAGGAACCGTGCTTGAATGATCTGTGAGTCACATCCACCTTTTCTCTATTTCTGGCACATTTTTATAATGAGTTTCATTGATTAGGAAAGTCTTTGTGTGCTGAACTCACTGAAAAGTAGATCAGGGTTGTTTTGATCTTTGAAATATCATCATTGCAAGGAAGTAAGAATGTGTAGAGAATGCAGTTGGGCGGTTGGGTGGGTATCAGTGCTACTCAGTGCTGTGGAATCGCTGCACGTGTAAGGATGGTTCACATGAAGGGTGTAAACAGTCAAACTTCATGGTCTAAATTTTCTGAATTTCTTACTGTACACTTACAGTTCCTTTAACTATTAAAATGAAAATAAACAAAAACTTGTTTTTCTGCATTTGAAGTGTTCAGAAACAGGGAGAAGAATGGTAGGTGGAAACCTAGTCATGCTTGCAGCATATTATCTGCCTTAATGCTGCAGATTGCAACTGGCTCATAGTGACAAAGAAAACAAAAATGTTTTATTTGTATTTTGATGCATTTCTTTTTGTAGCTTTTTGAAGCAAGACACAATTGCACTGCTACGAAAAAAAGGCAGCATTTACATCTAAGTGTTTCTCTTACTAATAGAATATAACTTTTTAAAGACACGTGTGTTTCTGAGGCCCAAACTCTACAAAAACACTTTTTTTTTTTTGAAATTCCAGTAGTTCTAAACTGCTAGGCATTGTATAAATAATCATTCAAACATTTGTTGATGATTTGCCAAAACTTTGAAGTGAAGTAATTTTTCTCAGAGGTTAGAAAACCTTAATACAAAATTATAATTTAATGGAAAAATTTTCTTGTGATTATTATGTAGAAACTAATTTCTTTCTTTCTTTCTTTTTAAATTATTACTTTAGAAAAAAAGGATAAATTCTATTTATATAAGTGCTTCCAAACATCTGCAGTTCAAAGTACATAATTCACAGTGACACCAAAGGTTGGTTTGTGTTTTGACTGGATGACTTTGGTATTATTTTTGTCTGCAAAGGAAAGAGTGTATAGCATCCAAGTGGTGCAAGATGTTTGCCTCTCCAGAAATTGTGATGAATTTGGGACAAGGGGCAGACTGTTAAAAAAAAAATATTGCGGGGAGGGGGAAGAAGGGCAGTCAGAGTGAGAACATTTGCATTCCATTTGGCATATTTGAGCTCGGAGCCAGTCTGAAGTACAGATCATTATAAACAAAGTAAGGAAAGGTGAATAAAACAACCAACAAAGAGAAGAATCAGTTGAATTGTTTTTGTTTGTTTCACATGCTTATTTATTGTATTTAGGTTTCCACAGGTGAAGACTTAAAAGTATAACAGGCATAAAAGTAGCTTTGTTTCTTCATCTTTTTCATCTTTGGTGCCTGGAATAATTATTTGTACTTCAGTTGATCACTGCAATGAATATGTGTTAACTAATTTCAAAACATAGATGCACTTTATCACTTCAGGAAGTATTGTGCTGTGTAGTAGTAGGATCTCAGTACCCCATAAACTTATCTTTCAGTGGTATTGGTACATTTTCCATAAATGTATCGTGTGTCACTTACTTTGCTCATGAACATTTTACTTAAAATGCGTAAAGGAAAAAAAATGCATGTGGGAAAATAGTTCTGCCATTCAGGTGGACTCTGACTTTCCCAGAATTTGGAGAACATAAGCCATTTTCCCAAGTTATTCAGTAGGAACTAGGTTATTTTTATTTCACACTACTTCAGTAATTGAGAATTCCAGTTCAGCAAGGTCGTCATGCATAAAAGTCCACAGAATGTGGCAGAGTACTCTGTGTTTGAAATGAAGGCACTGATATGTAATCAAGTCCTTATGCACTGGCTGACCCAGATGAGTGACTTGGCACTCACTTTTGATTTTTGTGTGACTTGAATAAAATTATGTTACCTTAAGTTTAATGACAGAATTAAGCTATTTTTGGGAGATTGTGGTTATATTTTTTTAAACTAGGGAGGCCTCATGCGACTGACTAGGGTGATCAGATTGGACCAAAGATCCACCTGCATCACCAGCCTGACCTCACTCAGGTCAGCACAGGAACAAGCACGTTACAATATCTCCATCTAGGCACTGTGGCTCTTTTCAGTCAAGCTCCTCAAGTGTGCTCTTGTGTGTTTATGCCAGTGCTGATTTTCAAGTTTGTAAACACTGCAAGTTTTGATAAGGACTTTAGATGAACAAATATATTCTAATGAAATACTATATTTTCTACATCCTAATTGAATAAGACAATCAAATAATATTCAGAATTGAGGAAAGAACTTAGTGCAGAATTTTGCCTCATATTAGTACATTTGTTTCATTAGACTTTGACCCCCATACCTTTAATAACAGAGACAAATCAATTCCTTTCCTTTCTCCCTAGCATATAAATGGCATAATGTGTTGACTTTTTTTCCCTAGCATATTGCCATAAGTTCAGGAGAGGTTAGTTTGGATTCCTTTTAATGAAAGGCAATGAAAAATATTATATGCCATACAGTAATATTAAAAGCAAATATAGATGTAATGGGATTAAATAGCCACCAGGACTGCATTTGCAGTAAGGAAGTGTTATGGTTTTCTGTTATATTCCATTTTAGCTGTTGCTTCCTGAGCCAGGTAGTGTCACAGTACCCTTTCCTGGGTCAAATCTATGCTGAAATACAAAATGAGAAATTCATCTGACATTACCATCCTGGTTCAATGAGACAAGAGTGAGGGACCCTGGTGTAGCAAAATTTGAAATTTTTGAAAGTACATGAACAGACTGATTGACCTAAGATGTGCAGAGTTAAACAGGCTTTTGCATGAAACCTCTGGGGATGGGTGTCTTCATACAAACCACGCAGGGACCAAATAGGTTCTCTGAGCAACAGGAGGTCACTCTGCTCCATGTTAATGCTTTGCTGTATTCCATCTTTGTCCCTAGTGACATTATTTCTCCAATGGCTTGCAAGTTTTTCTTTACTTTTGTGCAATGTCTGAACCTTTTACTTTGAGAACATCTCACTGAAGGATCATGTTAAATAATGATCAAAAAATAACTCATCAATCTGTGTAGATGTAGCAGGCACTGTAACACTATGTTAATGTGTTACAGGTACAAGTTGAAGAAGAAAATGCTGAAAAGCTGAGAGCATGTTAAAGATGATTTGTTTATACAAGTGCTAAAGTTATGTTTGATATGTTAATGCAACCTCATTTTCTAGTAAAGGCCAAACACTATTAAGTGGTTATTTGCATTGATTTTTCTATCTTCTGAAATACTTGATTCAAGGTAAACCATCTTTACTCCTTTTGTATAACTGGAGCTGGGGCTGTCTTTTTACAGTCACTTTCTGGGTGGGCCTCATGGGCTTTACTCAGTGACATTCTCCTGGTCCATCTCTTGACCTCTCTATCAGTGTCCCTTTTAGCAGGTGCTCCTTTTTCAATTTGTCTGGATTTTCCCTTTGGTGTTCCAACACTCCCACCTGGGGAGTCATTGAAAGGGGTCAGTGCCCACTGCAGCTTGAACCGGTACCTCTCACAAACATCCTCATTTTGCTGAATCATGTTACCTGGTCTCATTAAAAAAGACTCAACAGTAGCCTAATAATTTATATTTTAAGATGGGAGGGAAGGATGTGTTTACTTGCTGTCTATCCTTGCTTTCCTGGCTGAGTCTTTTTGTTATCCTTTTGGTATGTTACGTGCTTTGCTTTTCATTTTGTGTCTTAGCTGCTTGTGATATATCCTATGCTGAGTACAGAGGTATTTGTTTCAAAAGACTGCGTGTATTTAGAAGAGTTGCTTGGTGGAAATACAGTTAAAGAGAAGACTGAGTCCCTGTTGCTGGGAATGGATGATGTTGTACTGACAGCTGTACAGGTGGGTTATGGTTGCTCAAGGAGCACTCAGAGTAGGTTTAATGAGGTTCATTGTCTGTCAAGTACATTATCACCTGATTCAGGCTAGCTGAGGTAGGAGATTTTTTTGGGGGAAATACCTTCAGAGAGGAGAACAGATGTGTGGGTTTGAAAGGAGAGAGGAAACCTTTGTCAGGATTGATTTTGGGGGTGGGTTGTTTTGTGCCTTCAGTTGTCTATATTGCCTCTCTGGCTACAGAACTGTGAATGCACACAGTAGACCACACAGTAAGTTAATTCGTAGTAAGTTGTTTGTGTGATACCTTTATAAAATTATATTACCAATTCTGAGGCTTTAATATATTTTATTTAGCAAGGTCATGAGTGTTCTGATCAAGACATTTTCTCATTGACATGTGTCCACACTGCTCTCATATTCCTTGATGTACTCAAAGTATCTGAGGTAGAGAAGCAGTTTTCTCAATTAACAGCCCCTGTTTCATGACATGTTGAACTCATGGGAATTTGCATTTAGGGGCACAATTAAACCTCAGATCCGATGTTTAGGTAACCTGTGTTGCACAAAATATATTGTCTGTTTGAAGTTTTCCCAAGTGTGAATTTTCACAAGTTTGAGATAACAGAATTTAGACATAGTATCTCAAATTAAACACTTCCTTTAACTTTCAGCTTTCTTAAAAGGATACATCCAACATTTCTTTTTTGTCAGTACCAAGTTGGATGATGTCTTCTCTTCAATGTGCTCCAAAAGGTATTTTTATATATGTTTTTAGAAGGAAATTCAGTTTCTTACTTGCAGCTGTTGGCATTTTAGAGGCCTGGAGTGAACCAATAAAAACACACATACTTTTAAAGAACATCTATTTTTACTGGACCTTGCTAACAACTAGTGACACAGAATTCAAAAATGTTGGCTTAAATGAATAGAAGGGCTGCATTGTTTTAAATTCTATTCATAAAACTTTTCTTTACAGCAAGGTTACACTAAAATTTCACATGCTTCTGCTCTTGTGAAAAGGAGTGCTTGCCTTTAGAATGCTCGTTTAATATTTTCAGAGTAGCTCAGGTATCAAAGATGTAAAGTATAAAATTTTATTAAGACATACACAGTGTTGCTGTTTAAGAATATTATTATAATGCTTTCACAAAGAGGGTAATGGAAAATTTTACTTTCTAGGCAGCCAAGAATAAATCTGAATATCTTCTGTAAATGCATTGTTTCCAACATAATAAAACACTCAGGTGCAAAGGTCAAATTAGATCACCATTTCTTTCAATGATGTCCCAAATCGAATTCAAGCAATATACTAGTTGAAAATGCCCTGGGTTTTTTGGTTTTTTGGTTTTTTTCAGATATCAACACTCTCAGTAGAAATTAAATGAAAGATAAATTACAAAATGTTCCCAAGTTTGATGTAAATGTAATCATATCAAGGTTGACTTGATAGGGAGGTTTATCCATTTTATGTTACCTGTGTTGCATCTTTACTGTGCTTTATTTGTTCTGTGTTTTGCAAGATCCTTGAGTCCCACTGCTGCTCTTTATTTCAGTGTCCTGTCTTCACAGGAGTGAAGTGGAGAGCAGAATTAAGATTGCACCCATGCTCTCAGTGGTACAATCTGTTCTTTACACCAAGATCTTTTCTCATGTATTCATGTAGCTAGGATTTGCTCTTAGCATATTTTCACATGCCTTTTGGAATCAAGAGAATAACATGATAATAAATTCAGGTCTTAAAGGTAAATTGAGATTTTAGTCTTTTAAATAATATTTATGTAAACTTGTGTTGTTGTCAAATTGTGGATTCCAAAATACTGTTTTGAAGAAGAATGTTGGCAAAGAAGAAAAGTGAGTGTCTTGGTGATCATACATGATGTAATGTATAGTGCCTGCAGTGGTAGATTGGTTTTTCTTTTTAAATGGTGTTTAGATCATATAAGCCAAGGAAAAATGTGTTGCTAGAGAAAAAAAAAACATAATCTATGTTTAGTTCTTTACAAGTTTTAGTAGCATCTTCATGTCTGCAAACAAATAGTTTTCATGCTGGACATGAAAAAAGAGTTACATCTGGGATTCTGTGATTTGTGATTTTGTGTGTGTGGGGGTGGAGGGGGTGTGTGATAAACACAGATATTAAATATCTCAAGTATGTGAAAATATTTACAATCAAATGTATCTTAATTTTTTTTTGTATTTCCCTATCTGTGGGAAAATGTTTTTTTTTCTTGCAATAAAAATGAAACTGTACATTAAGAAAGTTTACAACACACATTGAGAGAATGTACTAGGCCAGAAAAATTCACTGCCTTTAAAATAGGTAATCCTATTAGAAATAAGCTCAGATTTCTAACAGAAGTATTGAAATATAACAGATATGTGGATGGAATTTTTAGTAGTACTTTTGGGCTTCTACAAATGTTTAAAATTTATTCAAATAGAGGATTGGATCATCCTGGTTTATATACTATACTGGATACCTGATGAGCAGTATATTTTTAGGTGTTATTTTCTGTTTAAGAATTGTATGTCTTGGCATGTCTTTAAATTTCTGTCTCAAGATCCTGTAGCATTTGTTATTTTACTTAGACCTCATTTGTAGTTTTTTTTTCAGTTTTGAAGCTTTCTGTTTCACAGTTTTTCTTTTTTTAGAGTTTACATGAAGCAGGCTTCATTGCCCCATATACTGAAGTGCTCAGGAATAGGGTGCATATATATGATAGGAAGCTTGGTTCTGTGTTGTCCACAGACCACAAGAGACTGACGTCTCCAGGTCTTTTGAGACAGCAATGCTTACACGGGCACTATATCACAATTCTTATTCTTTTTATTTGCTAATGTTCTCAGAAAGTGCATATTAAAATATTTTTTATCAATTAATTGTCTTTTGTTCCTACAGTCTATTAGGTGAGGGCTTTGGTGATCATATCCAAACTACTGCCTTGTAATATGTTGTTGTAAAATGCTTCTCCTGGTGCTCTGCTTTTCCCTAGTTCTAACAGTTGTTCCCATATGTCTTATGTCTTCTTGGTACTTTGTCTGCTTTGTTTTCTTTTTTTTTTTTTTTTTTTTTTTTTTTTTTTTTTTTTTTTTTTTTTGTAGAACAGGGGTTTTTTTGTAAGGCAAAGAACTGTCTGCAGACAACTAATTGCTCTTTCAAACCACGGAACTGGACAGGACCTTTTATAGTTAACATAAGAAAGAGCAAAATATAATTTGATTTTAACTTGCAGATTTTTAATCATTAAAAAAATGCTCAGCAGTAAGTCTATATGTATAGGTACACAGTAGCAAGTGCTAATTTTTTCTTTTTTTGTCATTAAGTTAAATATTTAAAGAAAACAATCTTGGAGAATTAGAGTAACCTCTTAGTATGAAAAATACAAGTCTAAAAATTTCATCTATATTTTCTAATAAAAGGCTGGATCCTTGATTTGGGAGGAAGGTCTTTCATTTCCTTGCATTTCGAAAAGTAAGAATTCTTTCCTTTATATCTACTTACTTAATACATAAAAGCCAAAATCTCATATATCTCATATATTGAGCCAAAATCTCAAATCTCATAGTCATATATTGGCATTACTATGAGCAGAAATTCAACCCAACCTTCTGATAAATATCTTATGTGATACATAGCATTTTTGGCCTACTTTTGGACCAGGAAGAAACTGAATAATGATACACATTTTAAAAACGTAGCTTTAGTACTGTCTGGAACTGTAACTTGCTTTTGTCTGATGCTTTCACTACTGCAGAAATGGTGATGGGGTTATTTACCGTAAGTCTTTTGGCTTGTTGAAAAAGAATATGCCCACACTCCTCTACTTAATGGGATTCTTTCCTCGTTGCAGTGCAAACGGCTGGAGCAGGAGCTTCATCATCTGAAAGAGCAGAACCAGACTTCAGCAAACAACACGAGACATATGACTGCTGAAAACAATCAAGAACGTGCTCAGAAGGTAAATCTCCATTTCTTCTTGCAGGCAAATTAAGGTTGTAAGCCCCTGGTGCCAGCTTTCTGGGCTGCATATATCAGTTGTGTACATTTCGGCAGAAGTGAGCTATGGTGTTTGCCAACAACTGCTTCTTTAAACACAGATACAGCACCCTTCTGCTATGGTTTTATTTTATTTTGCGTTTGAAAGCAACAAGAGAAAAAAAAACATATCCTCCAAATTACTGGGCTGGTAATTAACACTAAATTCTTGAGATCTGTCCTTGCAATATTACATTGTATAAGGTGAAGAAAACTGGAATTATTTGCCTCGTGGTACCTTTGCAAAACTAATATTTTAAAGCATGGCTGTTTGATCTGCTCCCAGCAGTGTGTGCTATATTAATAACATTGTTGACCGATACTACTAGTGACCACATAGTTGATACTACTATTTGCAAAAGAGTAGCTACTTGGAATTGGGAGGAGGAATAATAAGTCTTGTCAATAAGAATAAAAATGAGCAGAGAGGCGGGAGAGGGTCAGAGAAAGGACAGTGTAAAGTGACAGGTTATTGCTGCTTTGCGAAAGGGAAATTGTAATGTCAGTGGAATTGATAGCTACATACCCTGCAATCTCACCGCTAGCCAGGATAAGAGACTATGCCAGGTAAGATGTGCAAGCATTGTGCACACCTCTTCAGCCACTTTATTCTGAAAAATCTCTTTTATCGGTAGTGGAGATACAATACAAATACAGAAGTTATTCTGTTTATACTGTGTTGTCATTTTGAAACTGTTTGATCTAGACAGTAAGATCCAAAGGTATCTCACTTACAGATAGATTTTCGTCTGCCTCCTTTTTTCTATTTTTTTTTTCTTTAATTTGGGAAACATCATTATACATACAACAACTTGACCAAAACTAGGTATAAGAATAAAAGTAAATCCTTGTGTAGTTTGACATTTCTCAATAAGAAAAACAATAAATATAATAATAATAAATTGAGAGAGGCTATGTGCTGCACAAATGCTGTATATTCCATGGATTTATAATTGCCTTCAAAATCTGTGGTGAATATGACAAAATCAGATATGTAATACTGAAAGCAGATGACTAGAAATGGAGATCATAAACATTCTGTTTATGACTGCTGTTTCTGACTGCAATAACAGCATTATTTTAAATCTCGTGTCACTAAAAGTTAGTGCTTGCCAAGCATGCTTCTTATTGAACATAGTATTGTTTTCCATTAATTGCACGCTGACTTGTTTTTTCTGTGTCATTGAAAATATTGTGCAGAGAGCCTTTATGCTAGAAAAAAGTTTTATTTAAGCTATGCTTTTTGCATTTAATATTGTCTGACATAACACTTACAGAATAATTATATTTTCAGAGCAAGAAGTGATTTGATAGTTCAGAGCGTTACTAGGATTTCATTCTAAGCCTGATATTGCTCTCCCAGCACCTAATCTTTAAAGAATTTCATTTCTGACTGTCACACGAATTTTTTTATTTTTCAAAGTTAAAGGTTAATTGATCATAGTCTCTTAGAGATGAGAGTCTGGGGAAGAAAAAAGATCGCTTTTCAATTTTTTTGAAATTGAACTTTTTTAATATTGTAGCTCCGTAGAGTTTGTCTCAGTTCATATTACTGTTACCTACAGTGAGGACAGGTCCTCTGGAATATTTTTTAAAAGGCCAGGTTGTATTCTTGACCTCGAAAACTTTTAAATGCCCCAATGAAATATTGCCAATGGTAGTTAGCTTTGATATACAGCAAATGAGCATGGATCCTGACCTCGTAAATGCAAAGCGTATCACCCACTTTAGTGTAACCACAGCCCGGAAAACTGATGTCCGGTAAGGATGGAAGTCATGTCAGTGACTCGCTTAGGAGTGGGTTTAGTCAGGGCTCTGGGGCTGGCTGCAGGTGGCTGGGGCACTCCTGCAGCTGCCAGCAGCACAGCTCCCACAGAAGGAAACAACCAGCCAGAGCCCTGTGATGGGTCACACTCCACCCCTGTGAAACCCTCGTGTTCTTGGCTGTCACCTCCTGCCTCTTGAATGCACTCAGTAGCTCTTGCAAGGCTGCACACAGAGCGCAGGTACAGACCCAAGCATCACGTCGTGTCCCCTCTCCACTGCAGAGTGCCTTCTGGACATTTGTCCATTTTCAGAAATATAGGACTTGTCATTTGTCTCTGTGGTACAGGGTAAATACCAACTCAGCTTTTATTGTCACCATAATCCAAAGAATTACTTTTATTTTAACCACCTCCACGTGCAAACTGGGGAACTGTGCTATGTATTATTAACCTGTCCAGCAGAAAGAATCCAGGTATTTCTTCTGAGTCTGTCCAGGACAGTTTGTATCAAGGAAGTTTTTTTAAAAAAACCTGTAATTTTCCCTATTTACTTACACTTAATTAACATTGAGTCAATCTGTTGATTCAGTTTGGCAAAAGATGTATCCTCTGAATGAGGAGTTCGATCTGCTTTAGATTTTCTTAAGGAGTAACAAAAGTGTAAACGTCAGTTTTGGTGCAGGGATATTTGCAATCTTAACTGGATAAAAATAAAGTAATCAGGATCAGCTAGATTAGGGATGGTGTGAAAGTTTGTGATAGAAGATGTGATTGTTACCTCTATGGAACATCTCACAGTAGAGAGTTGCTTGGAAGGAAAAAAGTGTAAGACTAGTCCACAAGAAACCAATTTCAGTCCACTGAGGTTAGGATCTATTAGGTAAAATAATCTGCAAGCTTTCAGATTTATTTTTCAATATATCAGCTCACAGCTATGCCTCCCTTCTTTGAGACAGTAGCCATCCATAGTCAGGAGTGAGCCACAGAGGCAGGGAGACACATTATGACTGTGGGAGATATGTGGTGGCAGTAATTTGGCTAGGTTCAGGATCTGGAAATCACAAGGATGATATAAGCACTCTTTTGCAGATTTTTGTTTTACACATTTAGATTCCATGTCACACCTGAAGATAATGTGACAAATAAAACATATGACACAGAAGGCATGCAATGCACATTGTAACATGCTATTTCATCTTACTGTGCCATATAACATCTGCACATCTTGGTAAGATAGCTCTTCTTAACTAACCTCTGTATACATAATAGTACTACGTGATTTAAAATTTCCATATTTAATGTATGTATTGCATAGAAAATTCCTTATAGTATTGTGGGCCATTTAGCCCCACAATGCCAAACTGGCACCCCTAATTTTTAGTAATATTCTTATTGGTCATATGGGATTGTATTAATTGACGGAAAAGGCCGATTTCAAATCTTCCCTCCAGGCAATGCCCACAGCTGCACAGAGGTCATGCAGAGAAGCATGTGGGCCCCTATTTCCATAGTTAAAGTAAAATAATCCTCTTCTTTGTGAAACCATTTTTTAAAATCTCTTATTATATTTCACATTGAATTATAGCTAAATCTTTTAGGGATAATTGCTTCCTAAGGGTCTATACATTTGCGCTCTTAGTACATTTTCATAAAATAAGATCTGAGAGTGCTTTGCAGTTCTAATGTGTCAAGGTCTATATGTGAGATTATTCATTTTTTCCTTGGCCTTCATAATTAACATTTGGTCTCTACTGATTCTGATAAATGTATTCCCATAATACACAGAAACAACTGATTCAATTAAACATAGAAAAGTGGAAGAATTGCTGCTTTTTCATTATTTTTCAAATATTCAATAATTTTACTGTTGTTAGCTTTGTAGTGTGTAATTTTCAAATTCAGAGTTTTCACTAATACATTTTTTCTAAAGAAAAATAACAATTTTGCCAGTGCACATGTCCTCTTTACTGAGTTGAAGAAGAATAGGAAGTAATTCTTGTGAAACCAATAATTTAATGTGAAATTTATGAAGTGAAAAATATTTAACTGGATTTGACTGAAATAGAGAGAGGAAGTTGTTTTTTTCCACAGGCTTTCTCTATTTTGTAATTTCTAATTAGGTAGAATATTCTGTTCAAAGCAGCTATTAATCTACTTTAAAGATCAGAAAGACATACTAGTTTTATTTTCAAGGCAATCTTTTGAAAATAAGCAGGCTATTTCATAGTGATCTACAAATCAGGTGACCTTTACTGACTAATTGAGGTTACTCCATCCAATTATGGTGTCATTAGAACTTGTAAGGGTTATTAATCTCTTCAGAGCTGTTGAGATGTTTGTTATATCTTTTATTATGATTGGCTTTTTTTGATAATGTCTGCCTTTCTTTTTAGTTGTGCTTTTTGTAGAATTTATCCTACATACTTTCATAGTTTTATTAAGAATATAATAGAGTTAGAGGCAAGAAAGTGACCTGGAGGAGCCATCAGAAGTTTGTCTACAGTAGTGTCATAAAGCAGCTGTGCCTGATGTCATCTGCTTTCTGCTGCCATGTAAGAATCAGGCTAAGGGCAGGAAATCTCAATGCGTAACAGTTTGGTAGTTGTTCCAGTGATGATGCCTGTGAAGAAACCACTTTAGAATACTTAATTTAAGTATTCCTTGATGCCTTTTATAAATTTTATTAAGTTCTTTTTGATTCCCAGAATTTCCTGGATTCTTAAAGTAGAAACCATTTTTTCCATACCTACTTGGCATCATCAACCACAGAAACAAGTTCAGCTGACTGGTCAACCTGTCATCCATGAAGGGCATCATCAGAAGAGATTCTGATGTTATAAGAGCTTAAAAAATTTTCAAAAGTTTTAACATGAAGTGTAAAATGTTTGCAGCTATTGAAAAGCACATGCTATTCATGTTATTGAGGCAAACAATATTAACTATGGAAAAAAAGTCCTTCTTTCAGATGATGTGGCCTTTATTTGCAAAAACTAAGTAATTCTAACTGGTTTTAGGTTTGGTGCTTCAGAGCTGAAGTTTCATAAGATTAACAAGTTTAGAGCTGGTTTATGGATATAAAGCCCCTGATTTCAGCAGAGACACATGCTTTTGAAACATAATCCAGGGAAACTTGTCTGAATCAGGGGTGTGAAACCGAGAGATTTCAATCTCTTGTATTCAAATTCCAGTGTAGCATATAATTTTTACATTTTAATAGTTATTAATTTCATCCTTTCATAATAATTTTACATGGGGCAGCAGAGATGACATTAATTCATTGGACAGATGGAATGTGAGTTTGGAATGTGTCAAGGCTCGGCCACATCCAGAGCACCTCTCTGCCACTTTCAGCTATTGCGACTTTTGCGCTGTAGTTACTGCAGTGCCGTGCAGTGACTGATGGAAAACAGCTGCTGCTTTGCCTGTATGTTGTAGCTAACAGATGAATGGCTGTGTTGTCCACTGGTGAGATGGGTGTTACACCTTTCTTCAACTCCTAGCTACAAAGTAACTAGACACTGCAAAGAGTTTAAAACTTGATATTGATTCAGTTGTCGGTATGGTGTTATTGTTTGCTACAGATTGCTTTTTATTTAGAGTGGTTGTTTTTCAGTTTGGTTTCTTTTTTCAATTAGGCACCTCAGAAATATTCATATGTTGGGCAATCCCCCTTTTCTCACACATTTTGTTATAAATTCCTCTGGCCAATGTTCATTGTTCCTTCTGTATCTAACAAAATAGCAGCCTGTGAAAGCTCAGCTCAAGAGCTCACTCTGTGGAGTTAACCCAAAAGCAATCATGCTTTTATCCTGGATGTCATGTGCTGCTATCTAGAAAAAAGGACTGATGTCACATTTGCAAATTATTTTATAGGTGTGTTTGAAGATAGAATGCCAGCTTCATGTTGGAAATGGAAGGGGTGAAGTAGATAGCAGATCTGTCTCTCAATAAGAGGAGATATACTGTGCCCTTGGATTTACTTATGGTCCGTATCTGTTTTTCTGAAACTAAAGGAACATTTCAGGACCAGTGGGAATAGTTAACAGGCTTCTAGGAGGTTATCTCCAGCAAATAATATGTTGTTACAGCTAATCCTGAAAGGTTCTTCACACTATTCTTCCCATAACTTACATGGGGATAAAATACTACCGGATTTGTCAAAGTAAGCAGCAATTTCTAACTTTCTGCAAGAGCTGTTTCGGTAGTTTGGTTTCTTCTCCTAATAATGATTCCTCTTACTCAGCTTTCAGTATAGTTGTTCAGGTTGTAGAAAGTCATAATGAATTCCTTTCTCTCATCTGTACCTACCCTAACACAGGATGTGCCCTCATTTAAATGCCTGGGCAATGTGAGAGAAAATTTTGCTACCCTGGCAATAAAACTTGTTATAAAGCACATGAGATCACTATGAGTGGATGCTTAATGACGTTTTAATGCTTAAATTGCTTTCAATTGCATAGCGGAGGTGAAAATAAAAGACTAGTGGAACTTGGAGCATGCTGCTGACAACCTGGACATGAATAAAAATGCACAAACATTTTTCTTCTGTTGCTGCCTTCTAGACACTTTATCAGACAGGGTAGACACAGTTGAAATCTTAATTGCACTGAAGAGAGCCTTTGCTTTTGCTGCACCCAGATGCACTTAATCACAAGGTCTTAAAGTATGTCCCTGAGGTTAGACACAAGTCTGTTCTACTCTTCTCCATGCTAGAATGATTAGTCACTTTATGACTTGGTGTTATTAAATAACACTGTACACCTCAGAGGATATCAGTGTGAGCTGTTGCATTGTGCCATAAATGAATGCTAAAATGAGGCCACAGAAACTCCTGCAGAAGTCATCCTGTCCATGTTCCGCTTCCATAATAATTTTCTGTGTTCATTTCTCTTTAAGTTAGTGTCTCCAAAAGCTATAGCTACAGACTCTGACAGCCCACCAAGTTAACTGTATTTCTGGAGAGGGATAAAACAACTCATATAATCCTACAGCGACCAACGTTCCCCCTCAAGCCCAGTGGAAAAAATGTGAACACTTGTTGACTGGTCTTTAAAGCAGTCATTTGAAGTTTCCTTGGACCCAATTGTTCTTTTGAGCCAAATTTCATCATTCAGGGCTGGAGATCCTCAAGGGATGCCTCAAAGGGTTTCTCCCTCATCCGCTGTCATATATTTTAGGAGTGCAAGTTTGCTTATGTGTATCCCTTATAGGCAGGAAGTGATCAATTTAGTGTATGCATTTGACCATGATCAGAAATCTGATCTACCAGTATCACAATCAGTGACCAGTTTTATTAATTGGTTTTTTTAGCCATCAAGCCTAGCTGGTAGGCTTTATTTAGTTATGTAGGTTTTGACAGAAAGTTGTTCACAAATGCAGTAACATTCTTAGTCTCCTCACATCTGGTAGCTAATTTTTTAGCACTGATAGACATTTGTATTCATTGATCAAAAATATCTTGTGTAGGAAGCTTAAAGTTAGAATAATAGCTTAAATGTGACGTAAGCAAATAATACAATATTTTCCCCTGATGGAAAACATGAGAATAAAATTATGAGATGTTTGCCCTTCACTAGGAGTGAAGTTTCCCAGAAACACAGGCTTCCAGAGTTCGATAAATCTGGTTTATATGAAATATCTACCTGGGAGTTGAAAAGAAGTTATGTTTGGTAACATTAGTACTTGCATGATTTTCAGCTTTTCAGAAGAGCAGATTTTCAGATTTTCAGCATCATTTTCTGATGACATTAAGTGGTTGTGTGGATAGATGGCAGGGACATTTGTACAGGTCTTGGTTCACTAAATCATTGCTTCAGGCCAAAATTTTGAAAGCATTCAAACCTTGGGTTGTTTTCAAATAGAAGGAAACAAATAGACATACCCAAGTTCATGTCTTCACTTCCTTGGTTACACTGGCTGTGCCACCTTCCTGTAGCTTTAAAGCTCTCCTTTTACTGACCGCACCATCTGACATGTCAGCCCGGTGTGTACAGTGTTCTCTGCACAGCAGCTACTCAGGATTTCTTGGACTCTGTTCAAATAAAAGAAGACTGATCACTGGTGTTTCTTATGTACTGTGATCTCAAGTCTTTCAGAATTGTTTCAAAGCAAAGTAATATATAGAACAATATATGAACAATAGTTGTCCATCCTAAGAGTTGAATTTGTATAATTAATAATGCTTGTCTAGGGCACTGTACCTCTTTAGCATGCTTCATATTGCTGTAAACAGCTGCCCAAGAATGGCACTGAATGCATCTTGGTGGAATGAACAAGCAATGTCTTGGCTCAAAGGGGTTGTTCACCTTGCCCAAAGAGTGTAAGTCTTTCTTCTCTCCTGTTAATAGATGCTGAACATCTCTTAACCGCAGCAGGTATGTTTACTGAACTTTGATTCGGTTCTAAGCATTAAGGAATTCATCACTCATTCACACTTGGTGTTTGATGCCAGCTTTCTTGTGTTCCACTAACAAAAACAGGTCTCTTGCTTTTTATTTGACAGCCTTCAAATCTCTCTTGGCACCAGATTACTCCTGACAATCTCAAACATCAACTGTTTGTACATAACATATACAGCCCTCTTTCTCATTGTTGATGATGTGGTCATTCAAACCTTTTGATCGAGTCTTCTATTTTTTGGCTTCCATATCACAGGTGGAAGTTGTTTTCCCATAAGGTCAGTCAGTGGCACTGCTTCTGATTACCAGAAGTAATTAATGCAGCAGGTTCTTGGAATGCAATATTGTGGTGTCAGGTCACCAAATCTCAATCATTCTCACAGTCATTTAGGCTGCTTTCACTTCGTCATTTCTGGTATGCAAAGAATCATCTCTTTCATGGTAACAGGTTTCTATGACCATGTCTACAAAAACCTCTCATCCATGTTTTTTATTTAACCATTCTGTAATTGTGCATGTTAACTTAGCACTACTTAGCACTACTTAGAAATACTTAGCACTTTCACACATCCATTTTTCCTTATAGCAGAACAGGTCCCACGTTGTATGATTGATACATTTGACTTTCTTGTAGCTTTTTCCTTACTGAGTTACACTGCCACATGGTCTTACAGTTTGAAGGGTGCTACATTTCAATGTTCTGCAGCATTTTTAGAGTTTTGTCTAAACTCTGTTGAAGGACTTCAAAACTGGAACAGTTTATGGGCCTGGGTCAGATCTCAGATATACATATTCTAGAAATATATATTCTAAATATATATATATATAAAGAGTAGATATATAAAGAGATGTTCTGAAGTTATTGAAGATGAAACAGACTATACCGGCATCCCGTAGCCAATTATGAAGCTGCCTCCTATTTGCTCTTTTACTCCTTATCTCCATAGAGGTGTTAGCCATGCCTTAAACCTGTGATAAAAGAATGGTGTGTTCTAAAATACACTGAAATTCATCAGTATCTTGTAAATTAGAATCACAGAGTCTGATACATAAGTAAAACATACTGTAGAAACCACAGTCATGTTAGGAAAGCTGCTTACACGTGTTCAAAAATGTGTAGATGTGGTCCTTAGAGTCATGGTTTAGTGATGGACTTAGCAGTGCTGAGTTAATTGTTGCACTTGGCCATAGATACCTCTTCCAAACTTTACAATTCTATGATGGTTCTCTGATTACAGGGAAAGGTGAGTTCTGATAAAATCAGAAACTCTAACTATAGTTAAAATCTTTGTCACCATCTCCAATGGTATCATTTGTCACCCCAATCCTGGGTTCATTTTTCCCTTCGTTCTGCCCAATAGAATGTCAACAGTAGTGCCACTATGAACCTTTCTAAGTTCTGAGGAGGTGTCATATTGCTGCACTTCAAACAGTTATAAAAAATTCTTTTACTTCCCTACTAGTATGGGCCTTCATTTCAGGATTACATGGCTCAGGAATTAAGGCCATATGTTCATCTAATTCTAAAGCAATCATGAAGCCTAATGTATCAGACTTACTATAAGAAAAGTAGGATTCCTTCCTTCATTTACCACTTTCAGATACTATAAAACACATTTCCTAACTAAATTCAGAGATCCTGAATCTGAACTTACTTTTTACATAAAAAGGTAACTGCTTTCTGCTATGTTTAAAGGTGGCCTTAGTATCACTTTCTGTTAACATTATGCCTAATCTGCACTGGCACAGTTTTCAAAATATCTATCAGCATTGTACCACAATAAAATTTTAAAAGTGCCAAAATATTTAGCCATTATTGAAGGTATTAAATGATATTAAATGTCTTAAATTATGCTGGAGATATCAAATTTCATTAATGAAGAGAAGAAGTATCATGGTTATGTATTATATTTTATTTCATCAATGTTTTTCTTTCTCCATATGAGTTCTGTCATCCATGCATGCAGAAAGAAGTGTGGTAAATCTTAATTTTCAATCTATTTTTCAGTGTCATACCATACACTCTTCATTTTTTATGCTGCACAGGAAAATGATCCTGTTTTGTTTGAACAGCAACTGTAAACAAAATCTTGAGCCTGGATGCATGATGACATGCGAGTTATTTGTCCTTCAATAAAACATATAAAAGGTAGTAACCTAAGCTCTTGTGCAAAAGACAAGCTACAGGGTCATTAAATACCAAAGGTCTTGCTCTGACCCATCCATGACCTCCTTATCTGAAACACCTCTCAGAACTGATAGAATCTACTTTAGATCTTGGGTACAGGAAACCAAGAATAGGATAAAGGATCAATATAAATGTTTTAGAATTTTTGGTATTTACTAAAAAGGAATATTTGGCCTTTGTACGTTTAAGTGTATCCAAATATCTGTTCAGAATTGGAGGACCTTTTCGTAGCATTTTGTATATAAGAAATCATATGAAGTGTGTTTCAGAGTAGAAGGAGGACAGATGCTGAAGGAAGACACTGAAACATTAGGTCTTGGTATGGCTTTAAAGCTGCAGACTGGCCTTGATTCAGAAGCCTCAAGGTCTAACATGTTTGCTGTTATTTATAATTTTACTGCAATGTGGATGTCTCCCATGTTCCCAGGCGAGGAACTTCAGATTTTAAAGTGAGATGAATTCAAAAGTGTTTATGTCTGAAAAGTGCAGCCTGTTGCTTAGCCATCACTTACTCAGAGGAGTTAGGAATCATTTTGCCTATCATGTTTAACTCCCATCTACTAATTTGGTCTGGTGCGAAGGCACATTTTTGATGTTAGTGTACTTGTGCTCCTAGATCACTGAGAGGCTTTTGAAAATCCCTTTTGCCCATGAATAAGAGGAAAGTTCTGATTTGACTTCCATGCATGTGGCCACACAGGTGTAATGGAAAAGTGAACTTTGCTGTTCACACATTCAGGTTGCCAAGAGGAAGAGATGTACTCCTCCAGTGCAGCAGGCGTGCAAGTTCTACCGAGAAAAATGCAGCTCATCAGGAAAATGCTTGAGGACCAGAAGTAAAGGATGGATGAGGATTTATTTTGAACTTTGTTTTCCTTCTATGAAAGTGGGCTTAATGAAGTAAAATCTTTCTCATCTGTCTTCCAGTAGATCTCCACAGCTTTCCTCATGAGATTTTGGAGTGGTATCTGGACTTGGGCTTTTCTCTAGGAGTCAGCTTTAGCAGAGTGAGCTGTATGTTAGGGGTCAAGTAGTAAATTTGATAATTTGCTAATTCTGAGTTTCCAGACCTTAACCTTAAAAAGTCCTGTGCAGACACCCTGGTGTACTACCTGTTCAGGATTAACACAAGCACAGATAGAACTGGACATAGGATTTGACATGTTTTTTTATTACTTGAAGTCTTGCAATGTGTAAAGTTCATATCAGCAGAAGTATACCAATGTATTAGGATTTCAACTCAGCATATATTAGGTTTATCTTAATATTTAGAAACACTGCATGACTAGCTCTGTCATGTAGCTGAATCAAAGTTGTTCATTACCATTGCAGAAAAAAGGAATTGTTCACTGAAAAAGCTCAAAGAAGATCTGATTTCTCCTTCAAAATTAAAGTGTTTGCAATTAAAACTTTGATTTTTTATGCCTCCAAAATTTAGTCATCTGTGTTGTTACTTCCAAAATTCAGCCTCTCTTAATGGTAAGGTAAATATATCTTACAAAGAGGGGTAAAATGAGAAAAGACCTGTCTTTAAACTTTGGATAGGAAGCTGAAGTGACCAATGCAATTGTGTAATAGGAAGTGTGTATCACATTGCTTGAACGTGGTATTAATGTGTATTAGCGATTGTATTAAGCTGCTGAACAGCCAAATTTGCAATTTAAAATTAAACACAAAGACCAAAATGTCATTTTTAGTTAGATTCAATATGTAAAGAAATCTTCAGAGGCTTAATTTTCTGAACCATGTTGATTGATACTGGATTTTCATCTCCAGAATTGATTCTCGACTGAAGAACAGATGCCATCTTTCACAGTTTTACTAGATGTAGTTAGATTCCATACAGTTTCACAAATTCCCCATTTCCTTGTGGATCGCAGTCAAGATGATTATTTCAATGCTAATTTGTTTATTAAATAAATATCTGCTGTACTGGAGGGGTTATTAAGCTGGTCGTCATGGTATGACTAGCACGTAGAGTTCATTGTTTACAAATACCTTGACCACACATTCTGAAAATTGGGAGGTATTGTTTTTAAAAAATAAATAACATTTCAACTATTTTTTTCATATTAGAAGTAGCATTTGGACCTGGTTTCCAAACACTGAAGCTGATCTTGTATATATCTGAATATAGGCCAGATTCCGTGCACACACACATGTCACAGTGACTGCTGGAGTGCAGTTCTGCTGACAGTAATACTTATTGTTATAGCATATAAATTTTTGAGAAAAAAAATGAGGGCTTTCTTGCTTCTTTCCCAAGCTTGAAGCTTGTGAATTCCATGTGTACTTAATGGGACTATGTCCCAAATCTCTGAAGCCTTAGGCTGTTATACACTCATATGGACTAGTAAGAAATAGAGATCAGAGGAAATTCTGTTAAAATTTGTTTCCGTAAACTAGCTGTCTTACATGATACAACAAGATCTGGTGAGAGTACCTTGATGCTTTGCTAGTTCTTTCCCAAGAGCTGAGGCCAGGAGACATTTTAACAGGAAAAAATCCTTGATGTAAACATTAAAAGAATCTATTATCCTTTGTCAGGATAAAAGATAAACATATCCCTTCAAAACCTTTCCCTACAAAAGCTCATTAAGATCATTTCTACCTTAACTATGTTTCTTAATGAATTCTTTGGATCTATAATCCTTCACCCCATCTTCTGAAAAGATGAAACTATTTAGCACAGGTTTCTAGTTTTAAAATGGAACTCTGTTTGCTCCACTTTTCAGTGGTGCTTACTCTCAGTAAATTATTTGAATACATGACTTGTTGTCAGCTAGATGCATTTCAAAGACCTGAAGATTTCAAACCTTTTCCTTGCACAAAGTCTGGAGGAGAGACTTAATATACCAAGCATCTGTTTTTAATTCTTTTTTTTTAAGATTTTAACCATTTAAGAGTATAACATAAAATTAACTTGTTTTAGTGGGTTATCTGTTCCTGTTTTTTACAATTGAGCAGCAAGTGTTGGAGGACAGTGGCTGAATGACTGGGAAGCAAGTGACCGAAACCTGGGAAATGCTGTTGATAACTCCTTCCCTTTGGAATTGCTATGTAACAGTAACAACAAAAACACTTGTTTTCCAAACTAGATAAAATAAAATCTGTTTATCTAGCCTGTTAAATCTGGGTGCCAGCTTTCAAGCAGATGACGTTTTAAGCTCTGTAGATGCTAAATCCTGAAACATTTGGTCTATAAACAAAAAGCTGACATCAAATACAGCATCACTGCTACACATAGTAATGGTGTATGTATGTTGCATTCACACAAAATAGGGAGATGATTGCTTTTTTGTATGTTGCTTAGGGTTTTTTTCTTATGTTAGAGTATTAAAACAGATATTAAATTTTATCATTAATGCAGTGCGTGGTCTCTCTTCAAATCCCCTTAATTACAGATTGACTCCAAGGATTACACAGCATGGATTTTAATTTTAACTGAAACAAAAAGAAAAGCTGCTTAAAAATTATTCTTGCTTAGTGACTTGTTGGACCACAAAACAATTTTACCATCTTTTGACAAGTGTTGTCAAATTTTAAATATTAAAGCTGAGTTCACCTTCAAACTCCAGTTTTATCATGTCTACTTCCCAAATAAAATGTTTTATTAACTTTGTCTTCACAAAGGAATGTCTGCTTCTCATATTTTTGTTTTTTCAGTTATTTTTTAGGAGAAAAAGACTCACAGTCTTGCTGAGATATGTTTATGTTTGAAGAAAGTGACATCAGACATCATTCTTCTTTTCTTTGGTAATTAGAGAAAAATTACCAGGCAGAGTTGATGTAGCAGCAACAAATTTATTTCACACTGTTATACTGTTTCATTTCTGACCCCTATCTTTAGAACTTAAAGCTCTGAAAGCTTCATTCTGTCCTGAAGCATAGAATAGCAGGTCTGAGTCCAGAAACAACATTTTTACAAATTGGGGCCTAATCCAGTAAGTCTCACGCAGGAAGGTACCTATTATTCCTCTGAGTAAAATCAGATCATCAGGAATCAGTTTTTTATCAGTTTCTCATGAGGTTTCTTTCCCCCATTTCTTAAAGGACAAAATCAGCTCCCCAGTTTGTTTAATTAAGTAGAACTCACTTGTCACAGTTACAGCTTACTAGTATTTTTTGTAGTTTTATAGTATATTTCCTCCTGGTTCTTTAAGACACACACACAAAAAGAAGTTGCTCTCCAGAGCTGCATCAAATAACTGCCCAAAGCTAAGTGTACACAACTTCTTGTGAAGTATACATAGATGAAGATACTGTCCTGTCTCAAAATGGGGATACAAGTTTCTTGTTTTAAAAACCAGCTTGTTTTGTGACTGAGTAATAACTCTGAATACAAAAGACCGGAGGAATGAGAAATTAGCTTTTGGCCAGGGGGTCACCGTAGTGTTGAGGGATAAATCTGTCATTGTTGTTTAATGGTAGTTAGTTAGTGGTTTGATAAAGTTTCCCCAACTCAGTTCGTTTGTTTAAAACATATTTCTGAGACTTCACAGATCTGCAGGTAAACAATACCATTATTGCTGCATCTTTATACGGGGTGAAATTTTTGCACTTAAAAAGGGTTATTTCAACAAGCTTTTTTCTCCCTTTTTAGCTGTCTCTGTATTGTTGCTATGAGAATGTTCAATGGTTTTCTCCATTATTGTACTAGTGCACTTTTTTTTAATGGATCACATTAAACTATGTTGCTTTGCCAAGCATAAATCCCTCCTGTTTTAGGAGGAACGTATTTCTAAAGCAAGCCAATGAACAAGATAATTTATACACAACATTGTTTGGTTTAATTTGTCTATTATGTATAATAGTCTCAATAGTATATGATTTTCATGTCATGTGTGCTTAATGCAGATGCCAGAAATAGCAACAAATGAAGCGAAATAGTGTAGTTTAATAATTGTGTTTGTGTGTGTGATTTCTTCTAAGTATTTGTTAGATAATGCACAGTGCTGTGAGTGGTGCTGGCAGCTGGCAGAAGTTTGATGCTTTATATTTGCTATGGTTGAGTTTTCTTGGCCAAGCTTTAAATGTATTATTGCTTAGATTTATTTAAAAAGTACACAAAGTAGTTCATAATGTTGCTAAAAAATTAAATAAAATGGCTTAAAGGAAATAATGATAACTGATTTTTAGTACAAAGTTCAATTTTGCATGTCACCTTTTGAGGCCTGTTTAATAAGATTGTGAACTCTTTTGAATGCCTGGTGAAGTTAAGAGGGGATGAGGCAAGCTGTTCAGACAGAGCCTTTAATAAATAACACCATCTCTTTACCACAGTGGACAAAATCTGGAAAAAAAGAAAAATCTCACTAGTGTCCTAACGTAAATAAATGTATGCGTGAGCGCTGTCTGTCTTATGAAGTCGTTTGTGTTTGTTTAAGTTGGAGCGCAGAACACACAGTAAGTCTGGTGTCTGGTTTTTGAAACCGGGGTGTGTGTAAGCGTCTACGTCAAAAAGAAAATCATTCTGGAATCTGAAGGCTGAGGCTGGAAAGAAAAATCATCCTTTACAATAAGTAAGACCTGATTTTGGCGTATGTTAACTTTTCAGCAATGCTATATGTTTGCAATACATTCACCGTTGGTATAGCTCTGAGGGTTGTGCTGCTTTGAGTATAAGATTTCAGGATTTTTGCTGGAGCTGAACTTTGATATTTAGATTATAAGCCAGTTCTGCATTTTGGGGCAAGGAGTATAGCTAGGGTTGTTAGTTTCAGCCCAAGTGTAACCATCTCTTTGTTGTTTAACAGTTTTTCAGAATTAAATTGCAACTGTCAGTATTTGCTTCATTTTTGTTAATATATTACTTTTTTCCCCCCACACTTCCTAGCTGCATAAGTGAGTAGGGGCTGCATAAATTCTGGGGACTTGTTCTGCTTTTGCTTTCCATATTTTTCTCTAGCTAGTCAGTATTTCGTTAACAGGCAGTTAACAGGATGTGCTCTTTTCTGGAATAGCTAATTTACAAGCAAGTACTTTTTCAGTTTTGTATGTATTCTTGCACAATAATCAAAAAACCCAAGGTTTATTCTTTTGGTTTAGGGGATTTATGGCACTCTTTTGTTATTGTTAAGTTTTTTTATTTATTCTTTTATCTACTGGATTAAATCTTGTTTCGTTATTGCAAAATCCCCTCACTGTCTTTTTAGTTGAACATCAATCATGAAGACAGGGAACCTGAATTACATTTGAGGAAGGAAATGTTCAACTTAAAACATAGTGCTTGCAGGTAAATCAGTGGACACTGAAAATAAACTAATTAGAAATAGAATGACTCTTCATTTTATGTTAGATTTGGAGTTGGCTATATCTGAAAAGGAATGAAAAAATGATCTCTTTGCTTGAGACTTGCCAAACAATGCTATAAGCTCCAAGTTATTTTGAGGTGGTGAAAGGTGAAACATTTGACATGTTCTTTTTGGGTAATGCTTTAAAAAAGAGAGGGCGGGAAAGAGGCGTTGCCACATCAGAGTTAAGGGTGTTTGTGGTTGTCCATGACAGCGCTCCAGTTTTAAAACACCTGTGTTTACTTTCCAGCTTTTCTCAATCGGCCTGAAAGTGGCCTAGGAATGGCACAGACAGACCTGCAATGTGTCTGTGTTGCCTTTGCAACACACACACACACAAAAGAAAGGAAAAAAAGACAGAGACAAATCTCTTGTTATGCAGCTAATCATTAACAGCATTTTTGTGCCTAGCTGAAAACATTTTGAACTTTTCTAGATTTTTGTGGTCTATCAGATAGTGCCTCTATTTTTTCCTAATCTATTAAGCTACATTTTTATCTTTGCGATCTTATTTTCTAGCAAGAATAAAATAAACTTAATGTTGGTTTGTGCTAAACAATAATACTGGTAAATAATAATAAAAATCAGTATTTTTGTTGCAAAGTGATATTTCATTCCAATATTTGGAAATATGTTTACCAGTACTCTACTTTAAAAGCAAACAATGAAAAAAGATTAAAAAACTATGCACAGCCCTCCCTTTACTACCCTCCCTGAAAAAAAAGAAGGTTGTCTTACAATTTTTTCCTATATAGAGTTTTGCTTCATAAAATCCTAGTGTTTGATGTGCATTAAACTTCTGCAATGTTAATTTATGACATAAAGACAAACTAAGATGTCACATTATTTCAGTGTTACTTGGAATTTGAAAATCATTTGTGGGTCAGTATTTAAGACATTCATCTGATGAGAAGCATATTTTATATTACTGCTCCAAATGTATTGATTATTGCCTTTTAAAATTGTTCATTTTTTGCAAACTTTCTTGTTTTTTTAAGAAACCCTCATTCGCTTTTTCTAGCATTTTTTAAATTGATGCGATATTTCTTCTGCCTTCTACTTCAGATGATATGTATTCCATTCTTGTTTATAAAAATACATCTGTTTCATAATTACATTCGTTTTTCTTTGTGGATCACTCCATATAGGTCAGGTTTTGTTTCCTGAAAGTGGGGAAAAAAGCAAAAGAAAATCAAAGAAAATATAGCACTGATACAGGAGCACAGGTGATTTCTCCTTAGACTGATTTCTTTTTCGAATTGTGAGTTTAATAGATTCAAAGTCAGTGTGTGGGGGTCAGCATATGAAGCCCCTTGACCAAGATGTGTAGCCTAACTAGAGCACAGTTCATTTAATACTGGTTGGTCTAACACAATGACTCAACAAAACAAACGGGGAATGTGCCAAATCCTCTTCAGATCAGGAACTTCTAATAGTCTGAGAAATTATACCAGACTGAACTCTCTTGGCAATACAGAGCAGGGCACCCACCTTGCCATGGCTTTCCCAAGGGGCAGGAACAGCAGTATGGGTGCCTGCTCTGATGAAGCTGGCTGCTGCAAAACACACAGCACTCTCTCAACTGACTGCAAGGGAAGGTGTTCAAAAAGTAAGGGCATTAACATTCCCTTTTTTCAGTGATCCTACAAGCAAATCTGGAGGATATTCACCTGAATCTGCTCTGAACACAAAGAGCTTGTGAGGTAAATCCTCACCTGAGTATCTGCACAGTTGTATCCCCAACATCCTCACAGGAGTAGCATTCTTTCATATCAGTAAAGGATGTAAGCCAGTACCTTGGCTAAGAAATGGGGGGCATAGGAGATATAAAGAGTTCACAGAATTTAATCCAGACTGCCCCAAAGGTATTTAAATTATATTTCTAAAAGATAAGAAAGTTGTCACATCTACTAAATTACCAAGTGTAGCTGTGTGTGGATGTGTTTTAAAATCAAGCTAGATAATGTCAATTTGTGAAAGGGGAAGAAAAAGCTTTCTGCATATAACTTTTTCTGAAGGCAATACTGCAATATTGATAAGAAGGAGACAAATATGGAGATAGTGTTCAAAATATGTCTACGTGGTTCAGATACCTACCTCTCAAGACTTTCAATGATTTTTAGGTATCTAACCTACTTATGGCTGTTGAAATCCCATTAAGTACCTATCTTGATCTGCTTCAAGACCTCTATAAATCTAATGGTCTCTTTGATTTTTTTACATGTCTTAAAATTACTCCCTACTCCTTCTAAAGGCTGATGGTTAAATAAAAGCAAAATTAAAGACAGCCATTTTATGGCAGCTAAAATTTGAATGTTCTTTAAAAATGGAATTGCCCTTACAAAATATATTTATTCAGTATATCCTTGTGACCATCTAGTTTTAGTATTACAGTACCAGTGAAATGCCACATTCATTAAAAATGTAAGACAAAATCAGGCAACTATCCAAGTCATAATTATGTGAGCTGTAAACCAATTGTCCTGCAAGGAATTTGTACACCAATGGGTACACTTGTTCATGTGGCTGCTCAGACCAGCCACATGACCTGACTCTGTTTAGCAGGGTTAGGGTTATAAACACATGATACCTAGCATGTCTCCTGGGAATACTTTCATACAGATGGTTGAAAAGGGCTTGTGTGGTCATTTGTAGCGAGTCTGCAAACAGAGTTTTGGGATCCCTCCTAAATTTGCCAGACTTTGCACATGTTCTGTTCCTCTACTGTAACAGCATCAATATTGAGAGAAATCTTCTACCTTAAGACAATACAGCCAAAAAGGGGCAAATGCAGAAGTTACAGTCTCTTCATCCTTGGGTTCTTTCATCCTACTCAAGAGTGTATTTGATACCACAGATCTTGTATATCTTGCTACCACTGAAATATCATTGATCGCCCACTTCCATTTTGTCAAGGCCTGTGTCCTGGCAAGATTGCTTGTACCATCTTGCTTTTAGTCACTTTACACCTTTCTGATCCAGGGATAAGGAAACATCTTAAAGGTAGGATGTACTTTCATCAGCTTCAGCACCACATCTTACCGTGTTTTCCGGGTACATCACATCCTCAGAGGAGTAATGTCTGTTCCTACATTGACCACATGGTGTTGTCTCACCTAGTCTTAATCAATGTGCAGTCGGAGGGAAGCCAGACAGTTTATTTGGCTTGTTTTTAAAATATGTCAATATGTGAGATTTGCAACTCAGTTCTTATTTATTAACATCATCTAGTAGATTTGGTTTCTCTGTTCAGTGCTTGATTTTGGGAAGTTGCTTTCTTAACCACCTGACACATCAGCTGCTACCTCTGATACAGTCCAGGAAGTTGCCACCTGCAAAGTCTTTACTGATATGTATACTTAATTTATAGAAACTGTGAGTCTTCCATTCACTGCAAAAACTCAAAAATTCATCTGCCTTTTTCACTTTTCAATCAGAGAATGAACATGAATGAATGAGAATAATTAACATGAATGAGAAGAGATGGAGATGTTCATGTATGCTCATTAGGCCTGTGTTTGCAGTAATTGTATATCTAATCCATGAGAAACAACTGTTTAAAAATGTCCTGGTTTGTAAATATGAGGCTTATCTTCATCTTCTTGATGACCTTTCACTGTTCTTTTCTTTTTCTGTGTACCAATGTGACTGGAAGCCTTCTGTGGTCTTTAGATCTCAGTCTTCTGGAGAGAAATGATTTCTCAAGAGAACAGTGCATAAGACGTGCTTTAATTTTAATGTACTTTTAATATGGAAAAAATAAAGAGAATAAAAAAAATGAGGCAACAGTGGGTTTAGCCACATTTCCCTAAGAAAATTAGGGATATATGATTATGCAGTCCTTTTATTTTCACCTTCTGATTTTTAGCTACTTTCAACAAAATCTGACAGAAGAATAATGACTGGACCCAGAAGGGGGTTTCTCTTTTATACTCAGTTGCCAATTTTTGTGGAGCTCCTAGGGGAAGTTCAGGCAAACTTTGTCAGTAAGGCATTACTGTTTGGTAGAAGGCAGCAGTGCAACAGGTTATCACTACTGTCCAAATGATGGACAAAAAAATTTACATAGAGTGAGCTGGAGGTATTGCAGTAGAAAGCTGTAAAGTGTATAGGTAGAATCCATTAATTTTATGTGAACATTGGAAGGAGTATGAGGTTGAAAGAGAGAGAGAGGCTGGTACAGAATAACTTACTTGATTTTTACACTGTTTTTAGAGAGATCATTTTGGCTATGGAATTAGAAACATTTTAATGTCATTATTAGCTTTTTGATTGGTTGTTGGTTTGTTTTAGTTTTCTTGTTCTATATAGGAAAATACTGCCTCCAGTAGTGGAACTGCAAATTCCAAATCTATCAAGTCTAGTACAGCCATGAAAAGTTTCAATCATTTCTTTCCATAACTCTTTTTATGCTGCATTTAAAGTGATGACATTAGGCCTTGAAGGAGTTTTAACTTATCAAATTCAAATCTGTACCTTTCATTAGTTTCTAATGACATGAACACCAACTGATCCCTGGAAGTTTTGGGGGGAGTAGTGAAGATTTAAAGAGGTGGCACTTGAATTAAGTTGATGTTGAAAAGATACTGGCACCAAAGCCACCTTTAAAAGTTTTAGGCTCATTCACTTTTGTGGTCAAACATTCATTCAGTGGCATTTCTGACTTTGAAAAAACATTTTCAAAATAATTTAGAAGACGTTAACAAAGTCAGAGAAGTGAGTATTCAAATCTTAGAATAATATCACTTATTTGTCTTTAGAAGAATATCTCATTTAGTATGGGATACATGTTGTTTAAGATACACATTGTTTAACTAAATAGTTTTAAACAGAAAGGTTCATAAAAGTGAAATATAAAAATTAATCAAAGAAATTCTGTCACACAAAAGAAAATGGGATATGAATAAATATTTATCTTTATTTTTATTTTTGCATTATGTCCTGGGCTTTCCATCTTTTGACCTACCTCTGAGAAGTACATTGAACTGCATTCTTCTCTTCCATGTTTCCATACAAATTATTACTTCTGTCTTCTCACCTTTTATACCATATCTTTATACCAACCTTGTGTAGGTTTCTTCTATTCCCGATGCTCAAAATTTTTTTTCTTTTGTCTTTCTTCATTGTTTTCCTAACTTATCCTTCCTTTTTTTGGTCTGGGTGTTTGTTTCTTCCTCATCTGTCTCAGCCATTTCACTAAGATACCAAGACCCTGATCATTCCCAAAGACCTTTGTCCCAAAGAACTGTACCTAGATACTGCTATTTTCCTGTATGTTGGCTTTAGTTGTTCTGTGAAGCAGAAAGATTACTTCAGGTCTCCACTAATCAAATGGAAAATGGATGACATGAGCAAAATGTGAAAAGCTCATTGGTAGCCTCTGGAGAAATATTGCATTCAAAGTTGACAAATTGCAGGGGATTTAAGGAGTGCATGATAGGGCAAGCAAATGGCCTTGCTTTCAGCAAAGTTAGTCATCACAACATTTTCCTTCCTTTCAGGAAGGTAAGTTATTTAGACAATAATTATGAGTATTGTGTATTTGCGCAATTGTACAGTGTTATTTGGTATACGTGCAAAATGCAACACTGAGGTAGCCAGTTAATCGAGAGTTAACCTCAGTTCTGGCATTTCTGAAGCAAGCATCTTCATTTACTCCCCTTTCCCCTGAAACAGTATGTTAACATTTTTCATTACAGGATCATGTGTGCTTTATTTCACAGTGTTCCTGCTCCACACAGTATCCAGAGAACAGCCAATCAATATATTTTTTTATCTTCTTTGTTCATTATGTGTGCCAATCCCTTGTTTACTGTATACTGTTCAAACCTTTCCCTGAAAACAGAATTCTGAGCTACCATCATGGGGATTTTCTCTAGTATTCAATGTAATAGAAACCAAAGGCTTAATAAACATTGATTTAATGTATTATTACAGAAGTGTTTTCTTCGTGCTGTGTGAGGAAATCAAGGCATGAAAAATCCAGGGTCAAAAGTACCTACAAATTTTGCATGACTGTTTAAGATGTATAAGATTTACATTTTAGAATATTTATCATTTTAAATTCCTAACACTTAAGGCCAAGACCAAAATATATTTTTATGTCATTTAGTTGACCTTCTGAATATCATAGGTCATTGATTTCACCAGTTGTCACTGTATTGAGCCTAGGAACTCATGGGGGTTTAAAACCTGCTTTCCAGAGCGATATCTAGGTCTGGTGTAAAACTTTAAAGAGGTTGAGAGACCACCATTTCCCACTGATCATTTGTTCCAGTGATTCATGTTGCCCTTACTCAACCTGATTAAAAATTCCTTTACATACTGTATTTTCTGTCCATTTATCAAGGGACAATGAGAATCAGTAGCAACATAAAACTATTCCATTCCTGATACTTGTTCAAAATTAGCACATGTCCTCGGGGGTTTTTATAATCTGAACAGAATAAGTTCCTTCACTGCATGCCTTTTTCTCTAATGCTTGCATTACTGGTGTGGCGCTTTTTTCACATCTTCTCTAGGTTTTTATCATCCTTTTGTTTTCAAATTTGGACACAAATGCATCTTTGTTTCTCAGTGTTACACGTAAAGTCAAGTCACCTTAATTGCTTCATTGTGATAAAATTTTATTGTATATACACCAAAAAAAGATCCTTTTTCCAGTTTTTCCACAGCATTATACTGTGATCCTGTATTGAAGTCTCATATCTTTGTCAGAGTCAACTTTTTTAGAGTATAGCTGCTCTTACTTTTAAGTGTAGCTTGTGTTCACTGTTCTCTGACTGAGAGTTTTGCATTTGATTTTATTAAAATGCCCTTGATTTGAATACCCCACCAACTGACCCAAAACATTGCTTCATCATCATTATTTACTTATTGTATGTTCATGAACATTTCTAGCTGTGTCTACTGTTTCCAGATTATTGGAGGATATGTTGAATAAGAGAATGCTAGTACTGATACCTGTGCAGCCTTGCTAGTATTCTAGTAGTATTCAATGACAGTTGCCTCTTGGAATATGGGGGGTTTGTGGGGTTTTTAACTTTCAGTCCATTCAGAACCCACTTAAGAAATTTTTCTTGATGGTGCATAGTTTGTTTTTTTTTTTTAATCAGTTTATTACATCTGACAAGTGAAAGCCTAAAACATCACTATACAATATCCTCTTCTAATCTCATCCAAGAAGGAGATCAGATTTATGTGGCAATACCTATTCTACCAAAAATATGTTGACTGGGAGTAATTATAGTCTTTCATTAAAATCTGTATTAATTGAATCCACTGTTTTCACTCATATGGCCCAGCTTTAATCCCACTAATCTTTTTTTTTTTTCCCATTGACACATTATTAGTGCTCTTCCAGTCTGGGAATGTCCTAGTAGTTTAACACTGCAACACCTAAAGTGAAAATTGTCTGAATCTGTAAATGTAAAACTTATCCATCCTTAGATTCTAATAAACTGTAAATTCTTAATCATTCAACGTCAACTGTAACTATACCATCCTGATTTTTCCAAAGACAGGCAACATATATGCTGAACACTTCTGGTTTTTTGGGTTTTTTTAATCATAACTTTATTTACTTTCTACATGAAAAAAGAGCTGTACTTTTACTTGGTTGTGAGATCACTTTTTTTATAGCCACCCTTAAAGGACCCCCCAGTTTTTTATGGTATTCTGCTATCCTTTTTTCTCTCAAGTACTTTGAATACTTGTTTAAGTATTTCTGTTCATGTAAAGATTCTGGTTGCTTTTTCCCATGTGAAATTCAATCAGTTTATTTTCACTTATCTCCATGTAGATATCAGTATCCATTTCAGTGATTGATATTTCTAGTTTTATAATGAGATTGTTGACCACATGCTCACAAATAATATATGGTTTTTGAAGTGCATAATATTAGTTTATAATTGACCACTAAGGACTCACAGAATATGTGTCCTAAACTGGCCCTATAGCATAATTCTTTTCCTTTCCAAAGATTATAAAAATGTGCTGAAGAAAAGCTTGTTCTGTGACCTAGTTAGCTGACCAGTAATTCTTTTCTTAAGTTATTTTAGTTAGCATATTGACCTCTACGTGTTCAAGAGCTGTGGTCCTGTGTTACTGATCATTCTAAAAGGAATAATGGCATGGTGGGGGAGGGCTGTGTTAAGGCATCCTGCTTCCATTCTGCCTCTCTTATTCTTCCTGTTAATCAGGGACTCCAACATGCCAGTTGCCCACCAGATTTTAGTAATATTGGCTATATAAAATTTATTCCCATCGATTAGAGTTTCCTATTGCTGCTTACCCAGATTCCTGGGATCAAAGCCTAAACAACTGAAGAGATTCTTTTCATTATATTCTTTGCCACATTGGTTCAACTTGCTCGTTAGGTGCTGAATTTGAGCATGTACCTCATTTGCCTTCCAAATAATCTCCCCTTGTGTTGCTGATTTAATATCCTGGCTGCTCCAGCTAGTTTCCAACTGAGAAGATTAGCCTCCTACTTGTGTGGTGTAGTCTGTCCTGTTCATACAGTCCCTTCTTTCACTGATGTTCTGTTTCACGGATTGAAATCTGCCTGGTTTTTCAGTTATGGATGACAGACAGAAAATGCTGGAAATAAACTTTCTCACTTGTGATAACTGTGGATACCAATTACATTTTAATTTTCCTCTAAATTGTTTTCAGTGTAGTTGAAGCTTTCAGAAATTTCATCTGAGTTCTGCTATGAAGGCCTTATTAAACATTTATGTTCTGTCTCCCATTCACTCCAGTTGCAGCTGTGAGTGCAGGGTATTTTGGCAGATTAGACACAAGGGATTTATCTTGCACAGTCAGAAAATGGGTAACATACTATCAATCCCTCTGAAAATTTTCATGCTAAGGTGCTGTCACCAAAGGACAGATGCATTCCACAGCTGCTGAGCAACATTCAACTACATTAAATATGAAGCGTGTTTGTTCTCTTCCTGCAGTCCTATCCCATTGGCTGCAACAAAAGAAACAGGAATAAAGAGGTTACAGGCTCTTTCACTGGACAGTGGTGATTCATGCCAAGGTATAAGTCCACTCCGTGCAACAATTAGACAGATGTCTGCAAAAAAATGACCATGTAGTTAAAAGTAGCATCATGATGTGTATGTCCTGGCATACTTGACTTCATGAGCATATTAATTTTGTGCCAAATGAGGAGTTAGCTCACCCAGCTTTAGCTCTCACTTGTCAGGGATCCATTTGTAGCCAATATAAAGAGGGGGATATATCAGCACCAGGCTGTCTGTCCTTTATAAGATAAAGGCAGATGATACGTGAAATGATCTTTGATCAGGTGGCTGAAGGAAGGGGAGATAAATGGCATAATTTCTATGTGTGTAGTATTTGTGTATAAATTATATACATAGGTCTCTGTTGAAAGGTACGGTCACAGTTGTGTTTAGATGCATGTGGCCGTATATGCCCCAGTATTAAGATCTAGCTGTACATAATACTTTGTGTCTCTTCTACTTATAATAGTTTTAAATAAATCTTAAAAATGTGTTAACATTGCATTTGAATTGAGCTACTGAATTTGGATCATGTCTTAATTCCGTCTGTCACCGAAGAGAGGTTGTGTGTTCTAGATACAGCAGTGATACGGAGGTGACTCTGGTTGGTGAACAATAGCACCTTCCACTTCAAATGAGCTGAGAACTGCTTAAGGTGTGGGTATTGAATGGGCTCCTGTTATAAGCTTGGTAAGGCATTGGCAGTGAGAGATTTCATGGCTTCATCCTTTATTCTTTATAACGAAACAAAATAAAGATGTGTTCCCAGCAAATGGAGGGATATGTTTCTTGTCCTTCTTTTTGTTCCATCAGTTGCTAATGTTACCTACTTTTTTAGATTCATGCTTAGGAAATGAGGCTAGCCTTGAGACAGATTCCTTGATGTTGTCCTTCCATTCCTGGTTTGTAAAAACTTTACGCCATTACTTGCCTCCTTTAAAAAGTGTTCTTCATAAAACTGAATTCCTAAAATTCATGTCAGCGTAGGAAAATTTTCTAATCGGTATTCTTGATTTAATCTCTGTTCCTTAGAAGTGTTTCTTCCTGTGGTCTAACAACTGCAACATGTGTAGGTTACAAATACACTGAAGGAAAGATTAAGAATGTTTAGCTTAAATTATTGTATTTTCTTACAAACTTTGGAATGTTCCATTCTGTTACAATAATGATTTAGTTCCATGCAGTAATAGTGATACAGCAAGATACTTGTGTCATCAAATATACTTTGAATTTGTCAATCAATATTTACTTACTGTGGGCTTTTTACTGAGTTGTGAAGTTTATTGTGGATACCAGCAGTTAGTTTCAATGTTTGTAGCACAAATATTTCAACCTAAATGCTATAATTACAATAACAATTATATTTATAGCTACTAGGAAGAAAATATCCCTGATCATAATTCTCCAAAATATAATATAAGGAGGGTTACAAAAGATTCTTAAAAATAATATAGCTATAAAATAAAATTTTTCTAAGAGAGTAGGACAAGCAAAGAGTTTAGCTAATAACCCTGTCAATGTAGTAGTTGCCTAGGATCAAAAAGCCATTGTTGGTTACAGACTCTGACATAGCAGTTTATCTATGATACAAATTTTGCTTTATATAAAACAGCTTGTTTCCAGAGAAACTGGCAATCAAATTGCCATTTGGTTGATGCTAAAGTAAGACTTCTTGTGAAAGGTTATATACCACCTAGATGCTGGATAAAGTTCTCAGAATTTTTCAGAATACCACAGTGCAGTAAATAAAAAGAAAGCTAAGTTTTATAATATGATGTATTTTAAATTTGTGTCACATTGTGAGGCCTCAGCAGACAGCCCAAGTATTAAATAATGCTTTTTTGACTGTAGAAGTATCATTTTCTTGAAGCCCGAAAAATTAATTAATCTTCATAGGAAAGACGAAGGTTATTAATTCTTGCCATCGGTAACAACTTATTAGTGACTAGACCAGAAGGAAACCCCTTGCCCCTACTCTGACAACTTGTATTGACGTCAATGGAAGCAGCTTTGGACTCCAAGTAATTAAGTCCGGTGAACTGCAAAGACTCCTGTGACATAATTTTGACAGTTGCAGTTCATCTTTAATTGTTTCAGTTTCATAATATATCACAAACACTTTGCTGGAAGATTTTATTTGAATTTTTTAATTAAATAAAAACAACCCCCAAAAATAAAAAAGTCATACTGATGGCATCTTCATTGAGCTGCTGCTGGTAGGAGTTGGTATGCATTAGTGCTTTCTTTCCCCTCAAGGGGTGGAGCACAGCACAGGTGAATTTCCATCTTTGAGCAATGGTAGGACTTCAGTGTATCTTCACAGATCATGAACTGAGACTTCACTGGAAAACAGTAGCTTCTGGGCCTGAACTTGCAAACTCCTTAACTTTGTGAGTCCATTCATTTCAGCTATTTCATTTTACTGAATGACTTTTTCATTTTATTAGCTCTGATACTTCAATAAAATTTAGGATATATCTTTTGTAGAAAACAGTTAAATTTTACAGCTGCCAGGATTCTGGGCCAAAGGGCAAAGTAATATTGGTATAAATGAAACAGTGATCATTTATAGGTTTTAATATAAAAATCTAAATTTGGTCATTATGGACTTCATTATGAAATACAGAAAAAAAAAGTGTGATTTGAGAAAACAAATTTTGATTTCTTTAACTTGTAGTCTCAACACTTTTTCTTGCTGTTTTGACCACTGGCAGTAGTAGTGGTGGATATTAAGACAGCAGTCCGTTTCACCCGAGGCTATTGATAATTTAGTCATCAGAATCAGTTTCTTCTAAACAGTGTCTCTAGGATGTAGTTCCGCCCTACAAGGGGAGTGGTCTTTTGTTAGATTATGTAAATGGGGAAACTCATTCATTACCACTGTGTTGCTAATTCGTGCCTTAACCTGCAGAACCAGGCATTGCATGACTCTTTTCCTGCATACAGCAAACACAAGAAGCCACTGTTCCTGCGTTTGCTTTAGTTTCTGGGGAGAATTGAATGAAAGTAGATTCAAATCAGCAGGGGATTTGTTTGTCAAATTTTGCAAATCAAGCTGCAGAAAATGGAGTTTTACAAGCCCCATTCAGCAGTCCAAGATATCAAGCTAGCTTCAGTTTTCAATATAACATTCATACCACTCTTTCAATCTTAATTTTGATTGATTACTTACCAGCAGAAGTTTATACTGAAATCTCTCCTTTGTCCTCTTTATCCCTTCCTCACCTTTTCATTCTTTCCATGTCAATTATTAACACTGTGACGTTACTTGTTGCTGCAGTAACTTTGTTTCAATGCAGCTGTTGCCAGGTGAATTTTCTTGAGGGCTTGATTGTCACATTTACAAAGATTTTATGAGAGATCAGAAAAGATTTTATTTGGCCAGCAGTCTTCAACTTTACATTCTCCAGGAACTGGCCTGTGCTGTCTCTAGATGTTTTATTTGAAAACAAAATACAAAGGGAAACACATTGTGTGTTGGCTCGTGGTTATGTATGGTAGGTTTTGTTAGCAAGGTAGATACCAAGAAATTGAAATATATTGGATTAAGTTCACTGCGACAGATTTGCTGTGGCCCTGGTGCAGGGGAGGTTCTCAACAGCTCAGCAGACAGAATGTGTTGGATTCATGTGTTAATTCAGATCTTAGGTCTGTTTTTCAGCTGGGAAGTGTTGCTGTAATTAGGTGGTGAGTCAAAACTGTGTGTTACCAGGCTGCGACTGTTGCAAGACACGGGACCAAAGTCCAGGTGCTTTCAGCTCCCTGTCAGCATGCCAGTGGCCACACAGTACACGCCCTCAGGTGCTTTTCTACTCTCAGAATAGGAGCTGGTGGTTAATTCTGCAGAGATACACTTCTAACTGTGACCAGTTCAGAGGCCTGAACTGGCCATCTCAACTGGTGGATTTAGGTAGCAGAGACCCTTGCTGAGTACATGCAGTTTGAAAATTCCCTACAGTATGTCTTGGCTGAGGTGAATGAAATAATGTTCACCACCATTTTCATCTGTAAGGCTTCGACTTCCTGCTTGCTTTGTGGTAGTTTCTGTCATGGAAATCCATACAGAACACCAGCTCTGAAGATTTTCCCAATTCTATCCTGAATTATCTGTCCACATTGGGTAGAAACCTTTCTTCAGATCTCTCCCTAAGGCAGAGGAGGTCTGTCATTGCTCAAATCCTCATTGGCACAGTCTAAAACTGCATTGGTAGACCAAAGCAGAGTGAGACCAAAACTTTCCTCTGTCCCCAATCCCCCCCGCCAACTCATTCATGGATGACAAACAAAAGGCAAAGAGCCAAATTTTGCCTTCTGGATGGAAAACCCAGTGCAACGGCTTCAAACTACTGCAAAAGTAGAGAGAAGCAGCTGGAGAACTGAGAGAATGAAAAGCGAATGAAAAACCGTTGCTTAAAACCATTCCTTCTCCTTTTCTTTTCTCATTATTTTCATCATTCTTCCAAAAGTAGAAAACTGACAACTCGACTCAGATTTCATAGTGTGCTGTGGATTCCTGATAATAGATGGGAGTATGTGTGTTGAAGGAGTCATGTTGATTTTCTTGCTACAATGACATGGGTTTTTTTCTTTTTAATCTGAAGTGGGAACAGAGAAGTACATTGCTTTGCTTTATCTCAAAATAAGAGTGTACACTGCAGTGTATGTTTCTTAAAATACAGCTACCATGAGAGTATGATATGTTTTTACTCATCCCTGTTACTGAAAAATCTGGCTAGTTAATTTTTTCATGTGTCCCTTAAAGTATTGATAGTTCCTGTTAATTTCCCCAGTGCCTACTGATGAGCCCAGAACTGATTTTCAAGCTTCCTTACTTAAAGCTCAGAGAGCAAGCTGCTTATGATGACCCGACAGAGACATAAGGGAGGTCTATGAAAGGCAGAGTATTCAATCAGCCTTAATCCCTGCTTTCAGTAAGGCAGTGTCTTTAAGTACAGACTAATTAGTGAATAGACGTGGTTGTAGGTTCTTGTAGACATATCTTTTGTTGGCTTGAGATGAACTGAGCAGCTAATAGAAATGGTTTAAAATCTCTGCTTTGCTTTACTTTGAATGCATTTAATAGGGTATCGAGATGAGAAAATATAAATCAAAGCAGGAGCAAAAGTAAATATAAACTATCTAACTACCTATGTTAGTATATTCCAATTAGATATTATATCCATTTAGATACTGGGACTTAGACTTGCGGCTCCGAGTCCTGGCCTTCTTAAAGAACTATTCATTTTATAACCTTTGACGTATAGTGCTACGAGAAGAGCGTGTGGGTTTTTTTACAGTAATGTATTATGCAAGCATTACTTTGCACTTAAATAGTATGTTAAACTCATCAATCATAAAGTGATTGATCAAGATAAACATACTTCCCCCATTTTAGTGCTAGGGAAACTTAATTCCTAGCAGTGAAGTGAATATCCTTAGGATTTGATTACATGCCTGAGACTAGAATCTAACTCTCTAGAGGGATGCCCCCCCTCTTTAATCATTTCTTTATTACATATTGTATAATAAAATTTCCCAACAGGTAGGAATAGCCATCTGCACATTCCAAAGTCATTTATGGTAAAATTGAATGCAAAGAGAGGCATATGGGAAACTGAGTGGATGATGACTGACATCTAGTCATAGTCACCTGAAAGAGAAAGCATTTCTTAATTGGTAAGACATTAAAAATAAGTAGGAGGCTTAAAAAATTAGAAAAATTGTAGTGTTGTCAGGTTTATTTCTGGTTATATTTCCCCTACTGTTTGCATATTACATGACCTTGACACAATGCAGAAGCAGACATAGCAACTTACTGTTCTCCTCATTTTGTAAAATTAACCATATATTCCAGTAATATTCAATAACAGTACCTTGGTTATTGAAACTCATAACCTTTTTGCTGCTTTTATCACCTGTATTATCCATAGGAGATAATTACTGCAAAGCAGCTGGCTGTTGATTTTAGAGAGCATCAATTGTTCTCCTATCCCAGCTGTTGGCTAATAAGGACAGTCAACACATCTGTTTCAACAGCTGGTAATTAACAAAAGCCTAATTGCTGCAACTCTTTTAACAACAGATCTATGAAAGAGTAGGGATGGGGAGGAATATTATTTACTCTGTTCTCGGAACTTTCTGTGACCAGTTTCTTTTTCCTTTTTGTACTTTGAACACCACTGCCTTTGTCTGACACACTGAATGGCAGGACAACACAATATGGTAATCCACAGCTTAAGTTTTTCAGATCTCTGGTGCTGTTTCTTATTACGACATTTCTTTGCTAAGTTGCAAGATGAAATGGATCAAAAGCATTTTGTGGAGTCTCATACAACGGAGATAATCTACTACAGTATGCTTATGCAATAGGGCTGCCAATCCAGCAGCTTCCAAAAGAAAGTAATGGGTTTCCCTGTTTGTGGATGAGGTTAATAGCTCTGCACCCCTTCCCCAAAAAAAGTCATCATTCTGAAAGTGATGATTATTTAAGAATTATTTTACTGCTCTTCAGTTGCTTTGCTAAATTTATTGCACAGTCGTTTCTTTTCTCTGATGACACCCACATATGTTTTTTAGTTTAAAAATAAATGGCAGGTGGCACTGCAGAGATATCTCACCATTTTATTGCTACAGAATTGGAGAGGGTTCTGCACAATGGTTGTCTAAATATCTACATTTATAGTACCAGTCATCAAACACTAATTCAAAGATGTTTCTCTTAATTAGACTTATCCTTGGGTACAGCACACATGTAATTGGAATACTTGTCACTAAATAGAGAGAATGCATGTATACAAATACAGGGAAATGTTAATCCCATTGAAGTCAACAGTGAACTTCTGTTGGCTTCAATGGGCCAGGATTTTCCCTGCAAAACCAAATTTTCTTAAAAGCTGGAGACAAATTTGGCATTCATTGTGCTACCCATGAAAAGAAAGTATTCAAGCATTAATGGATCTATGGCTGAAGTATTATGCAAGTCAGGCATGTATTACAGATTGTGTGAAAGACTTGAGTAAATAAAAATTTCTAAGAAATAGCATTTAAAGTGGTATTTTGAAGTGATAAACTGATGATGAAAATTGTGATTCGTTGGTAAAAGTTAGTCAAGATCACTTGATTAAACTTGCCTTACTAACATTTCAGTTGGCAAATATTTCTGTACACTGAGTTCTTAATTGTCTGCTGGGTATGTTGAAAGGTATAAAAGAAATTCTGCTCAAGTGCTTGCCATTGACAGAATACAGGTTGCATAATAAAAAATATTCTGGCAAGACGAGTTTAGTTCAACAGGTGTACAAGTTGAGAAATGTCTAATAGATGCAGTGAAAAAGTAGAATATATACTTTGAATAAATAAAAAAAAAAAGGATTGGCTAAAATTTTAAGATAGTAACACAGATAAGTGTTTACTGTCTGGGTTTATCATGAAGAATTTTTGTACACAACAATCTTTGTGGATCAAAATTATTTTTTCAGTGTTGCACAAATAAGAAGAAAGAAATAAGCATTCTGTGTTAAATTATACTGTGGAAAATTGCTGGAAGATTTGATAGTCGAGAAAAATGTTTATCTTTTCAGTGGATTATATTATTTTATTTCACAAGTTAACAATTTTTAAGAAAATGATCATTGGTAATGTATCCCTTTTCCCATTCACTTCCCTTACTCCAAAGATTACAATATTACCTTTTTTCTCGGGTGAGATGTAGTTGAGTCTGAGTTGCAACAGAAATTTAGGCAACTAAGCCTAAACATATATAGGAACTGAAAAAAAATGGTTTTGCCCAATGCAAAGGTCTACCAGGATCTAACTGAATAGATATTCAGTAGAAAGTAATATGATACAAAAAATTCATAAATAGATTTTTAACAGAAAGGATCAGAAATCTGTAGTATCAGAACATACTTTTGAGTCCTGAGTGAAGGTAACTCACCTGTATCAACACATCTTTCCAACAGTATAGCATCCATAACAAGCCATGGATGGATCCATTGCCTGCTGATTTGATAGGAAAGTGCCCTCTATTGAATTTTCTCCCTTACTATTTTCAGACAAAAGGTTCCTATGAAGACTTACATGTATGTTCTCACAAACGCCTCTATTTGCTTTTCTTACTTTAAATCCTTACTCTGAGCTCTACTTAGGTAGAAAGCATTGCTGTAAGATTGTGGAGAAAGCAAGAATCAGGGAGTTGTTCTGTTCGGAATCAACTGCTCAGACTCAATATGACTGATCCCTTTTACACAGCTAGCATTGCAACAATAGAGACTGAAACTGTTCTAAACTATCTATTGAGGATGCTTGTATCACAGGAGACATGATGGTGGCTTGTTCACAGTGTCTCAGAAATTCATGGTCACTCCAGTTGCACAAGTAGCTCAAGGTCATGAAGCCTACAGCCGGCCTCAAGTGCAGGCGTGGAGCTCCTGTCTTTTTCCCAACGCTGCTAGGCATGACATAATCCAGCTGGAGAAAGAACTCAAATTGTCTTGCTACATTGTTTGGTAAGAACTTCAGATATCAAATGAGAAGTACTAACAGACTTGCATTTGAGAATGTCTTAGTATTTATGCTCTGGATATGTCAGTGTGGAGCATACTCATGGATTCTTTCTTATTCCTAAATTTCCTCATAACAGATATTTTTATTCAATAATAGTTTTTTTTTTTTACTTAGATGTAACAATTGCTTTTGAACTCGGCACTTTGATTCTGTGTTTCTTTGTATACAAAAATAAGAGATTAATTTGAGTATGTATACCTGCTAGTCATAAGGTGAAGACCACAAGGTGAAGTAATAAACATTAACTCTCAATCTCTTGCCTACCTTTCCTTCCGAATCCTGGATGAGTAATATGATGTAACTGTGCCAATTAATATTTATAGTCCTCTACAGACTCGTGGCTTTTATGAAATAATTTTAGTTAAATTCTGGTAATGTGATTAGACACTGCTGCCTTCTGCAGTAGTACTGTCTGTCAGGAGGTAACAGTCATTCTGTCTCTTCGTGTGAAAGGTTTTATTTTGGAGAGTATTGGCATTTAGCATCTGTTTTAAGCTTTGAAGCATAAATTGTTAACTCCTTTTTCCATAAAGTTACTGCCTTGCATGCTGGCTTTTCCCCTCTTACAAAGAATGAGTTATTTCAATGACATATTTTCTTATGGAAAGAGCTTTGTGAAATGTTGCAGAGTGTCTCAGTTGGACTGTTTCTGTTGGACTGGTGTCACACTGAAATCAGAGGTGACAAGGGCAACTAAGTTCAAGCAGCAGTGAAATGACATCTTCAATGGCTGGTCAAAGCCAAGGACTTTACTATAAGGAAGAGTCTGCAGTAGAGGTTGAGTGATGAAGAAAGGTTAGAAAGAATTGCCTTTGATTTGAGAAAGAATTACTCCTGCATCCTTAAATAGGAGATGTGGGTGACACCTGTTTAACAGCTGAGTGCCTCACCAGCTTACTGGGAATGAAAGTCAGATTTATCAACCTTAATCAAGTTTATTAAGCTCTTATTAGTTGACAAAACCAGTTATCTGAACCTAGACTAGTAACAAAAATAGGATCAGGGCATGGACTTGCACAATGACATGCAACCATTAATGCATTTTTTTGGAGAACTCCCTGGCGTGATTTTAACCCGCTCTCCCAGATGATGCTTTTGAAACATACTGTGTGCTAAGGCCTATGGCCTTTTGACAGTCTGGTGTTAGCAACCCTTCCTTTTAGGAAGGTGAATGGAAGAGAACTTTTGACCATTTTTTAAGATGAGTAAAGTCAGCCAGCAGATCTCAAGGTCAGAACATAATTTCTGGTCTGTTCTTTTTATCAATAGAGAGTTGGGTGCTGTGGTTAGTTCAGGGTCTGTTAGTGGAGCCTCAAAAATGTGCCAGATGGAGAGCCCTGAGAACACACAGTTTCTGGCTGCTGCACAGATAAAACATGTCTGACTGTAATATGAACTTTTTTCTGTTATTCTGCCAGTTCAGTTCCTCCCCAAACTGGATAAGACACTTTTGGGGCTGAGGGTAAAGTTTTTATTGAATAGGGTCTTTGTTACCACAAAGCTTCTGAGACAACATGACATTACCTTTTGGATCATGTGCTGACAATTTGCTGTTTGTGGCAGATACTGACTTTAAATCGTAGGTGGCCAAAGTAAGTTTGTGGACAATGGGTTTATCATGGGTGCTGACATTTGAAGCTTTCCCAGAGTAACCTGCCAGTAGGATTCAGACACCACCTGGAAGGTTTCTTCAGCTCACTTCAGCTTACACGGTTGTTTCCTTCTTGATTTTCCCTAAGGAGATTGTTAGTAAAGTTTCATATATAGTGCAATCATCTTCATGTATGAAGTCAAGCCTCTCAGAGTTGAGGGAAACATGCCTATTATTAAAGTAAATCAGAGACAGTTTTTATCCTTTGTATTAAGCTTATATTTGGTAACCTGATATGTCTTAAAGGGATGTATCTGTTTTCTAGTCCAGTTACCTATGGAGCCATAAAGAGGTACATAGTTACACCATGCCCAAAACAATATCCTTTATTTTACCTTCAAATAAGACAAGTTTCTCTGTATTGCTGATGTTTTTCCATTGTTTATTTGAATTTGCATTTTCCAAATGGATTTTTTGATGAGAAAAAAGTCTGTGGTGTCACCAAGGCCAAACCTGAATTACAGAACATGAAGTAATGTTTCCTTTCCACAGGTCCACAGCTGTAAATGTTGTTTAATCTGAGAAGTAAAGAAATTAATTTACATGTGTTATTTTCATATAGATTGCAAAGCCATAGCTACTGTGCAGAAATCGCAGTTGTGAATGGGTTTTTCTTTCTCTATTAAAGTGTTCTTGATTGTTTTCTTTTTATGTTCTTTTCACAGTGTACATTGTGATTTAGTAGTGAGTCAAGTATCTACCTACCTGTATGTAGAGTCCTATCTATTTGCTCTTTAAAGCACTCCCAGCATGTGTTCTTAATAAAATCCCTCCTACCAAAAGGTCAGTGTTTCTGCACATGGTGTTATTTATGTGCAAAGCCCAGTCCAGCTATGAGTGTGTATTTTGGAGCTGTCATCCTTGAAAGATTTCGGGGGCTTTTTTGTCATCCATTATGGTTATATCTTTCCTAAAATAAGACTTATAGTATCATTAGGTAGTTATCCATGTATGGCATGTATGATGGTATCTCTGGGGGTTTTAACCTATGTATGCAAAAGAATGGAAACCATAAATGAAATCTTGACCCTGGAAAGTCAATTGCAGTTTTGTGTCAGCCTCACAAGGGCAGAATTCCAAATGAATCGTCCTCACTTCCTAAATAATTCTTTAAAATAAAATGCTTCCATGTATTAGTCTCACAGTCTTATCACATGCCTTGGATTGTCCTTTGAATAGGTAATTTTTCCTCTAATTTTCAGTATATCAGTATACTGCTTGGAAAAAGTATAGCATATTACAGAATAATACTGCAGATGATGAAGAAAATTTGTCTCATCATATCTAAGGTTAGATGAGCAAATCCTTAATTCTCACTGAAACTTATCATGAGCATTTCATATAGATACTTTCTTACATAATGTGGTAATTGATGAATTATGGAATCATAGGTTGGAAGGAACTTTGAAGGTCATCTAAGTCCAATCCATCTGCTATGAGCAGAGACACCTTTCACTAGGCCAGGTTGCTCAGAGCTCCATCCAGCTTGCCTTGAACACCTCCAGGGATGGGCCCAATTCTGTGGACAAATCAGCCTGTAATATATGCTTGTAAAAGAGCAAACTGCTTGTTAAATACTGCTGGTACAATGAGCTTCTTCCCAATGTGGGGTGACCACGTAGTACAAGAATAAGGCATCACATGTCAGGCATAATGATATTGTTTGCTTTTATTGTAATAAAATTAACCAGATACATATCTAGTCTCTGCAAAATTGCTATTGTATTCTTTCGTTTTCTTTCTCAGAGCAGTAAGAAGCTATTTGGTGATTTTTTTTTCTTCTAGTTGCACAATCTGTGTAGAATTTGTTGTGACCTGTTGCTAATGTCCCAGTCACAACAGGATCTCTCAGAAATGAACAACCATGCAAGCAATGTTCATCTGGTATGATAATGTATTCTCACTGGGGAATTTGTTGTGATAGAGACAAGAGTCTGAATGTCAGATAGTGATACCTCTTACAAGTCTTCCGAGAAACTCCTTAAAAATATTAAATTAGGGATAGCATAAAGGCTGAGTTGAGGAAGGTGACATAAGATAGACATGAAGCACAACACTTCTTGAAAATGACAATTCCATTTTTTCTCTTAAAAAGGTGATTTCAGGGTTAAAATTTTTTATTCCAATAAGAGAAAACATTAATATATTCTTTGTAAGGTAAATGAAAATCATACAGGTTAAAAAGCCACTGTTGATGCTCTCATATCATCTATGTGAAAACCCTTATTTCAGCTCCCTGATCCAAGTTTGTCCCCCTCAAACATTTTGATGGCTGAATTCTGGAGTTCATCTTCTTTTCCATGATGTATCCCTGTTTGGATCTACTTTTCACACACTTAGCCATTTAATAAAAAAATATTTTTGTCCGTCGTGGACAGAGAAGAGAGACAATGATAGTCACCAGAAACATGGACAATTCACATGACTTTGGAGCAGGGAAGCAGTCTCACTGGGAGGAGTCCACCAGGCTGCCCAGAGTGGGTTAATGCAAGAAGCTGGGAGTCAACATTAGGTTTCTGCATTCAAAACAAATAACCTAATCACAAGGCTGGGGAGGACTTCTCTCTTCTGTCAGAAATCCTGTCTGACATTCCTCAGAAATACTTCTATCTAAACCAGTGTATCTTCACAACGCAGTGAGATAATGCTTTTTATTTAAAAAAAAAAAATTTCATTATTTATTTGGACTAACAGTAGTATTAGATTGTAGAATAAAATATTATGATTAATTGTTTCATCCTGCTGCAAACTCATAAAGGTCATGTTTGCTGTTGAGATACCTTTCCTTTGCGCCTAAAGGGTATGTCAAGCCGGGTGTGGTTGTGGCAGAGGGTTAGTGAGGGCTGCAACTTAAAGGCTGTTAAGAGTTCCCACAATTGCCACCCTTACCTTGACATTCACACACACAGATAACCCTCAGCTGGTTCTATATTGTATTTTCTCTAGCTGTACTGATCCTCCACAGCAGTTCAGATCCATCAGGGATCAGTAATACAGTTGCTCCATTTACTCCAAGTTAAGATAGGTTTAGAAAAACTATTTCTGTTAGAAAATTGTGTGTTGAGAAAAAACTTTGCATGAATTTCTAATAATTTCAGTTACTGTTTCAAACTTTTCCAGCTCAGTTTTTCTCCCAGATGTTTTGTTTGGCGAACATTGAAACCTACATTTCAAACTTCAGAAGCAAAACATTTAATTTTTGTATTTTAAATTTGGACTTATTATTGTTAATTATGTGTTTCATGATATGTCAATATTTTCTAACAACTACTATAGTAAGTTCTAATTTTACCTTTTAATTTTTAAAATTGTAGAAGCCAGCTGATACTTAAATGCAAGTTGAAACATTTTATCTAATTTTCTAGGTCAATGTGTCCCCTTTCTGTATTATAATGAAACAATTTGACACTTCAGCACAGTGATTCAAAAAAAAAAGAGATTGCTTAGTGTGTTATTAGAGTGCTAACCATTTTCAGTCCTCTCGTCTTTTTCTTGACCCTGAAAACCTCTGATCCCTAATTAATGAGACAAGTGCTTATATTCTTTTCTAGATCAAAGCATTACCTACTTGTATTGTTGGTGAAACAGTTTGATATGTTGACACTTTGATATAGAAAATAGGATGAGCTGTTGTAATCTGCACTAAGTAGCAGCTGCTAATGTAAAAATAACAGAACGGTTAGAAGTTGGATCTCATATGTGTCACAACATGACCTGCTCTATCAGGCAGTATGTATTTCTCTTGACATGATGTGTTAAATGTAAAAGCATTAAAAATAGTGTAAGATTAAAATATTTCTTCAGTTCAATTTTTTTTTTACAGAATTAGGAGGTTTTTTTGCATGTTCATTCTAATTCAGAATGAAAGAAACCTTTATTTGCCTTTCCCAATCTCCTGCTGCCCTGAGAAGACACCTGAGCTCTTCCTATCCAGCTAGCCTGCTAATATCAGCAGAAACATACTTCTTCCTCACAAGAAATGGGAGCAATTCTCTGTTGTCTGTTTGAAGCTAGATTCCATTTCAGACTCCAGATAACGTAGTACCTAGAGTAGAAAGACTGCCATTTTCCCCCTTTCTGCCATTTTTCCCCTTTTCACCTCTACAGCTCTACCAAATGTAAATGACTGAGACCATAAATGGTACAAATTAACTCGGAGACTCCTCAGATTTCTCACTTCTAATCCACAGGAATATCCTGTGTCAGTAGAAAGCAAGATGTTGGTAGTGACTACTACTGAGTGAAGGAATGCTTGTGCTTTAACATGTATCTCAGTCAAGCCAAGGGAAATTGTACTGGGTAGAAAGGGTGCCCATTCTAATTGCATCAGTTAAAATTTCCATGCAAATAAAGTACAAATAAGTTGTCCACAAGAAGGGTATTTTATTAAGCAAGGAAGTTAGGTCTTAGACTAACTGGAGATATAGAGACAAATAGAAATTGCCTGAGGTTAAGCTAAATTTGCCCTTGGAAAGGAAATTGAAACAAACAATAGCGTAACAACTGAAATGAGAACAAGGAAAGAGGAAATATGCCACTGGTCTGAGAATGGCATGGAGATCAGGGGTAATTCTGGATTAGGTCTGAAAGAGTGTGATTTTAATTTTTGTTTCTCTCAGCACTGGGCAATGAAGATGCCAGCTGTGAGGACAAGGGTTAAGAAAAGTGAATGTATGCAAAGGGAGTACATGGCAGCTGTTCAATATATCATTGTGCTTACATTGGGTTAATGAATGGATTCCATCCTGAGTTCTGAAAGAGCTGGTACCTGAAATTCCAGGAATGATAGTGAAGTTCTTTAATAAATCTTATGAGGCTGTGTGCAGTGTAATATGACAGGGAATTAGCAGAGAGAGCATCTCTATTTAGAAGGTTAAAAAAATGTAATTTAGACAACTGTAGACCAGTTAGTCTTTATGGTGAGGCTTCAGAGTAAGTTTGGAAGGAAAATATTTTTAAAGCATGGATCCATCAAGAGTGAATTGAAGTACAGTTTTTACACAAGAATGATCATGCAAGAATTCTTCTTTGATTTGATAACTGGCTATTTAGACAAGGAAACTTTTTTAATTATAACCTGACACATAAGCTTATAGGCTGTGCCATATGAAAAATTATTAATTACAGTGGGGAATGCATTTATTGTTATTTTACAAGCAGGCACAAGCTTAATGTGGGAAACGCTGCTTGCTGTTATCTGGGTTCACCCAGCATCTCTTCTTTGGAAGAATGGGCATATTTAGCTCATGTCTGTCTGCAAAATGTCATGTACCCATGAAGGAGATGAGGGATTAGTCAAAGGCAATAAGGAACAAGTTAGCAGGAAGGCAGCAGCAAACAGCTTTGAAGGAAGAAATGTTAAGGTCCAAGGATTTCACTAGTGGAATTTCTCTCCAATTTCTTACCAGCTGGTGCTGAACCAGTTTTCTTTAATGCTGTCATTGAGAACCTTTGGCATGAAGAGCAGCAGTGTGCCAACTAAATTGCTTGATGATACAGAGCTGGGAGTTGTTTTTAATAAGGCATGGACATATTATTAATACAAAGCAGGTTCAAGCTGTCTTGCAGAAAGATTGGGATGGCCTCAAGTAATGGAAAAACAAAAGCAGTGGGGTGGAATTTTGGTGCCAAGTGTAAGGTATTATCTTCTCAGGATGAATACGAGTTTCCACTGTCAACTGGGGAATACCAATGTTCAGGAGAACAGGCTGGAGGGTGACTGGGAGCAAAGAGAGTACAAGAATGTGTCAGGTAAGAAGTTTCCACTGGCAGGAGTACAGAGTACTGAGGAGAGATGCATTTAAACTGGTCAGGGTAGTGAAGAGCCTGCTTAGTGAGAGGTAACAGAAAAGGTTGTTTGTTTAGCCTATCTCAGAAAGGAAAAATAAATGTTTATTATAAATATATATATATATATATATTAATATATATGTTGTCTATAAATGCAAGAGAAAATAAATCAATTAAAATAAAGCTATGAAACTTTATTAGTCAAGTTAATTGGGGTTTTTTTTTCTTTCTACTGGATATTGAAAAGTCTTACAAAAGCCATCTCTCACACAAAGGTGAGGTTCCAGAGAGAACCTGACAGCATAGGAGGCTGTGTGTTGTTACCCCTTTTGATTTAGAGGAGAGTTGAGGGTGCTCATGTTTGCCCTAGAGGAATTAGGAAAAGGGAAAAACTAGTTTTACCCTCTGTTTTCCTTTGCTTATGTCTTGTATTTTTCCAGACTTTGTGGTAAGAAAACACGTGACATTGTTCCTTTAAATGTTTTGAAGCAAAAGCAACAGCAGAAAGATCAGTAGCGTGATTTTCCTTAGTTGAGATCAGATATTTTTAGTTTGATAGGTAGCAATTAGATTTTATATTTAATTGGAAAATTTAAATTTTTACCAAATAACTGCTAAAATGCAAAACGGGGAAACAAAGAAACAACAATTCTCCTTTGCAGGAAGGTGGATAGGGGGGAAGAAAATGGGAAAGGATCTATCCACATTAAACCAAATATGAAAGTGTAGGAACTTCTGGAAAAAACAAAATCTTCAGAAACATTTTTCACAAGTGATCAGAATACCCTTTCAGTGCTAAAAATAAGCTTTGCTGAGAATGACATCTATACCAAAAGGTCACCAAGCTCACCTCTAAAGTGACCTTTTTATGGGAAACCACCACTAGAGGAACCTGCGTGTAATTCTTCTTCTTGCTTCTTCTTTACCCTAGCTTCCAAAACAATTTAATCAAAACAAATCAATTTCTGTGAAAAGTTCTGATTTCCACAGCTTGACATTTTCCAGAGGAACAATATTTTGTTAAAAAGTTCTCAAGCAGCTATTGTTATTTCTAGAGGTGAGCTCATGCAGGATTTCTGCCATATGCATTATGGATGGATTTCAATATACATTTAGGAGTCTTCCAAATTCTTTATAGTAGAGCAGATGCCATTATTTTAGTTAGCAATTTAACTTTGTGATGAGCACTGTTTTGCTTTCCTTCTAGTGAAAGAAGACATCTCTGCCTTGGGAGGATATTTGACTCCTTTATTTGTGTTTACCACCCTTCAGGCCTGTGAACAATGGGTCATTTTGTCGCATGGCTGCATGCTGTGCACAGAGACTCTTGTGCTTGGAATTTTGTTGGTCTCATGAAGCTTCCTAGTATCAACTCCACTGGAAGTTACTGAGGAGGCTAACAAATGACTATTTTTCTTCCCTTCACTTTTTGTAGCTCTTGAGTTGTTTTTTTTTTTTTTAATCCAAAGAACCTGATTCTGCTGATATTTTTATTGGTACAAACCCAGATGCAAACCCAGTCAAATCAGTGCAGTTTTGTCTGCTGAAAAACTGACATAAATGATAGTCTTAAGACTCTAGTGCCTCTGACTCTTGTCCTGAATGGCAAGTGGAACATTAGGTGTACTTTTTATGATAGTTCTCCAAAGAGACTAGCCGTTAATCTCTCTGAGTAGGTGTGTCAGCTGCAAACATTTCCTTCCAGTCTACCATTTCAATCACACTTCACAGTACACTGAAAATTGGCAAGGATGTTAATTACTGGCCTCTAGAACAAACCACCTACTTTGATTCAAGTGTGTTTTCCAATTTTTAAGAATGTTGTTTCACCTACAGAACAGTATAATTACAGAAAATAGCTTGGTTTGGCTAACATCTTGTGTTCTGTGAGTTCTGCTTGCAAGGCAGCAAGCTACACCAGGCAAGAGGCTCACCTGCAGAGGATTTTAACCTCTTTCTGACAGAAGTTAGGGCTTGCCAGCATGCAGTACATTGTTTTCAGTATCAGAAGCTCAAAACCACTGTCACTCAGATGTTAAACATTAACGCTTTCTGCTTTTAAAGCTGAAGGAACGCCCCCCATATAGTAAGAAAGTTTTTATTCACCAGGGAACTTCCTGTTAAAACTTTATGGATGTCTCTCACAGGAGCAATTACAGCAGTGGGTCCTGTACCTGAGCAGTGAAAACCCTGGGTGCAACATGACCCACCAAGCAGCACGGTTCAGAGACTGCTTGTGTAGCTGCATTTGTGCAATGCAGTATTCAATAAAATTTACCAGGAATCAGCCAAGTATCCAGGACATGATTAATCAACCAGCAAAATGAATTGCCCATAGATGACTGGGAGTTGACAGTAAACAGTAAAACACCTGCCTTGAAAACTTACAGTCTTAAGAGACAAACAGGAAACAGAAGCAAGTGGGAGCCCTGTTTTAGGAGAGAGATTTTGAGGCATACAGGCAGAGTTGTTCATGATTATACAGGGAGTTTGGCAGACTTAGAGGCTGAACTATGTGCATTTCCCTTCATGGGTTTGTAGCTCATATAACAGGTCTTTAATTTACCAAGAAACTTTTCCGCAAGACTGTCCTGAAGAGTTGGCAGAATCACAGTTGGCATTTCTCACACATGAGCCTCTTGGTTAAGGGCCCTACGATTTGTACAATTAATAACTTACACCATGAATTAAAAACATTGGAAAACAGCCCAATGCTCAGGCTTATATGTCAAGGAATTGCTGTGGAAGCCTAATCTTATTTGTTGTTACAACAATAAATCACCCACTGATTTATTTATATGGTACCTGGGCCCTCCAGGCAGTCCTGCAGTGCTATTGAAACGGGACTTTTAAAATTAATGGTGATTAAGCTATAGACCCATATTAATGTGCATGACTACTTATTTCTCCCTGCCTCCTCTTTAACTGTAAGGCCTGTTGGGGCTGGCTACCTTCCTGACTTACAAGCCACATGCTGCAATTTCCATTATGGTCATGAGTCACACTCCCTTCAGTGTGAATCAAGGATGGGAGGGGGAGTGTCCCGTGGGGTTCACAGATGGGAGATGACCGTGATTGCTTAAGGATTCCTCACCCCTCTATAAACCAGATCCTGGGTAAGAATGCACCCAGATCCCAGCGTGTGCTGTTGGTGCCAGTCTCTGCAGTCCCTGCTGGCTCATTGCCTGCCACTGCTCAGGGTCCTGGTTATCCAGTGGCTCTTCTGCTGCTAACATCAGCCAGGGGCTGCTACCATGGGAACTGCCCTTAACAGCCAGGGAGCCAGGTGCAGAACAGAGTCATGCGTCAGTAGTTCATGGCCAAGGGCCTTGCTTCACTTTCTATATGTTGGTCAGCAGTTTTGCAGTATAGCAACGCATATATATCGTACAAAATATGTTTGCTGATAACCACTTGGCTGAACTGAAGAGTTCTAAACTTAGGTATTCAAAAAACTTACATGGGAGAAGCCATTCAAAACATGATTCTGCTAGAAAAAAAAAAAAAAGAAAAAGAAAAATTTCAGTGCTAGAAAAAAGAAAGAATTCATAAGAATTAAATAGGCTGGGGTAATGCTCATTTGCTTCCTGGTAGCTGGTACAGTGCTGTGCTTTAGATTCAGTATGCAAATAATGTTGATAACTGATGTTTTAGATGTTGCTAAGTGGTGCTTGTCCCAAGTCAAGAACTTTCAATGTGTCCTGCACTGGCAGTGAGGAGGTACACAAGAAGCTGGGAGGGAGCCTGGTCAGACAACTGACCAAAGTGGCCAAAGGGACATTCTGTGTGATAAAACATCATGCCCACTATATAAAATGGGGGAGTTACAAAGAAAGGGTGTGATCATGGCTCAGGGACAGGCTTGGACTTAGTCAGCAGGTGGTGAACAGTTGTATTGTGCATCACTTGCCTGTCTTGGGATTTATCTCCCTCTGTCCCTCTCCTTTTTATTACAATTACATGTATTAGTATCATTATTATTATTATCTTTTACTTTGTTTCAATTATTTAACTGTTCTTATCTCAATCAACAAGTTTGATTTTCTTTTCTTTCCTGATTCTCCTCACCATGCCATCAGTGGGAGGATGGGGAAGTGACCAAGAAGCTGCATGGTACTTAGTTCCTGACTGGGATTAAACCACACAACTATGTTACATACAACAGTATAACTCTATGTGTGCAATCATATAATGGTTGAAATTATTGCACAGATTGAGGTGTTTTCAAAAAAGTATGGATATTCTGAATAAATTGGTTATTGGTTGTTTATCATTTCACAGGCAGAATTGATACCTTTGCAACAAGAAAAGGAAGCTGCTCTTCAACAGTGCAAAAAACTAGAAGAAGAAATCCAAACATTGCGTGTTTATTACAGGTAAAATGATTGATTCTAATACGAATGAGTGACTCATAGGGGAAATTTTCTGTACGATGTCTGACTGAGTGAGGAAATGGCCTTATCAAATAGGTATTTGTTGGAAAAATGTGAATACATCAATGAATCAAAGCCTGCATTTCTGCTTTACTGCTCACCAACCATCTCCTTGAAATAGGAGTGCCTTTCTTATAGCCTGAATTTTGTATTAGTTTCTTCTAAGGGAAGTGAAAAGTTGATAGTTGATTTTTGCACTAAAAAGCTGTGCTATGGCAATGTGAACACTTAAAAACACATGGACAAAAGAACCAGATTACATCAGTGCTTGTTTCTTCCCTGGTTGTTTGCACATACCTAACTTAGTCAATATAGATTTTAAAGTAATAAATCTGTAATTCTAAAATACTGGTTTCTTCTTCAACCCCAATGTGCCTTTTAATTCCTTATGTTCTGTAGCAGTATGGAGAATGAGAGAAATACCCATTCTCATTAATTTAGGTGGGCTGCACTGAACATTTGCATGGATCAGTGGGTTTTAGTCCCTAAGGAAAAGCGCTGTGTGGTCTAGTGAAGGAGTTAGGTTGTTTTATGGAGTGATGTTGGGTTACAGCTCTCATTTCATCCTGACCTCCTGTGTGAGAGGGGATACAGAGCTGCCAGCAGGTTAAAGGCAGGAGAATTGGCATCAACACAGCTGAAAATTGTGAATCTGAAGGCTGAATGTCTGTGATGAGGGATGTGGGCTACAGAGGTAAATAATAAATATAGTGTGAATACTAGACTCATTGGAAATAAAGAGGACTAGTTATTTATGTCTAAAAAGCATTTGCAATAACAGAACTGTGTATGTTTTCAGTGTTTCAGCATTCAAAAGTGAAAAATACTCAGGTTTCTAGAGGTTTTTCAAGCTTCCCCTTCTCATTAAGTTTATTAAAACCTTGGAGGGAAGTTTCAAAAACAACTTTTGTTCCTAAATCTCATAGGCATTTATTTAAAGCCTGTTAATAGTGAATAGAAACCCCAAGCAATTTGTGATTATTGCATTTAATTAATTTGGTCAGCATTTAGTGTGTGCACAAATTATGGTATGATTTACCAAGCTAGAAATAATTTATTATGGTGCCCTTATTACTCATTTAAATGGGGTTTTTTTGAATAATTTAAAAACTGAAATGCAATTTTTTAATTGATATTTTAGAAATTAAGAATTTGCTTCTGTTGGTCTATGGACATTGTAGGAGACTTTTCACTGATTTTTGAGTCATATTTTTGGCATAGCCTATCAAGTTTGTACTAATATATGATGTTTAAGAAATACAGTAGGCAGCAACAGATATTTACTTCTGTAAATGCTTTAGATCCCAGGAATATTAACAATAATGACTTGCAGGAATCAGCATTAGAATGTACCATGTTATTAACTTACAGCTCTTAATTTGAACAGTCAAAATTTCACTGTAAGTTGGCTCACAGCATTTGCAAAATCTATCAAGAAGGTGTGAGAATGCTCACCTTATTATCCCCTGGGGCAAGAACTATTGTATCAGTACTGATTTATACAAGTTATAACATCTAAAGTAGAAGATTTTATCTCCTACCTACCTCACTGTTCTAGATGCTAATGTGTTCCAAAGTGGACCCACAGAGTGACTGACTGAGGCTGGCAGGGACCTCTGGAGGTCATCTTGTCCAACTGTGCTCAGGCAGGGCCACTGAGACCTGGTTGCCCAGGTCCACGTCCAGAGGGGTTTTGAATGTCTTTAAGTATGGAGATTCTACAGCCTCTCTGTATGGAAACACTGTCTTAAGCATACAAAGACCTGACTTGAAAAGCCAGAGGCCACCTGGAGCTGAACTTGCAAGGGTTGTAAAAGGCAACAAGGACTCCTATAAGTGCATAAGCAGAAACATTTAATTTCTCAGGCCTGTCTTTTGACTTGATTAGAAATTAATTGCATAATTATGAGGATTCTTATGAACTTCTTGACATTTTGATTACAGTTTCCTTTAAGTTACATGAATGTCTGCAACCCCTGCCATCCAACAGTGTGACAGTACTTTAAACACATGCCAAATAAGACAGGAAAGAATATATGTCACATGTTCATAAAGGTTTGGGAACTGTACCAGGCCAAGGGTGGGATGGCCACAGTAATTATGAATGACAAGGTAGACAGTGCATTTCCCAAGCCATCCAAAATGAATGAAAATTTTCACTCTGTTTTATATGTGGAAGGGACGCATGTATAGATGTCTGCTGGGTCTTTTTATTTCCTTATAGTGCTTGCCATGCTATGGTAGTCTAGAATAAGCACTGGGAGTGGTTTTAGACAGTCTGTTTTGAACTGAGGTGGAAGTTTGCAGCTTTGAAGCAAGTGAGTTAGTTGTGTGATTTGCTGTTCAAGGCTGCATTCCCTGAAGTTACTTCTCTTTTTGGATTGCATAATTCCCCAGTGAGCAAAATATAGGCTTCCACACATGCTCCAGTCTTCATGAGAACTGTAGAACTGCAGTGTGACAATGCTGGGTGCACATTCCCTTCACCTACTGTTCTCTCGTATCTTTGCCAGATAGATTCGCCACTTTCTGTCTTAAGCCCCAGCATGGCAGGGGCTTAAAAATTTTGGCTCATTTGGTGACTTCTCCTTTTGCTCTTAGGTCTTCCCTGGTCTTACAAAAAGCATTTTTGCTACTTTATGTTTTTTCTCCTTTTTTTAACTGAGATTTCTGAGTCATACTTTAGGAATGGTACTCCCCAATTTAGTGGTCCTAGTAAGACTCTCCAAACCACTTACTCATTGCCCCCTTCTCCCTCCTGCTTCTTCTGCAACAGGACGGAAAAGATAATTGGTGACACAAAAGGTGAAGATCAGGAGTTGAGATAAGAATAATTTACTGGAAACAGCAATGAGACAAGAAAATCAACAGTAACAACTATAATATTAATAAAAAAGCGTGCAAAAGAGAGAGAGTGATTCACATGCACAATTCTCAGCCCAACCCAACCACAGCCACGCTATCCCAATGGGAAGGAGACCCTTCTCCCCTGAAAAGACTCCTTTCTCCCCCGCACTGGAAAATGTCATGAGGTGGTATAGAATATCCTCTGGGTCGTAGCCATGCTCACTCCTGGCTACTGCAGAAACTTACCCTGAAACTTACCCTGGCCAGAACCAGGACACTACATTGTCATTTGACTTAGAAGAAGCAAATTTAAGAAAAGAAAAACAAATAAGCAAACAAAACAAATAAAAAAAACCCAACAACAACAACGAAAACAGAAAAACCTAGAGGCTCACATTAAAGCATACAAGTGATACATCACTTGTACTTGTGACTTAACACACAATAACATTTCAAGGATTTGGTCACAAAACTAATGACTGTGTGTGTATATTAACTATTTTGGATGCATACATGTGTAAACAGTGACATTAAAATGTGCATTTTTATACCAATCTGACTTTCACTAACATTAGTATAATCCAGGAAAAGCAAAGTATCATTTTATCATACAAAATCAGGGGAGAGATACTTAGGTCCAGAATATCTGTATGTGTGTAGTAGTACACACAGACATGCCTAAAGGAGGGAAACAAGTGGAGACCTTCTTTGGGGGGGGAATCCCCTTTTATTTTCTCCAGAGGAAAGATTCTTGGTATCTAGAATACTGCATCCAGTTTTAGGTCCCCAGTAAAAGTAAGATATCTATAAATTGGAGAAAGTTTGACAGAGGGCAGTTGGTACAGTCAGGCAGCCATAGCATTTGTAATGTAAAGAGACCAAGGGTACTGCTCTTGTACAGCCTGGGAAAGAAAAAGTATTCCTTTCTTTGTTGGCTCCAGGGAGACCTAATGGCAGCCTAACAGAGTCTGTGCAGAGGTTGTCAAGAAAGGCAACCTCTTCACAGTGCTCCATGACAACAGGGTGAGAAACAACTGACTTGAATTGAAACAAGAGCATTTCAGACAGGTTCCAAGGGAAAACTTTTTCCACGGGGGCTGTCCATCACTGGAGCAGGTTGCCAGAGAGGTTTTACCATCTCCATCTTCGGAGATTTCCAGTGTCTAACATGATAAAGTCATGAGCAACATGGTGTGATCTCATATTGATAACACTTCGAGAAGAAGTTAAGTTGGACTGGAGAATGCCAGTGGTCACTTCCAACCTCATTATGCTACAATTCTCTGATCTGGTAGCTGCTGCTGCTGTTTGAAGATGTTAATTTTTTTTCCTCCAACTGTGAAAGAAGTCTGTTTTGTAAACCACACTTCTTTTCAGGTGAAGTGAAAAGCGAATCCTAACTGAAACTGTAGCTTCATGGAAAGCCGTAATGGCCTAACGCAAAATTAAAATGAGCTTTTGCAGATATAATGAGGAAACATTTATTTCCCTCTTCATTTTGACTTTCTGAAAAAAAAGCATATCCCCGAACAATTTTAGTCTTTAGAAGGGACAGAGAAGTGAAATGGAATTAAAAAGGAGAAAGAAGCTAATTCAGATACATAAGGAACAAGAAGCTGGCTACAAATAAAGTTTGGCAAGTTCTGTGCTTTTGTTTGTTCTTCTTGTGTTGTGTCTGTGTCAAGTTTCAAAAAGAAAATTGTGCTTTCTGGATGCTAACTCAAAAATACATACTAGAAATTAAAATTTGCATAACAGTTAGCATAGAGTTAGAGTTAGCATAGAGTTTCTATCTTACTAATATAATTGTTCCCACACAGTGCTCTTTAAGCTGGAGATCAATGCAAATCATAAGATCCTCAGTGACCAAAGAAGGCTATATCCAAATAACCAGTTTTGAAGTACATGGGAGTGTTAATCCCACTACCTCTTTCTCACATACCTCTGTTGTTTGAACATCATCACAAGTTTTTTATTTGCATATTTTTCAGTTATGTGATCTGTCCAATTTTATAATCAGGTTCCTTCTTCCCCTAGATTTATATGCTAAGTGTGACACTATTTGGTGTGGGACATGTCTTTGGTCAGTTGGAGTCAGCTGTTCCAGCTGTGTCTCTGTCCAACTTCTTGGGCACCTGCCACCTGCGCACTGCTGGAGCGGTGTGAAAAGCAGACAAGGCTTGACTTTGTGTGAGCACTACTCAGGAATAACTGAAATATCCATCCAAGTGTTAGCAACACTTTTTTTCAACACAAATCCAAAATGTACTCCATACCAGCTACTATGAAGAAAATTAACTGTATCCCAGTCAAAAGCAGTATAATGTTGCAAAGTAATTGAAATATGTAAGTTATGGTGAGCACGGGAGAAAAAGATGCCTTATTTTACAGTTATTTGATGGTTCTCAACAATGAAACAGAAGATTAACTTCAGTAAGGCTCCTTGTACTAATAAGTACAATTACCTGAAATAAGTATTTTTAGATTCAAACTTCCAGTTAATATGGGTCGTTTCTCTGCCTACAGTGCCAGCAGTTTTCTTGCTCCCTAACCAGTTGTAGCACTTTATAAGTTAAAAACTATTGAAGAGATTTAACAGAATTTAAATCTACAAGTTTCAATGCTTACAGTACTTCAATTTGAATACTTGGAATTCATGTTTAAGTGGCACAAGCAAATGGTCTAAATAGCAGTTGGTTTTATGGGGGTCCATATATTTTTCCCACAAAGTCTCTTGTAAAATGACATGGAAGTACATTTTTATAAAGACTGAGATCAATAAATGTGAAAGTAGGAAATCGAGAAGGTTTTTTATTATTTCCCCAAATAAAGAACTTATAGACTCAGGGGCAAACTCAATTTTCATTTTAATTACAGAACTGAATCACGCTGTAACAGGAGAAATAGATGAAGAAATATATTTTGTAAGCCATTACTTCTAGTCCTGGATAAAAAGAATTTCCTATTCAAGCTTTGGATACAGTTGTTTGTATTTAATTTACTTCCATTCTATAGTTTCATGACTCATGTTATGGAATATAATACTCAGATGGTGCCATTTCAACCATGCTCCATGGACTCTGTGTATGGATATAGAATAGTGTAATTCTTGCTCTTAGAATGTTGCTTTCATTCCAGTTTTAAGGGCAATTAAAAACTATAAATTATTTCTACCTAAAAAGTCAATATTCATCTTCACAGCCACTGCAGTAGCAAGTCAGAATACAATAAATAGCCTAAATAGTCAGATTCTTGTACTCTGACTGACCCATGCTCAAACATTTCAGCCTGTTTGTTCTGCCATCTCTCAGTCTTCTTCAGAATTCTCTCAGTCTAGATTTCCCTTACAATATGTAGCAGAAGATTGGACTGCTCTAACATCCAGTTTCCCAGCCCAAATGAACTGAAACCCATTTACAGTGGGATTAGTGAAGCTGCAACCACTAATGCAGAGTGGTGATCTCAGTCCTTCCTCTATAGCAATAGCAGGCTACCTTGAGCACCTGTCCCAGCAGTTTACCTCAGAGAACTGGTCTTTTCATACATTTTTTTTTTTTATCTCACTTTTTCAGTTATGGCCGTTGACTCATTTTCCTGCTCTTTTCATCCTGTCTGCTTGCTTCTGTTCTGGCAGTTGCTGTCATTGTTTCAGTACTAGTTGCTTTAGACATACCATGGTGTAATTACAGTCATTAAGAACGACCAAGTATCGCTTTAAACCACGCAGTTCTTTTTGAAGAGCATTTCTGGGGAGATCATGGAGAAGACAGCAGTTGTGTTTTAAGTATTCTCTGTTCTTGCAGCAGTGACTTCTATTTTATTGAAGAGTTTCAGAAACCTGACATTAAACATAAACCTTCAGCTAATTAAATTTCCCACTTACAAGCACAGAAGAGGTTCTTTTTTTATACCAAAGAGATGAGTGGCTTGGATATGCAGTGGGAGACCGTGTAATACATGTTTTGGAGGAACCTAACCTGCTCCAGTTTGATCCAGCCAAACATACAGAAAGCAATAAATCTGTAAGGGAACACTAAGGTTTTTGTTTGTCTTCTGTAATAACAAAAAAAAAAGGCAAGGGCTGTCTTTCTATTTATTGAACTGAGTGTTAAAATTAGTAGAAAATTGGGGTGGAGAAACACTGTTGTCTTTAAATCAGATTGGTTAAAACCACATCTTCTCTCAGCAATCCATGGAGGTTTCAGTGAATTTTTACTCAAATTGTGGGGGTGAAGGGAGCCAACACCTGATTATTTGGACCTGGGATTTGGAATCTGTGTGTTCAGTCTTATCCTCCTCTGTTTTGTGCCACTTTGCAGTGAGATGCTGCAGCCCCAAAAGAATTGGGGTTTTAGGTGAGTCTTTCTCACTCAGTAGTCTCATAAGCATTTTCCCACTAGTAAGCCCCTGTGTCCCCTGTGACTTCTTTCCTTTGTCACTTTATTGCTTGTGCAATCACAGCTCTTGCTAGTGTTACAGAAGATAAAAGTCCAAGGTTTGGGGGCTGTTTCATGAACTGGATCAGACAGCCGAAGGGGGGAAGACTAATCAGTGAGCTGCTCTGCATTGGAAAGCAGCTGCATGAGGTTTTACTGGTGCTACTGAGATGGCTGTATTTCTCAGTGGCTTGGTGCAGGTGAGCAGTAAAGGCAGAGGCCTCACTTGTTATCCTTGTGTATTTCACACTTTATTGAATTTATTATCCTCCTGTCCCTGCCCCATTCCCAGACTTCTTGTTCTCCAGCTTGGAATTGATTATTGTCTCACTTTCTGCATTTGTTCAACTTTCTAACAATAATACAGTCAGAGACTGACTTTAGAAATAAACCTGTGGCTAGAAAAATTTCTTGGGAACATGGCAGACCAGACTCACATTCATTCTCCAGTTAGTATTTGACCATTTGTAAAGAAAAGGGACAGTGGAGAGAAACTCAGGTGTGTACCATAAGCTTGGTGTTTACAGTGGCAGTTTGGCAGGCAATGAAAAGGCAAAGCAGTATCTGAACCTGTTGGGGGCTGATGGGTGTCCTCTTCATTGCCCTTCAATGAAATATTTTAGCCATTAGCATGCTCTTTAACCCTTCTGTGTCTCTCATTCATTCAGAAACACACAAAAAAAATTTTAAATGTTTTGCTTCTTGCCCTGACATGACTTTGAAAGTTTTCCTATCTCACAGGGAATAAAAAAATTAGCATGGAAAAACAATTTCTAACTCAGCTTTAGTGATTTATGAAAACTTTAGGAGAGAGGAAGCACTGAACTGTCAAAGATCCAAGGCACCTGATGGAATAACAAGGTACCTCACGCCACCCCTGCAACCAGAAGGTAGTACACTCAAGTTGCCTTGTGCTGATGTTGGATTGGTCTGACCAGAACTTTATTAAATCTTTGTGCCTAATGTTTCCAGGGGCTGGCTCTTGGCCTTCAGAGGTGCCTTGCCAATAGAAACATTAAGCAGCAGGACTGAGGAAGCAGCATGAATATTGGCTGGAGCGCCTAACACGCTCTGTGATGCAGTTTTAATTTGCACCTTGCACTATGCTAATTCCACTACTGCTTCTGCTACTGGGTGTTACAGTGGCAAAGTTTCTAAAATTTTTCCAATTAGTTGAGGACCAACCAGTGACTTTTTGTGCCAAATACTTTAAGGCTAGAGGTACTCCACAGGTCCTTATACTGGATTGCACCAGACTTGAGCTGATTTCTCTACTCATTTGCTGTCGTGGGGTAATGTGAACTAAAACAACATTTACTTTGTCGTTTTTGCTGGGGTGGGCCTTTTCACATGAGTTTCTATTCTTCTCTAAGAACAACGATTTGCTTGACAGAGAGGAATTCCTTGCCATTGGATGCTGATATGGTCTCACGACTCTGTATACAGAGCCCTGCTGGCATTATGTTCACAGCTGTCCTTAGCCTGTCTGATTCCTTCACCTTCTTTTTTACCTCTGCCCTATGTGATTTTCTGTTATGACTTCCTTGGTTTCTCAGTGAGCTGAAAAGTCTGGGAGGTGTAACTTTTCTGTGCTTTTTGAAATAATGACATACTTAGAGACATCTAGGAACCATTTTTCAAAGTCGTTAAAGCGTAATAAAATTGAGCTCTTGGAAGGTTTAAAGTCTCTGGAAGAACTACCTGCGATCAACCTACTGACTGCTGCTGGTAGTTTGGAGTAGACAGCAATACCAAGTATGAAACTCCTGTAGAAATACTTGTAAAAATTAGGATGATGAGATCACTAAAGTTAGTATCTACTCTATACAATGTAAGAATACATAAAGTCAAAATTGGAGAATCTATAAAGAGTATATGCAAGATTATGAAATCTGTTATCTAGTAGAAAGGGTGTGTGGCTAAAGGCTACATATTCTAATTCTACCATTGAAATGTTGAAATGATGGATGAATAAAGAAGAATCACATCACTAAACTCTGCTTCAGCTTCTTTATTTGTATAAACTGAATAAGAAGTTTTACCCTTTTGCATAACACCTTTAGAGACCATGAAAATGCAGGCACTCTTGCTTTAAAATGAGAGAAGGAAAACAGATACAGAATAAGAGGCAGCCCTCTCTAGAGCAAGTTAAAGAAACACAGGAAAACTGTGTGTGTAATAAGAGCTATTTGGAAGACAGATTTTCCCATGAGAAGTTAGGAAGAAAATCTTAAAGTGTTAAAGAAAAATTTGGCTTGCCCTGTAAATATTGTATGAAAGGGAATTCTTTTGTTATTAATATGATATTTAGAAATATAGTAATAACATTGTCAGGAGGACTTAAAATGTTAAAATGCCATTTCTTTTTATGTTGGTTTTTCACAGGACATGTTTTTATGTTAAAATGTCAATCCAATAATTTCAAAAAATCATGATTTGATGTGTTTCAGTTCAGTTCTCTTCAGCTGAAGAACTGAAATGAAATGGCATTACAGTTTGAAGGTGAAAAAAAACTTTTCACTTATAAATGTGCCACAGGAAGACAACGTATTTTTGTGTTGGAATTTACGTTTCCGAATTTAAAAAAAAATCTTTGGTGAGAAGACTTTCTACATAAGCAATTTTCAGTCAGTACTAAACATAACATTGCTTTTCTTACTCTGGTTTAACACTGCTCACAGTGGAAAAGTGTTCAGGAGTATCTAAGAACACAGGTAGCAGAAGAAGTCCTCTGGCTGTCACAGAACACAAAACAGAAGGCTGCCCACCTGTCTTGTTTACAAAGAGAGAAGTTGAGAGTAAAGTATGTTCTTTATTCAAGTCCCATCTAAACTTAGAGTTTTTGTTAAATTGGTACGTGCATGTCATGCTGATGCCTTTTACAGGAAAAATTTCCATTTTAACTTCCCACTCACTAACTGCTTTTCTAACTAATGTGATAGAAGTCTTGTGTTTTGGAAGGTTTTAAACCTGTGTCCAGCATTCCATAATGATGTGTTGCTCGTCTGGTATGGGTAGTTCTTCCAGCATAGGTGTGAAAGCTGTCATTTTTAGGAGAGTAGGGACCAACTTAGAAGCTTCAGTCACAGTTTTCCAGTGAATAAGTGGGCCTGCTGGGATTTGCTCAATTCTGAGTCTCTCAGTTATTTGACTAAAGTGTAACATACTAGTAATACTTTGCTTTTATAAGCAGCCATTTACATGGTCATGACAGGAAGGAGAACTAGCACAGAGCCACTTGTCATTTTTCCTGATGCTACAAGACAGGCATGTGGTATGGAGCTGCTGTCTCACTAGCAGAGGAGCTTTTATGGCTCTGAGTTTGGAAGGAAAAGCCACAGAAGGAGAGGGAGGGAGTTACGCTGAGTGAATCATCAGTGTTGTAATTTCTTTGGCAGCAAAGAGTTTAAAGAAGCTATTCCTCTACCTGAGCCATTTCATGTTATGGCTTCATCTTTTTTTCTCTTAATCTGTGCTGTATCAGCATTACAGAATGGCCACCCAAAAATGTTTTTGTGAGTGACAAAGAAGTGCAGACTTTATTTCTTATTTATTTATTTCACACTGCTAGCTAGTCACACTTGGCATGACAGTGAATTGAAAAGTGTATTATTATACTGTGCAATACTAAGAGTTTCTCCTGGTTACTGGTGGCTAATGTCCTGAGGAGGAGATCCAAGAACAAGATCTCAGAATGAAGAGAAACCTGCAAGCCCTGTAATCTCAGGGTTGAACTCACTGAGGCTGCTGACATTTGAAGCAAATAAAGTCATGCTCTGTCACACAGGTTCCACCATGTGTCTCTCCAGTCATCAAGAGAGATGTTTTTATGCAGTTTTTACCACTCTCTTAGGGCTTCTGCTTTGATTTTTGAGAGCAATTTCTTGACTCTGGTAATGAAAATAGATTTTCTTCATGCCTGACACTGTCATTGCTTCCAAGCTTTCATCATTAATAACATGTGTCTGTACCATTCATGAGTCACCACAACATAAAATACTGATCACCACAAAATAAGCTTTGAGATGGCCAAATAATTTCAAAAGTAGGAAATAATAATGGGAATTGTGTAAAATTTGTTAATAGATGTTATAATGTCAAGAGCTGTAACTGTAATGGATCTCTCGCTTTTCAGTGTAAATTTGTATTCAGTGCTGGTCAAAGTAGGCTTGTATGTGCAAGCAGTATCTGCCCAACAGTCAATACTGAAAATACAGTAGATTATTTGGGATTTTTTGGGATTTCTCTACTTGTCTTTTGTATCTTTTTTTTTTTTAACTAAGCAGGAATGTATTAAAAAAAATCCTAATTTTATTTTTAGGGTTGTTTTTTTACTATTTCTAATGTTTGAGCAGGAAAAGAAATCCTTTTGTTTCATTTAACTATTCTTTTAAAATAGCATAGTAAGTAACAAGTGTTGGGTAGAAACAAAGCAAAGTCACAGTTGGATGTTGCTGTTATAAGATAGGCGATGACAATGGTATCTTTTTAGTGTATCTCTTATCTGTGGTGTCATTAAATCTAATGATGTGCTAAATAATAAAAGCAGCCTTATCACATTGCAAGGCTTTGAATTGTCTCAAAGTTGCCATGCCTGCGGGTTCCCTTTGGCTTTTGGACAGGGTTTGGATCGGAAGGAGCTGCAGTTCAGAGTGCATTTATGTGATCAAAGCTCTTTAGACAGATGGCTGCTAGCACTCCAAAATGATTAAAATATGTTCCAAGCAACATCAGTCTGTGGGCTTGGGGACCCAACCTTTCATTAGTCAATAAAGGGTCTTGAGTTCTTGAAAATGAAATCTTTAAAGGCTAATAAGGCTGCTGGTTTGCTCTGAGCTGTTTCTTTGGATTTGCAGTTGTGGATTGGAATTGGGCCAGTATCTGTCCAATAAATATGAGGCTTTAAAAAATTTGGTTACAAGAGACCTCCCAGCAGATCTGCCTGTTAAACAATGTGGCCAAAATTTTCAGCCTCATATATGTAAATTTAGACACCTGAGTTTGCATGTAGGGAGCTGGGAAGGGACCCGCAAGTGCCCCTTTGAAAAACCAGCAATTTCCTGGAGCAGTAGTTTAACTGTAGGTGCCAAAGCTGGATCATTTTGACCTGTACAATTTTATTTTTAAATCCTAATGTGTCAACTAAGGATAATTCTACAATACTCTCAGGATACCATAATCAAAGCATCAAGCAAGTTTCAGAGTTTTTAGAAATCAATAATATTACTTACAGTATTGCCAAGTGTTGTCAGTACTTGCCAAATCTAAATGTGTGGTAGTATAGCTGGGTGCTACAGTGTGGCTGAATTTTTTCTCTCGTCTACACCTGGCTTGTGAAAGAGATCAACTGGGGGTTTATGCAAGTGTGAGGTGTCTGTAACCTCTGCAGATTTATGTAAGGACAGCAGCATTAAATGCCTGTTTAATAAGATAGATGTTTGAGCCTTTGGTTTCTTTTTTTTTTCTTTGTCTGGTAGAAGACAATCCACTTGTACATTTTGCAAATTTCTGAACTTGAAAAGTTCTTGACACTTTCTACACAAGTCTCAAGACCTGAAGATATGTAAATTCTCTCCAAAATGCCTCAAGATTTAGCCTACTGCTGTAGAATGTATTTTAAAACACATCAGAGTTTTGACATGCACCAACAGAAGTAAAACAAGTCATGGTGATCCCATTAGCTCAATGTGATCCCATTAGCCACATTGTTCAGCCTGTCTTGTTTCACCTTGGGAACAGCTCTCGCATTCCTTTTGTCAGGACTTGATGGGGCCAACAACTGAAGTTCTTCCCCACACACAGTTATTTACTCCGGGAATGCCATACTCCTTTTCTTTTTCTCAGAGTCTCCCTCTGAAGCCTTGCCTGCACCTGAACTGCCAGTGAATTTTATTCATCATAAACATAAGCAAGATGTTACTGTTTTTTGATAAAGGTACATCAGACTCTGGGTTCTGATTCTTTTGGTGAGCTGATTTTGGTTTTCATTTGTTGTAAAATATCTGGGTTTTGTGTCCCAAAGCTTTTTGTCCACCATCTAAAAAATGGTCATGTACTCTGCTTTTACAAATGGCTACTGAACTATGTCAGATTTTCTGTAGCTCTAGACATAAGTATTTTGTTTCTGTTCTTCAGAACTAATTTTTTTCCTCTAAGAGCTCATTTGCTACAAAGTAGGCAAAACAAGAAAAAAGTCTACAGTAAAAAAAGCCCAGGATGTTGTGCACATGCCTGTTTCTCTTAGTGTCCATTTCTGGAGTTTCTTATGAACAGATATATTTATCTTGGACTTGAGAGTTCTCACAGTAACTTAAGTGTTCTCTGAAGTGGTCCTGTTATTTTATCTCTGTTACTGTTCTGCCTCCTAATCACCTAAATGAGTCAGAACTTCAGAGTAAGGAAATGCACAAAGCTTTCATCAAAGTGTTATGATTTTAGGGCTCAATAGATCATACAACTAGGACTGGTTAAAAAAAAAAAAACTATAAAAGACTGATTCACACTGTCTTGAGAGCAAACAGAATTTCTGTCCTTAGGAATTATCTCTTTCTTTGTATCTCCTAATGTATCAAACTTTACATTAATCACTTTTCCCTCCACTCCAGGGGATCATATGAAAGTTTTTACTAATCAAGCCAGCATCCTCTATAGTCTGAGTTTTTTTGGGTTTTTTTGGATCATTTTTCTGAGCTCTGGAGAAGCTCCATTTCCAACAATGCCACGTAACAAGCAACTGCTACCAAGTGCTTCACCCATATTCCCAGGTCTGAGATTTCTAGAGAACTGAGCAGGACTTCAAGAGCAACATGGGTCTGAAGAAGCGGATGATTTTATACGTGCTGCTGAAGTGCTTGAGGGATTCCTGCTTTGAATGTTCTGATTTGTCATTGTTTTCATCTGGAGTTGCAAGTACCTGTAATTTGCACACACCAAGTCCTAAAGGTCTCCATTTGGGGAGTGGAAATTAAGGGCCTCCTTTGGAATGTTTTTTCTTTGCCTCTCAATTCCCCTGGCTGTAAGATGTAAATAGTCCTACTCATGCATTTTTTGGAAAGTGCATTGATTTAAGTTTTCTTTATTAGATTTTGCTAAATATTAAGTGAGATAAACCTAAATTTATCACAGTAGCTATTGTATTGCAGCAGTCCTTCTGAAATGCAAGTACAGAACTGCCTTTTCCAGATGAGTCATACACTGTGAGTGCCCCATTAATACATTTAATGTTTAATGACCAACTGTTTCTCCTGCTTCCTCCAAATTACTGTAAAGTTACTATTCCAAGGAGAGAAAGTAGCTTTTTATTCTGGAGAAGACTGTGGCATTCATTGCTTTCAGTGAGAATGTAATCTTAAACAGTTCCTGGGATTTCTTCTGCTAAAAGGCAAGCACTAATTTGGAAATCTTTGAAATAGGAATTAGGCTGCAAGAGAGAAAAAAAATAGGTATCTGCTGTTGCATTAGTTCAGTTTGGGGCATGTATGTGTGTATGTGATCAAATTTATATATATATATATATATATGTATATATAAATATATATATATATATAACTTTGTTGTAGAAATGTTGCAGAGTTCCTTTTTTATGTTTGTAACAGCGCAGCTCTTTATGATTGGTGGGGGGGAAAAAACCTGGTTTTCTGAAGGAGGTGTTGAGCCTGCCAAAGTTGATGGAGGTGAATTTGGACAGCCAATTAGTGTGGGTCAGTTAGATGGGCACAGACAAGAATGTAAAATGACTAGATTGCTATAGATTTCTGCTTGCCAGAACAAAACAGGCAAATTGTTTGTGATTTTAAAGACCCTGAGTTTGCAGACTTAAATAAAGACATGCCTTTAAAAAAATCCAAGAATATGTTGGTATAATGATACTTCTTTTGAACATTATGCTAGAGAAAGGGTACAAGAATGTCAAACATTTAAAAATTATTTTTACTCAGCTAATTCTTCTATAATGGACGTTAATACTGTTGACATTACTCATGGATTGAATGCAAGCAATTTAGACAATAGATAGTATCAGGTGCTAATAGATCAAATGTAATTATTCTTTGTGAAATAATTTTGCACAGTTTAGCAAAATGGTTTCAATTATCCACTGTAAAGGAAAACGCTGAGTAAAAGTGAAAATACTAAGCTTTCTCCTCTAGGGGCATTATATGCATTTCTAAGTCATATTTTTTCTTCATAGCAACCTTTCCTCTATAGCAGCTTCCAGTGCAAGTTATTACAATTCTTTTTGCATAAGATAGGTCATGTGAAGTTCAGCTGTAGGTGGGGCCACTCTGGCTGATTGGGGGACAGTCTTAATAGATCCATTTCATTAATTAAGTCATGCATTTTTTTATTAACAAAACCTGTATGTCAGGTTTAGCCAGCTGGGAGCCATTCTTATGGCTGTTATCTTTGTCAGAAGGAATATTGTGAAAATAAGGAATTACTGTACACGCTTTAACTCCTGATTAAACAGAGGAATGACATCCGCTCACCTGCTGTCCATGAAAAAATAACTTTGGGGCATATCATGGTATTGATTCTGATCTTACATATCTCATTAAGGTAACAACTGTGTACATTGTATTGGAAATATTCTGTGAAGGACTTGTGTCATACCCAATCTATGGTCATTGAAACAAGCAAGGTTGAGGCCAAAATTTCAAACATCTAGATTATTTATTGTTTCTTTTTATTCTTGAAGGAACTTTTTCTTCTTGCCCCTATTTTTGGCTGTATTCTTTTCTTGCATTTTTTCTTGGTCTTCCATTCCCAGAGATCAGGAGGAAGCAGCAAGGTTTCCAGGAAGTATTTAGTTGTACTAGGCAGTCAGAAGAGCACCTGCTTATGGCCACAGCCTTTAGTTTCTTGATACAAATAAATTAAAAGCAGTCTTCACTAGGTTTTCTTCTGGTTCTCAATGGGTAATGCACTAATGGCTTGCACTATCATTAAAGAAGATTGAACTGGGAGGAACTTTCACCAAAGAGGAAGAAGTTCTGTGAATTTGTCCCGCACCAAAAAGACTGTGAAGAAGGATGGATAACAAGGTTTATATTATCTGATTTGTCTTCCTTTTGCTTCTGAGGTAGGCAGGATCTTAATGTTATCCAGGCACATATAAGATAATGTTCTGTTTTTTTCAATCATATTCTGCAAAAGGGACTTCCATCCTCTGTGTTTTGGTAGAGATAGAGAAATAGGTATTCTTCCATTTAGCTCTTCTTCTCTACTGTCTGTACCAAAGGAGTCCTTTTACTATACTTTTACAGTTGTGACAGTAGAATGAGGAATGTCATGATGTAGGAATTTAGTTTTCCCTCTTGAGCAATGTTACTGCTCATATCAGAGGAGGATATAATATCTGTTGGATGTCTATAAGCATAGTAGGCAGTATTCATACCAATAATTATCTTGTCCTGTTCAAAAAATAAATAAGGAATTGAAGAGTGTTGAATTCCGTGTTGGCTAGATTTCACAAGAGCTTTCATACTCATTCAGTTTCCTTGTCAGGTCCTGAGAAAATAATTAATTCTTTGGTTCAGTGCAACCAATATATTTCCTGCTACAGTTTTTCACTTTACTTGCTGTTCATGGAGAAATGAAAGAAAAAACTGCAGTTTTTCTTGTGAAATCTTGTGTCATAAAGTGAAAAATGTTGTTTTCCTCTTCAATCAAGCTAAATTAAAGTGTACAACTATATTAATTTTTACACATTTTATTTCAATAACACATTTAATTTGAATAATGAGTCAAAACTCATGAGGGTAAAGGAAGAGAGAGGTGAGGGAAGCTGATTTAAAATGTTTAGGATACAGAAATCCATTCAGCACTGTTTATAGCCTCTTTCGAACCCCTACTCTTGAGAGCTTCTCTTCACTGATTTTTCTCCAGCAGCCACCAGTCTAATCTCTCGCTTTTCAAGAGGTATGAAAGTTGTGTGTTTTGGCTTCCAGTCATGTGCTGTATCCAGCTGATGGCCCTTTCACTGAGAGGAAAGAAGAACATCTCAGAAAACAAGGATGTTTGTGCTCAGGGCAGATCAACAAAGCACAGGAGGCTGCTGTCACTGCCTATGCCCTGTGGTGACAGTGGTGGCTGAACCTGCAATGGCGAGGAAAAACTTATGAAAAACTGTATTCCATTAAGTTCCCAAACCTGGATCTGTCTGCTGAGGTTAACCAGGTTGATGTGCATTTTTAATGTGTGCATACTGTTAATTAGCTCTTTAGTGTCTTTCCCTGAACAGTAATTGGCGCTGAGATCTGGACCAAATCTGGGCCTCAGGTTTCCAAGATGAGGCACATGTAGATAGTAAGAAGAAATCCAGGACCCTGAAAGCTTAGATTTTAAAGAAAATGAGCTAGGAAAAGACACTTTATTCCCAGTTTCAGCATGGCAGGCTGAGTTCTGCATGTTGTGACCTGCTCAGTACCACACAGAAGACATGAAATAGAAGAGGGAATTCAAGACAAGGCTCTTATCCCCAGTCCACTAAATCATTTCCTAGCATGTGCCCTTGTCTCATGTTAAGGAGAATGGCCCAGACAAGTCTGCCCATTTGCTTCAGTAAGCTTTGGTACAATAGGGAAGCAGACTTCCCTTATATTAAATTTCCCAGGCGCTCCCTTTATCATTTAAGCCATCGTTTTAACTGCCTTGTTTCATAGTGCTTAACTGTCCATGGAACTGTATGATTTATATGAACAAGGGTTTGGCAGCAGCAGCTAGGTAAGACATGACTTACTGAGTAGTGATACGTTGCCATTGTGTCATTTACACGGAGTTCAGGAGGTGAGTTGCTAAATGTGTGTCCATACATTAATCCCCAAGCCAACTGCATTTCTATATGGGAGAAGCCATGTTGGCATTAAAGTCAACATTTTGGGCGTCTTTACCCATGTAGAGGACAGATTTCAGACTGCAGCACATGCAGTCCTCCTGGTGAGTCACCAGCCATTGCAGAGTAGTTCATGTTGCTGTGTACAGTACCAAGAAAGTGGGGAAAATGTGCCGGGCACACTCACCTAGAGTTCATCAGTACCTCACTTACTGGCACTCTGGTGACCAAAGCTGGGCATGGGCTGGAGCATAGTACACCATGTTTGCTTTTCATCAGAGTTGCATAATATTTTTCAGTAACACCTTTGAGTAAGATCAGACAAAACTGTTCAAATACTCTGTTTTATATTCTTGGGACAGGAAAGGAAGTATCCTCAAATTTTAAAGGTTACTTCTTCTTCTTCTGTGTTTTTTAATTCATTCAAATATTTTTTTTAGCCCATTGAATCATTCAGCAAGAAAGTAGAGACAAGGATCAGAGCCCCATGTGATTCCCCTTCTCAGGTTATTCACACTGAGGACTAGCTTTAGGGCTACTTTTTCTAGCTTTAGGGCTACTCAGCTCATCCATGAGATCATCCCTCTCTGAAATACCATATGTATTCAATTATTCCATCTTTGAAACATGTTCTTCTCATTGCCTTCTCCTGGAGACACTCTTCCTCAGCTGGATGTTCCTGGCCATGCTGGAAGGCAGGGCTGGCTTCCAGCTTAGGGTCTGAGACAGTTTTGTCTCTTGCTTTTCTGATTCAGTGGAGGAGTTAAGCCAAGCAATCACAATAGCAAATCAGGACAGCCATAAAATTCACCATGATGTCTGATTTATAAAGATAACATTGTATTAAGTACAAGATATTTTCTAAGGTTTTTAGTAACAGGCTTTCTTCAGCTGATCATTCCTAAATGGTGCCATGTGTTTCACTGCTTGATTAATTTATATGCCTGTATGATTTTAATTAATAGTGTTTTCACCAGAGGCAATTACTAGTGATTAGAAAACTTCAGGCTATTCACTTTATCTATGCCAGTGTTTGGGAATTATTCCTGTGATCTTTATTTTTGAAAACTCTTGAATGGCATCAAGAGCACAAAGGAGGCCATGTAAACACTGGGGAAAAAGTAATGCTTATACTTCTGGGAAAACATTTATGGTGATTCACATTTTGGAAACTGAAATACTATCAATGTTTTATTCCCAGATTATTTTCCAAGAAAAAGCTTGGATCCATTGCTGAATCAGTTTCTTCATAATACTTAGGCTCATATTGAAGTTGGATCATACAGAAGAGGCTGGAAGACAGTGCTATGGGAGAGAGTCAGAGGATTCCTCCATTCCCTGACATTAGCACAGAGGCATTGAATAAGCCCATCTAAGTATGGGCTATGGTGTTTGAATCCTACCCCTGGCTGTAGCTGAGGGATACCTGCATGATGTGAAAGTATGAGGACAAAAGTTTCTTTGTTAGGGATCTAGACAGGCAGCTTTGTACAGAAAAAATAGAAAATGGAAACATGCTTAATAAAACTCACCACGTGAATATACCCACTTGAATATGGGAATATTCAATGTATGGGTACAAATGTCTCTGGATCCTAGTATAACTCTTTTAGAGTAGGGTGATTTTTTTTTCCCCCTGGTGAAAAGAAGCTAAAAATCCTACGTCGTCTTTATGTGAATAAGAGCTAAGAATTTTTCAGAAACTGAAGCCTTGTAAGAAAATCTCAAACGTGCACTTGTATAACAGGTTTTGAGTGAGTTTGGCACAGTATTTACTACTACAGTATAAAGGGCTAGGTTCCTTGATGTATATTTCTAGTTGGCATTTTATCAAGGAAATAAACTTTGGGTTTTCTTTATATTGTGACATGTGGATTGAAACTACATTTTCTGTGTCCAAAGCCTTAATTTAAAAACATTAGATCATTAAATTTGGTGTTTTTGCATAAGACTAAAATTTTAACTGAACAAATTATTTATACAGATAGAAGCAAGATAAAGTTTCTTTCAAGAGTTCTTTAACATATCAGATTGATAAGAGTCAAAACACCTTTACTGCCATTAAATATTTACCAAGACTTGGCTTTTGGAAGAGGGGCAGTTCAGTGCAGTGTGTTTGGCTCCATGCAATGCTATTGATTAGCTATCAGAAGGACATAGTTAATGGGTAACTGGGGGTATTACAGAGCTCTCCACATTCTTGTCAAGCCTTTTCTCTGAAGATGACCTAAAATAAAGTCAGTTACAACTGGCGTTCACCTGAGACAGATTGCACAAGTTCGCCTACGGTATGAACAAAAGGTTCACAAGGATCAGTTGACCAGGTCTTAGGCAATCCTTTCTAGTAGTTGTCATCACTGCTGGACTTTAGAACTGCACGTGTTTACATTTAATTAGAAAGAACACACAGTTTACATCGCACAGTAGCTATCGGCATCGAATCAGAATTGATTTCCGCTCTCTTTCTCAAATGGCTATTTCTTTCCAACTAATTAAAAAAAGGCACATAACAAAATGACTCATATAAATTTTAAAGCAAAGTAAACATTATTCCCTGGAGACAAAAATAAAAGTCAACAGCACACAGTCATTACAATGAGCTTGTTTTCAGGTGATTCTGATGCCTGCATTATGATATGTATCAGTCCCATCAGATTTCTTTTATATAGATTTATAAATGGCATGCCCCTTTGCACTGAGTGGACACTTCATTGACTGTTTCAATTTTCAGGGTCAGGATTCTTATTTATTTCATCTGGATTGTTGCAATTTATCTAATATGAGTTGATTCACTAATACTCCTACTTTTTGCCAAAGGATTTTATTCATTTGAAAAAAAAATTGTCTGTGTGTAGGTCACTCATGTAAAATGGAAGTCAGATGTCACAATCTTTACCAGTGAGAAGCTTCAAAGTAAACTAAAGGCCCAAGCCATATTAGCCTTAACTTCGTGCATAATTTCTATCAAAGAAATCTCTATTAGATTTTATTAGCTCTGCAGGCAAATCTAAATTCAAACTAGGGTGACAGGCATCATCATTTAAGGCTTCTGGCAGAAATGTCTGGCTGTTGAGTGCCCCCATTCTTTGTCATCAGGGAAGATTTCCGTAGTTGGCATTTTGGAGAGTAAATGTTCACGCTAGCAGTATTGTCAAGCCTGTGGGAACTGAAGGGTTTGCTGAAGGTCTAGACTGAGTTGGTGGGTATGTGGGGACTGTAGGAGCTGATCCTGAAATGCCTGGTCAGAAGGCTTGATGTTCCTTTATGCCCTGGTTTTCTTGTGAGTGACAGCATTCAGGATGAAGCTCTTGGCAAGGATCATCAGAAAAAGACAAAAAGTAATACATAGTGTTTTAAATTACAAAGTAGTACATTGTTTTCTACCAGTTTTTGTTGGTATGCCAGTGGTGGTTATTTTAGTGCACCTCCAAGAACTACTGCTTTCTTAATTCAGTTTAGATTTGAGGGAAATGGTGCACTGTTCTTTAAATTGTTGTCAGAAATGTTGTTGAAAACATAGTCTCAGTATAAAAAATAAATCGCTATGACCTTTAGGACAAGATCCTCTGTGTCTCTTCCACCAAGCTTGTGTTTCTGCAAATCCCTGACATCGGCAGTTTCCCTGCTGGCCCCAGGCCAGAGCTGCTGGCTCCACACCACCCACATACACACCCCTTCAGTGATCCATGTCAACCCAGCAGCCTCCAGCAACCAGCAGAGAGGCACAGGTGCTGCCAGTTCAGCCTGGGCACAGGGAAGGTGGCCATGCCTCTTGTCTGTGAGCTGGCTGTGCCCCTCCTCTTTGCCTGCTGCCCACAGCTGAGCCAGGGGCTGCTGTGCTCTGCCTCAGCTAAACGCTTGCACTTCCCAGGGAGAACAGACAGGAGGTTGTGATACACAGGAAAACCTGGAGTCGCTGGCATCATCTTAGGTCTCCATTATATTCACATCCTGAGGTCACTCTTGGTGCCAGCTCTGTCTTTGATTAATAGATAAGGTTCCCTCTCTATTTGCAGAGTTACCTAAATAATCTATTACTGTAGGGAATAACTACAGTATTACAAATACTAAGTTAAAGTTATTTTGTTAACTAAAGCCATTGGCAAATATTTAAGAATGGCCAAAGCATATGAATTGACAATAAAGAACAGATACAAGATAGCAAAATTCTTACTTGTAGCTTCTAGTGGGATAAAGTAAACACCTTACTTTTTTTTTTTTTTTTTTTTTTAATTTGGGTTAATTTTACTTAATTAGAAGCAAGCCTTCATGGTACACCTGGTGAATGCTTAGGCTAGAATATGTTAATACAGCCAATTCCCAGTCAAAACATGACAGGAACATTTTATGGAGAGCTTGGTTCTAGGAAAAACATAATTTGGGAAAACTACAAAGAGTATTTGCAATAGTTTGCTGTATTGCAGTCCTCTAATTCATGGAAAAAATTTGAGAGCCTGTGAATCTGTGTTTTGCAATTAGCACTGATACACTGTGGAGCCCTGAAGATATGCAATTAGTGTTAGCATGTAGCAAGTAATATTCAGGATTAAAGCATAAAATCTACAATAGTCTCTTCTGTGAACTCATGTGCACTATATCTCTGTGTGAGAAAATAGCTAAGTTGCAAGCTTCCAGTCTCTAATCAACTAGAAATAGCAGAGACCCCAGCCCCAAGTGCATCAGGTACCCAGGGGATTCAGGTGGATTTCTTAGCTACAGGCTACCTCCTTAGCTGTGTGTCTGTGACACAGCATATGCCACAGTTGAGACAGCTGCAGTACACTGAGCATCACCACACAATTTCAGAAGGCTTTAAACATTTGCTCATTCAGAGAAACACCTTATCACATCAGAAGACTTCAAACATCTGCCCCTCTCGTTCTTCAGCCCAACCTTTTATACCCCTCCTGTTCATGCACTGCACCTGTGTGCCCTCTGTTCCCTTTGTGGTTGGTCAGTGCACCTGGGCACTCCGTGGCTCATTGCTTTCATTGCTGCTCACCTGCCCAGCACAGCTGTGCCCATTGGGGATGAGGCTCAGCTGCAGCCCCACTCCCAATTACCACAGGTCTATGCTCTAGCTGAAGGGAATAGCACTATAACTGCAAACACCTCAAAAACACTTCCCTCTACTGATCAGTCCCATGTATGTTTTGCCCTGTTTCAACCAAGCACTGTTAATCCAGAAGCTATTTTTGTGGAGGTCCTAGTCTGTTTGATGGCATGGTGAATGTGAGGAATGATAGGTGGTGCTGAATGTCGTGTGCATATCACTCACATGAGGCTGTGCTATCTGAGCAGTTTGCCCAAGACCTGCATAAAGTGAACAGAAGACATTTGATTACTGTGCAACTCCCTAAATTAAAAGTTTGTAATGGAGGCATGGTTTCCAATTATGTCTTGTTTGAGAGCATATCTTCAGCCTCAAGAAAGGCTCAGATGATTAACTCCATGTCATTACTCCCTCTCCCAGGCTAATCACAGGGAAATTGTCGGGGTACTTCAGCGGTCCTGGACCACTGTAGTGGTCGTGGACCACATTTCAGTAAAAATGAAGCTGAAAAGAAAATGTTTGCTGTTTGGCATCACCAGAAGACCATCTGGATTTAGTTTTGTCCTAAATTCTGATTGTGCTGCATCTAATGTAGCTCTTTCAACAGTGATGAGTCTCTTGACATTAGTGAAGCTCAGAGCACTTTGCACACATAGCATTGTGATTGCTCTTATTTAAAGATAAGAAGACTGAGGCCCAAGGAGGAAAAATGTGTTTGCTAGTTGTCTTTAACTGATATTTGTTGAAACATAGAAATTCTAAGATGGATAGTAGTCAATTCAAGCTTTCACTGTAGCTAGTGAACCTATGAACCTATGTTTGAATCATCTAATGTCCAGGCTCTTAGGACCCTGGTACAGGTTGCAGATTTCTCTAGATCATTTCAGGAGAGGAGGCTGAATCTCAAGGTGCTGCTTACTATTGTTCCATACTCACATGTAATTGAGTCTGGACAGTAGGGACATGCATGATCAGCACCAATCTGTCAACACAGAAACATAGGATTTCCTGTGAAATCCTGAAGTTGTATGCCCAACCACCACAGAGAAGAAAATCAACAGTGGCTTCTGTTCAACAAGTGGTTGAGGTTGCCTGAACTCTAGACTAGGAAGGTGTGGGTAGATCACACAAGAGAGTGACACTCTGTGATGGACTGTGACAGTGCAAAAAGCGTACTCTGCGCTATGTGCAACGAGCATTCCTTTTGTAACATGGTCCATGGCCTGCGTGCCAGAGTCTGCCTTCAGCTGCTGCCTTCAGATTAATTAGTGAAAGATGATTTGTTGTACTGAGAAGAAAACACGGTCCTCTTACCTTGTGTAAATGCAGGCAAAGGAAGACTGGTAAAATATTTGTCTATGGTAGGGCAATGTCATCTAGTTACCAGTCTACCAGCTGTCAGGCTCCTGACTCACATGTAAAGCAAACTTGACTATTTAATATCCTCCACTTCACAGTAAAATTTCAAAGTCCTTTTAGGGTTTATGGGCTCTTTTTTTTTTTTTTTTTGATGCCATCTTATTGCAGTATTTCCTAAGAGCACCTTTGAGGTAGTATTTTCAAGGTATCGATGCTGCCTGGCCCTTGAGTGCACTCTGTGGCATGAGGGGACACTCTTCAAAGCCATCCTGAGTGCAGGCTGAGGTCTGAGAGGTCTCCAGGACCTGTGAGAACCATTTGTGGTGAAAACCAAGGTCAGAGCTACATGCCTTTGGGAACATTGGATATGTTTATCACTGGGGTGGAGGCAGAGGGAGGGAACAGGTAGGGAATGTTTGGTTTTTTTGCTGGGGTTTTTTTTTTTTGTTCCTTTAGGTGGAAGGTTTTGGTATGTTGTTCAGAAATTGCTTCAGGTGAAAAATCATTTTCCACCTAGCAGCAAAAGTATGCCTGGCAAGGTGAGAAGTGTTTTAGGAGCAGCACTTCATAGAGTTGATTTTTAGCCAAAGTAAAGTCCCTCTGGGAACAGTTACAATTGGTGATATTTCTTTGCAGGGTTGAAGCTACTCTGACTTTGGGGACTGAGGAAACCTCTTGCCCTCTACAGGAGCTGCACAAGTGATATCAACTCATGTCACTTTTTCTTCTGCCTAGACACAGTTAAGGTGGACCCTTGAAGCTCTCAGACCCAAGCTGGAGCAGGAAAGAGGCCATGTTGCCATAGTAAAGCAAAAGGCTTACTAACAAGAATATGTGAATTACTTAAATCCAGGAACTATTTGAATACTTCTGTGACCCATTCTTCAGGCCTAGATCTCCTTTTTTTTATTATTTTTATTTTTATTATTATAGCATGAAGAAATAATCTTCAGGTGAATGAAAGAATTTCAAATTAGTAAATTTTCAGAATTTTACCAAAACACATATTGATGGAAGTCTGGAAATTGCATGCTTTTGAAAAAAAAAAAAAAAAGTTAAAAGATCTTTCAATCACAATGCCTTTATCTGGAGGAATCACACTGGTTACAAAGTGTATACATTGGAATCTATTGGTCACTCAGATGCAATCATTATGAGTTAAGACATGTAGTATATTGCAATTGTAATAGTATAGTTGTGTTTTTCATACCCAGTCTTTGAAAAGGAGCCCAGTTGTAGCCACAGAGAGACAGTATTTTAGGATCTAAATAAATACCTTTATTTTTCATATATTCTGGGAAAAAACTCTGAGCTGGTGTGACCAAGGTGGAATATTTAGTCTATCCTCTAGTTTTTGTTGCTTTTTTTTTAAATCAGGGACCCATATATTCACTCACTGAACAGTTTAGCTTCTCATCTGTCTTTTTTTTTCTTTTAATCTTGTGCCAGGTGTTTAAGAAGTGGGCAGCAGTGGTATTTCAGTAACCTGCTTTCGACATTATTTGCATACCTTTGTGTTTTTCCATGGTGATCAATGCTCAACTGTAGTGGAACTTCAGTCAGTAAATTTTATGTGCAACTGAGTAATTTTTTTTTTAATTAGTCCATTCTAGGAATTTTAATGTCTATTTATAAATATTTATATTTTCAATATGTCTTAATTTAATTGAGAAGATTTTTCACATTGTTTTCAGATAATCACAGGTAGTATGCATGATGATATGTCAACACTGACCTTTTAGCTTTTCTATTTCTTAGTTCATCCACATTTTGTTTTTCCATGTGTATTATATTTTAGTTTATTTATGGTTTTCCTTCATGGGCTGTTGGAACAGACAGTGTTTTCTATGCAAACACCTTTCTTTGCAGAGAAAGAAAATATGCTATTGCATACTAGCAGGTGTCATGTAGACTGTCTTGAATACTTTAATCAGTGTGTACAGCTACTAGAAATCCACACTGAAATAATGTTTGATTTGTCCAGAACTTTCTGGCACACAAATACAAAGCATTTAGTACTATATTCTGGTTTGTGCATTGAAAGAATATTGGGTGTGTGCTCTTTGATTTGAAATCTCTATTAACTTACCTCAAAATCCTGGATAAAACTGAATAGATACCGTTGGAATTGATTAGCATGTGCAAATCATATTTCTAAGTAGTCCTGCTGATTTACTGATTTTAATTTTTGAATTGTAGTGTTTTTATTCCTTTCATTTTGCTGAAAAGTCTTCTTTTGCAAATAAATCCCCTGTAGCTTGTGGTTCTGCTTGCTAAAAGGTAATCCTGTGTACCACAACTTATTAACACATCAGTAACTTATAGTGAATAATTCAACTTCATGTAAATCACAATAAAAACTTTTTGCTGCAGCTCAGAGGTGATGAACAAGATGCTACAGCTGAAAAATACTTCCTCTTTAGTTTTTGCTGAAATTTTTTTCAAATTTTGATGGTTGTTACATACTTCTAGAAGAACATTGCAGAAAAGGTTTGTTCTTTTTGTTCTCTTCTGAACACTTCTGAACACTTCCTCTCTTCTGAAGTCACTTCTGAAGTATGACTTGGTTTGCTACTAGTGCATGTGAGTCCATATATATGACAATGTTTAAAGTATTAGTTAATTCTTGTAGCTCAGCCTTAGACTGAAATTTAATAACATGTATGATTTGGTTTTCCCAGGTTATACAAGTCTTTGTCTGAAGGAATGAGTCAGAAGAACCAGCCTAACTGTGCTTTCAGTACTTCTGAAGGTGGACTGCAGGGAAGGGAGGATATTGTGACCCTAACCTATGGCCAGATTGAAGAGCTGGCAGCTCAGCTGCAGCAAACTCGATTGGAGCAAAAGGACACTGAGCTGAAGCTCCAGAAAGCCCTGGAAGCTTCACAGGAGGCCAATGAAAAAGTTCAAAAGTAAGTCACTTGCCTTCCAACAAAAATTGAAGTTGTAATCCACAGGAAGCATTTTTTTCTAGTATTTTGTCTATAACTGAAAGTGTGGCAGTACTCAGAAAAGGTCCTTTAAAATGATTCTTCCTTTGTCAGCTCCTTTCCTACTCAGAGTGAAGCTGATGATTTTAACAGTTTTGTGCTATTAGGCAAGTCACGGTACCTCTCATGACGGTTAAAGAAATTGCTTCCTACTTGTGCAAGGCACAGAGAAAGTCTTTCCATCTCCTATGAATGGTTTTCACTGTTCTTTTACTCTGTGGCAATCCTATGGTAATAGAGTATTTGTCTTTATAATTGCATGGTAGAATATTATGGTTCTCATTTTTGGTCTGTTACACATCTGGCAGGTTTCATGCTTATGGGGTTGTTTAGGGGTGGCTTCAAAATCTCACTGAGAGCCACAGGAAGTCTCTGAGTCAGTGAACAGGGATTGTATTATCTTTCCCATCATGAGTTTCCCTGTTAAAAGGTTACTGAACTCCAAAACCTGAAGTTCATCTCTAGTGAAGTACTTATTGTCATGTTTGTTATTAGTAGTGCTTCTTGACAGTCTGGCACTTCTCATCTCTGCATTACATTCATCAACTGCAAAATTCTCCTCTCTCACCCTTCCAAGGTGGTCAGTGCTGAACTGATGAGAATTGTCCTGTCTGTCCATATATGCCTTCAACTTTAATGTCTACAGCATTCACAGAGTAGCCAGAAATTGGCTTATAATATATTGCAAGGACCTAAAAAAGCTTTTCTTGTTTAAAAAAAACACATAATGAGTTCTTCTACTTAAAAATAGTTATATTCCTATATTTTTAATTTATTTGTGACTACATAAAATATAATTAATGTATCTATATATGAAAGTGCTTCTTTTTAGTCATCTCTTTAAACCCTCCAGTGGTTGTTTGATAATCATTCAAGTCTTTATTCTGAGCGCTTAGACATATTTGAAACTTCAAGAGGTTGATACAAATAAACCTATAAAAAAAAGTTATGGTAAAGAGAATATTGATAAAACCTTTCTGTACACTGTTTTAAGTTGTTACATCTAGTTTTATTTATAAATGTTTAATAATATAGCTGCTTAAGCAAGGGTTGAGATTTCGCTGGGTTGTTGTTTTTTCCCCTAAGTGAAACAATCTTGTTTAATCCCATGTACCCAGGGTGGCTAAAGTAGAACTGCAGCCACAAACTGAATTACTGAATTAAAGTAGTGGTGATGCACCACTATAGTGAAAAGAATTTACGTAATTTAACATACTCAACTACTTGGGAAAATTTTGGTCAGGTTAGTTTTCATTATTGTAAAGATCAGACGACTGAGCCTATAGCAAAACTAAACAATTGGTTGAAGTCTTTTGATGACAATAGCATGCCCTTTTTACCACGAAACCGTGGAAATGCTCTGCGCGTCTTCCCAGCACCCGGAGTCATCCACCCCCATCTTATAATTCAACCTGCAAACAGATTAAGCAGCTGAGTTTGTGGAAAGTGTGTTTACTTTGAGCTAAGAACCCTTGTGTGACACTATAGAGATTCCTCTGACACCTCTGGGAGAGCTACACAGACAGTTCGTACTCATCAGCAGGGAAACCGGGCTGAGAATTCCCAATTTCTTTGTAACCTCAACTGCTTCATACAAATCAGTGTTTGGCAATTAGGCAGGAACTCATTTGTTAGCTTAGCATTTTATTTAGAAGATGTAGGATGTTCTACATTTCAAAAAAGAACTGACGATTTGCAAACCTCTCAACAGAAAGGACTTTTGGTATTAATTACAGTAGTATTAATTATTAGCACTGTGTTAAGAGGATGCTTAATGTAGTTTAAAATGTGTCACTAAAATTCATAGACTAAAGACTGTTATAAAACAATCTATTTTCTTGACTTTTTAAAATGCTTAACTAAAATTTAATTCTGACATATGAAGGGAAGTAGTTTTGTCAGCCATATAAAGTAGATTCTCAATATTATTTGGTAAAATAGCAACAGTTATAAATCAGAAGAGTGAAATAATTATGACATCCATTAAGAAAGAACATCATCATTGTAATTAAGAATGTTGAGAAAAGATGTATTTTGTATCTTCATAAAATGTAGCTTACTAGTTTTACACTGCCTTTGCTAATCTGCTCTCTGGCAACACTAAAGAATTTTTTAATATTCTTAAAAACTTCAGTGTTTGCATTCAGCATGATATGCAGAGCTTTAAAGAGAGTTGTAATTCTCCACAACATTTCCATCATGTCAGCCATTTGTGTACCCACCGGTAGTTGTTGCTTTCTAGATGTGAGACCCAAGGCAGAATAGTGGTCCTGTGTTTTCCATCAGGACAAAAAGCATCTAAAAAATTTCTTGATCCTATCTCACACAAAACAGCAGCTGTGAACCAGGACAGGATGTTTTGGTATCTACTTATAGTGAATTTGGACGTAGCAAACATCTGTTTATACTGAAGTAGGGTGAAAATCTCACGTTGGCTAGCTGCAGTGTGAGAGATAAATTGACACTGTCTGCTCTTGCCTGTGAAGATGATTCACCATCCTAACAGGGGTGCTGGTGTAAAACAAGAAACATTGATGCTCAGAGGGTGGCCACACAGATTTAGCTGCATTTGCTTGAATCTCTTTTGATTTTGAAACACTATCAAGATACCCTTATTCTTTTAAGAGAGTGCTATTCTTTATAAAGCGAGTACACATTTTAACTGTGGTCTGTGTAAACAAGTACATGTATGTACATGCATAACAATGCATATTTATTCAATAGACTATTATGATCTGCACAGTAATATTTTTAATCAATGCTCTGGAATGGCTATGACTATAATTTTCTAGATTTAATTAAAGTGTTCTATTTTGTGGTTACAAAGAATTAGGACAGGAGCACAGAATTCAACAGGAGTGCTGGTATAGCACCACAGGCCCCCTGCAAGTTTGTCCTGCCTGAGAAGCCAGGAGCCAGCTGGTGCAGTCCCAGCAGGGAAATGGGGCTGACCTGGAGAAGGTGGCTGGGAGAGCCGGTGAATTAATTAGTACCTCTGCCAACAGAGGAAGCGAGGCATTTTAAAAATGCCCTTCCGGCTGGAACCTCTGGGATTGTGGAGTGGTTGCTGATGTCAGTGAGATCAGAGCAGGTTATAATGTAATACCAAATCAATATTAGCCAATTATCAGTGAAGGCTGAGGCCACTTTTGATGTTTTTCCAGGAAATGTTCTATTTTTCTGCAACAGCTTTGCAGCTGGAGTGAATTTTAATGCAATTTGTCTATTGAGGGCTTCTATTTTTTTCTCATAATTTAATGATTCTAGGTCAGTAAAGCACAACTCTGCATGTGAGCACTGCTACACTTGCATTGTCATGTAGCTGTGTGAAGTGGCAGAGAATTTCTATGTAATCCTCTAAAAATAAACACAAATCCACAAAGTAATAGTGCAGTACTAAAATATACAGGTATGGAAATAAGCATAAATGGTGAGAAGGATCCTGCTTGTGTACTTTGTCAAGGTAGTTCTGACTATGAATGAAGCTAATATAAAAGTGATGTAAACCAGAAGTCATTGCCTCATTTGTCCTTAACTGTTTATTAGAGACCTTTTCAATTTTCTTTCTCTTTCTTTTAAAGAGGAAGTCAGGAGAATTACAGCTTTGGATAAAAATTTCAGTTGATTGAATACATAAGAAAACTAAGCGGTCTTCTGAATTAAATTCAGTCCTTAATAACATTTATCCCTTAAGGTCTGATTTTTTTTTTGACCACCTACATTTCATTGTAATTGGAACACACCCTTTATTTGTTTAGTCCTGAATTTCCCTCCAGCCTTTTTGAAAATGCTTTCTCTGCTTTTGTACTTGTTCATTAATTTTCTTAGCTGATGCTGATATAAGTCGATCTATGAAACAACAAAAACAAACAGTTATTACCAACAGTCGACATGGATGAAAAGAATACAAAAAATGTAAAGAAATAAGAAGTAAGCATTTATTAAGTAGTTAGTGTCCCTGTCTTCTGCAAGTAAAACTAATCTGCCTTCTGAGTGCGGGAGCTGTGTGTATTTCACATCAATGTCCAATACGTTCTTCAGTGCTGGCTGTAAGGTCTAATCTTTCCCAGAATGATCAGAGCGGTGTAGTTGAAGAACAAGGATGAATATTTGAATAATCACACCACAATGTGAGGTGACCCTCCGACAGGGGACTGACCAGATACACATATGGATTTTGGGAAGAAGCTCTGATGCTCTTTTTTAACACAGCTGTGAGAAGAATGTGGCTAAGACCCAGTAGTCTTTCTGGAGTGTAGCTGGCAAAGGAAACCATGAGGAGAAGAGAATTTAACACATGGGTGTAAGGGAGATCACTTCATTGATGCGATCTGAGGGGAATGTCTAATGACTGGAAGAATCAAACTTGGCAATGAAAACACAAAGCTCTTTTCATCAATTCAAATGCTGACTCTAAAGCTGCAGATGGTTACCTCCAGCCTTGCCTATTCAGTGTGGTGTTGTATAAAATGGCACTTTGGTGAATACTAATAGATCAAAACAAAGATTTAATAACATAAAGATGTGGTGTTCATTTTTAAATGAGGATACAGGTCAGTGTCTCAGAAAAGAATGAAATAAGTATCTTTATGTATGGGTCTAAAGTCTCTGGAGATTTTTAACTGCAAACATATCTTTAGTGTGCAGATTGTGTTCAGTAGGGGTAGCTATGCAGGGAACAGGCTAAAAGAAAGATTTCAGAATTATTATACTAATTGAGCCTCTTTGCAACATGCAAATGTTGTTAACTAGTTATCTCCTTTTAAAATCATACCTACATATATTTAGCTGAAGTATACATTGTAGCTTGTATGCGTTGAGCTGCTTGTTGTAGGAAAGAATGGAGCTAGTTAATTAGAAATTGCAGGCAGAAGCACTTCACAAAAGAAACAAGTTGTACATTCACTGGGACTTAAAGCTGTTTGTTTTGGAGGAACCACCAAGTCTTAGAGAACTCAGCTGGCTTTATTTTAAATTTGAGAGAGCTATTTCTTTTGTTTTCTTCTTTCAAAACAATAAATATTATTTGATTTCTTACTTTATTAAGATGTTATATTTAGATGTTGAGACTTTTCTATTCGAACTAAACCTCTGTTTGTGTTGGTTATTTTACTTACAAAGTTGTGCTCTATTGCATGTCAGGTCAAAGCATTAAATACCGGAGGCTAGGAGTACAATGTCATATGTACTGGTAGTTTCTTTGATTTGTGTCAGTAAATAAATTAGCACATTTCAAAAATTATTTTACTTTTAATGATAATTACTGAGCTGCCTGCTGCTGTGAAATTCTGCTGAGTTGGAATAGTTGGTAATTTTTTAATAAAGCCTGGGGAATAATTTAACTGGTGCTGGCATTTTGAAATGTAAAGTCCTGGTGTCTTGTTGAAGAATGTAGATACAGAGCTTGTTTCTTAGTTACAGCAAATTGATTTTGCTCTGTCACACTAAGTTGCATTCATTTGTCCCAATTAAGGGTATGACCTGTAGATTGCTGAGAAACAGATGCTGGTACATTGAAAAGACAATTGAGTGAGAGCAAGGTGCTAAGAATCTTGTATTTGCTGTAGCAATCCACAGAAGTCAATGGATATCAGAGTTTGTATGGAAAGAAATGGGAAGCAAAGAAAGATGACTTTTGTAGCAGTTTAAGATACCAATGCAAATTAGCAAAGGTTTTGGTTTTCAGAATTGGATCAAAACTTATTAAATGGGATTCAAAAAAACTCCTTGATGAGGACTGATATGTTGGCTGCCTCATACAATGATTAAAAGCAGCTTATAAGCTCCATGGGGCCCATAAGAGATACACAAACTCCACAGGCAGGGTTTTATGGTGTTTAGGAAACCCACACTAGCCAGATGGAAGATTCCCAGACACGCAAAACTACCACATACTCTGAAGAATGCTCCAGAGCTGATGCAAATTTTTTTGGCATACCAGACATGAATAGGAACATGAGAAAGTTCAAAACACAAAACCTAGTAACCATCACTCATATCACATTTGAAATTATTACCATAGAGCAGCAATTAGAGGCTGTGTGAATGTACCAGATTTAGGGGCAATAGGCTGGAGTAGTCTCCTTTAGTCAGTGAGGAAATAAGACTATTTGAAATGTGTGAAAAAGTCATGCTTGATCTAGCTGAAAGCAGTACATAGCAGGGTCAGAATTTTTTTAAATACTTGGAATTCTGCACTAACACCAGTGGTTCCTCTCAGAAAAATTCCACTCAGACTGCACTAATATGCATGGTGAAATGATGAATTAAACAGTCTTGTAGAGATACCTGTTTGTTGTAATAAAAAAATCGATTGAGCCAATGAGGTTATGTGCAGCCTCAGAGAAATTCAACATATAGACAGAAATAAATTGTCTAGGTCTGAAGCAAATAAAATATTGAACTAATATTCAAATCTAAGGTGAGCTGAACAAATTCAGTCATCGTTGGCATATTCTCTGGACTGCTGTCGTTACACATTTCTGTATCACTAGGCAGATCATTTTTCCCTTGGTAAGGCTAACATATTATTCATACTGTACAAAAGGAAACATGTAACATTTGGAAAGCTGAAATGAAATGTATTTTCCTTATTGGATTATATTATATTTATTGAATTACACCAGTTTTTTAATTGGGCACTTCATGTTGGAGTCCAGCTAAAAATTTGCAGGCTGTGATGGAGGGAGTGCCTAATAACTCAGTACCAGTAAGGCTGTTAGCTTCTCTGCCCAAAGAAGCGCTTTGGATAAGCAGTTGGGATAAAAGCACTTGGACAAGCATAAGCAGAAAACTTCTAACTGAAAAAAGTTATTAAAACAATTGACTTTTTATCTTTTCTGCCTGGTTTCCCTGGAGACCCAAATGGAGAAGCACATGCTGAGACAAAGTATGGCACACTGGTTTCAGAGATCCATGTAGAGCTGTGTGACCTCAGACATTTCTTTCAAAAGTTTCCTTGGCATCTGCCCCCATCCCACCCTTAGTTTTCTAAGTAGTTGTTTGGGAGCAGGGATTCTCCTCCAGGGTGTGACACAATGGATCTCAGTTTTCTCCTCCATCTGTGGAGATTCAGATATCCTGCACCTCTGAGAGGCATGTTAGCCTCACAGGTCTGGTCTGGATGTTCCCTGTTCCTTGCTTTGAAGCAGTACCATGTAGCAGAAAATAGAGCAGTCTGCTTGGGTCAGAGAGGAGCAAATAGTCTACTCACCTCTGAGATACAAGACCTGTTTCTGACACTTACCTTTAGGGCTTTTTCTCAGTTTTATCCAATGCCTCTTGAACATATATACAAAACCAGTATCAGAACTTCCATCTCCCATTTTCCAGATGGGCACCCTTGATCACCCCCCACAGAATCACACCTTCAGGTCTAATAGCATTTCACGTGTTTCTTCTGTAGAAATTCACAGCTTCAGAAAGAAAAGCTTAGAAGTGTCTTCAACCCTGGTGTGTACTGCTCCCCTGAGAAGTGGCAGATATGGGTTAAAACCAGGTTTTCCTTAGCTTGGCTGAATGCTCTAACTGGAAGTATTATTTTTTTATGCTTGTCCTGAAAAGGAGAACTGGTAGCACTGCTGTTGTCTTTATCACCTTAAAAGAAACTTGTGGCCTTAGTTTTAGAGAAGGTAGCTTGAGGACTTCTGGACAGCCTGGAGCAAGACACTAAAAGTAAGGGACTGCCCTTAATAGAGCAGGTTGTGGTATCACTACTGAAAGTCTCATACAATTATAATGTGTGATATTGCCAGAGCAGATTATGGGATATCCTTCTCCCAGATATTTTGGGTGTCATAAATTGTAGTGAGGCCTGTAGCATCTAACAGTTTATGATCAGTGCCAGCATTATGCTCAGTGGTGCACTTAATAGAATGAAGACAAAAAAATCCCAATCAAAGAGAATGACAGGCATGCCTTTTGTGCATTCCTTGCACAGCCAAGATATTCATTGGCTGCAGAGTTTCACATAGATGAAGAATGCAAAACTACACAAACAGTCAAAGTCAAGTATTTATTTTCTTTTTTGTAGCTATGGTTTACTTTTACTTAACCCCTGTACATTGTGGATTGCAGTGCAGATATTGTTTTGTTAAAGTATGGGTAGTTACAATATAAACACAAATATTTATTGTCATTTGAATATTTATCATCTCAGCCTTTCACGAAAATAAAAGCAGTGCTGAAACTTCATTCTCTCAAACAGTAAAATGTATTCTATGAAAGTCAAATGTTTTCAGAGTCAACATAATCACAGCATCCCAGTTTTTGACCTGTGTGTTCATTTACAGTTTACTTATAGCTGCTTCAGAGAGATGGAAGTTTGTAGATTACAACATGGTTTTATTGATTTATCAGTAGCAAAATACACTAAGTATACACTCAGTAAACTGGATCAGCTAGCTCTTGGGCTTGTATTGTATAATATCAGCTTGTTGTGGAATACTTCAGAACAAAATCAGAATGTTGGCATAGTTAACTTCAGTGGTGTAAACCAGACTTGCAAAGACTAATATTTAGTAAGACCAATAACACAAACAAATTAGATTTTGAAGTTGTTTGCCCAATAGGAAGAAGCATGCTGACACAGTATTTGTAAGCTTATAGTTAACTATTCTATGAGAAATTATTAAATAACTTTGAACAGCAGATTGAGTGCTCCTTGAATAATAGCAAGAAAACTTTTTCTCAGACTTGCTTTTTTTTCCAAGATGATAAAAAGAGTGTCACAGCAAATACTCATTTACTTTAATATTTTATATCCAAATAAAATAAGTCCATGGCATTTACATTGCCGTTACTAAATAGTATTTGGTTTGTTTGCAAGAGTCATTTATTTGTGGCTTGGCTGAAGGAATAAAAATAAATTTGCGGTTCTTTCTGTTAATACTCATACTGTTTCTTAACATATGCAAAAGATTGAATACTGTAAATGTATATGCAGAAGCTCAAAAAGAAAACCCAGACTTTCTGAAGCTTCTGAATTACGTATAACCTTTTAGAGAATTGCTGGGACAGTTCTTTACAACAACATAACGAGATACCTGACTAAGCCAACAAAGTATTTTATTTTAAGCAAACTTTAAATCATTTGAATTTTTCCACTGCTAAAAATTAAGTATACCTTTACTATACCAGGGGCTACTTATCTGAGAAAAAATTTACAGTTTATGTTTCTGAATAACTACTGAGCCATTAATTGATAGTCAGATTTTTTCATAAGGCTTTTTTTTAACATGGTTTTGTAGAAGGGCAGTATCAACTGTATATATGACAGCTAACAGGCTTAACCCCATAATCACCAGGGTTGTTTTATTGGCAAGTTGCTTGAGTTTCATATTCTAGATTTATGCTGTGATGTGGGTATTAGGATACAGATCCAAATACTGACCTGTTGGAAGGCATAAATCTTTAGGACCACATTTTATGATTTTAGCTTCAGATCATGGAATTCTTGCCCATAGAAAGTATCAGGATTCAGCCTTTGAATGAAAGACACTACAGGTAGTGTGTATTGTGCAGGTATTGAAATGTGTACCATAAAATTATTTTATTTAGCAATTTATTTTGTGCCTCATAATATATGTATTTCCATCATTTCTATTTCAATCCTTGATAAAATGATCATAAATTATTTAAGGGATATAACATATGCACACCAGATAAAAGGGATATCTAAGTGATGCACTCAACACGAAAGACATTTTGTAGATTTTACTCTATGCTTTTGAAGAACTTTGTGACTCTTTATGTAAATCCAAATTTTATGCTTTCATCAACAGAAATTAAAAGGCTTTTCTCCTACAATCAGTCCCACTCATGTCATCACGAGGTAGAATTGCCACCAAGGGAAACATTAGGAGGAAGAGAGGATATTTTGTCCATGGAATTTTTTGTTAGTTTTTGAGGGAAGACTGCCCTTTTTTCTAGAAATACTTTACAGAAGTATGACCAAGTGTGAGTTGTCCTGAAATCACCAGAGGGGTAGAGAGTTCACCTGCCAGTCTGAGCCCATTATGAAGGACTTATCACTAGTAAGAGCTTAGTAAAATGCTTTGCTTTTACATCTATACCTGTTTCCATTACTACTTGATCTCTAGGTGCTCTAAACATCATTCCAGCTTGGGCAATATCACATCGGTGATAAAATACAATAAACCTATGTAAAACCTATTTTTAATGTGGAAGGATTTGATGATGGTTTCTCGGAAGGGATTTTCTCTCCATGAGCTCCAGATTAATTTTGGTCAGAAGGTGGAACCACCTCAGGGAGGTGGAACAGTATTGAGAGCTGCTTAGAACCATCAAATCTGCAATGGGTTTTTTTAAATATTTGTGGAATCAAGAAAAAAAGGCAGGTTCATAAGAAAAGCAAAAGCTGCACATGCAAGCTGCACAAAAAAACCCAAGGAATTAATTCACTTCTTCCCATGGCAGGCAAGTGTTCAGCTATCTCCAGGAGAGCAGGGCCGCATCACACAAAACAGCTACCTGGGAAGACCAATTCCATCACTCTGAATATCCCCCCTTCTGCCTCCTTCCTACTCCATTTTATACTGAGCACAATGTCATATGGTCTAGAATATCCCTTTGGTCAGTTTGGATCACCCACCCGAGCTGCGTCTCCTCCCAGCCTTCCATATACCTTGAGCTTCTTTGCCAGTGTGGCAGTACAAAAAGCAGAAAAGACCTTCGCTCTGTGTAAGCCCTGCTCAGCAGTAACAAAACCATCTCTCTGTTATCAGCCTGTGTTCAGCACAAATCCAGAACACAGCCCCATACCAGCCAGAGAAAATTATCTCTACCCTGGCCAAAACCAGCACCATAGTACATCAGTATTTGCAATCGTACAAACTCATTGTAAACAGGACTTGACCAGAAGGTGTCTGAAGGAAGTGAGACTTGCTTGGAATAGGCAACTGAGAGGTTCAGACTTGACTTTACAAGAAGTCTGACATGCAGAAAGATGTAATGTGGTAGTTTCAGACTGATAATTTCAACTTATAGTGTCTCTTTAAAAGGCCATTCTCTGCAGATCTGTAAATGAACCCTAACTGTTCATTTTGAGCAAATTTGAAATGGTTTGTTTTAGATAATCAATTTTTGACATTGCTTTTAAATTTCCCTGAAGATGGATGTAGAACAAACCAAAATCCTCTATAAAGGAGGTCTTTTTTTTCATCTCCTGAAATACATTTCTGTTGAATATAGTATAAGGAAGCTGGCGAGCTGTTGCCAGACACACTTCAGAGCCCAAACTGAGAAGCTGAGAGAAAAAGGCTCTGTATTCAGCAATTTTAGTCTTTAATTCAGTGGGATACTTTTTTTATTATTATTATGTTTGTAGACATGAAGAACCCAGATCTGAGACTGTATTGCCCTCAAGAATGTGAGGAACAGTTCAGAGACACAATAAGATTGCCTGTGATTCATGGCACTCTAATGATACCAATCATTACCAAGGGGCAGGACTAGTGTTCATCAGGAGTTTTCAGGAATTAATATTTCATTAATTATTCATTATTCATTCTTTGAATGAATAAATACTATGGCAGAATACTTTCTGTGGGGAAGACATATTACCATAAGGTGAAACTGCTAGTTTTCCATAAGCAGGCGACACAGATTGCCAGGAGGTATTTGGCAAGAAAACCCAGGAGACCCTTGCCTATTCATATCAGCACAAACTTCATGGAAATGCAAGGACTACACTGTAAGAAGTAGCTTCCCATGTCAAGATTTCTCCTAAGAAAAGAGAACAGGTGTGATACCAAATGTGTGGAAAAAGTTCTTGTCAGTGCTAAAAGTAATTCAAGCTTACGGAAGAAATTACAGAAAAGGTTTTTCTGGCACAAATATAAGTAGTAAACTTTGCATAAAATTGCCATATAAACTGTTGGATGCAAGCTGGAGTGATAAGGGAAATTTGGAGATTTGTTTAAATAGTCTGATGTGTATCACTTGACTTTAAATATGCCAATATATCCTCTATTTCAGCTATTGTCCATTTTTTATCTCTAATATCGGCCGCATGCTCAGATGCGAATGGTCCATCCAATAATAAGAGACTGGTCTTTATGATATGTCATAGATTTTGATGTACTGAAATACAGCATAGTTGTTTCAGGGTTTATTTTTCTTTCTCAGAAGCTCAATTATTTTTGGCAATCAGTGTATGCTGTCCTCAGCAAGCATTTGAAAGTAAAGGATTGATACCTTTCACAAGGTGACATTAAATGCAGCATAGAAGCAAAGTCCTGATTTTGTATTATCCTGTAATGTATAGCAATCTACATCAATGAAAGGGTGAAATGCTGTTAAAATAGACCAACTGTGTTTACTGCTCACTTTTCCTGCTGCTAGTGATGGCACAAGGTGAATAGTAATGGTGAGCTAGCTCATAATCTTCCAAACAGAAGGTAGAGGGCAAACAGTTTGACAAGATTAGTTATTGTGGACCACAGATAAAGGCTTAATATTTTAGCCAAGGCCTGTGTAAGCCAGGTTTATTTTGAAATAATGTCTGCTGTCAAGAGCCCAACTGGCTGTATTTGCTTCTAAGTTTAATCATATACAGAATTACTCTTTTGGGTTGAGAAGATGCTGAAAGGGATTTAATAGGAATGCTTGTTTGGTAACAGTGCTTTTCAGGGGCAGAATGCTTTGCCCTGCCAAATTTAAAGCTTGTACATTTAATGGAACATACTTTTTGGAGTGACATTACAAACAGTGTTGGGCAGGCAGGAATTGGCAGCGGTGCCTGTAGTGATTAGATTCAACGCTGTGGTCTACCATGGTTTAGAGCTCACTGATCAAGCTACTAAATCAGGCTTGAGATGTGTGTTTTAAGACCAGGAAGGACCATTAATACCAGTCAGTCCAGCCACTTGTCTGACAGAGGGCACTGAATTGCACTCAGCATCAGGTTCAAAACCATGCCTGAACTCCAGCATGCCATTTAGAAAGACACCCAGACTCTGATCCAAAAAATGCAGAGGGAACTTGGTTAAGAAGAAAGAGGCAGCCTGTGCACTGGAACCACATGTGGTCTTTATCACTCTGATGGTTTTTTGAAAGAATTGTTACAGACCATTAAATTCAATGGGCAGTGATTTTTACTGAGAAGATAAAAAATTATTGTTAAAAAGGCAGGCTTTTGAGGTGGCAAAAATAATACCTGAATTGAGGAATAAGGGTAATTAATAATTAGCTGAATCAGCCAGGAGTAAGAGGGTGATGGTTGTGTAGCATGGTAGATAGGTCATGCACTGAAAGGTCATATCCTTGATATCAGGCTTCAAAACAGTGAGTATTTAAGCATTTTACTCAATCAAAGCAGCCTCAAATTTTGAAACTGAGAACAAGCCCAACACCCAGTGTTAGCACAGTGTTATTCCCCTGAGAGGGAAGCAGCTGGGGTCCAGTTCCCTTGTGCAGATAATAGAGCTGAACCAGTTTGCTCCAGCCTCCTGAGTAAATGATCCTATCCAAGTGACTAGTTTCTGGGCAAGACCAGTATCACAGCAGCCTCTCTTCTCTATGTCATTTGTTTCCTTGAATTGACAGAAAATGCCTGAAAACAAGTATGCCATTTAGATTTTTATTAAGTTTATCCAAGAGGAAAACTGAAGGAAAAGGAGGTATTTTATTCTAAATAAAATTAAGTGAATTTGTTCTTATGACTACTCACCAAACAACCATTCACTGAACTCTACTGCTAAACTGCTTGCAGTACTTTTGTCCAATGCATTTTATTTATCTAATATATTTTCAAAAGCTTGGTTTCTAAAGGGAATTAGTGTGAGCAAAACACATTCCACAAGAAGACAGAAATCATGCAAGTAAGGCCATCTTCATAGCCTGAGCCTAATCTTATCTACTGGAAAGATAACCAAGGGCTATAGCTTAGGTTTATAAGCCTTTATATAGCATTTCAAAATCCGGGATGATTTTGTTTTTATCACTTAACTCCTCCATTTGCAGGTAGAAGCCATTGTTTTTGGCCAGTCTGTATATTGCTTTGCAGATTAGGACATGGGCTACTTGAAGGGTGCCCTTTTCTCTCAGTTGGGTGTCCATTTTTTGTATTTCTGGTGCATGACTCCCAGGGAGGTCACTCTGTGACTGTATAACTGTCATATTCAGACCTGGGAGTAAAGGCCACTGTTGTCTTTGGGGTGAGTTCCTTTGGCCAGAGGTGGAGCAGTGTGGAAGGATGTACCAAGCTGTGTGGATTTATGCAGTTGCAGAGTTTTTACTGATCCCAAGCTACAGGTGAGAGCTAGACTTCTTCAGCAGAATATGTGAAAGAGGAAAGCAAGCTAAAAACGTGCATAGGAGTGAGCAGTAGAGAGTAGTAGGTACCATACTTGCACCAGTCTGTTCAGCTTCTGAGCTCCCAGAGCAAACTTCTCTGTCAGTTAGGATTTTAAGTCTGCCTTATGGAGGCCAAGTCTAAAACCAAAATTGTTTTTACTCACAGGAGTAAAGCTTTGCTAAAAGTCAGAGCAGATTGTCAAGCAATTCAGGATCTGTGTAAGAACACTCCACATAACAATATACTCTCCATCCAGGCATTGACAGCTGTGTGCACAGGTGACAAGGGAACACAGTTTGAAATAACTGGAAGAAAATTTGAGAATGGTTGAGAATTTGTCTTGGGGAAGACTCACCTGGTAATTATCCTGTTCAGGTAGCTTTCCTCTAAAAATGAGGATATTCTTAAAGCTTAGCAACATGTTTAAAAGGACATAATTAAACCTGTAACATCATAATAGCAAGCCCCTTATGGAATTCTTTTTATTTCTATATAGAATACAGATTCAACTGCTTAATTCCCAATTTGTATGGAGAAAGCATTAAGCCACTGCAATTCAAGACTCTTAACATTGTGTCTTTTGCTAACTTAAAAATAATGATGGACTGGGTGTCTCTTTCCTAAGTTATGTGTTTTATTTATTTTTCCATTTCATGGGAGCATTACAGAAGTATGTAGTGTAGATAAAGAATATTTCTAGCCATCATCTTTGTGCTTTTCATCAATGCAAATTCAATCTATTTTGAAAAGCACTGGACATTTTTACTTTTTACTTTTGGATATATGTAAATCAATAGAAATAAAACCAAAGTTGTACCTATCCATCTGAATCCATAGTTTTTTCCTATATTTTGTATGTCCTTTTGTACTCACTTTGCATGCATGCATACAATAATTGTATAAAGAATGCTGATGTGGCATTTGTTGAGAGAATTTATTTGTTAAGGAACAGATTTTCTAGAAGTATTTGAAGAACGAAGGAATAATGGTCATCTACTGCGGTTTTCAAAAATTTCTAAGGAAGAAATTGAAATCTGTGAGTGGGGAGTGAGCCCTTAAGAGGCTTTGTAAAACATTCCAAAAGGTGTGTGTCTGTCCTTGCACATTTGGACCTTCAGCACTACCACAGAATGGCCCACCCACCATATCATTCTTCTGATCTAAAATATGAACTCAAATACTTTCTTCTTAAATTACTTATTTAGTTGCTTCATGAGATGCAAATTCAGTGAGTGTCCTTGCTTACATCTCAGGAGAAAGTGTTATGTTGCACATTTAACTTATACTATGAGGACTGTTCACAAGCAAAAAGACAAATGTAATTTGTTAGAATGTTAGAATTTGTCTTAGAATACAATCAAATGTAGTCGGTGATGCTTTCAGTTAAGTAAAATTTGGTGAAATTACACAAAGTATCAGAAGTTGCTTTCTTCACGTCTTCCGTATTTTGAATAAAATCCTGCAAACATTGAGACTAGTTCCCAGTACCTTTCATTCTTCTGTTTAAGTTACCTTTGATCTTGAGGTATAAAACTGTTACTGCAGTTTTGCACATTAAAATGCTCAGTCTCCAGAGGGAGCTGCCTGCAGTACCCCACTGGGCTGGGCACAAAGCCTTATCAACAAGGGCTGGCTCTGCCACCCTCACCCCTCACAGGTAGCACCTCACTGGCACGAACAGCCTTTTTAGCTGCCTTTTATTACTCACAAAGAAAATGTTGCTTAGTGTGAGGTGGGATGACAGAGTTGGGCCCTTGGTGAACAAAGAGTCCAGGATTATCATTCCAAAAAGCCCCCTGAGGCCTGCATCAAGAGTTATTAACCACTGATTCAGCACATAGCATTATTTTGTAGGCTTAAGTGGGATTTCAGTGGTATATTGGGTCTTGTGTCTGTGTAGGGGTAAATTTTGCCCTCTGTTATTTTATCTTATAAATAGCTGCTACCATTTCTCTTTTACATTGTTGCTTAAATCTCTTTCAAAGGTACAATATCTTAATCCACTGCTACCTTTTTTTTCCTTCTGATAAAGAAAAAATAAATTTGCAAGTCCGCATATGACTGAAACAAAAGGCAAATAAGCTCTGCATGGTGTGTATTTGGTGAGGAATACCTCATTTTGATGATTTCAGTCATCATTCATTTGAAAAGCAGAAACTATGATTGTTAAGCCTCATTATTTTCAATGAAGCCTGACAGTTTCAAGGTTAAATAGAAGACAGCTACTTTCATCCCAATGGTATTTCTCTTCAAACATGGGCAGCTCTTCACTGACTTGTTCTGCTCTGCTGTGCAGTGCCATTGCTTGGTCACAGAGTGGTGCACATCTGAATCCAGTTGTAGGACAGTGTGTAAGCTGTGACATCCAACTTGTGTTTCCCCAAAAGGAGCCTCAATTACTGAAGTCATTCCCCCCCCTCCACCCCCTGCCTTGTATAAGCCACACAATATTTCTTTTTAACTGAACAGTGATTTAAATAAGCCATGATCTCAGATTTTACAGGTTTTATGCTGTCTCCCAGAAAAACAATTTTCAGCCCAAACCTTCTGTTTGTCCAAACAGTTTGAAATGTTTCTCCAATGCTTTTATGTCTCTGAAGTATATTAGAGAGGGTGCTAGTGTGAAAGAGACCTCCAACAAGAGTTAAAATGGCTGAGAAAGCTGCTGTGCTTCTGAATACACATGCTAGTGAAAGAGGACTAATTCCCATTGCTTTCTGAAATTGCTCATGGACTGACAGAGATGTAACAGGGAAACCTCCCAATAATAGAGGCTGACAAAACTGACTGATCAGTAACTGAGTTAAAATCCTTAGAACTGAGAAAACATTGATGGATCCATGTGAGAAAACTTACAGGAGCAAATAACTTGTGAAATCCCTGACTTTATACCTGCATGGACTGACAGTTATGGCTGTTTGGATGCTGCCTATAAAGACAAAGTGCATTAGATGTTATTTTACAAAACCAGGGGGAAATGCACTAGTTGGTTAAGAAGGAAAAGTGACTATTGGAAAACTGAAGGGAGAGGAGCAGTGTTTTAGCAGTTTCTTACCTGTGCATTCATTCGCCCAGAGTCCCTGTGGAACACCAAGAATGAGCTGAACTTTCCACATACTTTTCCTGGTGTCTGATGATTACATTTGGGTGGTGAATGCTTAATCTCATTTCAGGAATTAAGTCACCTGGTGAGTACAATGAAAGGTGTAGCTTCATCGTGCTTGGTGGTTCCTGGAAAACAAGAGTGTTTCAATACGTACCAAGCACATTAGTCATGACTTGTGGCAATAAATCCATGTTGACTAGTTTACGTGCACTGAAGTTACTAATGCATTCATGAGATAAAACGCATTTTGCAATTTTGATAAAGCTGTGTTATTTTTATTTCCTATCTGCATTTCTCATGTTGTATAATTTTTTTTTAATTGTCTTTCAAGATAAGGAAAAAATGGTCAACTTTGTAACAATGAATACAGCTATTTGAACCTGCAGCTCTGTTTATCCATTGTGGAAGCTGTGTCTATAATATTCTGGACATGGCTCTGAAAGTGTTCTGCTACACACAGTGTCTGCTTTTATACAGATGGTTTATTTGTGAGAGATTTCATTGAAGGATACCATAAAACAAAGACAAATTGAAGAAATAGCTTGAATACATGATTTCTGGAATGCTGAAGATAAATGTGTATAGATACAAAATGATGAACAAATTTAGTCCTTTGCATTTTTCTACATACTTTAACAAAAGAAAGATCAAATTAAGCCAGTGAGATTGAACATGTTTAAAGTGCCTGTGCCTTAAAGCTAAGAGGATTGGGCAGCTCTCTGTCCTACTTACTTACACTGTTAATTTATCTGTAGTTGTATTGACACAAGAATCACGCAGGCCACCTTCAAAATATCATCATCCATGTCCTCAGAAACTTGGCTTGTTGAGTATTTTGAAAAAGTTTTTGCATAAAATACATCAGCTTTTAGACATAAATTTATAAGCTGGACAGTAAAAGTATTTGTTGGGCAATGGGCAAGATATTATTTAAGGGGAAACAATAGTTAAGTGCTACAATTAACAAGAGTCATGGACAGCTCATATTTTTAACAGTGTAAAAATTAATTGTCCTGCTTACACCAGGACAAAGTGTATATTGTACCACAGGATTGCTGCATAGTTTTTTGTTAATGCCATACAAGGACCTCAGATACTCCATGCAAAGGAGAAGTGAGTTGATATATATCACTGACTGCATATGGGTTGGGTTGTAGGTTAAAAAGTTTTTCGCAAGTTGTCTGCATTTTCCCTTAATGTCTGTCTTTTACAGTAGTGCTTTGTTTCTGAGCGTGACCACCACCAGGACAGCTTGGTTCAGTGCAAACACTGTCTCTTTCAGCCAGAACATTCCTAACATTAGCTTCCTTTTTTTTTCTCTCCTCTCCCTCTCCCCTGCCCCCTCTCAGGTTGGAAAGGCTGGTGGACGTCCTGAGGAAGAAGGTTGGAGCAGGGACCATTAGGACCGTGATCTGATTGAAAGCTGTAGTCTAAGGAAGCTTTCACATCTGGTGACCAGGCTGCTTCATTCAGCACTGTGTAAACACTGAAGCCTTAACTTAGCAAACAGTTGTTAGAAGTGGGACACTCCAGCGACATTCCAAGCTGAGATAAAATCAAATCATAAATGTTTAACTACTTTGCTGCTGAGTTCTGTGATTTGTTAAAATGTTTCACTGCAAACATATGTTTGTTTTTAACCAAATGCATTGTGGCATGGTGTATTGTGAAAAATTATGTAGATGCTTATTTTAACAGTCTGTCCTCTCAGTGTTAAGACTATAGTCTGCTGCAAGGCACAGCATGGTCATTTCTTAAATACTGCAGGCTTCAGGTTCAAAATTTAAATCCCTTATTTTATTTGTGAGGCTGCAAATAGTCCAGTATTTGTATGTTAAATATATTAATTGATAAAGTAGGTTGGCATTCAAGAAATATCTCTGGCTGGTATATTGGATATTTTTTCCTCCTTACTCATAGCCCATTGAATTGCAGGTAGTTACTGTGGCTACATCAAAGGGCAGGTTAAATGTATAGCTTTATACAACTGTTGAATAGCTTCTGCTAGTACATGGCATTTTCAGTATACATTAAAAAGAAATTTATATTTAGGTTTCACTGGAAGTTCAGCTTAAAGAATTGCAACATGAAAGCCTTGTGACATTGTACAGTGTCTCAGACAGTGGAGAAAATTTCCTGTATTGTTTTTAATCACTCCTCTGTCCTTTTAAATGAGGGACAAGCTCTCAGATTTCAGAAAGCAACTTATAAATTAAAAATTCTCCTTTTCAGTGTTTGGCTCTTCTCATCCCTTTCCTACAAGACTCTGATTGCTCTGCAGTGCAGGAGTACCATCCAGGTTGGGTTTGAGGCCAAACTGTCAATCCTCAGCTTTTTGTACTCATGAAGTGCCCTAGGACTTAAGTCTGAAGCATAGAATCTGACAAGGAGGGGAGAAACTGAGGACTGAGGAGGAAAATTTGGGGTACACAGACATTATAGACTCTACAGTACATTAGAGTTGAACTTAGTGTTATGTTTGTGACCCAACAATTCCCTGGTATGAGCAGTCAGGCCAGTACTCACAAAATCCTGCTCAAGAAAGCAGCTGTAATCTCTGAGCATCCCAAATTCAATCAAGAATCTCAGCAGCCAGCTGGGCTTTAGTGTCTCCTCCGGACAAGCCTACTCAGGCAAGGTGGATGTAACTCCTGAGGCTTCCACTTTTCTGCTTTGCTTTGTGTTTAATGTTGTTACATGGTCTTACCTCTTAATGCTTGCTTGTTCAGATGTTGTGATAGTGCAGTCTATCTGGAGAAAATGAAATTTTAGTTTTAGGTGTAGCGAGAGATATTTTAATGTCTGTTTTTTCTTTCAAACACTTAAATGTTAAACCTTCTTCATCTGCAGACCCAAGCCCCTCCTAGTTTCAGTTGACCAAACCTAACCTCTTGCAGAGAGATAAGTAGCATCCCTCCAAGCCACATTTACCCAAGTCACTTCTAGAAACTTCTGAAGTGCTCCTTTTTGACCTTTGGTCAATCCTAAGATAGACAGTGAGTCTGGAGCCTCTCCCCCACACCTATTCAGTGGGAAGAAATTTTAATGCTTCCAAACCAGAGGACTGCCACCCCCCAGATTCCAGTCCCTTCACCATCTCCCGTGTGCTGCTGTTCAGCTCTTTGGGTGACTGAACAGCTCTTTGTCCTACTGTCCTCACTGAGCTTTGTGCACAAAGTGGATGACAAGATCTCCTGAGCTGTCAGTGCTATTGAATCATTTCTGCTGTAAGGAGGTAGTGAGGAAGGAATAAAGACAAAAATGTAAGGACTACCATGCTGTGCTAGACCAAAGCCCAAAGACTGCCTTTGTCAATAACAAATAGAAGATGCCTAGGAAAGGTAGAAAGTCAGGCCAGATCTAGTGACCACTCTCCCAACTGGTGTCCCAGCAATTTGTTAGTTAGAGGCTTTCTAAGCCAGAGGTAGTGTCTTTGTATTTAGCAGCATTTTTTCATGACCTGTTTTTTTAATCCATTAAAATTGTTTGTATCTACTTGTTCCTTTTACATGGTCTTATACAGTTAATGATGCATTGAAGAAAAAAAAAAACCTTCCTTTTCTCTTATGAACCAGCTCTATTCATTTGCTATCACCTAGTTTTTGTATGAGAGAAATGGTGAGGAACCATTCCCTGTTCAAATTTCTATGTCCCGTGTGATTTTACATATTTGGCATCATTTCCCCTGCTTTTCTTTTCCAGAGAGAGCCCCTAGTCTCATTTAAAGGATTTGTCCCATGTTTTTAATTGGCTTTGTCATACTAATCTTATTTTTTCCAGCTCTGCAGTGTTTTTACCTAGATGCAACACAGTTTGTGCCTAGTGTTCAAGATATAGACAAAATTTGACTTTAATGGTTGTCATAATTATGTTGTCCGATTCTCTGTGCTATTTGTAACCATTTTTAGCATTGAACTTGCTTTCTGACAGATTATTTATTGGTATTAATATTTCTATAATAAAATGACAAGTCTAGATCTCCTTCCTCAGTTGTAATGTTCAGCTCAGAGTTCATTGTAGCCTGTATGAAGACAGAACTGTTTTCTGAATAACACAGTATTTATGGGTACTGAATGTCACCTGTTGTTTTAGCATTCCCTGGTGACCATGAGCTCTTATTCCATCTCTTCTCACAGCTCCTCTTTAATACTCACAGTAGTCAAGTATCATCAGCATCTCCATGCTGAATATGGTGATACGAAATATTGCCATCTCCAAATTAATCCCCTCTTCAAGGTGATTTCTTAGTTAAGTTAAACATGGCCTCTGGGACAAAAATCCCTCCAGGACAATAAGGTAGCTTTTCCTTCACTGTGAGAATGAAACATTTATTCTTATGCATTTTTTTTAATCTAACTTTGAAGTACTTATTTTTCAGTGTAAAATTATTAGTTATTGCTTGGCAGCTTTTATGAGGAAGTTGTTTGCTACTTTGAAAATGTGAGTTTACTAAATCAGAGCTTGTGCTCCATGCATGAGTGTTTTAAGTTCCTCCTTCCCCTTGGAGTGTCTAGAGCTCTTCACCTTTACCCAAGTATTTCTGTGTCCAAGTGAATAATCTTGTGAATGCAGGCTTCCTACAGCCAGACTGTTTGACCTCCACCCTCTTGTGTCCATTGGCTTTTTTGGAAAAGTAGATGGGCCATCTAGCAGGCTTGATGCCAGATACATTTGATTGCAGGTAATACTTGATTCAGTAAAATTAAGTTATAGTTTTGCTCCATAATTTTCCTTTTGACACATTATACCCAAGGTGAAAAAATAGTTCCTGACTCTGTCTTTTGCCTTTCACCAAGCAGCCTGGAAGTCAGTGATAATTTAGGTTAGGGTGTTTCGTCATAAATTACAAATGTGGATTAATGTATTTTATTTGTAATTAAATCAAATGTGTTGATTTTTAAAATTCAGCTGGAAATGTTTTTATTCTTTGGAAAGAACCATTATGTTGAGAGTAGAAAGATTCAAAAACAGTTGGGTTCTCCCTCTTCCTTGCTAACAACCTGGTGTGTGGTCTTTGGCAAATTCCTTAGTGACTGTCGATAAAGGTATGCAGTCCCTGAAGAGGTTCCTGGGCTCCTCCAGGGTGTTTGCAAAGGTATCTATGTGGTTAATGTCAAAACACTTTCACTTCTTCACCTGCTGAAGCAAGCAGCATAAATCACATAGGTCTGGTAGTGGAGGCCCACCCTGTAGTGCCCTCAGCAAAACTTCTGGTCCTGTTGAGCCCAGCCCAATTTCAGCCTTTCAGTGTAATGAGGGCAGGAAATCTGCTCTGGTCAGTAGAAAGATGCGATAAGGACAACATGGGTTAATGGGCTTATCATATGATTTATTCATTGAGAACTGATTGATGCCTGTGCAGAGCTCTGAAAGTGAAAAGAAACCTGCTCCCATACAGCACACAAATTCAATTGTCACTTCCGTCCTAATATATGTGACAAAGATGAGATTGCATCTGATTATGTACCAGAGTAGCAATTCATTTCCCTCCTGATGGAAAAACAGTTCATGATGAAAGGTGGCTCACCACTGGTGAATCTTATGGTGACAACTGTAATTACTGGTCAAATTGGGGTTCCTGTTATCTGGAATAGAACATAGATACTCAGAAATGTTCTTCCCCTATGAGATTTTGTGTCTTTCTCCTGATGATCCTGCATCACGTTATGCATTGGGAGCCATTTCTGGTATATGCCAGGGTAAAATATGTAAATAGCATCATGTTGGCTCGGGATAAGAGCATTATTAATGCTTTTCAGCACTGTAATTATATTCCTAGTAAGCCTTCCCTAAGCCCTCACTAATTAACAATATTGTGACAAATCAACTTTAACAGAAAAGAACTGTGGACCTTTAGTCTTTTAGTACTATTTTTCATGCAGCGCACAGCTGAAAACTGGTGGCATGGCTTTCTGTACTAGTGTTGGGAAAACTGCTGATATTGAAAAGTTTAAAGCCAGCTCAGTCTTGTTAGTGGAGTCCTGTAGCTGAATTCTGTTTGGTTCCTCTTTAAATACCTTCATGGCAAAGTAAAATTCATTAGTTAATCATTAATGTTAAGGAATATTAAAACTGTTTTTATAAATAAGCTATCATATTGAAATGGTTTGGTGATGTCAGTATATTGTCATATACACATTTAATTATTTGTTTATTCCAAATCAGGAACATTTTACAAAATTGACTTTATATATATTCTTACCAGGTGATCAAGAGTTGTAACATCTTTAATCCATGTACACAAATGAACTTACTGTCTAAATGTCAGGATTTCTCTGTGCCTTTATTTCTGTCAGTTAGAATAAGGCTGTTGGTTTTGTTGGGTTTTCTTCTTCTTAACTTCCACTGCTGAAGATTTTCCTCCCATGCAAGAATCAGCTGTGAGGCACATGAAATCACTGCTGGGCAGTTTCTCCTGCTGTGATTGCAGCGTTACATGGACTGACTCTTATCGCTGTAACATTTCACATCGGGTCTGCAGAACTGGACTTTCTCTGTTTGCTCTTCTCATGCATTGGTAAATAAAATGTATTCACAAGTTCAAAAAGACAAAGTAGTGTTCTCATATTAGGTTGATTATAAGTCAGCTGTTGAGCTTCAGTGTTCTAAACATTTCATTCTTCAGTTTTGTTGGGAGCCCACGTGTTCTGGGAGGCTTTTAAACAAATACTTGAAATGGTTGAAAGATTTACATTGCCAGTGCCTAGCTAAATATGTAGTCTTTAGAAAAGACATGGTTTATTTTGGCACCATTTGACAAACTCAAATATTTTAAACATTTGTTAAGTTTGAGCTTGCACATTTGAACTAAAAGTTTGCATTCCAAAATTGCATCTCAGGTTACCTGTCTCTGTCTCTTTTGTATTTTATAATCCCTTTATTAAAATAGTCTGCAAAAGAAGTTGGGTTCGGAGTGTGATTTTTTTATTGTTAATTGTAAAATATTGTCATTAAAAATCAATTTTAAGGTAACTTGTACCTGGTAACTTTGTTCAACTAAATGTCAGCAATACAAAGCCAGAAGTGTTTTCAGAATTTAGGATTTTATGTTGGTAGCCAAGACTTGGTTGTAGAATTAATGGAACACAGCGATAGCAGGACAAATCCTGCAGTGCTTTTCTCTTAGTCCTATTATGTACTGTGATGAGTAAGTACTAACTTTGCTGGTGAATGCAAAGCCAGGCAATGAAGAAAATAGACTGAAAAGCTATGAAATAGAACAGCCTGAGGAAAAGGAAGAGCAGTCTTTCACTTGGAATTGGTTTTCTTTTCCTTCCTTTGTCAGAAAGGAGGAGCAAGGGCAATGTTTAGTCCAGTTGAAAAAAATAAATCAAAGCAAACAAAAAACCCCCCACAAAATGCCAAAAAACAGCATCCACAAGAGCACCACTTTTACTTTCTTTGAATTTTTAACCTGAAACTTGTACTGAAACATTAAAAGTTGAGAATTTATTAATTGAAATCACCATCTTTTGTTCAAAACCTGCCAGTCCCCTGTTCACAAGTCCTGAGCACACTGTTACAGTTGTGTTCATGCTCTGGCGTGTTGCCCAGGCAGTTGCCAGCTGCAGAGGGTCACACTCCATTCTGAGAAGCTGTCATCAGGGGGAGTTGGGCATGTTCCCTCATGGTGACCTCAGGCCAAAGGTCCATGCAGTGCCACGTTGACAGAAGTTCATCATGGTATGAACAGCTTCTGAACATGATAGATGCAGATCCATTTTCATATGGTAAAACAGCAATATAAACAATAGAATTGGTCACAACTGCTTCCCAGTGGCCATGAAAAGGTTAGGATTGCCCTTACAGAATAAATGACATAAATTTGTGATGATTGATGATCTCACATGAATATGCACGCTACATTTCACACACTGTTTAAAAATATAGTGGTTTCCCAAAGAATTCAAAGGATGGAAATGATTTTATTTGTTCATGAATAAGTATTAACAGAACTGATTTCAGTGACAAACTTATAAGAAAAATCAAAACATTAAGATGCAAAAATGAAAAGCTATTTTGGTAGTACTCTAATTTATTGTCTGAAGCCAAAGGACTTTGTTCATGATTATCTGGCTCACTGATGTGGTGCCCCTATTTCACAGGTTTTATGATCAAGGAGATAAACATCTCAAAAATCAGTCTATGAGAAATTAGGCTACTGGAGTGGATGTATATCTAAGTGGATGTAGCTACCAATTTATATGTACTCTTTAGAATCAAGATTTCACATATGTCTAAGTAAAATCAAAAAAAAATTATCAAAAAGTTAATTCATTTCTTCACTAGAAATAAAATGACAAGTAGTATGGTCGTCATCAATACATGCTCATAGCACTAAAATCATCCCATCTGGTACTTTAGTAGGGTATAAAAAATTAAAAGGGCTTTGTGTCTTTCACTTTAGACAGGGAACATTTTCCCTCAACCTTAACAATCTACCAGTGTTTGGAGTACAAGACAATAATTAAATTTTGAGCAGAACACCAAAAAGAATTCGGTGAAATCCAAATATGCATGTGTGCAAGCTTTGCCTGCTTCAGACATAGAAGAGGAGAAAAAGTTGTTAAAATGAGTGACAGAATACTTTGCTATGCTTACATATGGAGTTTTAAAAACTTCACAGAAGTCAAAGCAAGACACAGCTGTTGTAATATTTGAAAGTAGATGTCTCAATAAGGTTAAAGTTGGTATGTCAGCATAAGGCTAGGAAATTATTTTATATTTGGTTGTTTTCATTTTTTTTTACTAAATTTGTGTTTGATAGAACAAGCTAGTTTAGTTCTAAATTTCAAATAAAACATTTCTAATTAACACTTACCTGTTTTTGTCAGTAGATAATCAATATGAAAATTGCCAGTCTCCTCTACTTCTGTTGTCCTATTGCTAAGGTTTTCTTGATATAGACAGGACAAAAAAAAGTTGTATTAAAATACTAAATATTGAGTTATATTTAGTAGGATCTGAACCCTTCTACAATTTTCATCACTGGATCTCAGAACACGTTTAAAAGAAAATTTAATAGTACTTTGTCCCTAAGTTGGCAGAAGTGCCTAAATGAGCATTTGACTATACGACTGGCCAGATGTGGGGCAACTCTGTGTAGGAAGGCAGTGGCAAACAGCTTGAGGGACTGCAGCCTTTTCAGTGGACCAGACTGATGACCACTAGGAATGTCTGGAAGATCTAGTCCTTGCTAATTTACAGCTCTCAGGGATTCATTCTCAGCTATCCAAGATAATCTGTTGCCACTGTATGAATAAAAGCAAGGGCCCTGTCTATAGCAAAGTTGTCATTTGGTGTCATTTATTTGCTCAGTAGTGCATTAAGACAAGTTATATAGTCATATCGACAACAGATTTTATGTATACAAAAGGAATCTTGTAGTTCTTAACACAAATAGTATCCCTGTTGGACTACTTTGGGAACTAATATTTGGCTGCTGTGCCAAAAATCTGGAAAAATCTCTGGAGTTGTGTACCTCTTCCATGGACTATACTGGAGAGTCAACAAAACTGAATTGTACCATCCTAATTTACTTTAGGTTTCTGCTCTTGTGAATTGCAGCAATGTTTAGCTGCGCAGAAGGGAGTAGCTCCCTTGGAGACAAAGAGGATCCTGGAGTTTCAGAGCATCTGAAGATACATGTGAAAATGAACGGATTTCATGGGGAGTGGAGCGCAGAAGGGTTAGTGTGGTCTTAGGGCCAGACTGCTCCCACAAAGGGATATATATCATCCCGTGGGGACAGCTGTGTTGTGTGCAGTAACTGAGTTGCAGCAGCAGCATGATGAAGGTGGTGATGTCTCTTCTGCTGACTAGATGACCCATGTTCCCCCTCCCCCATGGGTGCAGGATTCCTTGCCTGGTGCACATGCATGCACTGCCAAGACAGAGATACTCACTTGGGCCTTTAGACCACCCCACTGCTTGGGCCCAGACATCTATACTAATGTTTTCCTGTAATTCACCAGGTCTCCATGAAAGGCAGCCAGATAAGTATTGATCAGCCCAGCCATGGCCAAGAGGGGTGGGACTGTATATGCCAGTCAAGTGGGAAAAGGGAAAGAGAGGTCAGGACAGAAAGGAAAGGAGGGATTGTAGAGGTGACCATGCTTTGCAAATCCTGGTAGGGTCTTGAGATTCTGTCTGGCTGTGTGGTCCCAGCAGACAGGGAACCACAGGCCGGCATTTCCACAGAGAACTGGAAGCGTCTTTAATACCATACCCAGGCTTGCCAACAACCAAGGCCTGACTGTGCCCGATGTCATCTCTGATTTACACATGCGATCAAATCTCGGCCTAAGTCATTCACAGAATCTGCTGGTTGGACTACTTTCAGTGTTTCTGTACATCCTTGCTAGAGTGAGGAACCTATCACAGATGCATGAGCCAAGGCTGTGCTCAGCTGGTAGCTGCACCTCTGCTGGAAAAGCTGAGACCAAGTCTGGATTACCAGGTCAGGCAGTGCAGGAGAAGCAGAACCCTAGAGCTAAAAGATGGCATGTAGCCCCCACAGCCAACTGCTGTACCTTTGGAGCTGGCTCCACAGAAATCCCTGGGATGAGCTGCCTGGTGACAGGCAGTAGAATCTCTCGGTTTTGTGTCATTTCTGTGAGATCCTGAGTGCATTGAGACTGCTCTGGGACATGAACCAAAGCACTTCAGAAAGTGAAGACAGATGGGAGAGTGGCTTTTAAAATACACCCTCAACATAAAGGAAACATGACTATAGATGCATCCTGAGTGAAATTTGCCTCAAGAATTTGCTCTTCAGAGATATCTGTCTGCCTGGACTTTTGCAAAGAACAGGGCTTGCTCCTGCATTCTGTCCCAAAGGCACTGCATATGGGACTAACTGCACCCATTTGTAGTATTTTGGGACTGCGGTTTACTTCCCTCCTGAGAGCCTGAAGTGCAGGAGAAGCAAGGACAAAGATGCACAAACTCACCCTGCAATGCGTTGAGCAAAGGCTTGACTAAGGGCTGTGCTGCCAGTGTGCCAGGATATGTGTGAACAGTGAGAGGCACTGCTCATACCTGCACGGCTGCAGCACGAAACCTTTGAGTACAGCAACAACCACCATGGCACGTGATGGAATGAAGGTCAGGAAGGTTTGCAGTTTTGCTCTTCTTTGATCACATAATGGAGAAACTCAGCTCAATTGCTTTTCAAGCAGTTAAATGCCAGGCTTGCTCCACGTTTTACCTGTCTGCTGAGGATAATTTTATTTCCCCAAAGCTCTAACATCCATTAGAGTAAGACTTAAAAATCTGAACTACTTGTGCCTAAAGAAAATGCACTTCATCAGTGGGTGTTTTTTTGAAACCCCACAGGACTATTCTCAATAGTCCTACATAGCAAATCCACAACTGCCTGTTGTAACAATCCACCCTGTTTTCCAGTAATGGCATTATCCTTGTAGTTTTCCATTCATTGAAATCTGGTCTGCAAGTGACCAGCTTTGCATGTTACGAGGTGCTTTCTCCAGAACTTTACCCTCACACAGCCTCATTTCCTGCAGAGCCAACTATTGCTCTTGAGTGACCTGCTACCTACTATCTCATTAAAAGTCTGGGTTTTTCAGTGCTATTGACATTTTATCCTCTTAGAGTTCTCCCAAAACCACCTGCTGCAGGTGTCTGACTAGGTGCTATGACTATTGCTTTCCACTAGTAGTAAAGCAAGCTGAGGTCTGGCAGGCTGAACCACATATTACCCTCTTGACCCAGGATGTGTAGGAGATATACCACCACCTGTCACAGGCATGTCCTGTTCCCTCCTTCCGCCCCACCCCCCGCTTGCAAAACCTGTAAGTTATGTCTTTAGTTCCTATTCAGTTACTCTTTTACCTAAATGATTGATATACAGCACAGGTATCTAGCTGGCTGCCATGTCAATTTATGGTGATTATAATATGTGCATGTAGCATATTTCAACCCAAAGAAAAAGTTTGAAAAGCTATTACACCTCATAAATGTGAGAAGCCCTATGGAATCAACATGCAAAAAAGCAGATGGCAGGCTCCTCATTTTTGACTTGCTCTTGCTTTCCTGCTGTACTTGCCTTAGGGAAGCTGGGTATCAACCACGACTACATCAATTCCAGCACTCCTTGGTTTTTTACACCTAAAGTCTCAGGCCTAACCACAAACGTGTGGGGAATTACAGATCCGTGATGAAGGACTCCACAGATGATCTGTTGAACTTGTTTTCTAGTTGGTTGTCTTTCAGCTTCAGACCTATGGGACTCATTATGCTTCCTTTTCCTGAGAACTCAAAGAGCAATTTACTACCCCAAATCCTTCCCCTTTTTGGTATCGGGGGACCATGAATAGTAATCTTACCATTATCTTCTTCTGGATAAACTGAACAGGATGAGTTTCTGATATCACTTATCAGGTATTGCTCAGACAGTAAGGCATTTCTAATTCTTGGACATGCAGATGCTTCACATGTACACAACACCCTTTTCCTGCATTCAGATATGGTCTATATAGAGCTGATTTTATGCACATTCCTGATTTCAATGAGCATGCTCATTCTCTAAGGCACAGCATCACCCCAGGACTTTATGTTCAATGTCCTAGACAGCCCTTCAGAGTATGTTTATTTCTATTCCTCTCTAAGAATTTCTGGATGTGGAAGAGACTAGAGAGAAAACTATCTGAGGCAAAAAAAAAAAAAACAGTAATAAAAGAGTAATGAAAAAAAAAAAGTAGTAAAATAGATTTAGGAAGCTCATTTCAGTGAAATCTGCTTCATTAATACTGATGCCTACATCCTGGATTTTTATTGGTAGAACATAAATCTTGTCCAATAGGGAAAGAAATATATCCCTGTCACAACTATCTGAAAGTCAGAATTGCTGAAGCCAGGTAGATGTCTTGTAAGGCTGCTGGGAAAAAAAAAAGAAAAAAAAAAAAAAAAACCACTAAAGTGATTGTGTAGTTAATCTTGTTGGTTTAGTTGTGTTCCATGGTGATTTTAATTATACTGTAATTTGAGCTATGTCAAAGGATGGTAAGAATAGTGGCTGGGTAGAGGTTAGTGGAATGTAGTGGAATGTCAATGGAAAGAAGTGATTTGGGGGGCAGATGTGATGGGCTGGAATATTGCTGTGCTCCCAGAGTGGGGTGAGGCTGTTCTTGGCATGAGTATGACAGGGAGGGAGCAATGCCAAGAGGCAGTTAGGGCTGGCAAGAAGGGATGACAGTTGCTGAGTAGGAAAAGTTATACTGCACTGTTCGTGAAAAGGCGGTGAGAAACACTGCACTTAAGGAGAAGGTCAAAAATAGGACTCAAAGATGTGAGGAAGCATATCACAGGAACAAAACTGAAGAGCTGAATACCAACACTGAGTATCCACCTTCCCTAGCAGGCACTTCTCATCTGTGAGACTTAACCCTGAATTCCCTTGACTTTTGTTCTACCTGACAACAGTCTCTGCCCTCATGGCTAAAGAAGTATCCAGCTGGTAACTTAGCTTTCGAGTCCATCAGTAATTTGTTCATTAGCTGCATTTGATGATCAGCTATGGTACCGATGGACTGTAAGCTACTACTGTTCAATTAAGCAATGTTTTGTGCTCTGCAACACGTAAATGTTGATTAGGTGGACTGACGTGTAATAGCATTGGTTTTTGACTAAAGTATTCCTAAGAATGTTAGCACACAGCTTAAAATACACCCAGCACGGCTACCTTGGACTGCACAGCCATAGGACACGTGAAGCAATCATTCTCAAGTCCCTGCTGCAGCCTTCCAATGGTAATGAGGAGCTACTGAGGGTCAATATTAAGCACTCATTGTACTGGTAGGCCAAAATATTTTATTTTGGTGGGGAAAAAGAGACAAAGTTCATAAAACAAAGGCTGTCTTTTGTGGTTTTGTGTTGTGTACTGTGTATGGGGCACATGGGTCTTACGGCTGAGGGGGAAATGGTAGTTTGTGGTGGCATATAGCATATTTTGATGTCTCACGTACCTTTAAAGACAAAAAGCAGCCACGGGGATGACAAATTCCCCTGAGCATGGCAGAACTGACTGCTTCTCTCTAGTTAGAGAGCATGCTGTGGGAGGAGGTTCTGTGTACTCCTTTGAGAGTCAGGAACTCCCCTGTAGCAAACTTGTACTTTCTCACAGGATCAAGACCACAGATTTCCCCATTGATTTTCAAGAGTTCTTGTCATACCAAAGAAAAGCCAGCATTAAACGTGTGCCACCTTTGCCCCTGCACTTTGGGGAGCTCTTATTGCAGGAGAGACCACATTTCTGCTTTCCAATTCTGGGAGGACACACAATGTGTTACACTTTCTTATAGTGCCCTGAAATACCAGCTCTAAAACAGAAAAGTAATGATGAACAGATTACAAAATAAATTCTATGAAGTCTGTTTTGTGAAGAAGTTGATCCAGCTTTTTTTTTCCTTTTTACTTTTCTCCTCCGACTCAAACAAAAGCAGATCTAAGAGTAGCTACCTGAAAGCCTTATTGCATTTTCCTTTAGTTACAGGACCAGGCTTCATAGATTTAGTAGAAAAATTCATATTCTAGTTCCTTCTGTTACATACTTGCATAGATTAGATGTTAATATACCTTTTTTACAAGGGTAAAGGTAATGATTTCTGAGCCACACAAATTAAGCATGTCATTTTAGTAAAAATTACTTGAATTCTGCGTATTATTTCCATAATCCCTTTTCCCACTCCTGTATATCAGCATTTTTTCTGTATAGACTCTGTGACATGTAAGTGGTCTTGCTTTTGCTATAGCCATTTCTTGACAGCAGGATCAATCCTGCTCCTGCCAGGTGCTGAAACTGCTGAACTTGCTCTGGCTGAATAAAAGCTGTGGGTGCGACAGCCGCCGCTCTTGGCTCCCCTCTATGGAATGCTACATTTGTATTAACATGTATCTTTCTTTGTGATTTTTTTTTTTAACTGAAAATGATGGCCTTTTAAACCTCTTCCTGGAGAGAGAGAGAGAGAGATTGAGAGAAGGAAAAAAAATACACTCCCCTTTTGGAATTTAACCTTAATTTGAACCAAGATCAGTGAAAGAAAAGCACTTTCGTGCATTGTTCACCAGCTCCACCCAGCCAGCCCCTTATCTAACCTGAGTCTCTATTGCCTATAGCTTTGTAACTTTTGCAGTAGTGCTCTCCACATGCTCTTACATGCTTTGAAACCAACCTGGAGACACTGTGACATTATAATACCAAGAAACACTATTGATTCCATTTTGCAAATCCTTAGACTGCACAGTGCAGCAGCAGGGACTGTCCTCACACAGGTTTATAAAGGGCCTAGTGTGCATTGCAAATAAACAGCAGTGGCTATTTCTGACCCCTGACAAAGGTGACAGCAGCTTCTGAAGCCCCTGAGTCAGCCTCTCTTCACTCCCCAAACCACGAGATGTTTAAATATAAGTAGCTCTTCATTTCAAGCCGATTCCTTGGACTTCTTTTGCCTTTTAGAGGGAAGCAGACAGCCCTTGATTTGCATGACATCAGCTCGAGGTCAAATTCAGCCTTAAACACACACATAAAAAAGTCAAGCTTCCTTGTTTGCTGTTCAGAGGCGGACTTCCACTGTATGTCTCCTGTTGTCTGCACTGGGGGCAACAGCCAGTAGATTGCTTTCCTATTACTTTTTACTTCCTAGAAAAGGCAGACAGCTGCTCCAGGTGTGGTTCACCTTCATGTTGTCCCCTAACCCCTATCAGCCATCTGCTACCTGCAATCATCTCCCTTTCCTGGCACCCCTCAGTTCTCCTGACTTTTCCACACGTGGTCCACTCCCCTTTATATCCCTTCCTTCCACGTCCTCAATCTTTCTTCCAAACCCTCATTGCTCATTACTCTCATCCCTGCTTCTGTCATTCTCTCCAGTCACAGGCTACCTGCCTGGTAATCCAGGGTCTTGTGTGAGCCTGAATTCCCAACACTCACAGCCCTGAATTCCCCACACTTTACAACCCTTTGTGCTAAGTGCTGCCTCCCTTCACCTGCCTGCAGATGTGGCAGAGACATCTGGCTGAGGACATTTGTGCTAGCAAAATAGTGTTCATCTTCTAGGGAGCAAACTCCTTAAAACTGAAGGCAGGAATCAGGCTTTCACAATGGCTTCTTGAAATAAAGACCAAATACTGTGCAGCTCAGAAGGAGAGGATACTGTTAGATGCACCAGTGGCTTGCCATGTAACCTCCCTTGTTTTAACAACTGCTGTCTGCTTTTCTTTTAAAGAGCTGTTTTGGAAAATGCCCTTTGTTTTTGTTCTAGATAGCCCAGTAATAAAACCCTTCAAGGAAATACTTGACTATAGCACTGTTATTGCAATCCTCGAGTGTTTGAAAGACCCCTTGGAAAGAGTGTCAACCAGGAGACAGGACAGAGGAAGCAGGAAAAGTAGAAATAAGAAATATCAAGGAGACACGGTCAAGCATGAATCATTTCTTTCGGTTGAGACTGAAGCAAGATCAGATTTCACATCCACCCTCGACGGGGCTGGCATTTTCACACACACGACAAACCCGTTGGCATGGAGGTGGCTTGATTTCATGATTATTTCAGGGGCCATTGGCATATATTTAAGCCCGACTTAGATAAGGGGTACTGGGGGATGGGGCAGTCTTCCATTTATTTTAAGAAACCACTGACCAGAAGAACAGTTAAAAAATAAATAAATAACCTTCCAGGTAGGTAGGCAGTTTTAGTGGATACCCACCCGCCAGAAAACTGCATCCCCGCCGCCTCAGCTGTGGCTGGGAGCGCAAGTGGCCCCACGGGGGAGTGACGGCTGCTGCAGCCCCGCAGGGGGAGCGCGGGGGAGGCGGCTCCGCGCCCCGGGGCCGCCGCCGGGTGCCTCCAGCTCGCTCCGGGGTTCGGCTGGCAGCGGGAAGAGGAGGAGGAGGAAGAGGAAGAGTAAATCTCCGGCGTGCGGACGCGCTCCAGCCGCTGCCCGCCGTGAGGGGAGTCCCTGACCGGGCGCTGCCTGCAGCCCTGGGCCGGAGCTGGCTCGGCAGCCGGATCTGGCGGGGCGGGGGCACTGAACCCGTGCTTGTGGGAGCTGTGTGCGTGTGGCTTCCAAGACAGTCACGGGCTGACACCTATGCCGAACCCCCCTCGCTCTGCAGCGGGAGGGCTGGAGGGAGCAGCCCCGCCGTGCCGGGGATCGCTCCTCGGCCCGCCGCTCGCCCTGCCCGCAGTCCCGGCCGCAGCCCCGCGGCCGATAATCCCCCGCCGTCCTCGGAAGCCCCACACACCTGGGGCCGTGAGTGCCCGCGGGGCGGGGAGGGGGAAATCCCCCTTGGGCGGTGTGCGGGGTCCCCCGCCCAGCGCGCTCCGCTCGGGGCGCCGAAGCCGGCGGCGAGGCCGCAGCAGCCGCCCGGAGCCGCCCCGCCTCGGGAGGGGCCGCGGCCGCAGCAGCCGCTCGGACACCGGCGAGGCGGAGAGGGGAGGGCGCCGGGCAGCGCAGCCCGGTGCCCGCCGCGATGGCAAGCGTCTGGTCCGCCTCGGCTTTAATTCCTCCTCTGAGCATTTCGAGGCGCCCCTGTGTTTTGTAAGCCGAGCAATAAATTTGTAATTAAAGCGGTGTTATATTGGAAAAACTTTTTTTCCCCTACGTAGATCTTCAATTTTCTAAGTGTCCCGCTCCCTCATTCTGGCTCAGGCTGAACCTGTGCCAAACCGCAAAGCCTATAGAGCACAGGTCCTTGCAGCTGAGGAGAGCTCTAGCCTGTGTCTTCAGGAAATTAAAGAGCTCTGTGTCCTCGTGTGTCTGTGTATTGAGTATTTTCATAGGGATTTAGCTGTGGTTTGCAGCTCAATATTGAAAGGCGTTATTGATACTTCGAGGGAAAATTTGAGAATTTTTTTTTTCCTTTTTTAATGTTTTCTCTGTGGTTTTCCCTCTTCTTAATTTTTTTCCTTACTAATGTTGCTGGCATGGGAGCAGCACTGACATACTTCACCTCATCAACGTATGCTGTGTGTTTTTTGTAGTCTGGAGGATCTGACTGCTAAGAATTATTCAATCCCAAATGCATTTATTTTGATTATTTGTTCTTGTATTTCCCAGTCACAAACAAATCACCTGGTTAAGTACAGTGAGTTCCCTTCTTCTGAAATTACAAATTTTAAAAAGTATTATTCCTTTCCATGAATATCTTATCTGATTAATATATACCAAAACTTTTATTCTATTCCAGCATTTCTACTATGAAGGCAATATATACAATGAAAACATATTTATGATTTAGAAAGCATATTAATATGTATTAAGTCTTTCATGTTACCAGAAACTTAATCCTTTAAGTTGACAACCTTTGAGCCAGCACAGTAAGCTGAAATGTTCCAGCTTCTCAGTTGAATATGCATCTGCCAAAAACCTGAGAACTACTGTGCAGATAAACCTATTATCTGACAATACGTGAAAGTTCCATCCTTTAAAGTGCTCTGTATCTCTTAGAGGCACTTAGAACAGCTATTATTTAATTAGGTCTTATTTACTTATTACATTCCAGTAACCCATAGGTTGTAACGTTCTCTGTAACAGAGTGAAACCACAGTCCCTGTTACAGAGCTGATGACCAAAGGCTGCAAGTAGCTCTGAAGACTTCTTGTTCCTGGCACTAAGGTATTTCCAGCCTTCATTTGTCTTAAGCATGGCAGAGGCCCACGCACTTGTCTCCTCAGGAGCCTGCATGAAGCAGGTGACCTCTCAGTGCATCCCTCCCCTGGGGAATGTTTGAGTCCAGTTCTGTGTGTGTGTTTGTGCTTGTTTGTGTATGTGTGCTGGTATGTGAGACTGTCCCAGTGGGGAAGAAACTCATCAGAAGGTTGGTCTCCCCCTGATTCCAAAAAGCAACAGAAGGAACCCCACTGAACTATGCTGCTGGTAGTGGAAGAGAAGAAACCATCTGCATCCCAGAGGCCTCCAGCCATCCTTCAGGAATCTTAAACACCTCTTTCCCTTGGTTATTGGTATTGAGAGGGTGATCTCGAATGGCCTTGTTCTAAGGACTGTGTCGAGGAAAGAAGAAGCATTTTGAGATTACAATCAGCAGAGCATTGCTATGTACCTCTTGGTTGTCTCACCTATCCATTCTGGATCTTGAGTGGGTTTGACCAAGTGGTTTGCACTCATATGGGCACACAAAAGATGTTTACTGCATCAACTTGTATGTTCCTCATTTGTGTTTTTTTTTAATTTTTGAGGAGATCATGGTCTGAGCAAGTCATTCCCACCTTCTCTGTTGTCAAAGGGCACCAGCAGCCTGGAAAGGTAAGGGGATGAGCATGGGCATCTGAGAGTGAAGGAGCCAGGCTAAGACTGCCCATGTCTCTCCCCATGGTGCCCCACGCCTGAGGGGATGGTGGGATCCCACGGGACACACACACCCTCAGGCCCCCAGCCCCATTTCATCTATCACTGATAATGCTCAGGCCAGTTTTGTGACAGGCTAAAGCCATCACAAAAGTGTTGAAGCTCAGGATCTATTTGTTGTTGGGTTCATTTTCAAAGATGGAAATGTTCTTAGTAGCTTTGCCTGCCATGTGTAGGCAGGTTGTTCATTCTGCTGAAACACCCAAGGAAACTCAGGTGTGTGTGTCCCCCAGCCACCCACTGCTTGGCAGAGGAGAGGGGCGAGGGTTGGGCCACCACAATGCTCTGCCAGTGCCCGGACACTGGGAAATAAAGAGGGTCTTTGTCCTAAACCTGTCAGGTTTTTATCTGAAATTGGGATATGCTGGTAATTGCAGGAGGGGGGGTGGGGAATTCAGCTGTGATTCCAAATGAAAGTGATAGTTTAAAATACAGTACCCTTTTTACTGATCTCACTGGAAAATTAGAATACTAAAAATTAGATCTGCAGAGCTGCCTTTGACCTCTGCCTATTAAATCACCATTTTTTAAAAAAAATTGAATTCTGTTTAATTTGGCAGACCTCTTGTGTTTATTTTTACTTAGCACTGCATAGCATTTTATGCAACTTTTTGCTCTGGAAGAGATGAAGGGCATGAAACCCTGAAGAGATTTAACCAGAAAGAAATGCAGCCTAACTAATAGCTGAGTGGTCCAGGGAGCTGGAGATGGTACTGTGTCCTGCTTTTTACTAGAAAGAAATCTGGCGTGAAAGCAGGATCTTTGTTGCCTAGGAATTAAGTTGTTGCTGCTGCTTATTCCTTACCTGAACTCCTAATCCCCTGTTTGTGCTATGGCACAAAACAAATTATTTCACATAGACCAAAGGACAGCCTTGTGACAATTAAAGTCTATTGTGTAAAAGTATAAATGGCACATTGATCTTTAAGGTAAGCAGACTTGTAAAGAGTAATTCTTGGACATGAACTATACGGTCTTTTAATCTACACTTTGGAGAAGTCATTATGCATGGGGAGGTAAATTACAAACTGTAAAATGCTTAGTTAGCCAGTTAACGTGTATGTTTGGTCTAAACAGACGCTAGAAAAAACAATGTCCTACTTTTGCAGAAAGCACAAGTATTTTAATACTGCTTTCCCTGGGACCAAACACCTTATTCTAAATATATTTAAATGTTTTAAAGACATAACGACCCCCTTCCCCTCAAATTAAAAAAAAAAAAAAAACACCAAAAAAAAAAAAAAAACCAAACAAACTAAAAAAAAAAAAACCAAAACAAAACAAAAATAAACAACCACCCACCTCTATGACACTTTACATAGTGGGAAATATTCTAAATCCTTGAACTTCGGACTTTGCTGAGGTCCATGTAATCTCGGTCACACTCATTAGGAAAAGAAAAAAGAAAAAATCTACCCCCTGCCCAGGGAGTGTTTAAAAGGATGAGTTTGGATCCACTGAAATCAGTCCTGTGAAGGTCAGCTTTGTCTTGTAAGAGGAAAGGTGACAGGGTCAGCATTATTGCACATGATGAAACCCCCACGGGGGCTGGAAGAGGTCATCTCTCCTGTCCCCTCGTTTGGCCAGTGTGTCCCTTCTGGGGGCAAACCTGCTAAGGAAGGTGATGAGATTCCTTTTTGCCAGAGAGAAACATTCGTCTGGCCATCTTAAGGTTCCAAGCTCCCCATTTAGGGTGGGGTGTAAGAACTGTTCCCCAGGGTGCAATTTGACTTTTGGGAAGTGTGGCGTCCCTCCGAGCCTGCAGAGAAGGCAGGAAGTTTCTGGGTGACCAATGCGATTTGCTGGGCCCTTTCCGTGTGACTGCCAACGCCTAGAGGGCATTGCCTCGGAAAAGCGTCTCTGGGGGTTCTGGCGGCTCCCACTTCTGCACTTGCATAAGCTCTTATGGGCCTCCTGCAGTTGGCGCTGGGAAGTTTGGAAACACAAACTGGATCGGTAGTGAGATGGATGCGTGTTTGTCGGTCTGACGCAAAAACGCGTCAGACACGGGGGTCTGCATCTCTAGCCCATCTCGCCGCCGCTCCTTGTGCCCGCTGACACGCGTGCAATGCACCCGCCCAGGGCCCCATCACCACCCTTCGTACGTGCAATGACTTTAGCCTCTCATTGCCGTATTTTACTTGGCCTTGAAAATTAGCCTGTTTGGAAAACACCCGATAGAAAACATTTACGCTGGAAGCCAAACAGGCAAATATTTTAATCTCTCATATTAACACAGGGGTTTTCCAATCGGTTGATTTTTCTGCTCTATTATTTATTTATTTGTGTATGCGTTATTCATTCATTCTCTCCATTCGTTCATTCATTCATCTGCTCCGTCATTCATTCATTCCTCCATCTGGGACAGCGGTAGCCCGGGCTGCGCCCGCCGCCCTCGCAAGTGGCCCTCGGTTTATTGCATTCCCGCAGCCCTGGACGGTGTGATGGTGCTGAGACACCCCACCCTGACCCCCAGGACAGGCTCCTGGGCATCCCTGCGGTCCCTGGAAGAGGCGGAGGACGCCGGAGTAAAGGACTGTTTGCCTGCTTGGCTGCTCTGTGCCTGCGGCGGCTCCTACCGCCGCTGGGTCTCCGCAAGTCAGGGCGAGCAGCGAGGGACGGCGGGCACTGCGCTGCAACTGGGCAAAGTCCGAGCCGGCGACCTCCGCCCGCGGCCCGGCTGACACGGGGCCGGGCGTCGGGGTGCGCCGCGGAGGGAGAGGAGCGGCGGAACCCTCCGGACCCGGGGGCGTCCCTGGAGGGAAATGTCAAGAACCTCCAAGCCCACTGCTGCCGGCTCGGTCGGCGGAGAGGGAATGCGTAGTCAGACCACCAACATGCCTGGAGCCGTACAATCCGCCACTTAATACACTCCTGCAATTTAAACTTCTGGGGACCCCCTCCTTTCAAGCCGATTTGTGTTATAGGTGTTTTCTCATTACACTCCTCCCCCCCCTTTCCTTTGAAATGCACCCCCTCACCACCCTCCCGCTCCCTTTCTTCTGAGCCCTGCTCTCTAATTCTAGATGAGTATTACTTTGCTCTTTTCGTTGGCCAAGCACAATTGTGTTATTGGAGATAATGAATTCAATCCCCATCAAAGAGTATTAGGAGCGCCTTGGCCCTGTAGTGCCTTTTTTCAAACCGGGAATGAAAGGCAGAGAGAAAATTCTCTGGGTAGCCTCTGCGCTGGCAGCTTTTGAAGTGAAGGGAGGCGGGCATTGTTGTTCACATTTTTGTCCATACGGCAGAAGAAAGACCGGCGGCTTTTGATGAGAAGATGAGAACCGCCTCGTCAGTTGAGCAACAAGTTAGATGGCGAAGTCTTCCCGCTGCCTACTGCCTGTGGATAACATATGTCCCGCATTAATAGGGGCTCAAGGGAACAATTGCTCGGGGGGTGGGGTGGGGAGAGCTCTGCTCGGCACCGTCCAGCAGCTCCTTTTTTTTCCCGTCCTCTGGACACCGATGCCCTGATGGGAGTGTTTTTAAGGGAGACACGAAGGTATTCTCCCTGGCTCTTGGTTTGCTCGTGTGTCCACGGGCAAACGGTGTGCACCGATCATGGACTCTGCTGAGGGAGAAAAGGGGGACCTCTTGTGAGATGCTGGGTCACCTCTGCGCACCGTTTCGTTCTGACAGGGCTCCTGGTGGTCGTGATGTTAGGTCTGCTGCCGTGTGTCTGGAGGGCACCCCCCCTTTCTAAACAAGAATCTGTATTACTAGTTTGCGGGCGATTTGAAGCGGGGGGGGGGGGGTGGTTTTGTTTTTTTTCCGGACTAAATGTAGGGTCGGGACTTGGTTTTGTCACTTGTTATTTCCTTTCCATTTCATGTAAGTTAATGACATACCTGAAGTCTGTGAAGTACTTCCTTAGATAGAGCAACCAGGCAAGGAAAAACAAGAAGAGGTAAAACGTCTGTTGTTCACATCCGATAACCTTAGAACTAGAAAACTTGTTGCATACATTTGAATAAGTTCAGACATGCTCTTATTCCAATCTCCTGCCCTGCAGTTCAAAGATTCCCCGCCCCCCGGGCTTTATTATGCTAAAGAGGTCATTACTGAGAGTCACTATGGAGAGATCCCGGTTTGCAGAATGAGGCCCACCTCCTAGTTACCAACATGTTTACATTTTCTGTCGGTCATAAGCGGAGGAAATGTGTGTTAGCAACCCGCCGGGCAGGCTTGGGAAATAGAAGGATTCAAGGGGGAAATATATTTCAGCTATTGCGCAGTAGACGGCAAATGTAGACGATTAGGGAGCACTTAGAGGCATCGGGCACAAAGACGGTATTCGCCGTAGACAAGGTTGCTGGAGAGGGCCAGATCCCACTCGCGGGGCAGGCAGCCCTGCGCCTCGGTGCCCAGCCAGGCTCGGAGTGAAGTGAGAGCTCCCGGGAGCGCGCCTGCACCTCCGTGCTCTGATAGCCTTGCGGGGAGTGGAATCACGCGGGTCCCTCTCAGCGGCATGGGGTAGTTCCGGAGCCCTCCCTTCACCGAAGCGGGTGCCAGCCCCGGGGGCACAGGGCACCTCCCCCTGACCGCTCGTGGCCAAGGGGCTACCCGACCGTGAAGGGGATGCCCCCGCTCCAGTTCATGGATGAGCTTTTCTACCGGACGGCGGCGGACTCGACACTCTTTCACTGCCAAGTGGTGTGTGAACGGGCCCGATTTCGGGAGCAGAAATGCGGTCCCCAGAAACATGCCCACCTGGGGATCCCCGCTCCTCTCTATTCCCTCGGGCGACTCAGTGAAGGCAGGCGGGGTTCCCAAATCCTGAGCTAGGCTGAACCAAAAGAGGGCAACGCCGTCCGCTGGGGCTTGGGCTACCGACGCCGGGTGGGAGACCCGGACGGGCAGGGAGGTCAGTGGCATCCGCATCCCGCGCACACCGGGGCCCCGTCCCGCCCGCTCCGGTGTCGCCTCCGCGCCGCTGCTGAGCTTCCCCTACTGGGGGGGACAGCCTGGGCGAGCGCAGGGCAGAGGGGAACGCAGCAACGCTCCGGTTCAGCGCGTGTTCCGCCTGCTGGCTGGAATAATAATAATAATAATAATAATAATAATAATAATAATAATAATCCCCTGTCTGCTGGTAGTTCACCCTTGGAATAACGAGCAGGTGTAGGAATATTTAATGGGAAAAATTAGATTACCAGTTGTACAATAATAATATCAAAGCAACTACGAACTTCCCCTAAAGTAACTCGCCTGAGCAAAGCCCGTTCGAGCAATGCTACCGCAGCAGAGACGCCATTCCGGAAAATTATCCTTTCTAGGAATTCAACTAAATGCAGGGGTTTTGGGGTGCGGGGAAAGAGAGGACGCCACATATATTTTCCCTTGTAGAGACAAATGGATTCTGCCATGAGGCTGCATATGCCTTAAATCCTAATGACTGGAGACAAAGGTGAGCGCTGGCAGTTTGAGCTGTCCAAAGTTCAAAGATCTGAAATCTCAATGAGTTTCTGTTTGAGGTGAAGGGGAGAAACAAACACCATGGCAAGGCTTGGGCCAGAAAGTTGCAAGGTTTGCAAGTGAAATGCGACGCTATTTACAATAATCTATCCTTAACTGCTACTTTGTCACAATGGTCAGAATAATTATTAGAAAATGACCAGAGGGAACAAAGGCAGGTTTTCTTCTTACCGCCTCCCGTTTTCCACTCTTCTCTTCCCCCAATTATTTTCTCCCGCTGAAACAGACCTTTCGAAACTACAAATTGCAGAAAATGTACCAACTATTTAAAAAAATATTATTAGTCTGCCTTTGCTAGGAGCTCAGAAGGCTGGATTCGCATTAAGAAGAAAAAGACGAGTCATTTTGCTGCACACCCCTTGACATGTAAATAATCAAACCAATTGCATTTTGATTTTAGCTATTAACCATTCTCCTATATTTCCCAAATTATATTGCAGCGTGGGAGTTTTGCGGGGAGTTACATTGTTTACTCCGGTCACACTCTGTGCCCTATTGTGGTGTAATTTTTGCCTGGTCATTGTGTGTTATGTATATTTCCACTTGTCTCCCCTGGAAACAAATACATACTAATTATATGTATGTTAATATATACAATATATGCATCTATATTCCTCTCGAGAGAAGTTTATACCCCATGTTTATATGGGGATAATTTGCTTCTCCATGAATTAAATTTGTCACGAAAATGCACACAAAATCTATTTCTTTATTAAGTCTCTGGTTTTAAAATGTTACTTTCAGAGTGATTAATCACATATGCTCACACATATATGCCTAGATTCCGTTTCATCAAAAGAGGAAAGAAACCATACGAAGTGCATTGTTATCGTAATCATGTGTTTTATCTATAATATTTCTGTAAAAAGCCGAGACAATTGCTCTTTTAAAGACTAGTTGGCGTTATAGCAAGGGAATTAATTTATTTTGTGTTTATGCTGAGGGACCAATTTCAATACCTACTCAACCCATTTCAAAACAATTTTTGAAGCTATGCCAATGACTGAAGTGTTTTCTTGCACCGTTCTCTCACGATTTACTTATGGTTTATTGACACTAATACGATTCAAATGAAAAACTGTCCGGCAATTTTTTTCTTTCTCGTCTTTCCGTAGTCCCGAACATTTGGAATTATTCCTACCAAATAATGTATATCCTCCGATTGTTTGCCGATATAGATGTCAGTGTTGTCCATTCACACTCAGGAAATCGCCTCTTGTGATTTTATTTCTCCCACTTGACTTGGGAGGCTGAAGTTGCTTTTATTCCACCGACTCTTCCCTTCTACGAAGGGCAGGTGCTGCTCGCAGGTGCTCCGAGGAGGTGCCACGGGTGGGGGCTCAGGGACATCGTGCCCTCTTTCCGTGGGGCACAGGACTGTCGGACCCCGCGGCAGAGGGCTCCGCTGCGCCAGGGGACCCTTCCGCGTCCCCTCGCCCCCGGCTGCAGGGTTCCCGCTGCGTCGCCTCGAGAGCCTCTGCCCCGCCGGCGCACCCAACATCTCCCCCTCGTCCCGGGCCAGGGGCCTCCTCACCGCCCAAACTCCGCGTAAATCTTTACAGGGATCCCCCGCCGCCCCGATTTACTCCCCGCTTGTATTTAATGACGCTAAATAAGCCGTTTTTGCTCCCCCGCACGTGGCCGGCCGGAGGTAATTTGCCGAACAGGAAAAGACGAAGTTCCCCTATAAATTGAGGCGTCGGTCGGAGCCGGGAACCTGAAGCCTGGCGGTCTCCAGCTTTGCCTCTGTCCCGGACGCAGGGCTAAGACACCATCTCTGACAGGATCAAAAGCCCCGCACCTGCTAACTCCTTCCCTTTTAGCACAGAGCGACCGGTCCGGCTGGAAGGAGACACTCGCAAAATCCTCTCTACACATTGCGGGCCGGGGGGATGCACCCTCTTCTTGTGCATCCCATTTTTAGCTTATATTTGCCCTCTGGCTCGGGGTTCCCTGAGCAGCACAGGATTAAAGCAGCAGCAGCAGGGCAGCTAGGAGCGGAACGTAAAACGGGACATTTCTTCCCGCTGTTGATTTCCAAGTCTTAAACTGATCACAGAATGCTGCGTGCTTTGCGCCGGGGACCCGCGTTTTTAACACGAGCTGCATCCCTGTCTTGTCAGTGGCTCGTTCTCCACCGCAGACACCATTTGCTTACGAGAAGAAAGGGGAGGAATATAATCTTGATGGCGAGTGGCGAAAGGGCACACGCTGCATCCGTGACAGGCTCCGCTCCTTATCTCTGAGAGGTTTGGAGCCGCGTCGGTCCGCTTAAACCCTTTTATTACCCACGCCCCAAATATTTCCATTACACACGGTCTGTGCTCCTCAGCTGATATGTGAAACTTGCTGCCTTATCGCTGTCAGTCGATTGATATTTTCCGTGTTTAAGCCCAAGGCATTAAATCAATGTCTCCACTCTGCAATGGCATATTCTCTATAGACTAGTCTGTGGGAGACAAGTGAAGTCCTGCTGAAAATTAGCTTCATCCTGTCTCGATTCTCACGAAGCTCCTTTTGGCAGAAGAAGCGGGGCTTTAAATAGGATCCGCCTGCCCAGACCCGGTGCCGAGCAGCCCCGAGCTGCCCCCGGCTGCGGGGGGTCTGCTGATGTTTGCTATTTCGGGATATTCAGAAGCGAAGGTGCCACACAGTCGGGCCATGGGGTAACCGGCCGCACACGGCGACGGGGACAGAACCCCCTCCCCCCGCTGCAGGACTCGCATTCGGCAGCCGGGGGAGGACCTGCGGCAAATGCCCGCCCGACCAAGAGCACCCGCACAGCACGACGACGGAGACAGCTCCGTGTCACCGGGAGAGCCGTGAGCGCGTCTCCGACCGGGATCACCGCTGATCCGGCCACATTTGCAAAGCAGAGGGGCTTTCCCAAGACTCTTTTTTCCCTCCTGTTTTTAGCTGGGTAGTAGTGTTGGAGGAAGGTAGTGAGATTTCTAGGACGCTGGCTTGGCTTTTCTTTTCTAAGTCGAACCTTAAATTAGTTTGTCGCCGCTGTCCCTAACCCGTCAGGGGGCAATTATGTGATAATTACGAGAATTACACAGTTCTTTCATCTGGCGGCCGTGCACGAACAGGGCTCGGCACAGCGAAATCCGTTCACACTTAAACTCCCCTCCCCCGACAAAGTCTATTGCTGGGGACCAGAGCTCTCCAGCGCGGCTGTTGGTGTCGTTCCGACGGATGGTTCCGAGGCGGAACTACAAAGCGGGATCTGGGCCTTTCCAGAGGCCCGGAGCGGCGTGGAGCCGCCCTGGGGATGCTCCCCGTGGGCGTCGTCCCGTTCGGCGGGAAACGCCGAGCCTGGCTGCCGCCGCCCCTACAGCCCTGGCCGCAAAACACCCAGGAGGTTACATCGCCTCGGGAGGCTTTTTCCTGCCATCCCTCAACATATCCCAGAACCGTGAATTAGGGAGGGAAAAAAAAAAAAAAAAAAAAAAAAAAGGACATTACCACACACTCAGTTTCACAGGCCGGTGGCATCGCAGCGCCCCACAAGCATACCCTGCGGGAGCGTCCCCCGCCTTCCCTCTGCACAAGCCTGGCCGAACAAATCTTTCCTCTTCGCATCCACACTTAGGCACTACGTTTTGATTTTCTTGCACACGGCTCCATCCTCCGTAACCCGCCCCAGGAATGTTGTAAGAAAATAGCAGAAGTATTTAATTGATAACATTTGATTTATTTAAAGTCCTTAACTGCAAATGATCAAAAACATACTTCACGCATTAAATTCTCAGTTATCGTTTTAAATCAAAATATTTTTTCAATTACAATCACATTTATAAAATTAACAAAATTTCTTAAATTCACGTGTAATTATTTTTTACCGTCATTTAAAGCAATTTTCAGCTGTAAAGAAAGAAAACAATATAAACCATGCAATAAATTAAGAACATTGAAACAGCGAACAGGAATAATAATAAAACCCGTCTGGCTATACTAACACCGTGTAAAACTGTGGAAAGTGCAATAACACTGGATGATATAAGCTAACGATGGCGATAATTAAACGGCCACAAAAAAGAATTATTAGATAAGTTTGAAAAGGGGGGAGAGACAGAGATGTCCTCTTTTCCTCGCATCAGTGTAGTAGTCAATGTTTCCTAGAGGAGGGGGAAAATAAACTGGTTATAGATACACAGTTCTAGCTGGTACACAATGAATACACTTAAATTAAATAAGTATGTCATCCAAATGTTGATGAGCGTTCCTGATGAACTAGAATCTTCAGTAACAGATGGGAAGGGAAAAAAATCCAACTGGTTGTGACCTCTTGTAACTTTATATTACATCCCAAAACAGGTAACACTTGGAAAAAGATAAGGGTCACATCCTGCACTCCAAATCTCCAGTTGGTCCCCTCGGGAGTGCAGGATCCGGCCCGCAGCATCTGGGTTTTATGTGGGTTGTAGTAGCCGAAGGTTTATTTTGCAAGTATCAAAAGGATGATCCGAGAAAGTAAATAGTTCTCTTGTTGCTTAGAGATTCTCTTAGTGTTTTGCTACTTCACAGCAGTATTGTCCTTCAAAGCCTTCTTAATTAAAAAAAAAAAAAAAAGTCTTAAATGTCTACTCGCTTCTTCATCTCCGTATTGTTAAAGTATTGCCACATACCTGTAAACTTACATGAGATTATAGAACACATAAGGGAGGGAGACGAGGGGGCGAGGGGGCGGAAAGCACAAACAAGTAGTTTACACTCTCAACATTTTTTTCTTCTTTTTAATAACACCCTGCATAGGCTGGGGAAGTCTCCGGGGAGAGGGGCTGGGCGGCAGGGGCCAGAGGGAGTATGTACAAGCGGGACGCGACCGGCTTTGCAGGAGGTCGTGGTGGATCATAACAACACACAACGCGTTGCGAGACACTTAAAAAGTAACAGTCCTTTGCACGCAGCGTGCGGAAACACCTTGGTCTGTCTCAGGGAAAGCGGGAGAGAAGCCAGGAAGGGGAGGAGGGGTCTCGGCCCCGGTGGCGGGGGTTGCACAGCTAGGAGGTGTTTAGCACGGGTCTGGAATACACACCTTGGTAGTAGGAGGGCTCTAGGGCCGAGGGCTCGATGCTGCTCCGGCCAGCCATGGAGGCGCTGCCAAGGGGCAGCCCACCGGGGATGCTGGCCCCGTAGGAAGAATATTGCAGCGCCTGCTCGTAGGCTTTGAAGTCCAGCTTGTGCTGCTGCTCCGAGGAGGACATGAGGTTGTTGATGGAAAACGGGTGGTTGAAGGAGTAGTGGGGATCACCCTTGAGGTGGAGCTGGGGTTCGTGGGCTAATGAGTGAGGGGGGTGTGGGACGGAGGCCAAGGTGGGTACAGAGCTGATGGTGGAGGAGGCGGCCGAGGCCGAGGTCTTTAGCTCCGTGCTTGATCCACTGTGGTCCATAGACTGAGGGCTGGTGGACGGGTTGGAGCTGGAGAGAGAGGTGGCCGTATCCAGCTGCGCAGGTTTGTTGTGGCCTCTGTGCAGAGGGGAGTTGGAGCTTGAATTAGAGGCCCCGGCCTGATCTTTCCTGCCCTCCTGAGTGGCTTTACTGTTCGCCGGCTTCTCGCACTTGAAGCGCTTTTGCCGGCGGAGGTAACAGCCGTTTTCAAACATATTGCCAGAGTCGGGGTGCAGGGTCCAATAGGAGCCCTTGCCGGGCTTGTCGGGGGACCGGGCCACCTTGACAAAACAGTCATTGAAAGAGAGCGAGTGGCGGATGCTGTTCTGCCAACGCTGCTGGTTCTGTCGGTAGTAGGGGAAAAGGTCCATGATCCACTGGTAGATCTCGCTCAGCGTCAGCATCTTGCTGGGTGCCTGCTGGATGGCCATGGTGATGAGGGAGATGTAGGAGTAGGGCGGCTTCGCGTGGGGATAAGTCCGCTTGAAGGACTTAGCGTCCCGTGTCCTGCCGAGGTTGGACTGGGTGTAGGCCATGGGGCTCATGCAGGGGTTCATGCCGCCGTAGGGGCTTAGCCCGTTCATGGGGGCCGGCTGGGCAGACATGGCATTGATGCCACCGGGGCTCAGCGCCGTGCCCATGGCGGCTACGCCGGCCGGCATGCCGTTCACGGGCCCCGCCGAGCCTGCCGGCATGCCGGCCACGGCGCCGGGACTCAGCCCAGCCCCCAGCCCCGTGTTGGCGTAGGACATGTTGAAGGAGCTGGAGGTCATGTTGCCGCTCGTCGTCATGGTGTTCATGGTCATGTAGGTGTTCATGGTGTTCATGGAGCCCAGCCCCGAGTTCATGTTGCTCACGGGCACCGAAGAATAGGCCTAGGGCAGCGAGACAAAGAGACGGAGTTAGAGAGGAGAGAGGTGTGGCAGGACCCCGTAGGGGCCGGATCCGCCCGCCTGGCCCAGCCAGCCGTGCAAACGTCCTGCTGCGGGACACCGGCCGCTTCCCCGACACCAGGGAAAAAGCTCCCCCAAAGCCGCACGGAAAGGCAGCTGCTTCCATGAAAAGGTCTATTTCATATCTATATACATTTATAAATAAACACGGAGCGGGGGTGCTCTTTCCGGACGCACTCCCGGCTTACCGGCGTGTCGCAGCTTGTGCGGACTGCACCGGGATCAGCGGGGCGCACGGACCGACCGTCTTCCCTGAGCCGCTCCAAGCCCTGACGGAGCCGGGCTGCGGGCTCAGACTGCCCCGGCAGGACGTGTTCTCTCTAGCGCATTCCTATATTTAGTTGTTTATGTGCCTTGTCTCGCTAGTTAAATACTTAAACTCATCAGAGTATTGAAATTGGTGGGTGTACATTGTTTGCTTGTATTTTCTAAGAAAAATCTCACACATGTCTCCCTTCCCGCAATAATTTAAATTTCTTTTCTAAGAAACATACAAGACGGAATAATGTCTTGTTGCAAAATAATATAAAAACCCCCACCCAAACCAAACAGGTCTTGTTGGCCTGTTTTATCTGTGGAAAACTTCCCCGGTCTACATTTTCTATCAAATTAGTCTTTAAATTAAAGTTTAAAAAAAAAAATCAACTAACCAATCAAATACCAAAACTTTCCCAAAGCATTAAAAGCTTGAACTTCTCCTCTCTGAGATTTTCTACAATTGCACGACGTGGAAAAAAATTGAAGCACCCTAACATACATAACACAACTCTTAAAAAAGGCAGAGCGGGAGAGCTTGAATTTGTGCTTTCCACTACAGCATCTGATTTAACAGGAGAGAGAAAGACGTTCCCAGTTTACTCGAACTACGGCTAATATGGCTAAGAAAAGGAGGCTTAAGCAACGGTTAAATATTTAAAACTCATTTCTGATCCCCACAAATTTCACGAACTTATAAACGCACTTTTGATTTAGAGGATCTCATTAAATATTTGAGATGGTAGAACGCGGCTGGGTTTCCCATGTTGCATTCATGCAGTTATTCAAATTAAATGGCAAGAGGTGAGGAAAGACTGAAGTTTAAAAAAATAGCAAAAGCGAAGTTCCCTTAACTTTATGTTTGTGGACAATGCGTATAAGCGAGGAAAAACGAGTCTGGAAACGGCACGTAATTAGGATGACCCTTGTTTGCCCTTAGCCGACTTTCCTGTATTAAAGGAGATGCCAGCCGGGTGACACGTATCGGCCTCTGTCCGCGTGGCCCTATGGGCGCGTGTGCCAGCTTCGGGTGCGGGACGAGGCGTGGGGACTGTGAAGCCGTGTGTCCGGGTATGCTGATGCAATGCCCGGGTGCGCACACCCAGGTGCCTGCCTCGCTGCCGAACTTCCTCAAAACGGCTCCTTCCAGGGCGGGAATCCGCAGTGCTGCTGGCCGTGCTGCCGAGCGCTGGCTTCCCCGGGACCCCCGTTGCAGAGCCTCAGCGGCACAGCGCGGACCCCAGGCCCCAGAGGGCCGAGGCGCGCCGGTGGTACGCTCCGGGCTCTGCCGCGGCCCTCTCCTCCGCCGCAGTTGTGGGAGCTTAGGCCGGTTCTCCTCCGCCTTATGGACGTCGCTGTCAAACGGGCGCGGGGGGCGGAAGCGGCTGCCGCGGTCCGGACCGGGTCCGGGTGGGGGGCGGTGGGTCCGGGTGCGGGCCCCCTCCCGGCCCGGCTCTCGGCAGCGCCGCCAGCCGGCCCGCGGCAGCAGCGCACGCCGCGGGCAGCCCGTCTGCAAAGTACGGACAAACGGCTGGTCTTCCCCCTCCTTTCCTTTCCCCCGGCTTTAACAGGTGAGGGCCCGGCGCTGGCGAGCAGAGAGGCCGGAGGTCCCGCTGAGAAGCTCGGGGAAGGTGCTGCTCCCGACCAGGACGCGCTGGCGTCTGTCTCCCTCGGCCCCTGCCATCTGCCGGGAAGGAATCGGGCGCCGGCGGCGCGGCGAGCGCTCTGCCCCGAGCCAAGAGTTTACGGGGTGCTTTTGTGCCCGCCGTGAGAGAAGATTATGCCTCTTAGATGAGCTCAAGCGCTGCCCCCGGCCCCCCGGCCCTCCTGGCGGGCTCGCAGCCGCCCCGTGTCTTCCCCAAACGCCTCCAGGGCTCCTGGAAGCTGTGTTTTCCTTGGGGAAGCCTAGCCAGTTTCGGCGCCGGAGGGAGGGGGAGGTACGTTTGCGTTGGCAGGATCTGGACTGCAAACCGATTCTTCCGATTGCTGCCCCCTCCAGACCCCTAACCACCCCCAGGTCCTCCCCTCCCCTGCATAGGGGCAGCAGAGAAGCCAGACCCTGGGATTTACTCACCTCCTGAGTGTCGGCGTAGTAGCTGTTCCAGTCGCTGGTTTCATGCCCTTCCATTTTCACAGTCCCTAACATTATGGAGCCAACCTGCCCGGTGTAACCATCCAGCCTTCTTGCAAGCGAGCGACGGGCAGTAGGAAAAGAGCCCGAAAACCCGACCTAGCAGGAAGCCAGCTCTCAGGAGGGGCGAGGGGTGCTGAATTCTGCTCTATAACCGGCCAAAAAGGAGGCAGGGAGCGGTGTGGGGCGAGACAGTTGAGAAAGTGAGGAAGTGCGGCTGGGATGTGAGTGGAGTTGAGCTGATGTGGATCTTACGTCGCAGAAGTACCCACCTCCTCCTCCTCCTTTCCCCATTTGTCCGCCGCACAAAGGCGTTCGCACCTACAAAGCCGGAGATGCACCTGCAAACAAGGCAGTCCCCCTCGCCTGCAACTCCCCCCGGGGCGGCACTTTATTTGCAAAGCTGCGTAATTGGTTTAAGCTTGTGGGGAAAAAGGAGAGACAGAGGTGGGAGAGGGGGACAGAGGGGGGCGGGGGGCGGGACGGGATGGGACGGGGGACAGGCACGACCACCCTTTCAGGTGGACAGGACAAATGCTAGGAGGGATAGGGGGAAATGAAACGAGGTAGATGAAGGAAGGGCAGCCCCCTCTATTTGAAGAGAACGCAAAAGGCCATCCAGCCTTAAACCCCTGAGATTAGAGGCAATATTTACTAAAGGCCGGTAGATGCTCCTTTAACTTGATGGCCGGGACGTGCTTCAAAGTCCCGAGTCCTGAAGTCCACAGGTTCCCCCCTCTCCCGCTCGTCACTTCACAGCTGGTTACCGCGTAGGTACCTCCAGGCCCTGACGCGGCGTCCCCACGTTCCCATCGCCCTCGGGGCAGGGGATCGGATTAGGCGCTCCGGGCTGTGAGCAGGAGGCTCGGCTCCGCGCCCCCCAAAGCCCTCCCAACCCCCCACCGCACCCCCCTCTTCCACCGGGCTAAACTAGCCCTTCAAACGGGGTGCCGTCCTATGTAGATGGTGATGATATTGCTTTTTCGGGTGCCTTATGTGCAGAAACCATGTGAGTCACCGTGCTGAGATATAATACTACAGGTTCCCAATAAATACGGACAGAGGCCTGAATGCGGATCCACTGATATTAACCTCCGCTTGGCAAACATCAGGTGAGTCACTAGAACCATTTTATATCCTTACTCTGGAAAGCCTTCAGCCCAGAAGGCTCATTTGGAAGCTTTCTCTGATGCCAGACGCCCAGGAGCAACAATAATAGGTAGCGGGTATATCTCATTTCCAACTTCTTGCTTATTGACCTGATTTCTCACAGCGAACTGGGGAGGAGGATTCTACACAGGCTGGTAAAAGGCAAAAAACACCGATAAAACAAACTTACACTGGAAAAAGCTTTTTTATTATTATGGAAGGAATCTCTCAGTCTTTGCAGAGAGATCAAACATTTTCTGTCCTGTCCGGCTCTTCGAGCCTATGTCAACACCACGGACTTCTCTTAGGTTTGTCTATCCTATCCCTTGTGAATTCGTTCCCACCTAGCTACTAGAACTTTTATTACCTCATAGTAGAAAACAAAAACCAAAAAGTCCAAACAAACAAACAAACAAAAAATCTACATCACCAACCATCAGCTACTAACCCTTCCCCCCCAAACCCATACAACTTTTCCAACAGTGGGAATTTGAAGGGAAATAAAGCGTCTTGGGATTTTGAAAAAGGCTTGTACATCATATCACATAACTATAATACACACCTGGGTCTGAATTTCAGCTTGATGTGTTTATCATTCAGCATGGCCATAGTTTCTTCTGCAGTGATTTGTTCTCGAGTGATCTGTGGAAATGTCAGCCCCAGAAACAGGATTTCAAAATTTCTTATAGAGACACAGGATTCAAATGGCGAGATATAGCATATCTCTGCCACAACAAATACGTTTTAACTTGTTCTCTAAATGCATTTTCTGTTACCCCTTTCTTTGTTCTTTCTCTCCTCATCCTTTTTTTTTTTTTTTAAATATGGCAACAGAATTAAGTCAAATCCTCGAAACAAATAAAACTCTGGAATCAGCAGAGGAGAGCAACATATGAAAATATCTCTTGAAGGAAATAAAATATATAAAAGCAGTGGATTAAACCCCTGCTTTCTCAAATGGTCCAACTACACCCATGGAAACTGGGACAAACCCCAGCAGAATATCTAAAAAATATTAAAATTGTGGTCTTCATGTATGCACCCTCCCTCTTTTCCTAATGGAAGCGGTGTATATGTCTGAAAACAGAGACCCTTCGGTGGTGGCTTGTCCATTTCAGTATTTGAGGTCTGTGGAGTATGGCTCTCCCCTGGCAGCACAGCCGCATGCGGACATGCTGGCAGGAGTGTAGCTGCCCCCGAGACCCCGCTGTCGGCACCCCCCCGCTGGGTGACCTCGGGGCGGTGCTGCCTCGCTTTCCAGAGCCCAGCCCCGCGGGAGCAACACCCGACGGGACGCCGGGCACCCCATGCTGGGTCACTCTGTACCTGGAAAAAAGGGCAGGCACAAAGCCGGCCACGCTCATCGGATGCTGCTACAAACCACGGAGGCGTTTCATCGGGCGGAGCAAACGTGGAGCCGGCAAAGCCTCTCTGCGGGCCGGCCTCCCCCAGGCCGCCCCGGCTGGGATGCCCGCGGCCCGGGAGGGGAGGGGAGCCGGGGGTTGTGCAAAGCCTCAGCGCCTCCTGTTGTCCGGCTGCGGGTTTACCGCCCTCCTGAGGTTGCTCCCAGAGGTGAGAGCACAGGCAGGATCTTCTCTTAATCAGCTTAGAGCCTCTCGACTTGCCGTATAATAAGCAAGCCCTAGTCAGAGCCAGCCGCTGCTGGAAATTCTCTTCAGCCCGGTTGCTGTGGTGCAGCCCTGGTGGAGAAAATCCTCCCTTAAGTCCAGCAGAGGGTCAGGACGCCTCTGCCCACGGCCACAGAAAAAAAGCGATTATTTCAGTAGCTGCCCTTGCCCTGCATTTGAGCTTTTATGTAGTGAAGCCCTATGTAGGATGCTCTGCGAGTCCAGCAGGATTTATCAGTACCCTTTGCAGCAGGCTCAGCAGAGAAGCACTCTCCCAGGATGCGGGACGCTGTGTAGTAGCCAGGAGCTCTCCAGTCGCGCCTAGCTGATGCGTTTTTCAGGAGTCAGGTTAGTAGCACTAGCCCCAGTTACACAGCACCTTTTCCCAGCTCTGGCTCGAGTAGCACCAGTTTCTGTACACTTTTTGTTTGTTTCTTTCTTCTTTTTTTCTTTCTTTGATTCCTAAATTTAGTGCAACCTGGAGAAACTGCAAGCTGAGGTGAGTTCTGCTTTACCCGGCTAGATGGGATCAGGGTCTCAGCTCTTGGCTCCACCAGTGTGCTCTGTTTGCACCAAGGGTGCAAACATAAAACCTGACCAAAAATTGCGGAAATAGGTGTGTGGAGCGGGGGCAGGACTTTCAGGGGAGACCGTGTTACCAGCGCTGTCAGGAAGAGGTGGGCACCGCAAAGGCCACTCAGCAAGCGTCTGGGTTTTGGGAATCTCGTCGCCTTCTGGCCGGGCCGAGCGGCCTCGCCCCTGAGAAGGGGCTTCCCGCAGGTGCTCGAGGACCAGAGCTGGCCCCGGCACGGCGCTGCCCACGGGGACCGGAGCTCCTTGGCGCCGGTCGTCCAGAGCCGCCCGGGAGCGCCGCCCGCAGGCTCTCTCCCACGCGTGGGCCGAGCTTTAATTTTAACGTGGAGCGCTGTTTCAGTTCGTTCCGGTCTAAGTTTCCCCTGGCAGCAGCAGCATCTGCCGGCCCTTCGGTTTGACTTGCAAGGGCTTTACTATATTTTATCCAAAATACCATCGTCTTTTGAAAAAGATTCTCTCGGCAGTGCTTGCGCGGGCCAGGCGTTTAGCTCGGGAAGGAGCTGTGAGGTTATCTCCGCATCGGTATTCATTCCCTGCCCTATACTGTACATCCTTCTTTTCGTTTGCGCGGATCTGTCTCCTTCAGAGGGTCCCTCATACCCGGCTTTCCAGACTGGTCCAAGCCTGTGCATCAGGTCGCCGAAAACATCGGGAGACCCCGTCAGCCTCCCCCACCTTCTCTCCACCATGGGAAATCTCTCTTCCCGTCTATTTCCAACCTGAAATCCTTCCCCATTCAAGAGGGCAAACAGTAACCGTCTGGGAACGTGCCTGTGCCCAGAGCTTTGGACGGGGAAGGATCGTGGGTGCTCCGGGAGCAGGGGTACGTGACTGCCGGTAGCGCCTCTCCTTCCGGGGGGAGCCCACAGAGAAGGCGCCGAATCGGGGGGCTGTTTTGCCTCCCTCCCTCCGCCCCTCATGCAGGCACAGCCGCCCCGGTTCTGTGCTCCTGTTCTCATTTAGAAGAGCCCGTGGAGGTCCCCTCAGACATGCCCGGAGGAGCCCCCGTCGGGGCGGTCGCTCCCGCGCCCCTGCCCCCGGAGCTCACGGACGAGAAGGCGGCTTTTCACCCTCCTCTGCTGGAGAGCAGGGCCCAGGCAGAGAGGGCACTGCATGGGGTCATCATTTGCTTCTGAGCTTTAGCTAAGTGAGAGTACTCTTCCAGTCTTCGACCGTGACCATCAAGCGGCCTCCTTCCTGCGACCGGCCCAAGGTAGGGCACCTCCCTTTCCTACAGCACCTTTTCGTCCCCAGGAGCCGTGGTCTGGTTCTCCTGGGCAGACTAGACGTGCCCGCTCCGCTGCACCATCCACGGCAGGGAGGGCCGGGTGTCTCACCCCTCTTGGCGGCGTGCCTGCCCTCTGCCGGGCCCTCGGCCGCGGGTTTCCAGCCCCCTCGGCCGCCGCCGCAGGGCGCAGGGGCTGCGGGACCCGGGCAGTGCCGCCCGGGGGCCCGCGGGAGTGCGGCCCCTCCGAGGCCCAGTCCGGCCGCGGCCGCGCCCTCGGGGCTCCGGGCAGCGCTCCCGGCGGCGCCGGGCCCGCGGGCTCCCGCGGGTCACGCTCAGGGCCGTGCTCCTTTCATGGCCGCTCTGCCAGGCCCTGCAGACATTATTATGTCGCTCGTTATAACAGTGATGTTCCGTTGCAGGATTTTTTTTTTTTTTTTTTTTTTTTTTCAGTGCAATTCATTGCATTTAATTTTCTAGGAATCCTGCAGAACCGATATCATAAGACTTGAACAATGTAACAAATAATATTCTGAAAGTACTCATGTATCTGACTAATTAAAGGAGAAAGAGGAAAAAATAATGAAATGAAAAATTATGAATGTTGATATCCAATGGTTACAGAGAATAAGGGAGCTTCTGTTTTGTGTTCTTTTGGGTTTTTTTCTACAGTGTAATAAAAGAGTTCTTAACTATGTAAATCATTACCTATCATAAACAACCAGTTTATTTTTGCTAATATGATTAGATGTATGTATGCCATTTCCAGAACTCCAGTTGGCAGGATGCCCACACTTCAGCATGTGATTGACCAAGTGTGTTTTACTTTACTTTTACAAGAATAAAGTCTGTTGATAATTATAGTTTGATTCAAGAGCGGCCATGTAGGTTTTTATTTCACTTATAGTTTGCTTTACTTATGTTATGATATACTGAAACATAAATGTAAATGCTTCTGTCGTGTATTTCAATCAGTGTGTCTATTCTTGTTCAATTACTTGATATATTTTTGAAAATCTTCCTTGGTTTATTTTGTTTTAAAGGGTGTTTTGTTTTGAAGCAGCCACAGTGCTGCTGTGGTATGCTTCTGGCATGGCTTACTATGGCATGGAAGAAACATTATCAGAAGAGATGGGAATATGATTATGCACAGGTAAACACAAGTACTTAGATGACACCCACTTTGTAGAATCTCACCCAGGTTCCAAAAATGGTATTTCAGGATATATATGGATTTTTGCAAGAAGCAAAGAAAGCAAACTAAGGCAGTGAGTGCAGTTAATCTAAATAAACTGGTATAAGAAATAACACTTGATAGGAGATGCACCTATGCATGAATTCTAGAATTACTTATTTGTTAAAGTTGCCCCAGTAATTTAATGGACCAAAATCTTCCTCCCCTGACCCAACAATATCTGCTGTTGGAATCAAAGGTATTTCCACTCTCTGATAGCCTTGCTTCTCTAAAACCTGCAGTGAGTTGTCTTTGAGAATATCTGCTTTACTGATAAAAACCAATATCTATGTATTGGACTGTAGATTCAGAGCTGATCACCTCTTTGTAATATTCATCTTAATATACTACTCCAGTTCCTTTGCAAACTGACTTTCCTATGCAGAAAGTAGACTTGGTTTGATACCTTTGAGTGATGGAGAGTGAAGGAATGCTACTTTCTTTCACTGCATATCAACATATTTTCAAATTGTTTCCTATCTTCTACTTTACCTGCAAAAAGTATTCATTTCACTGTCTCTGTCTCTACAGTAGTTCTGCAGAAAAACCATGGGAGATACCAGTATCCATTCTAGAGGGCTTTCTTGTCTGACAGCTCTGAAGAATTAAATGTTCAAAATAAAGACTGGCTTATTTAAACTCCTCCTCAGGGAGCAGTTCCACAGTGTTATACAGCTTGCAGTTCCTAGAGCATAAATTAATTCAAGCTGCATTCACTGCTCGTTTTCTTGAGCTCATTTCCTTGTCCTGTATTAACAAGGACAATGAGCAATTGTGGGGTGTGTAGCAGCATTTTCACAGATATACAAACACTGTTCATTTACTCCATTATAGGACATAACTAACCTATGTACAGCAAAAATGATGCTTGCCCTGGAAAAGGATGACCAGAGACCCTAACACAGTCAGGTTTTACTCTGAAATATGAGAATGTAAGTATCAACTGGTAACACCCTAAAGGCATGTGATCCATAAAATAGTATAGTCAACCAGTGCCTATGGGAAAGTAGAGGAAGGTCTGGATTTAGTAAAATGTTAGGACTTCCCAGGGGAAGAAGATGTTCAGTATTTTGAAGAGTGGTTCATCATTCCAGCAGCTGGTCTAAGCTTCTGCTGCTGCTTCAAGTACTTCAAGTGTGAATTTGAAAACTGCTGAATAGTTTAAAGAGACTGACATCATGAAGATTATTTAGATCACCACATGGCTTCTGTCACTTGGGTTCAGTTCTCTGTGCAGCTAGAGGTGAGACAAGGTAAGAATCAGATTTAATTCTTTCCTCCTCCATCCCTTTCTAGCCAACAAGGCAGCTGCCTAAGTGTTTCTGTAGCTTCAGGTTTACTCCTTTTTACGTGTTAATGTGGGATGATTGAGGGAATCTAACATCTGAACTTTCCTTCTTTTCCTCCTAAAGAGAAAACTCCTCTCTTCCATCCAAACAATTTCATAGGTCATCAGTTGGCTTTGCCATTACCCATTGAACAAACCATTTTTCCCTTTTCAGGATCTATGAATATTTGCTCCAAAATCCATCCATTCCTAGAAATCCTTTAAATCTTTTCGAATATTATCCTTAGAGGATGCTGGAACTTCAGCCTCTGCAAACAACTCTCCCTGCCCTTTGAGGGGCATTTCTTTTTGTTGCTGTGATGTGAAGACTTTTCTTATGATTAAGTGAGATTGTTATGTCCACCAAAGCTGAGTCTTCAGCTATGTGAAACCTGAGATCTATAAACATATATAACTACACCTATGTATTCAATATCAAGCTGTTGTCCTAAGAGAACACAAGAGCTGGACTGGAATAGCCAATCGGCTGTATTAACTGAAATACAACGGAGAGTAGAGATATGATATATTTTTGATATGATCAAATATAATCAAATTTTAAAACTAAAGCAAGCAAAGGCCCAATCCCAGAAAAGACTTTGTCAGGTGTTTAGCTGTAATTTCTCTGTTTATTGCTTACAGCCTTATTCAAAGCCAGGAATGTCTCTGACCTTGTGCCTATAATAACAGCCATGTTTGATGGACTTCCAGAAGTAACTCATGTAATGTCTCATATAATAAAATAGCATGTACTTGGAAACATTACCGTCATGTCATACTAAAAATAAATCTGTGAATCATTATCGCTCAAAATGACCAAGTGATTTTCTCATTGTATTGATCTTCTCATTATAAATACTGTTTATAATAAAAGAGCTTCATCTGGTTCTCAACTTTTTTATTTGTATCTATTTTGAATTACATTATATTATATTAGGAAATACCAATGTTCTTAAATGGGGAGAGAAGAAAAATAAAGACAAAGCCCAAAATCCTAGGAGGAAGAAAAAATTTTAACTATTTCTGCTGGCATGGCACTGGCAAATACAGATATCTTACAATTATAATGGAGATTAGTAGAGCTGGGTGTGCACATTTGTTATGGATCAAAGATAGGATATAGTGATTAGAAGAATGACAATGCTTTCAACACTCACAAAGGGATTGAATGTGTGATTTATATTACTAATTCCACAAAACCTCTCCATCACTGCTTACTGCACAAGGGATTCAATATAGATTGATCACTGGAAAAAAAAAAGTATTTCCTTCAGCTCAGTTGGATGCAACTAACAAAAAGTCTTTTCAGTATTGACACTGTCTGATTTAAGAGATAACGCCTCTGCCTTTTACTCTACTCTTCTGCTACAGATTACTGCCACAGTGTAACTGTCAGAGAACTTCTTGTGCTACATTCTCAATACATCACAGTTCAGAATTTTAGCTTATAATTAATCCATTTATTCTGATTATTTATGGCCATTATATATATATATATACCTGACAGAAATGTTAAAGATGTTGATGTCCTGGAAAAGCAAAGAGTAGCCTGTACCCGGAGTATACACACCTCTGATTTTCTATTTATTATCAGTCAGAAGAACAGATTCAGTTATGAATTTACTACTGGTTCTACTAGGGGACTTTAGACAGTCATTCAGTCTCTCTTTGTTCTGGTTTCTAAAATGGAATAATGCTACTTTGACATCATGGTGAAAAAGTATTTCTAGATATGCTCTTATCCTTTCTGTTATTGCATTGGGGAATAGTTTTGAGCCTGTGTACTGCCATTCTGATGCAGACTAGATCGGTGCTTTGGCTGTAGCACAGCAGAAGGGAGAATGCAGCACCCCCCAGCAGGGCTCGGGAGCCTTTGGACTATGACATGTGCAGAGATTGTCACAGCCAGCTGGAAAAGGATACCAAAGTGATGCTTAGCATTTAGTGTCAAACTAAATGGTGTGAGCCACAGAGCTGGCAAAGTAGTTATGCTCTTTCTTTTTTCTTTTAAACAATAACTACTCATCTCTCCAAGGACTCTCTGTGGTATTTTCTCAAGAGCCCATAGCAGGCTGTAGGTATTTCATATGCAACATGCTGTCCTGATTTCTGGTTGCCTAGATGAAGGTGGCTATTGGAAGCATGATTAACTCCAGCTGCCTCCCAGTGTCTGTCTGTCTGTGGGCACTAGGTGCATCTCAGTCCATCATGGGCTTGGATCATCAAAGCGATGTGCACTGGGAGTGGGACTTCCTACATGACATGGGCTCAGACAATTTCAGAGATGAGGAATTGCATTTTTAAATTTATCCAACCATCTGAACAAGTTTTTCATGATTGCTTTTCTTCCTAAGAATAAAAAAAACCTTCCTTATAACATTAATAGACTAATAACTTAGATAACACAATTTATGTGACATTAAAAAGCTTAGTGATCTGGTGAGGTCTAATTATGAAAAATAATAATGTGTACCCAGGGACTGAACTTGCAGAAGGCTTTCCAAATCTAGATCCATTTGCTAACTATAAAGATTCATCTACTGATTAAATTTTGGATTTTGCAATCTTCAGAGATAGGGCTTAACCTGTTTAACTAAATACTTAATGTTAATAAAAACCTCCACCCTCAGGCTTCAAGCATCGCTGTGATCATTAAGGGATGATAATAATAATACCTGGGGAAAGGGGAAAAAAGCTATCTCTGTTTTCCTGTGTATCAGAGATGAGAATCTGTGCAGCTGTCCTCTCTGGAGTTCAAGCTAAAGGATCTAGATGATATACTGGCAACAATTTCTCCAGGAATGGCTGCTGAGCATCATATGTAGCTTAGTAGGGCAAAAAAATGTATCATTTGGGACTTGACATCAGATCCCCTTGGGTGTTTACTTGCTTTGCATACAAGGCCTAGGGACCATTAACACAGGACATGTTTATGAACCAAGGCTTGAACCTTTCTCACAAGCTAACTGCATTCCCCAGGAACTGGCCACTGCTCTTCTGCAAGCAGAACTGACAGCCAACAGATATAGTAAGATAACACAGCACACTCATTTGCCATTTTATCACCACTATTAACCTAAAGAGGTAAAGAGGAAATTTGTGTCTAAAGTTTTTTCCTTCCTTCTGAGACTTTTTTTTTTTTTAAATGCAAATCCTTCTTGTCATTCAGCAGATTCTTACTGGAACTTCCTGATGCAAATACCTCTTCACATGCAGGGCTTTTTCTTCCACATCCCACTGTGACTCCTGCAGAGAGGAACTGTTCTAGGTAAACGAAATCATTGAAGCTTTACTTACTGTTTAACTAGTTTGAAATGAATCTGTTCTCTAGGCTTACATCTGCATTAAACTGCTAATAGGATTCATCTTCAATGTGGCAATCGAACACTTCATTCCTGTTCTCAGCTGCTTTAATGGCCTGGACTGCTAACAGGAATCCTTCAGCACAAAACAGCTGTTTGATATTCTGGCTACTGCTTCTCCAGCTACTCTGGGATTCTTGCTAGACAGACAGAGAAGCAAATTAGGCACCAAATAGAGAGACTTTCTTGGGCATATTACAGGGCTTTAATCAGTTATCTCATTATCAGAAGAGAAAACTTGCTATTAATTGGCATGTAATGACTGGCTAATAACTTTTTCATCTTCAACATGTTTTCACTTGCATTATCAAGCTAAAAGTTAGCCATCTAGCCTAGTATAAGTTTCATTCTTTGCAAGAAAAAGTTCCTTAAACTCCAGGAATACAATTAGGCAGGAGAAAAAAACCCCCACAAATGTAGCTGAAAGCTACAAAGAAAGGAGAAGATAATAGGAGACATTTGTCTGTTAGACCAGTGGAGGTTTTCAAACAGTTTAATGCCATATTTGAATCCAATATCTGCAGTTAGTCCCTACAGTTCCTTGTGATCACATGGGTGTTGGAGGTTCCAAAGGGGAAAAAGAAAAAAAAAAGGCTTTATTTTTACTCACCATAACACACTTAAGTGGATGACAAGCATAATTCTGTGAATCGTTACAATCCAGAGATTCATGGAAATTCCAGCACTTTGCATTCATATTAAATGCAGGAAACTACTTTTTCCCCTTACTGCTATAATCTGCTTTGCTTTGCATGTGTTCTAGACCATCAGCCTTCTTGGGAACCTGATCAATGTGACCTTGTAGGTTTTGTAGGCCATGGTTATGACCATCTTGATAGATTCAGTATTCAGTTTGACTTTCCACATTTTCTTTAATTTTTGGCATTTGCCATCTTCCCTGTATTTTTTGACATCGAAACACTTTTTTTTTTTGTCCACTTATAGTACATACTTCATGTGTAAAAAGAACTACTGTTAAAATTTAACTTTTACCAGACAGCTATCAAATATGTTCGACATCCCTGTTCTCTGAAGGATTGGCTAGTAAAACTGCAAGACATGGTGTCAGGACTCCTCTCAGAGAACTGTTTCAGACTTTTTGCTCATTTAGTACTGCAAAGCTGTTTGGTTTATGGACTCTGAGATGGAGTCTCTACTTTTGCACAACTGCTAGTACTGAAAATAAAATCCTAATAACAGAAACTTTATTGATGATGATGAATGAACCACACACAGCTGACTGGGGCTTTCATCTTCAAGCTGAGACTTTGACAATAACAAAAATTAGTTTTGTAAGAAAACTGTGACTACAATTGCACCCAGGAAGCAACTGCAATGCATGGTGCACAAGTTCCCAGAAGTGCCGTTCTTATGTTTGGTTCCCAGGGCAAAGCAGACAGCAGAGCAAGGGTTGCTATACACAGGAGAGAAATGAGGCTAAAAAGGTACAAATCCCTTGCCCATCCCGCGCCTTTCAGGATCCCGCGGGTAAACTGGAAGGAACACGTTTCTAATGACATCCCCAGATGAAGCTGGTGCGTTTCAGCTCACTTAGGAGAGGAATGTCTCACCAGTGCCGGACTCACAAAATGCCTCACGTCCCGGTCTCCCAGTGCGGCGTGTCCGCGGCCGTTCCCGCCGGGGCACGGCGCTCGCTGGGGCGGCAGCGGGCGCTGCCCTCTCCCCGATCGGGAGCGCGCTGCTCGTCCTTGCCCTGAGCCGGCTCAAGGGGGAGCGGCGGCGGCTCCGCCTCGGGACCGCGAGGCCCCCAGCGAGGGACAGGCAGGACTGGAACTTGGAGGGGCCCAGTGGTCGCTGGTTTTATTGTTTGTTCGTTTGTTTGTTTTGTAGGTGGAAAGCTCTTTGTGGTTCCTTCGAGAAAGTGTTTTTTCTTTTTTCTTTTTTTTTTTTTTTTTTGTGTTTGAGGTTTCCTTCCAACTTCCAACTTGTACTCCCAAAATTAGAAAAGATTCAATTGTTTCCTGATGTAAAACGTTGATAGCCATTGCTGGTGCTTCATAACACTTGTTTGGAACAGTCTTGTTAACACCAATGGCACCCTTAGCAAAATGGAGTAGCCCTTGCAAGCTGGTACCTCTGTATGTGCATAAAATATGAATCCTTATTTCTGCTTGAGTTTACAGACTGCATACAGTAAGAGAAAATTGCTAGAAACATCAGTACTCAGGACTGAATTATGTGGAGGCATTGAATATGGTTAAGGAACATGGTACTATATACAAGGAATCTCAGTGGAATAGTCTGAAGATTACACAAGCAATAGTTACTGCTCTCAGAAACATGAGCATTTAGCCCTTTTTAGAAGATTTAACACCAGATCAATTGCCTCAGTTAAGAACATTATCCTCTCCAGAGGTCGAAGAGTCTACATGAGCCTGTCATGAATATAAATAAAAATATTCTTAATTAATTCAATGGGTGTTCTGAAGTTCACAGAAAGTAAGGGTGTCTTCTGAAGCAAGAGACATGAAAAAACAAACTCCTGACTCAGAGTGATGAGAAGAAATAAATCTATAGAAGAAGACAGTGCTGAAAAAAAATCAGGGGAGTTGCTCTGGAAAAGTCAACAGGAAAAATGCAACTTTATTCATGAAATTACAGTTGTAACTCTTCCAGTAATAGCATAATTTGCAGGTACCACGTAAAAAAAATGTAACAGTCAAACACCTAGCACCACCTTAGAAGTCATTACTCTGGATTTAATTTTCATGTTAATAGCTCCCTTATCTCGTTAGAAAAGACAAAAGTTGTTAATAAAGTTAAGGATTGAGTGAGTATACTACAGATGGACCTTCAGAATTTAAAAAGAGATACAACTCAAGAAACAGGTACAGTCATTAAAGATAACATTGAATTTAGCTCTACAGATTCTGGTAAAAGTAAAAACATTTCAAGAAAAGCAAAAATAACTACAGAAAGCTGTAAGAAGAGATACAGAGTGATTTCAAAAGCAAAACAACAAGATTTAGATGTTGAACTGAGAAGGATTCTGGGAAAAGGAAGTAAGTAGCCAAGTGTGAGGTCTGTTCAAGAAGAGTTAGAAGAGGCAAGGGATGTAACTAGACCAGACATTTCAAAAATATATGAGAAGAACTTCCAGCAGAGCAAATCTGAAGAGTCTACTTCCACCCCAGTGCTGCCTGTGAAAGTGGTTGCAATGTCTATTGATGAAATAATTGCTTCCCTGCAGTCTACTTCTCCATCTCCCTCAGACCAGATGATCAAAGAACTCCTGGAGAGTGTTCTTGGCCAGAAATACAACATAAAAATGGAACTAGATGAACCAGAACAAGAGCAATATTTTTCTCTTGGGTAAATATTACTTTTATAAGAGTTGTATATTTTTCTTCCAGCTCCTATAATGTGTTACAACACAGAAGCCAGACAAAACAAATGGATAAAAACATTAATGTATCATAGAATATTCTCCACTCTTTCTTCTGCTAGCTTTTTTATGTCCCTTAACATGAAAACAAGCCAATATCAAAACACATTAAAACATTACCTCTTTGGGGATGTTATTTTTTATTATATTACTTATAGTTTAAATCATATATTTCTTTATTCTCCTTTCCCTTTTTAAGTTGACATATTCCAATGTGACAGGTGAAAAAGTGCATTATATGCATTTGGAATATCATTGGAAGTGTTGCTTCTTTTAGTTATTGTTTAGCTTGTGAAGTCTTTGTAAGATAATTTCTTTTATTGTCATAGTTATATAAATCATTTAAGCTGCTGTAATAGAGTTCCTTCAATTAATTTCAACAGGTGATATCAGTAATACTAGGCATCAGGTAGATGTTAGAGAAAACTTTCCTAGATTTTCACCAGAAGTTTGCTAATTAATTTGTTAACTAAACTATTGACTTAGTATCAGATGTTTTTTTGTCCTCTCTAGGCAAGGCTGATAGTTTTGTTTCAGTTCTAAGACAGCTAAAATGTACAGTACTTTACATTCCCTAAATGTGAGACTGACTCTTTTTTTGATTTAGTACAAAAACTAGAAGAGCAAAAAGCCCACCTGAACTAAGATAATTTAAATTTGAAAGTCCACGAGCAGAAGTTCAGCAGAAAGAACTGCATTTCCAGTTGATTTATATCCTCTTATTTGATTTTCTTCTGAGAGCTATTTTGTGCAGTTGAGACATTCTGTGTCTCCACTTTCTGTCTATTTTATGGTGTATTTCCATTGGCACTGAAATCAGAGAAGACTTTTCTCAGTGAGGCAGCATTGGGACGATGCCTTTTCACTGCTTGACTTATATTTTAGGGACGTAATAATTTGGGACTGTTTGGTTGGAATTTGTCAGTTGATTACAAAAATTCTTCAGACAGATGTGAAGAGGATTAAAGAATTGTTAGACCTGGAAAACTGTTTTTTAACTTACCAGAAATAATTTGTAGTGATTGGTAATGTGTGCGGAGTTGTATGGTTTTATTACTTTTTTTATGAAATTGTCTTATGTTCTAGGGAAGATTTTCAAAATTTGACCTCTGCCAAATCCTGATATGTGAACTGATTTTTTGTTTTTTGTAGTGTAAGCTGTTGGGCTCTGAGTTTTGAAAATCTGACCCAGGATAATGTGATATTTAGTTCTTTATTTCTAATATTTGATCAATCTGGTTAAAAATAAAATTAAAATTTGAACCTAGTGATGATGGCTTTTTGTTCCAGTTTTTTGTTGTTTAATGTTTTTAGGTATGGACATACAAACATTAGTGAGGATGAATAAGACCCTTCTTGTTGATTACCTTTTATTTGAATTCAAAGGCTTTTGCAGCAGGTGTCTTTTGAACTGAAGTGACCTTATAATAAGGTTGAAGACTTTAGCAATTCTTTATTTTTATTGTTGTTATTATGATGATGATGCATGGATTATTTACTTTACACTGAACTTCATAGCATATAGTCTCAAATAAAGTAAGAAATGTATTGTTTTAAATGAATAAAGAAAAGAATGGAACTGCTAAATGAAAACCTACTCTCAGAATTAAATGGTTTTTTTTTCATTCCTTACACAAAAAAAAAAAAATTCTCTATCTTATTCTCCATCTTGTATTAATGACTGGTTAGCATTGATACCTTATGGTGCTGCTGAGAGGGCTGTGTGCTGGATTTCCCCCTACAGTGAAATAGCATTATCTGGGAATATAATGCCGACTCAGTGGGAGATCATTACTTAGCCCTCTATCCTCTGAAGGAAATTGGTTATCAGATATGTTTCCTATCATATTTTCTGTGAGAACATAGAATTTCCAATAACTGAGTAATTTTTTTGCTTTGACGCTTATTACTAACTCTGAAGTATATTGAGATACTAAGTATATATTTGGTTTAGTATCCATAGGAAGGTATTTATGTTTGTCTCAGAAATGCACTTTCTTGGTGAAGGACCTGCAGCTCCTCTTTAGCTGGTTACTCAGATGAGCTCGTGAGGGTGGTAAGTAAATTAACATTTTTGTTCTCCAAAAATAACATAAAATTTGAATGTTTCTATTAAACAAGGACTATAGAGTCCACTGTACTATCAGCAAGGCATCATATAATATACTTTAGTATTTTAAAACATCTCTTGCTCTTTTCAGTTAATCTCAGTAATGCGGCCTTGAAACTTTCTCTGTAATACATTAATACAAAATTGGTTTGATGGAGAAAAATTCAACAAGATATAGACTTGTATTTGCTTTATAAACAAACAGATATTTGCTTATAACAGTCTTAGCATCTGTTAAAATGTACCTAAATCAAGACTATGATGCTTTTTATTATGAGTTTGCAATACATTTTAAATTCAGAAAGAACACAGTATTGAGTACAGTCAATATGGTTAATCATGGCAAAGGCTGTGGGATTTTCTGCCACTTGCTGAAGGGAGCTGCTTACTCTTCAGGGGTGTGCTCTACCACTCCTGGACACTTGGAGATTTTCTTTTTCCTGGAATAGTTAACACATTTTACTTAAAAAAAAATATTTTCATAAAATTGTTTGAAACTACATAGGGACAGATCTTGGGTAGATGGTTTATGAATGCGAACATCTGAAATCTATCTGCTTATTTTCTCAAAGTAACCAGTTCAGTTTGTTACATTTTATCAACAATCATTTTACAGTTCCTTATCATCATTAGGCCCACATAATTTATGGGTGTCTTAAAAATGCTACAGACTTTATGGTGCGGGGAGTATCTTTTTACACTTGAGTCTAACAAAATTGGAGATTAAGCCTAATTAGGTCAGTAAGCTGCTATTATAATATGAAAACAAATTTATTTTAATCAGATAGATTGTCGTCTCCCAGAGTTTAAAGCTTTGTCAAAGGTTCATTAGCTATGTTTGTGTATAAACAACTTGTATAAATTCACCATGTTAAAACATATTTACATACTCACACATCTCAATGACTTTGTTTTGCCATTTATCAGGGTCATTCCTGCACTTTTTTTTCAAAATAGAGAGGAAAATAATTTCCTATAATAGTATGTAATTACCAAATGAGGAATCAAAGAATTACCAGATTAAAATATATAATCAGATATTTTTACAAATAATTATTAAAAAACAAACAAAACCCAAACCCAAACAACAACAATAATAAATCCTTAGTTTTCTTATGTAAGGGTTCATAAACTTCATAAAAGACTTTTCAGCCACAAAGGATACCACAAACATAGCAAAATGGCTGAAAATGTTAAAATGGTTTATATTAAGTTATCAGGGTGTTGGGCTACTTAAATAATTTTCTACACCTCTAGGAGGAATGCTATGTCTAATTAAAGACTTTTTTAAAAGGCACAGGAGAAGTTTCCATCATTTCTTAGGTTAAAATACTGGTGCAGGAAACATCTTCCTCAAGGATGGGCAGAACACTCAAGAACAGATTCCCACAGGAATTAAGAGTTGCCACAGTCCTTTTATCTCCCAAAGTTCATATCACACCTCTTTGGCCTTGTTTTTGTTAATGCAAACACATGGCCCATAGTATGTATATTGACAGTACACATAATTTTATTAAAATAACACAATAGCGTTGTGCCTGTGATTCAACCAGGGTGAATGGACGAAAGAGAAAACACCACGCCCAACAAAGGAAAGCAATCACATACCATGTACAGGTGTCTAAAATGAAATTAAGATAATATTTGCTCATATAATTCTGTTGGTTTTGACAGAGCAGGAAAATTAATATGTAAAATTTGCATATTATGCAATACTTTAGAAACATAAGCTGATCCAGCCAGGTTGAGCGAAGGACTTTGTGAAAATTTCCCTTTGATTCCATAAATTGGATAAATTGCATAGGGAAAGAATCACAATTGGCTTAGACAGACTGTAATAATTAATAGTCCTTGGTAATCACCATGCTTGAAAACATGCATGCATTGCAAAGAAGAGGGAGGTTGGTTGGTATAGCTTGAGAAGACAATGCTGAATCTCTTTCTTTTAGTCTGAGTTGTTTCTCCACTCTTCTATTCTAGTGTGTTGTTCTTATGATGATGAAAAAGACAAATAACATGAATTGTTTTTTTCTTAAGCTGTCTATTCTGTCAAAGGTAGATAAATTACTAAGGCTTTGGTTAAAAGCAAGGCACCAACAAGTACAACATATACATGCAAGGCCATAGCTTTTTATTGCTCTCTAGTTTACATTTTTTGTGGTACTATATGCATCTATCACTTTTTGTAAGCCCACAGACTCCATTTTCCTTTTCATTTTCTAATATACAAGAAAAATGTTACAGTTCAAACCATTCTTCTTATATGGTATTAAAGTTTTGCAAAAAAACCTAGGCCTTAGAAACCAGTATTTTTAAATTGATGGGTGGACAATACACTCAGTGGATAAAAATTCTACTGTGTAGAAGATTCTTAAATTAAAAATCAAGTGGACATTTATAGTGTCAGTAAACTATGATGTATCAGACTGTTTCTAATACAAGTTAAACCAGTAGCTTTATTTCATTCTTGCATTAGCTTGTGGCTTCTTTCCCCAGAAATATTTAATGTTTCAGTAGCAGTTTTAAAGATCTGTACTCTCAAATGAAATATAGCTTAGGTGTGATACTTGTTTGTTATTGCTATCTTTAGCTCCAGGATACTCAAGGCAGTGTGTGGCTCAATGGGTAAAGTCTGTGTGTGCTAACCAGGAGCTCAGAACACACACTGTCCTTAAAACTACCACCTGTGCTGAGAGCTGCTGCTGCATTTTAATTTTTTTTTTCATCCAGAAAGGGTAATTACTGAACCACTGCTTTGACGAGCAAGAATAGTATGTTTGTGAACTAAAAACAACTTTAAATTTTGTAATTGCTCTCCTGCTGGTGCAGGAATTATAATTTTCTCCTCTGAAGAAAATGATTAACTGAGAATTGCACTCAGCCTGTAAACTTCTCTACTATGAGCAGTTCCATGGAAGATTCATTTATAGTAAAGTGTTAAACATGTATGTAAATGTTTGCAAAAGATGAGCCTAGGATCATTTGTCTCTGAATGCACTTGTTTCTTTCAAACTAATTTGTGTAATGAAGGCTCAAATTTTGATTTACACATATATTTTCTTTTGATGTTGTTTTTTTTTCTGTAAGGCAGTAATATAATTTTATTTTAGTGTTCTTGTTTGACACTAGTTTTCTTCTCTTGCTTATACAATTAGCACCAATAGAACATGAGGAAATAAAAGATGGACCTCAAGTCTTGCCAAGTTTTCACCAAGCCAGCTTGGTAACATTCTGAATTATCTAGGAATGTTAAAATATAATAAGTTTATAGTGCTTCTATTTACTTGTGAGTTGTTAAGATAGGTAGTTCATATTTTAGATTGATAAAAATGGAAAGGAAATTCAACACTCCTTGAAAACATTTAGGTACTTCATAAATCCCAAGTATACGCTTATTTTTCTCTCTTTCTTTTTTGCGTTTCTTGTTCTTTCCTTTTCATATGGGGTTTGATTTTCCAACTGCTGGATATAAAGAATTTGGCTTTTATTAAGTAGCATGCTGATTATAGAAATGGAATCATATGATATCCATCTATATTCATATGTATTAGTGCCCATCATTCTATTCTTGTCATTCAAACTGTTTTCAAAATTCAAATATTTGAACTTAGATATGTTTGGGGAATTGCTTATTGTTTAGAGGCATTACTGACTTATTTGCTTTAAAGGATCATACATCTGTTCATAGAAATTTCTGATATATGTTTCTTCTTATATTTAGCTGTATTTCTTACCAGTGCAGTCTGTAGGAGGAACAGACCAGACCTTTGATAAGAAATTTTATAAGTGCTATTATTTAGTGTTAATCATTGTAGGTCCTTTTCCTATTACTGTGTTTATTTTTGAAAATCTAATTAGCTGAGGAAATACTGAGGAAATGTTTGGCTTAAGATAAAGTTGATACAATGTTCTAGGTATTTTGTAGATTTTGAAATAATAATTGCATATAACAAATTCTGTACTGAATTACCTGTCAGGGAAGGAAAAAAAAATAAAATTCTTTTTTTCATTAATCTTTTACACAATTTTTTTTCTCTTTCCCTCAGAAGTTCAGAAAGAATCTCAAGCAGCAGAAAATAAATCTTGGCCTGAAGTCGAGCTGTTAACATATAATAAGTGGGTGAAGCAGGTTTAGTACTATTGTGAGATGGTATTGTTTTTCCCATGCTTAGGGTTCAGATACTTTATAGCAGAGGTCTGCAAGCTGTTTCCTTACCACCTGCTCTTTAAAAAAAGATTTTCTATAAAACAGGTCTTCATACTGGTCTTGCAGCTTAAGGTAAGAGGAAAAAACCAATTAAGGTTCATTCGGTCAGATGTTGGGTTAGGCTTTTCTTTATGAGATTGGAAAGAAGATTATACATGGAACAATGTATAAATAGAACCCTAATCTACATTTAACAAGTGGATGCCTACCTAGAAAAAAATTTAATGCTCAATATCCTTTAAGTTTTGTGATATTTCACATGACAAAAACTGTCATTAGTATATCAATCCTATAAAGCTTAGTTTTCGGTAGAGAGCACGTATCAAGTGTACACAGACAGTAGGACACATTTGTTGCCAAGATGGAATAGTATCTTTTCTCATATGTTGTCAGTTTTTAGCATTCTAGTATTCCAAAACTATAACAAGACGCTAAAATAAAACCCTAACTTAATTCCTCCTGCAGCTTTCATGTAAATGATTACTTTGCCTTAAAATTGCTATTTACACTTACTGTGAAACAAATACCACTACTTATTATGCTGACAATATAATTAGAAGGACAACCAAGAATGGGATATATTTCTACCAGGCAGTGTTATGTGCAGAGGTACCAGATAGCTTTGGCCTAAACTTAAATAAATGAGATGAACAAGGCTGGAAAAGCTACAGATTCAGGTGTTGAGAGGAAAGAGACAGAAGATCAGAATGAAAAGAGGACAAGACAGACACACATGGAATACTTTTTGATGGCCCGATATTAATGAGTTTGTTGTTTCAAGGTCTAGTTATCATAAAGCAGAGGTCTAGTCAAAATGAGAAAACATTTGGATGTCTAAGGGCCTTGTTTCAGCTGCCTTTTAGCTCCTTCCCCTGTTTGTAGTTGGGCCCTGATTTTGTCTCCTCAAGCTGAACGGAAAATTGAGAGAGGTAGGCATGTGTCCAGAATTCCAGGGCATTGGCAGCCAACTTTCCTGGTCAGCCAAGAGCCAAAGATGCACACAGTTTATTCTGAAGAGTAAGAGACAGGGAATCTCTAGGAGTGAGTCACAGGAAGATGACAGAAATTCTCCATCAGTCCTTGCACTGCATTCTGCCATGGGTCTACACTGGACATGCTGTTGAGCCCTAAGTCACCTGAGCAGTTTCAGCTGGCAGGCATTATTCTACAGAGAAGGATTAATATTTCCTAGCAGCTTTTGTGGTAGCAAAATTACTCCTGTTAAATGGGTTAGAATTGTGTTGAAGAAAATGGATGAAAAATAAATTATATTACTTAAAAAAAAATTCCTAATTAGAAAAAAATTGCAATTGCATTTTGAAATTTTCCTTACAGTATTTGTCTGTTTACATGTCAGAAATGTTTCCAGTACTTCCAGTAAACCATGTCCCTGAGTGCCACCTCTTTCAAATGCCTCCAAGAATGCCCCTTCCCTGGGCAGCCTGTTCCAAAGATTGACAAACCTATCTGTGAAGACATTTTTCCTAATATCCAATGTAAACCTCCCCTAGTGCAACCTGAGGCCATTTCCTTTTGTCCTAATGCTTATTACCTGGGAGAAGAGACTGACTCCCACCTAAGTACAACCTCTTTTCAGGTAGCTGTAGAGAGTGATGAGGTCTCCTCTCAGCCCCGTATCCCCAGAGTAATCACCTCCAGCTCCCTCAGCCACTTGTCACAAGACTTGTGCTCCAGATGGTTCATGAGCTCTGCTGTCCTTCTCTGGACATGCTCCAGGACCTCCAAGTCTTTCTTGCAGTGAGGGGCCCCAACTTGAGGTGTGGCCTCACCAGTGTCCAGTGTAGGGGGACAATCCCTGCCCTGGTCCTGCTGGCCCTACTGATACAGACCAGGTGCCATTGGCCTTCTCGGCTACCTGGTCACACACTGGATCATGTCCTGCCACTGCCGACTGGCACCTCCAGGCCCTTTTCGACTGGGCAGATTTCTAGCTGCTCTGCCCCTAGCCTCTAGCACTGCCTAGGGTAATTGTGACACAAGGGCAGGACTGTTGACTGAAATTTAAGGCAATTTGCCTTATGGAACTTCACACAACTGATACTGGCCCATTGATCCAGCCTGTCCAGATCTCTCTCTAAAACCTTCCTACCTAGATCACTCCTGGCCAACTTGGTGTTGTCTGAGAACTTGCTGAAGGTGTACTCTGTCCCCTCATCAAGATCATCAATAAAGATATTTAACAGGACTGACATTAATAGTAAGCCCAGGTGAACAGCATGTGTGCCACCAGGTGTGTGCAACTGCAGTCACCACCAGTCTCTGGGCTTGGCCATTAAGTCAGTTTTTAACCAGTGAAAAATGCATCTGTCCAAATCATGAGCAGCCAGTTTCTTCATGAATCTGCTGTGGGAAATGGTGTTAAAAACTTGACTAAAGTCCAGGAACACAACATTAACCACCTTTACTTCACACCAAACAGGACTTATTGTCACAGGAGATTAGATGAGTCAAACAGGACCTGCCTTTCACAAACCCGTGCTGGCTGAGCTTGATCCCCTGGTTGTATATGCCACATGATGGCATTTAAGGTGATTTTCTCCATGACCTTTCTGGGCACTGAGGCTGACAGGCCTGTAGTTCCCTGGATCCTTCTTCAGTTCCTTCTTGTAGAAGAGCATAACATTTACTACCTTTCAGTCAACTGGGATCTCCCTGATTAGCCAGGGCTGCTGGTAAATGATTACAAGCCGCCTGGTGAGCACTTCCATCAGTTCCTTCAGTACTTTTGGGTGGACCCCATGTGTTCTCATAAACTTTTATGTGTCTAAGTCATGTATCAGGTCACTAATGTTCTTCCCTTGGATTATGGGGGCTTCATTTTTTCTTTCATATTAGGAGGCTTGGTATCTGGAGAGGAGATAGTCTTACTGTCAAAGACTGAGCCAAAAAAGGCATTAATAACGATGTTTGCAGGTAGTTTGAAGAGCATACTGTGCAACATCTGTTGATCTGCTGGTTACTAATCTAAATATGCCAAATGATGTATTAAAAATACATATTACAGTGTCATTGATGGTAATTTTTACAATATTAAAGAATATAATAAGATTACTTATTAATTCTAAATTATATGGTAATATTTGACAGCAAAACACTTTCCTAGTCATTTAACAGTACTGGGATACTGTGATGATGTTTCTTAGACAGTATTAAATATTTTGGGCAGCTTGACATTTTGGTAATATATGGATGTTATTGTTGCAACAATGCTCACCAATGTGTGTTCAGTGATCTTAGAAGAGAAAGTAATTTACAAGATTGGCACCTGACAAGATAACATACATTTGGTTGTATTTAACCCAAGTACTACATAATTCAAATCTATTATTCAATATGAAAGTGACTCATGCTTTCACTTTTACACACAGAAAGATGAATGGAGATAAATTTTTAGAAAAAAAAAAAAAAAGAGAAATGGTTTTAAAAACTCATATGAACTAGCTAAATGCTCTAATGCATCCTTGGCAGAACTTTTTTTAAAGAAAACAATGACAATGTACTATATATTAGTATTTCCGTAGAAGACTATTAATTGGCATGTTGTTGTGATGTATAATTTCAACATTATTTTGCTTTGCTTGGTGGGCTGTAGAGCCCATGCAATTTCAAGAAAAATTGATTGAGTGTGTAGATGAACTTGCAAATTTGATTATACACAGAGCAGTCAGATGAAAATGCCGCTATTTGCTTTAGTCGCTGTTATTTTATGTTACATTTGCAACTGAATTGCATAAATGTTTTGATTTAAAAGGTTGTGTGCTAGTTCACTGGTGTTTCTACAAAGAAAATTGAATAGAATATGAGATTATATAAATTTAAAGAGGCCATGTAATAGTAAGTGTGTTGGGTTATGTTCTCTGACTTTAGTTTCAAGGGAATTCCCCTCTGCTTAGTATAGCCTCCATTATTCATTAACAAGAGAGTGTTGAAGTCCCCCTCCATGGTTTGTTTCACAAAACAGGTGAGATCACAGAACTTTGAATCACAATTTCAAAGTAGCAGCTGCTGTAGTTTTAGTTTTATAGCTGTTTCAAATAGCTATATTGGTGTCTAAGACACCAGATGTTTTTGAGTATCTTCTGTTTCTTTGGATGTCACTTGCATAGCTTTTAAAAAAATTATTTAGTATCTAGACATTTCAAAAGCTGGAAATGGCAATGAATCTAACTGGGTTAGTTTTTTTTCCTTTAAATCTGACAGGAGATCATGATGGAAACTTATGTGACATTCAAATTAAAATATCATAGTCTTATATTTGGTGCATTTTATTGATACATTTTCAGGTAAACATATTAATTTAAGGCTTTTCTGTAGTGTAGAATTTTGTTAGCTTATTCAGTCTGTGTAAAATTTTGATCAGTTTTCAGTTTCTCTGATAAGCTTAAACATCTGACCTTGTTCCTTTGTCTTTTTTTCATGGATGTACTGACATAAACATTGTTGTTTGTTTCAAAAATAAACTGACAACATATGAAGCAATTTTAATTTTAAATAAGACTTTTCACAGAGTAGTGACTCATTTAGGTATCTTCTACTATTCTTAGTATCTTTTTACTTTGTTATTTATGTTCTTGTTTATTAAATATGAGATGCCACAATTTTTCCCTGAAGTGATTGCTTCTAAGAACTTAAATGTTGAAGTTGTCAATAAATATAGTGCTCAGTTATGTTCTAGGATAAATAAAGCTCGTGAATGGACAAAGAATAATAAAATTCTATAGTTTTATGATTCATTTAACCAGATATGTGGCTGAAATCTAAATTAGAAAGGCAATTTTTAAGAAAATAATTGGGTTCTTTGGGTTTCTATAGATTAAGATAGCCTTCCCAGACTTGCAGAAGTAATTACCATGGTGTAGCAGGAAGAGCTGGGCTCAAAAGTGGACCTACTTTTCATATTAAGATAGAATTTTTTCCAAAACAAAGCACTGCAAATTTCATTTTCCCCACTGTGTTGTTGTGTTTCTTTTTGATGCTATGATTATACTTCTTTATTTTCTTGAACCTGTTTTGTTTTGTTACATATACAAGCTTTTAGGTGGAGTTCAGCAGAATCTTCTATTGATGGCACTGCCAGTCTGTTTTTAAGATATTTAAGAGGTTGCAGGAAACAGAGCTCTGAAATCGCTGAGGTTGGACTAGACCTCTGGAGGTCATCACAACATGGCAAAAGCAGCACAAGGGTGGAGATTCTGAGGCTTGGTTTTGTGAAACAGATGCAGACACTTTGGCAGCAGTGATGATTTCAGTCGTTCCTTTTCCTTGCTGTTTGCTTTTGCTCCTGCATTACTATGAGCTGTCCTAGACAAAATTCCTTTGATTCTACAAAGAGAATCAGAGATCTAGATTAATTTCTGTCTTTACAACTCTTTTTTATTATTATTTTTTCAACATGTACCTGTTATTTATTTTGCTGTGTGAAAAAACAGTTTTGGTGAAACTAAGCACAACTAAGAATTAGGAATGAGCAGCTGTGGATGAAAACAGTAGGAATTCCTTACATATTGCTACTGGAGTTCCTTTATTTAGTAAATGCAACCTTGAAGAAACTTTCAAGAAGTATTATCCTTTAAACTATATGTATGTTTGAATTTGCTTAAAAACACAACAAAAATTGCAGATGTGTTCATAGTCTTCTGAGTTTAATAGTTCTGCATAATAATATTATTTTGATGCTAATTTGATTATTCACATTGTAATATTTTGAAATACACCAATCTTATATACTTTTCAGGAAAAAAGCAATCTATGAAGAGCACACTGGAAATTTAGTTTTATTATACTTTTCTGTTTATTCCTTGTACTGAATAGCTGTGGGCACTGCTGTGATATGTGTAATGACAGCAGTTGTAAACCACTGTAGTTTAGTTTATTTACATTTTTCTGATGGTCAGAGCTGTTTGTGTGCCATTGCTCCTTGTACTACTCCAGAGGGGTGTGAAAATATCCATGTAACTCAGCAGTTGGTAATACTGTGTTTATCTGCTGTTCATGAACATTTTAGCTCCATCCTTGGATGTGCTATATATAGAAAGAAAAGCAATGTAAAAAATTAAACCAGACGAAGTTCAGAAAGAGCTACAAGAGTATGACCTGCAATAATCTTTGGCTCCTTAGGCTTCAAATGTCAAGTAATTTTTAAAACTAACTACATAATTATAAAAAAAATACTGAAAATATATGAAGTTATTGGTGCATAGCAATATTGCCATGTTTAGAGAAGAAACAATGCCACCCTTCAAGTTTGGATCTGAACACTTACAATTCCTGATCTAAATGATCAGATTTAGTTTGGTATCTCTAGTTTAATTTTCTGTTTATCTCCTTGAAATAGTTGTGATATGTTTTTTAAAATACATAGGAGCCATCCAGTCCTGTTATATGCAGATGAAACTTCTCTTGACTGCAGCAGAAACTGAAGTTGCTTATGTGGGGTTTGCATTTGTCCATACAATTCCAAGAATAATCTAATCAAAATAATTAAAAACAAACAATGGAAAATACCACAAATTTAATATAAGCAATGCCAGCTGTAAGTCATCATCTTTAAATAGAGAAGATGTATTAAAAATTCATTAACTTGAATTTGTATTACAGTCAGTGCTTGTCTGAAATTCAGGAGATTTTACATGGAGAGCTGTAATTTAAGGACAACTGCTTATTACCTTGCTCTTGTCATAGGGTGCATCTCTCATTCTCTTGTAGGAGGGCGGATTACAAAAGCAGTACAGACTGTGTCCTAATTTACCTGATCCTGTCCATCTCATGCCAAGTCAGACTCTTCAGTTTTATGGTCCCCACTGCTAATAAGATCTTTACAGATAGCTTTGTTTAGATGTACCATAGGTTACTTCTTCGCTTCTCTAAAAGAAAAGAGGAAAAGAAAAAGAACCTTTATTTATTAGATTTTGTTGTTCTTAGGGTCCTGAAAGGTCTATTGGATACAGAAGAGAGCCTTTTTATGGCAGGTCTTAAGTTTGTAAATGGATAATACTTTCAATTAAGTAGCTGAGAATAGTCATGGGAAAAGAATGCTTACGTTTATGAAACAGTCAAATTGGCATTTAAGTGACCCTTTGCATGCCATTGCTTATCTGCATTGCTTAAAGATCATTTGGTTAGCAAGATTATATATTAAAACAAATAGTGTCAACAGACAATGAGTGTTTTACCTTCAATAAATACTTACTGTCAGATTATCAATGGTGCAGAAACTGCACAATTTTCTAAAAAACCTGTATTTAGTGCATTAAGTGAAGGTAATGTAGGCCACACACATCGTATTGTTTTTTCATGTCCCCTTTTCCAAAGAATGATAAATAGTCTGTTTTAGGAGAGTGTGTGCTGTAAAAACATTCACCTTTACCTGCAGCATGCCCCAAATATTTCAGTTTACATTGATAAAGCATTCATTTAGTTCATTCAATGAAACGATAACTTCTACACAAGAGCAGCAATGGTAATGCAATTAAAATAGCGTTCAAATTGGTTTTGGTTGTATTTATTTAAAGTAAATGATAAAACTTAGTGAAAAAAATCCCTAGAAATTTAAAAATTTAATCTAAAAATTATTTTGCCAGCCACTGTTTACAGAAATCATTCTAAATGTTGTAATTTCAAAGTTAAATTTTTTGACATCTTTATTTTTAAATTTTAACTGTGTGATAATTACATTGTAGGGAAAGTGAACTGTGTTAGAGCATCCTAAACTACTACAAACACTTATGAAGATTATATGCTTGCTAGCGAGTTAAAAAAGCAGTGGGAAATATTTCTTTCTATTTTTAAATTAATAGAATCTACTTATTAAAGCATTGATCTCTGATCTCACACACCAGAACAGGTATTCTATTATAACAGTTATTTTCTTATTTCTAGTCATGCTGCTAAACTGTTCAATTATTAAAAAAAAAATCCTTTGCATCATATGGAGTTGCTGTAAGAATGTCTTAAATCCTAATCAATCTAATGAATTATATGATTGACTTGCTTTTCCACCTGGATATTTCATTTTTATGTTTAACTTTCACATTTTATTTCACAATCCTGATGCTATTTCCATTCAGGCAAAAAAGCCAGTGATTTCAGTAGAGGCTTTGGATTGTAAAATCTGTGAAACTGTTGTATTGAAGTATAAGGTAACTAGGCACTTTTCTATATATTAAAGTTGAATGACTTGAAAAAAATATTTTGAGCAGTTTTAATTAAAATAAAGAGATTTATTCACAGTCTTTCCTGTGGGGTGGTCATGTGCCTATATATACTTCACATCATAATTTTTTGATGATAAGTCAAAGTTCTACTGTATTACACTGATTTTTTTCTTTACATGTGTGACTCCTTTTCTTGCTGGGCTTTTTAATGTAAGGAAATATAAAATATTTTTATGACATGAATATATGATGCATGATAAATCCATCTTGTGTTTTTTTTTTACTTAATTTTGTACTTGTTGCTGATTTCCTTCTTATAATATCTGTTTATAGCATAAGGCATGGGTCTTTATAACAAAAAAACAAGTTGTTGAAAATATCATTGTCCCAGGAGAACCACAGAAACATAGTAAAACCTAAAAACAGTTCACTGTAATTTCAAAATGGAATTTCAACCTTTTAAGTCTGGGATCTGCTCCTAAAATATGAAGGCACTTCTGAACTTGAATTAAAGTATCATATATTTCTGGAACCATTTCTGATTTTTTTTTTTACATTTCAGGCATTTTTCATATACTGCTCTTCACATTGTAGCTGTCTGCACATTAGACATTTATTAACTTTGTAGAGCCCATACAGTAGCCAGAGACTGTTTTTAGAATTTGATCCATGGCCTGTGGAAGTCAATAAACTTTCATCACCTTTAGTATAACAGATTGAAGAGTTAAATAGCAGAATTTTTCAGTTATTAACTTCTCAAAGATAGTCAAAGACCCCATATTTCCTCTAAAATCAACAGCTGAATTGAAAATCTAGGAAGAAGTCCAAGTGATAGCATATCATAGAAATAATTCAAAATTTTAAGTGTATTTACGAGGTACTCTGTCCTGAGAGAGTATTTAAAGATTAATGTATATTTAATGTTTTCACAGAACATTAATTCACATACCCAATTTAGGCTGTAAATCTGTGTTACTTGGTTTAAATTTTCAATGCAACAAAGGAAAGACCTTCTTAAGCTGAGACAGGAAAATATTGACTACTGCACTTATTTTTTTTGTTTTAGATTTATTACCAATAATTTAGCTTTTACCTGCCTTTCTTTTCTAAATAATATGGCCTCTACTTCAAATAAAAATTACCAGTCACTTTATACCAAGTTTTTTTGTTTGCAGTTTATATACTAATACATATATTAGTATACATACATATATTACATACATACAGTCTGATGTATGTCATGATGCAATATTTGATCAAACAACATACATAAGAATCTAGAGATTAAGATTCTTGATTTATTTATTTTTATTTTTAGAGGTCAAAATTATACAGGCATTCATCATCTGTCTGAAAGTTTCTTACTTTCATATTGCCTCCTTATTTGCAACAGCTTTATCATGTTTTAGAGAGAAGAAGTCATATGTTATTTACAGCAGAGGACATGAAGGAGGAAGAACCTTAACTGAAGGAGCCAGTTGAAAGGAAAAGGTATGAACTTACTTATTTTTAGAGTTTCTGTGATTTAATTACTTTATTAATGTACAGGATTACATGTTGAAAAATAACATTGTTGGTGTTTCAGGATTTTGTAATTTTAAAATGACAAAGAAGAAGATTTGAAAAATTTCCCTTATTTGGTAGATGTGTTCTAAAATAACTAGAAGAAGGGTACTAAACGACTTGTGTCTTGCTTAGAATGTAAAACGTACTGTTTGTTTTTAAAAATAAATTGTAATTTGTCGACATATAATTTATATGCCACAATTTAGGTTATTAATATATTCTACTCACATGAGGTCCCATTGAAATGAGAAGAAATACTAAACAAATACAGTAGGCCTTCTGTGAATGTAAAATTCTGCAGTAGTTAAAGGTTTAAAGTACACACGCACCAGCTCTTTATCACAGACACAGTCCTACCTCAGTCCTGACTCTACAAACACTTAGGAACAAGCATAACTTTAACTAAATGAGTGTAGCTCTCTTGAGCTCCCACATGCACAAAATGAAGCACATATGGAACTGGGACCTAGATAAACTTGTATTCAAAATATTAATTGCATATATAATAGGTAGTCATGCGATAACTGCAGAATGCTTAATGAATGAGAAGCTGAAGTAGAACAAAATGCACCATAGTTAATTTTTCTAAGGCTGAGATAACATGTAAGAAGGGATTTGTCAAACAATTTGTTCTACAAAAAGTGATGAGACATAAATTAATTTTGGAATAACCCTACCCCATTTTATCATGTTATTATATACCAAGCTCTATCTTTGATGATAGTGCATTCCTAAATATTTCTTTTTATTATTTAATGTGTTTTGTATTCAATAATGTGCATATGAATTAATATGAAGCATATTCTTGTTTTCATTGTTTATTACTTTTTTCTTTTTTGTGTTTTTTTTTGTTTGTATAGATAGTATTATCAAAAAATTCAGAATTGGAGCCTTAATGCTCTCAAGTTTTTCTTGATGGTTTTTGAGACTGGAAGTTAGCTACTTTGAGTTTCTATGTATGACCAGCTCCAAAAATACCAAATTATTGCTAATAAAATCTGTAGTGACTAAAGAATGGTAGAGTGGTAAATAAGGATAAGGCTTGGTCAGTTTTACAGGGCAATTTGTGTAGCTTGTTAACTTGGGTTCTCTTGAAAAACACACACTTTAGTGCAGCCAAATGCAAGGTCATAAGGACAAGAATAGGGAATTAGGGTCATACTTTGTAGGAGGGGAGATTGTATCCTGAAAAGGAGTAATTCTGAAAGGAGCTTTACAGTCTTGAAAGATAAGCAACAGAAGACGTCTCTGTAACAATCTCTGAATTTTAAATTAAACATGTTTATCTTAAAATAGGACAGTGAGACATTACCAATAATATAGAAAAGAAGTTTTGGGATTAGAAAAATTATACAGAGCTTTTCTGCTCCAGGTAAGCGCTCTAATAAGTGAGATAGTCAAGTCAGCACTTGTTCTCTCTCTTGGCTGCATGACTTTTGCATTCTTTTCTGCTCAACAACACAACTTCCTGTAGCCAGAATGGTCAAATAATCTAGTGGTGAGTTTTGAATCCTCAGATAAGCAATGAATTCTCTTACCCTGACTCTGTTTCAATAATATCATAAAGAGGTGGAAATCACATCTCTGCCCTTTTTCCTCTTATAAAAGAAAGAAAAATCACTGTGCCCTTTCTGGAAAGTATGGATGCATCAACCATTAGAAGAGGACTCCATGTTTTGGATTTGAATTGGAGGGAAATAGCTGCCTGCAGCTCCTGGAGGACCTAAGCTCTAGAGAGGGGCAGCTGATTTCCTGTTGACTAAATCTGTGATTCCCCTTCTATAGGAATGTTTTCAGGAATGTTGTGCACCTAACAGAGCATTCAAATAGTGTTCCAGGGAAGCAAGCAGAAGTGTCAGTTCCTCTGTGTGTTCTATTTCACGACTACCAGTTCTGTATTAAGACTTAAAAGAGCATTATGTAGGTTTTACAGAGACAGAGAGAGAGACAGAGTTGAGCTGAATATGTTATCTGTATGGCATATTTCCTGATGCAACAGGATTTGCTAAACAAAAACATAAGCGATTCAGTAGTTGAAGCTTCAGTCTAGGCAAATTGAGAGTGGCTGTAATATTTCAATGTATGGCAATGAAAGTAGCATATTCTGCAGTGATCTGTTATTTACAGCCTTCACATCAAAACTAGATTTCTTTCTGAGGTATAACCTGAGCCTCATCCAGCCAATTTTGAGCTCGGTGCATGTATACTGATGAAATTTTATTATCTGTATTATTTAGAAGGTCATGTTTTTTAATAATGATGCTTCTCTCTGCTTTTAAAATATGAATTGACAAATTGCTTTATTGATGTTTTTAGTAATTGAATTCTTCTGATGTAGTCAAGATTATGTTAAGCATCAAGGATGGCATTATTTCAGGGCACAGGATTAGGCCTTGATGTTTCCCTTTGGTTTTTGTGAGGTTCTGCTTTTGTCAGCAATTTGGGTACCATATAAATATAATTTATGGCCTTTGTTAGAGTGTTTGTTTTTGATTCAGCAGCATTTTCTGTCTGTTGGACAGATATATTCATAGAATATACAGACTCCATGAGAATAAGGACTCTGCTCAGCATCGTAAACAGGAGTCTCAGCATACCAATAACCCAGTCACTAATTATTTTGCAGGGCATGGTGGGACAGGAATTAAGGAAATTCTTGTGAGAATCAATGGCTTTTGTCAGCACTTATTGAGTGTGAGAGGCAGTATAAGGGTGGGCAAAAATGTGTTCAGAAAGGAATCCCCCAAACATAGGACTTCACTGATGGACTTAGAAGTCACAGATGTAGACATTATCATTTTACAGTTCTAGAGATGAAAAAAAAAAAAAAAAAAAAAAAAAAAAAAGGCTATGAAGGTTTTGAAAGCAAAGAAGCATTTTTTTTTTAATATTTTTTTTCTTTTTGTTACTTTAAATAATGGGATAACTGTCCAAGGAAGCACTATGATCTTTGTGGTAGCACTTTGAATGACCCTGAACACAGCAAGATGATTTTTGTCTAGGCTAAAGAAACTGATGCTGCAGCAAGCAGGATAAGAAATGAGATATCTGACTATTAGCTTTGTGGAGACAATAGAAAAAGAGTTTGATTTGAGAATGTTGTGAATGATAGCTGTGTTCTGAGTCTGTGCTACCCAAAGTGAATAAAGAAATAAAGTAGTGAGGAGGTCATGAAGGTTGAAAAGGCAAAGGCTCATTAGATTCTTGTCTGTCAGCCTTGCTGAGCTAAAAGTGGCAGCTTCACACCCCTAAGAGAAAGATCATGTGACATTTTTGTTGGTACAGAGCGGTGATTAATCATACCATAATTGATTACCATGGACAGGGCACCTGTATATGGTCTTCAACTAGAAATTACTAGATACTGAATAGAAGAAGAAGAGAAGAGTGAAGGACAGAACCCCTTAAAATAAGCAGGAAGTTGAAGGAGTTAGATGGGAGTAGAACTAGAAGAGATGAATTGTAGAATCTATAGGAGGATGGGATTTGAAGATGAGAGTGGTTTGATTTTTCAAGTAGTCAACAGGTTGAGGAAAAGGAGGTGAGTTTAAAATTTATAAATTAGTGAAAATTCTGGGGAAAAAAGTTTTACTTTGAGAGCTACATTCCCTAGAAAGGAAGAGAACTAAAGTTTAAAAAGGAGCTCATACTAAAATTCTTTGCTGAATTCGTTTAATCCTTGAAATCCACAGAACCAATTTCTTTGGAGCACTGCCATCTAGTGGCACCTGCTACAATCACCTGTTCTCTTTTTAAATGCCGGTTGTCTCGGGCCAGCCTTGAAGGTCAAAGGGGTCATTTACCTGACACTAATTTAATTCCGTTAAAGTTGTTCACGTTTCATAACTGAACAATTCCCTGAAATTACATAATCTCACAAATGCAAATGATCTGTATGCATGGGGGTATGCATGGTTTCCATGTAGCAGATAGTAAAATTCAAATGACTTCGTTAAAAGTTTAAACAGCAACAGATCTATTCTTTTTCCCTAATTCTGAGCTCTTCTGTGAAAGAATCTTTTCTGACTGTAACAAAGTCCAAAGACACCTACAGCTGTAGGATTTTATGGTAATTCAGATCAAGAAAGCAATAATTTTCTTGCTGTAAAGTCTTTCTTCCCTATGAAAGAGATCCACAGGCTTAAAAATGCATTTAACTTTTCATTCATACCTGAAAAAAAATGCCTTCAAGACCAGGATATATCAATTTATCAAGATTTAAGCTTCCCAAGGTCAGCTACAATTCTCTCCTGAGACTGACTGTATTAAGTTTAATTAATCAGATAGCAAAGGTGTTTTGTTTTTGTGCTCCTGTTTAATCTTGGCATGCCTGCATGCTCTACAGGACTTAGTTGAGAGTTAAAAAGTGACTTTTTAAGCTATGAAAACCAGTATTAAGCAAAACATATTTTTAATAAGGCTATATATGATTGTCAAACTAGTTTCTCACAGATACCCTACAAAAATTTTAACAGGATTTGTATCTTCATGTTATGTTTATTAAGATTCATTCATACGGGAACGCCTGCATCTCCCTGAAACTTCTGATTTAACATTTTTTTACTAGCAGATGGAAAAATATTAGATCAGTATTATTATTACCTGGAATTTTCCCCCACGTTGTTTCCCTCTTTCAGAAATGAAAAGTCTGATTGTTGTTTTACATTAACTCACACTTGATTATTTAGGATAAACTCCTTGAATTGAAAAATTATTTATGACAAAAGTGCCCTAAAAGAAGCCCAGCTCTTTTGCATTGTTGCCTCAAAAATCACTTTTAACCATCAAGTTATAAGGAATGTTTTGATTGTTTTATACCTTTTTGTATCTTGTATAGCTTTACTTGACATTCCTTTTGTGCAGACACACATTTTGAAGAGTCAGAACCACCTGTGGTGGGCTGACCCTGGCTGGATTCTGGGTGCCCACAAAAGCTGCCTGATCCCTCTCTTTCTCAGCTGGGCAGAGGAGAGAAAATACAATGAAAGGCTCATGGGTTGAGATAAAGACTGGAAGAGATCGCCCCATTTAGCATCATGAGCAAAATAGAACTGAGCTGGAGATAGAAAAGTTTAACTTATTACCAGTCAAATCAGAATAGGACATTAAGAAAAGTTCCCAAAATTTAAAATCACCCTCTCCCCACCCCTCCCTCATTTTGGGTTTAATTTTACTCTGGAATCACGTTTTTCTTCCACCCCAGTGGCACAGAGGGACGTGTAGCACAGATTGAGGTCAGTTCATTACTTGTTGTGTCTGCTGGTCCCTCCTCAAGAGGAAGAGTCCTCACACTCTTCCCCTGCTCCAGCATGGGGTCATTCCCATGGGAGACAGTCTTCCATGAATTTCTCCAAAAGGAGTCCATCCCACAGGCTACTTTGTGTACTGCTCCAGCATGGCTTCCCCATTGAGTCACAAGTCCTGCTCCAGCATGGGCTCCTCTCCACAGCACCACAGTTCCTGCCAGGAGCCTGGTGCAGTGTGGGCTTTCCACGGGATCACAGCCTCCTTTGGGCCTCCCCACCAGTGTGTGGGGCTCCTGCTCCAGGTAGGTCACTGCTGCCCTGTGATCCGCCGTGGGCTGCAGGGGCTCATCGTGCCTCACTATGATCTGCACCACAGGCTGCAGGGAATCTCAGCTCCAGCACCTGGAGCACCTCCTTCTGCTCCTTCTTCACTGACCTTGGTGTGTGCAGTTTCTGCAGCTGTTTCTGTCGCATATTCTCACTCCTCTCGTCTTTGCCTTCAGTTGTTTCTGCTCAATGTTTTTCCTCCATCTTCTTAAATAAGTTATCCCAGAAGTTATCCTACTGTTGCTGATGGTGTTGGCTTTGGCCAGTGGTGGGTCCATCTTGGAGCAGGTGGCATTGGCTCTGTCAGACCTGGAGAAAGCTTCTGGAAGCTTCTCACAGAAGTCACAGTGCAGCTGCTCTGCTACCAAAACCTTGCCACTAAAACCCAATAAAACACCAAATGTTTAGATATAAAGAAAAACTTGTCAGAAAAGTGCTTGTCAGAAGTTAGAATTTCAGTTGTTGTTTCTCTTTTCCTTAAGAAATAGGTAAAAACTTCCATTTGAAAAACAGAACCTTCCAGAAAGAGTTAACAAACTAGACCTACATTTTTTTTTCTGTGTAAGATCTACAATTTATGGGTTAGTACTACATTTTAAGAATTCCTTTTTAATGCCCAAATGCACTTCAGAATGCATTTTGTTTGTTAAATCAAGTGGCTGGTTCTCAATTATGTTGAGACACCCTCTCCCCTCTGCCACTTAATATTCTGATCATTTAAATAGGTCTTTAAATAGAAATTCTTTGCAATCAGCAGAAATGAGAATATATAAATTCTCTAAAATATACCTCTGACAGTGAAATTGCAACTAACAGAAGTACAACTCTTTAGTTCCATGAATGCACAAAAATCTTCATTACCAATTTAGTGTTTGCAGAAAAACTACCCCAAACCTGGCTAACACCAGTAGATGTCAGTGTTGGCATATTCCAATGTGTTGAGAAAAGTCAAGCGTTCCATTTAGCATGCATTTAATTTGCATACATGTGCAGATAGCTGAATGCATTAAGCTGACTTTTTTCTTGTTCTGATAAATCATTGATATTTTCGTTTTTACTAAGTAGTGCTTGCTCTAAATCAAGGATCTTTCGGTTTCCCATGCTCTCTCAGAGTCTAATTAAAAAATTTTCAAAATTATTTGATGCTTCATTTATTTTTAAATTTCTGTCAATTATTAGTAAGAAGTGTTTCCCCCCATAAATTTCAGGCAGTTGCATTTTAATTTCTTTAACAAAGATGTTTTATGCCTAGTATTAAAGTGCAATTTAGTGAACTGGAAATCACAAAAAGACTGAGAAGGGATAAATTTGTTTTTGCAAATAATACTTGCTTAACAATTAATAACAATTAAATACCAGGGGATAACAGTTATTCTTTCATTTTTTATTTCATCAGGCAATTCAGGGATGGGGGCACAAAGTACAAGGGTGGATAATTCCATTCAGATATTGACTGTATTTCCATATAATACGTGTGTACTTCTAAACATTATACAGAGTCCTCCTGTCTTTTCTTCTGCTTTCTGAATATGCCTCAATTCATTTTTTTTTTTTGTAAATGTCCCACCAGTGGCAAATATATTTTATTTTAAAAATGTAACTTTTCTACAATGACTAGGGTAATTTAATTGAAATTTCTTGGGACAATTTTTAGGGAAGATTGATTTTAGCCCTCTATGAGCTTCAAATAACTTTGAATTAATTTTTCAGATCCCTTTGTTTTGGCACATATTCTGAGATATGCAGATCTTTCTTCCCATTAAATAATATATTTTTTTTTCCACCAGCGTAGTCCCCATGTCACTCTTTTTTTTTCCCTTTACAACTTTATATAAAATAAAATCCAGTCCATTAAAACTAAGGGAGCGTGATATAAAAATCTTATTTCAAATGAACATCTAAATAAATTAAGTTTCCTTTTTTTAACAGACAAGTTTGATTAAAAGATTAGTCTCGGCTCTAGAGATGAATACTTTCAAAGATGAAACTACTTGAAATATGTCAGCTAATTTCAAAACCAGCATGAAAGAATTGAAGGTTATGAAGAAATGGATAGCTGAGTCAGAGGTTGAGACAGAGATCAGGAAAAGCTCCTCTACCAAGCATCTCCTGAATCAAGCATCTACTATGGTTATCCTCAGAGAACACAGACAGATGTAGAAAAAACACCTACTTTGACTGGACAAGAGGATGGTGAGAATGACATTGTTCTAGTGAAATGATCTCAAAAGGCTGGGATTAAATACACTGAAGAAGTGTATTTCTTTCCAAAGAAGAAAGAAAACAAGGAAATAAAAGAAAATAATAAACCCTAGAAAATTACAAGCTGTGGTTAAAAAAATTAAGTCATGCCTCAAAGATTCTTAAAAGATGTTTTTTAATTAATGTGCATTGCCTTTTTAAAACTAGATTGTAATTGCTAACTATATTACCTAATTACAGGTAATTTTATATTTTTTAATATTAAAACTTCCCAGAAATTGAGCAACAAAAGTTTATTTCTTTAGAAATTATATATTTTTTAATGCAAAGAAAAAAATACATAATGCTCAGTTATCTTTAGGACATTTAGTATGTACTGCAATTTAAATGGAAATAGCATTGCTTCATGACATGACGCAAAAAGTTTTATCTAAGTACAAATGCATTGTTAAAATGGTCAAACTTTTTCCTCTGAAAGATGAGGGGGAAAGTAATGTTCTTGCTAGGTTTTTGGTATTACTTAAATACTTATGTTCTAAGTGTGACCTGAAAAAAAATCCCCCGATATTATCTGGTTTTGTGTACAGTTACATGTGTATGTATTGTACTTACTCTGATCCTCAGGCCTGGTTCTTCAGGCCACTTTTCCATTCAGCCTCTCATTTTTTCTGCTTTTAGGCACCTTTCAGCAGATTTATTTTTATGAAAAGTTACATAGTAAGTATACTGCTATGGTGAGTTGTGGCTAAGAGAGGAGACCTTTTCCCAAGGTCTTGTTTTATACTGGAATACTGTATGTTCCTTGCTGTTTAAAGCTTTCATATAAGCTTTGCTAAACCAAGGGGATTTCATCTTTGTACTATTTTGTATGTAATTTCTTCATGACCCTGCTGTATTTTCTATTTAATTTTCCTTTTTTTTTCCTAGTGGAACCTTTTTGTATAAAATATTATAAATTAAGTACATAGCATTCTAAATATATATATGTGTAAAATATTTTCTCTCTATTCCCTTCTGCTATCATTTTGTATTAGAAGGGTTAGTATTTTTTGTGTCAAAGATTGTTTCTGTAAAAGACTTTTGTTCCTTTCACTTTGACATCTCAAAGTAGATATTGAAACTCAACATATCTGAAGGTTCTCATGTTGGATTTATTCCAGAGAACCCTTTTGGAAACATCATTGTAAATTGAAGAGCTATTTTTCCCACCTCTGGGTGGTGCTGCTTCTGTTTCTATTCTCATGGCTTCTTCCTACTAACACTGGGATTTATCTTTGATACATTCATCTGTCTAGGATTTACGATCATTTAGCCAAGTTGGTAATTGTCCACTCTGAAATACTATCCTGTCTTAGGTTTAGCACTGTCCTTGTAAACCTCAGTTAAAACCTTAGGAGGAAATAAGCCGACAACTGTGAGTAAGTGCTGAATGTTTGGGGGATGTGAATCATGAACCAAAAAATTCTGCTTTCTTGCAGCTTCCATAATGGTTTTGATAAACGGCTGAGAATTTAAAATATTGTCATTAACAAGAAAACTAACATTTGTGGATGTTTACTGACTGGCAGATTGCAGTTTGATATTGTTAATATGTCTGAGAACCTTTAGTTAATTTTAATATATTTTTCATTACATCTGTGTCTCTAGGGAGGCTTCCTATTCACAATAAATTCAATACCAAAGTGGTTTCAGCAATCAAACATTATCAGAGCCCCAGCATCTCTTGTTTGTTAGTTTTTTGAAAAGTTTGCAAAAGGGAGAGAATGGAATTCCAAAATAAACTTCTGCTTGCATATGGATCAGCAGGATATGCCTTTGTGGAACTTTTCCTCCCACTGGGACTACTTCCGAGGAGAAGGATACTGAATTACTGAAAGGAACTGAGATAATGGACTTCCAAGAAGCAAATATAAAAGTAGAACTTGATTCAATGCAGACTGTTCTTCAAAGTGGAACAGTTTGTAGTGAAAACGTAGAAAAAGGACTGAGAAGACTGGCTGGGCCAACAGAAAAAGAACACCCCTCAACTTTTCACTACTGCAGGCATGGAGAAATATAAAGAAACTTAGGGACGTTAAGGTCAGCTGTGGATGGCTTGGAAGAAGTTTAACGCCAAGTTTTACTTCTATCTAACAGTATTTTAAAAAATTGAATTATTTTTTAAAATTCTTCAACAGGTGAATAGCTAGAAGTAGGAGAGCTGATAATGAGTGGAATGCTTCTACTTTTTACCTTTGTATGACAGCACAATCAAATTTTCTTCCCCAAACAATGAAGATGCTCTTAATAAACTGTCTTTATTTACCCTAGTGGTCTCCAAGCACAATAATACTTCTCCAGAGACCCTTGCTCAGGATAAAACACTTCTAAATGGACTTGGAGATAGGATAAACAGAGAGGACAGAAAGGTTTTCATTTCAAGTTTTGCTGCTGGCAAAGCAGAAAAATGTATTTTCATTTTCTGCAAAAGCATAGCAAGCAAGTAAATGAAAAAACCATGTGTTTCTTGTTTATAATGACACTATTATTTGATGCTGCAGTTTTATAAAATAATGCTATTGTTTTTCTAGATATGTCTATTTTTTCAACACTTTTAAATTTCCTTTCTAGTGCTACAAACTTGCCATTACTTCTGCCCAAATCCTGCACAACTAGCAATTAACGATCAGAACAGAATAAAAAACATTGCTGAAAAAACAGAAATTAAAATAATATTTTTAAAGTCTATAATTTGAATGTGGAAGCCATAAAAGCTTTCAAAGGAATTCTTTAAGCAATGGTTTAATTGTTTGTGTTTGTGAAACCTGGCTAAGGAAGTCTTGTGTTGTACTTCTGTATGGTATTTTCTTTAACATCTACATTACACACAGCAAGGGATAACCACATTGGGACCCCAAAGTACTTTGCCCTGTAAATAATGTCACACAGTTAAAGGTTAAACAACATTTCAGCTCTTAAACCAGCATTTGATGTTTGGAGGAGCAGTCCTCAGCAGCTGCTTTGGAGTTCATGACCCTTGTAATGGAGTGCTTGATAGTGCAAGATTGAACCGGATTTTTTATGTCGATATTGCTGTTTTGCACTTTTAAATAATGCAAGTAACATTTCTTATGCTAAAATGCAGCTCTTTGTTCATTGGAATACTTGGAAATGTGCAGAGAAATGAAACAGTGGAGTACAAAGTGAGCTTGGCTTCATGTTTTGGTTTCTGGATTCCTTTCACCTAACAGTTTCAAACCACAATAAATTCTAAGGAGGTTCACAGTGTGTCCTGCAGTGACATCCAGCCTTCAGATTTTACTCTATTTTCCTGAGTATGCCTTTACCAAAATGTATATTGTCTTAGGGTGAAATTTTCACTCATGATAACATTTCTGTTAAAGATTTTCTTAGGGAAAAAACTTTTATTTTTCATGAGACATAGTACCTATTTTATCCACCTGCAATATGCAGTACTTACCTGTTACCTTCCAGACTTCATAAATTATCTGACCAGAGAGTTGACTATATTCAAAGAAACTCAGTTATTATCTTTTGTCTATTTTATTAATTCCAAACTTTAGAAATAGAAAGGCACTGAAAGGCTAAAACTTCCACACCCTGGCAAAGTGGATCATTGACCAATGGGCCAATACCAGCTGTCAAAATAACTTGCCATTGCTATTGCATATTTAAGTAAAAACACTACTGATGTTTCTCTTTAAGAGATTTAAACAAAATTCCTATGCAATTTATGGATCCTAGAGATAGCTATAGACCAAAATTTGAGAATTACTGATGCAACAGGACAGTCAGATTTGCCTGTCTCTATATTCATTTCCATAGGGCTGGTAAGTTTGTGTTATATGCATAATGAACATATGTGAAATATCAATACTCATCAAGAGAATTTTGTTAGGGAATGTTAAATGCTTTCTACAGGAATTGTAACAGAATAGTTTGAAATCTTTTTGCTTTTTTTGCAGGGAGAGGTTAATTATTTCTTACTTTCAAATACAGGAATTCTGACTTCTAGAAACAAATAACTAATTTAAAGAAATCTTAACAGTAGTATCCCAGTGGATTCATATTTTGTGCTGAATATTCTGGTAGCTTGAAGTCTGATTCTGCATATGTGTAAACATTAGTAAAATTTTTCAGATTTTTAGATTAAATAAAATTTTTCTGGTCAAGACATTGTCTTAAAAATGCTAAATACCTTCAAAAATATTCTCATTTCCTGTATACTATTAATAGCACATTTGAGAATTTCCTTCTGCAATATAAGTAAGTTATTTACTTATTTTATTTTTAGGCTGTAAGGTTATAGTCACTGCTGCTTAATGCTTACTGGCATAGACATTTGATTTACCTCTTTTGAGACAGAATTTTGCTGCTTTGGGTAACCTGAATTTTACAAATAAATAGAGCAGAAATAAAGCTGGTAACCATCACTGATGTGTAAATTATTTTCAAAGTTATTTTTTTCATTGGGGCCTTTTGCCCCAATTTCACAAATGTTTTTGTATGTTTTTAACTTTACATTAGTTCTTTTATCCCTTGTAAAGCAGACCTGGATCTTCAAAGTCTTGAGAAAGAAGTTGGATTTCTAAGGCAAAAATAAAGTACTTCAGTGTGTTTAAAAGTAAACAAATAACTATCTATCTGTCTATCTATCTATCTATTTATATATATGCTGATAAAAGTCTAGTGGTTTTGATTTGCTAATTTGACATTTTGCTAATTTTGAGATTTTTTTTGGGCAGTGAATTAATGAGTGTGATGGGTTTTAGTGTTGGTTAATTATTAGTGTATTTACTTTTTGTTCTGAGGTAGGATTAGGAGAAAGGTAAAGTAGGTTTAAAACTTTAAAAGGGTATAAAGAAAATTTATTAACAGTAATTAAAAGAAAGAGTAATAAAAATTAGAACAAAACTTTCAGAACACTTTTCTTCTCTACAAATTTTTTTTACTGATAATGTAAAGAAATGAAACTTAAATTTTTAGTTAGCTTACTACTTCTAGAATATATTTTTTTTAGTTTGCTTAGGGAGACAAGTCTTTTTTTCTAAATGTTATGGAGACTTATTTATAAGAAAAAACATATATTTTCAAATAAAATACATTTGAAAAAGTCAGTGCTATCAGAATAACTAAATAACTTCTATTACTCCTGGCAGCTAATTCAATACATTATCGAATGTCTACATTACATGTCTAATAAGCTTGCATCACTACTTTTTAATTTCATTTCAAAGCTAATGGAAATGAAATAGAAATTAAAGGAAAAAGTAATTTTAAAAAATCCAAGAATAAAAGAATATATTATTTTTATGCTTTTTTAAGACTTTTAGTCATTAGAAATAATAAGAATGAGGAATAACAGCATACACTGCTGCATTTTTTTCATTACAGGATTTTCAATATAACCCCCCAAAAAAGGATGCACTTATGAAAGAGAATATGTTCCTTTCACTGCTATGTTTTTACAAATATTCAGGACTTTAGTGCTGTGATCAAGGAAAACCCCAGCAACGATCAGGTGGGACAAAAGTATTTGAATTTTAAGTGGATTATTAAAATAATATTAATATACAGAAGACTGAATATGCATTAAACAATAACAAAGCAATTGCATTTGCAAAGAGGTGTGTAATAGAAATAGAATAAGACTTCTAGGCCATGGTATTCATTGGGGAATCTTTGTATTACTTTAATGACTTTGGATTAGTCCCTAGACCTTAATTTAACTAAGCATAGAACCATGTATTCAGATCCCACTGGAGTAAAGCAAATATAGAGTCAGTTGGACTTCAGCATTTGCATATTGCTTTGCTCTAAAGAGATGGATTTATATAGATGGTCAAAGTGACAGATGCCCTTAAGGATTACACAGTTCTATGACTAATTTTCATTGGTTGCCTAGACACTTCTAGTTTTAGCATTATGCTGAATTAATATTTTCCATTAAAAATTTGAATTATGAATAAGAAGTATCTTTATTTTTGAATTATAAGGATTATTTAGAAGTTTAACTTACAAAGACTGAAAAAAGTTTTTATAAATCATAATAAAATATATACTTCCCTACTAGAAAACGTCTTCTTTTTAATATGGCTCTTATGAAGATTTACATTTTTCTATATTCTTTTCTGTATCAATGAAAATGTAAAAGAGAAATAAAAGCAGATACTAAATATCAGATTACAATACTTGAATTCAGAATTATCTGCTTGCTTTGTCCATGGGATGCGGGTGTCTGAGGAGCCATTTTTACCAAGGGCCCTAAGCAATAAAGGCTTTTTCATAACAGCTTTTCTTCTATAAAGACTTTTCTATATTGTGTTGGCATGGCAAGGTTTTGGCAGAGGAGGGGACTACAAGGGTGGCTTCTGTGAGAAGCTGCCAGAAGCTTCCTTCGTGTCTGACCTAGCCAATGTCAGCTGGCTCCAGGATGGACCAAGGCCAGCCAAGGTAAAACAAGGCTAAATAGACAGTAAGTGTTATTTTTGGGTGGAATTATTTGCTCTCCTCTCCTTGGATTATATTGATTAGATCTTCATCAGTTGTAATGAAAAGGCAGACACCTACCATTTGTTGTATACACCTACAAATAGATGCCCTAATTCAAGCATCTTATGCTGGAACTGATCCCTACCCAACTTGAGTAGAAGTGGCTACGGAAGGATTCTTTGTGTGTCTTCCACCTGCCAACCCATCTCCTTCATCACAGGCAAGCACAGCACCTTGCAAAAATTTCCTGTGACATTAGGTTCCTCTGCTGCTAAATTTCTCAGTGAGCTGCCTCTGTGTGTTTCTGCTTTCTACCTTGGCTATAAAGTGAAGGCACACAAAGGCACCATGCAGCTTCGGGCTGGGAGCACACAGCTGTGTTGAACTGTCTGTTTGACAAGGCCTGTTTTCTGAGACAGTGCTAGTTCCTAAGTGTTAGACCTCAGGTGTCAAGTCAAATTGAACTTGGGCAAAACATATTTGTCCTTAGAGGTTAGTTGGCCAAGAATGGTGCCGATGGATAAAGAAAAATAGGTGATTACAGTGACTGAAGGTCAAGCTTACATTGTGAAGACACTAGTTTCTTTATAAATAAAGCGTTATAAGTTGTTTTTTGCTGTCACTCTCAAGGAAAAAAATCACTTGAAGTACAAGCACAGCTGCAGAAAAGGTGTGTATTGCACTGAAACAGATTGCATGAATAGGTTGTGGAGCCTCCATCCTTCGAACTCTGCTCATTCTCTACTGCACTGTATTTTAACAGGGCAGATTTTGATAATGGTTTGAAAGAATATGAATCAGCTGAGAAAGGCTTTTCAATAGTTAATATTGATTTACCTGTTATGGTTATGTTTGGTAACATACCAACAATTATGATAAAAATTTACTTGGTTTTATTTCATTAATCAGAAAGTATGCGTATGTTTTCTACCTAAATTGATCAGATGTTATGATGTAGTTTAAAAGACGACTCAGTAAGCATGCTGATTAATATGCATTTCTTCCAGTCTCAAAATTGAAAGAATATGTCATTTAGAAGGTAAAATGTTTCATATAATGTGTGTCATTAACAGCTGAACAAATCGCCAGTCTAAATAAAATTGTGACCAGAAGTTATGGGGAAGTATGACACTTCACAAGTGTGAAAATTTTTGTGAGTTTTTGTGTGTATGGGTTGAGATATATGGGCGCCTAGAAAAAGACATTCAGGTAGCTTATGTTGAATATAAACATGGAATTTAATGAATATGGTCTTTATGGAACAAGTTTTGAAACTGTATTTGCCTTTCATAAGTTTTCCTGTTAGGAATAGACATGATTCATAGGGCAGAGGTACTGAATCAAACTTTCATCTTATTTTCAGTAAAAATCAACCCTTTTGTTCTAGCTCATAGTCACTAAGTTATATTCCTCCATTGCTGCTTTCATCATTGCAATGAACATGAGACTTGGCAGCTTAGGTTACAGAGGCATATTTCTTCCAGTAATTAAATCTACCATTGTTTGTATTATTTTTATTGAAACAAAGTTTCATTATGTGATTTTGACATCAGTTGATTGCACAGGTTATGATCTTTCCTGAAAGGACTTTTTAGACTTTTTCTTCACAGTGGCTGGTATGGGGCTGGGTTCTGGATTTGTGCTGAGCACAGCTTGCTAATAGAGAGATGTTTTTGTTATTGCTGAGCAGGGCTTACACAGAGCCAAGGCCTTTTCTGCTTTCCGTACTGCCACTCAGGGAGCTGGGGGTGCTTGGGAGGTTGGGAAGAGACACAGCCAGGACAGGTGATCCCAAGTGACCAAAGGGACACTCCAGACCACATGACATCATATTCGATACATAAAATGGGGGAAAAGAGGAATAAAGGGGGATGATTCAGAGTGATGGAATTTGTCTTCCCAGATAACTGTTCTGTGTAACAGAGCCCTGCTGTCCTGGAGATGCTGAACACCTGCCTGCCATGGAAAGTAGTGAATTAATTCCTTGTTTTGTTCTTGCTTGCATGTGTGGCTTTTGTTTCCACTATGAAACTGTGTTTATCTCAACCCATGAGTTTTCTAAGTTTTACCCTTCCAATTCTCTCACCAGTCCTGCTGGTGGAGGAGTGATTGAGGGGCTTTGCGGGGCATGATTCCTGGCTTGGGTTAAACAGCAATGTTACCAGAAATCTATTTGAAATGGCAGTTTTTTCTTGAAATCAAAATAGAATATCTTACCATGGCCGATCTGTTCTCCAGTAATTTGGAATAGGAATTTCTACTAATAGCTTTTAGAAAAACTAATTTCACCACATTGCTATACAAAAAGATCTGTTACACTGCAACACACAATAGGGAGAAATCCTTTGTGACTATGACATAATTCAAGTATCAGAAGAGGTATGTCAGGTCTGATCAGACCATTGTAGTTATGTGTCTCTATGAACAGTTTCACTGTTTGTAGATCTTGCTTTTTTTGCCTTTAATATTGACTGTTATATTACTAAAGCTAAGTTTGTGAAGACCAAGGTGACTGAATATTTATTTACTGTTTTTCTGCCACATCTCATTGTTTTTGCTTGTTTATTTACCCTACTTACTTTTGTGGAATCATCCCAAGTGGATCAAGTATAATGTACAAATTATAAATATATGTGTGTCTGTATTTCTATGCATGGTTATCATGTTGATGAAATTGGGGAATGATTTATGTAATTTTCTTCATGCATACAAAGTTGAAGTTTGCTTGCAGATTGTGTTGGTGGTGTTTTTGCTCCCTTTCTCCTGCTCCACATGCCTTTTTCAGTGCTCTTTTTTATTATTGAAGAATTGTTTATTGATGAAGTTGCTAAATTATGCATGATTCTATGGCCTTTTCCTTTCTTTGGCCTCCTTATGAATTACCCGCTGATGGGTTGTGAGATAGTGGTACCCTCATCGTGTATAGTGCATCATCAAACTTAAATCAGAATGAAGAGTGGTCTAACCTTTCCCTTGAATCCTTTTCTTGTAATATTCACTGTAGATTTTCTTCAGCTTAATCTCTTTTGAATGCCATTCAGAAACAGATACTTAAAAGACTTTTATCTTCAAATTAAAAACTGAAGCCACATGCAATAACTTATGACTCACTATCAATAAAGTAACAACTTAAATAAAATGGGCTATGCTGATCTGTCATCTGCTTGTAATTTTTTAACTATGGGTATGTATATCTATTTTTTTTTTAATCCTTAAAACCCAAATATTTATTATTTCTATGGTTGGCTCTGTGGACTTAAAGTTTTAGAGATTTAATCTTCCACATAATGCTTAGGAAATGGCTCATGTCCTGTTGTCTTTCCAATCTCAGCCTTTAGCATTGCTCTTATTCACAATTCAGGGACCATGTTAGATTTGTTAAAAGAAAATGGGAAGTAAATGGAGGATTTTTTTGCACAATAAAGCATGAAAATTTCAAGTTTCATGAACGAAGCTAACTGCATTCTTTGAAAAAGATTATCACTTCCTCTTTTTTTCTTCAAATTTTTCTTCCTAATTTCTTTTCTACCCTAAACAAAATTTTGTATTTTATAAACCTTTGTAAAAGTGGTCTGAAATATTTTGTCATTAGAGGCTCTAAGAAATTTCACTAGTAAATTGCAATTGCATTTTGCAACTTGAATTTTTCTACTAGTAGGAACTATAGTATGTTTGTGACATGCTGAATTTTGCCCAGCTCGTGATGGGTCAGGTATTAAACTCTGAGGTTACTTCCCTTGCTAGCAATAGATTCAGTAAAATTTCATACTCGAGATTATCAATGTGCTTTTACTTCTCAAATGCAGTTTAAGGGTAGATAGCTCTTGTCCCTTGCTCTGTGGTGATATTAATTCTTTATGAATTAAAAATATGATAATCTGAGGTCTATTTTTTTATGCATTTATTTCCTTTCATTCTCTTTTTCTAGAAAATCCTTTTGATAGACTCTAGTTAAGTATACTCAGTTACTAAGGAATCTGGGGTGCGTGCAGGTTTTTCCTCCCTCTTTAAAATACTACGTGCACAGCTGGAAAACAGACACACTGGTGGAAAACAGACACACTGGTTGAGTAACAGAGTATGCAGTACAGGATGTGTTGTCAAAAAAAAAAAAAAAAGGAAGCAAGGAGGATATTTTCATTTGAATTCTTTCCCTATAAGGGAATAAGAAGTTATGAATAATCTTTCACAGAATAGTAAGTCACACATGTACACCTATCTACTGACTGTTAAAGCACTTTCTTTGTATAATTTAGACTTTCTGGCTGTGATGCCCCACCAAAATGATGATGAAGCACATTTTTTAAGTCCATTAAAAAGCAAAGTAAAGTGGTACTTTTTGAAACAAAGTGGGAAACTATTTTATGTTTAGGATAATTGTTTGGGGTTTTTCAGTTGTTTTGCAGCAGCCCTTCACCTACTGGTATTCATGAGGCCTTCAGTTTTACAAAATTTTTATATAAATCTGATTTACTTACCTCTCAAGTCAGATAACATTTGCATAGTATTAGTATCTCTATTTTAATGATGTAGCCTAAGAAAGAATGTGACAAGCTGTGGTAGGGAGATGGATAGTCTGTGAGAGAAAAATAAAGGACTCAGCAGTATTTCAAAAATTATAAATGATGAAGGTAATTGAATTTCCCATATCTTCAAGATGTACTCCTTTGTAAAATAAGTAGACAAAACCTTTTTTAAAATAAAAACCTGTTGTAAAAATCTTTATCTTCCCTTTGGAGTTAGCATCAGCAATATAGCTGGCTGTAGCTTACAGAAGAATATAATGAAGAAAATTGACATAGAAATGGCAATTGAAAATTTCAATGACAGTAAATAAAACAGAACAAAAGTAAATGAGAACACTGTGTTCTCAGCTGAAATCTAGTGTCAGCCATTTTTCTGAGTTTTAGATACTTTGGTGTTTGGGTGTATGCTTTAACGGCAGCTAGGTTAAAAGTGGAATATTACTGAATGAAAGAAGCTTAAAAAATCAAATATTTCAGGTTGATGCTGCTTCTTTAAAAACACATATAGAACACAGTAGACTTGTTTGGTGTAACTCCTTTGGTTGCATTTTCTAGGATTTCATAACTGAATGTTTCCCTGGTGAAGCTTGATGAGAAATTCCTCTGAAATCTGTTTTAGGTAACTAATATTGCCCTTACTGATTGGCTTACTCACTGTGACATAAATAATAATTTATTTTTTGCACAAGTGAAACTCAGAATATACTCTTCTAGTACTTCACCAATGTCCCTATTTTATGGAACTATGGCAGCAAATTCGTGGTATTAACTACAGCTGTAGGAAGTGATGTCCTGCATAAACTTCATATCCTGCATAGTTTTTGTAACCATACTTCATCAGGAGAGGTTTGAAATGTGTAAATCAGAGGCTATTTGCCTTTGCTTAAAACCCCACTTTTTAAGTGTTGTGCTTTTTAAGGTTTTTGCCTAACTCTAGTTTGTATTCTGATGACTCTGATCAACTTAGTGTCCACATAGTTACCAACTATTTATTTTGTGATTTAATAAGAAATTCATACACAAGTTTAAAATAACCTGTTGTCTAGGAAAATTGATAATTATTTAACTTCAAGCTTTCCAAATAGTACTTTAATTCTAGTTAGAGTTATTCAGAAGCTATGAAATAAAGCAAGAAAACCTGCATAATTAAAGACTGGCTTTTTAGTACCTTGATGATGTATCAAGCAGAATAAATGTGTTAAGGTAGTCTCAACAGGGAGCTAATCAGAACAAGAATGATCAGCCTTGTTTTCTAGTAATAGAATTATCTAATATTCCATTCTTTTCTCCTAGTTGTTTTCATGAGCTTGCAGGGGTAAAATACATTTTATTTTCTAGCAATATTAAAAACTTGCTGACTTGCCTAATCTCATTAAATATTACAGTGCTATACTTAACAGTAATAATAATACACTTGCAGTGTATTTATTTCTGTATCAAGGGACAGTGATATGGTGTGTCAGACTTTACAAAGTAAATATGAAACTTCTTCCACATATATTTAAAAAGAGTGGCAAATGGGGCATACATATAAGAAAAGGGCAGGGAATAGAGGATTGCTATTGGTATAAAATTTGTTTATTGTTATAAACAAAGCAAGTTGGGTGTGACTGTGCTGTATGTATGTGGGCTACTTTTTTCAGCCATTGCTCTCCATCTCAGGATGCAGTTCTTGCTCTCATGGCTTTGCAGAGGTTTGTGTAAAAGGGCAGGGTCACTGCGAAGGAGACCAAACCTCCCTGTTCCTTATCAGGAGAGCACATCCTCTGCAGCAGGTGTAGGGGGTTCAGGGAACTGTCTTCTGAAGACCTAGAAAAACTGCAGCTTTTGGTGTAGCTGCTGTGCTGAGATAGGTCTAAGGAGGTCATAGGAGGTGTTTGCAGCAAGTCATAGATGAGTCTGTGATCTGCAGCACTGCTGAGAATCTAGGTGACACTGTGCCACTTGCTTGACACTTGGGGCATTTTTGGCTTTTAACACCTAAATTATACCTCGCCATCTTTGTTTGGCAAATGGCAAATGCTGTTTTTCCTGTCTTTGCTGCCATTTTCTGGGATGTGGGAGTGTGTCTACAGTGGTGAGCCATACCCATGTAGTTGCATTCATAAAAGAACTGCAGTTAGGCACTATTTGGGCGCTTGAAATTCAGAAGCCTTTGTACTTATCTTAGCAGCCCTTCCCTGTAACGTTTCCGAGTCTGTTCTGGGAGAAGATCTATCCACTCCCATGTGCAGAAATGTTCCAAACCCTTCAGCTTGGTAAACTAGAATACTTCTGGCATGGCATCCTCCATGTGGCAGCTCACAGATTCTCCCCTAGACAGAAGGGAGGCACAGAGCCAACTGAAGATTTGTGCCAGTTGCTGATGACCTTATGACTCATATTTTGAGAAAGGCAAATGAATGAAACTGAAAGAACAGCAGTATCTTGTTGTCTTGACCAGGGGATGAATGCCTCTGGTGAGACAGTACAGGCTGCGTGCAGAAATGCTGGGTCATGACAGCTGCTGCAGGTGTCAATGTGTGTGCCGACTGTCCGAAATAAGATGGAAACACTGAATGGTGGAGCTGCACAGACCAGCAGAATGACAATCAAATGTGAAGAATATGACTGATGTACATGCTAAGATACAGGTCAGTGAGAAAAATGAGGCCTGTACAGATGTAGGTAGATATCTCTTCCTGAAACTTGACTATAATAGATATGCATACTCCCTTTCCCTCTTTCCTCTGCTTTTTTGCTCTACTTCAATGTCTCTGGTATTCATTAGTCTATAGAAAAGTATAGAATAACATACATTTGCTGCATTCAAAAATATTGAGAAGGTCTGAAATACTACAGAAATGAAAGCTGGACTTAGACTAACAGAGCTGGCTATTTTATGAACTCCAGCAGTATTTTCCGTCACTTGCCAGGATTTGACATGGCATGTAAAGAAGCCAGCTCAGTCTAGCCAGGCACCTCATGGCAACTGCATCTCCCTAGCTCTGATTATTAGTTCCTCCTCTTAATTTTGGAAAATAACAACAGATGGATTACTTGTTTAGAACAAACAAGGCCGTCAGAGGGAGAGCAGAGCCAACTGTGCTGATATCCCAGTCTTTCCCTAATGATCCATTAGTGCAGCTACTGATGTGACTCCATGTTGTCAAGTATGAATGACAAAAACTCGGTCCAGCATGAATGGTGAAATTTTCCTACCCTGTGTTCTGGGAAACATTTGCCAGGATTTCCCCCAACAATTTTTCATTAAACAAAATATAATTAAGAAAATTAAATTGTTAAGTGCAAAATGAGAATTTTCTGCACATCTTCTTAGAAGGAAACAAGATAATTCAAATTGTGATAGCAAAATTAGATTTGAATTAATTTCTCACAGGTGTCAGGATTAGATGGCTGATTTCCTTTTTCAAAAGCATCATGTAAATTTATGTACTTTAAAATATTCCATACACTATCAGTATATTTTGTTCTCTCTATAAATCTGAAAATCTGGGATGTAGCTGATTGTTAGTTCAACTTCCATTTAAAGACAGTAAGATTAGGGTCAATTAGAAACTTCTGGGCAGTAGGTTTGTCATTAGAAAAGGTTGTGTTTGTTAAACTCTGACAGTGTAAACATGCCAATTTCAGTGAATTATTGTGTAGAAAAAAGACCAGCAAAATACAACAGTTTATTTGCCTTACATTTTTTACATTTACAGAACAGGATACATTGCTTTAAAACAGCTCTTTTCTATTTTGAGAAGTATTGTTTACTTTACTCAAAACCCTGAAATGAGTTTAAATGAGGTAATACCATGTTAATTAGTTAAAAATAAAATCCTAGTCCATTAAAAAAAAATTCATTTGGAATGTTGCTTCTCAATGTTGTTTATTTTTTTTCGTTATTCTCTGAACAGTAAAAAGCTTTCAGATTAATTTATTTCTCTGCAAAACAAAAAATCCTTTTTCAATCAATGTGAGTCTATTTATTTTTTGAAAAATTTACTCAAACTTGTGATTTTTTTTGGGACACATTGCCAGAAAATGATGAATGCATTAGTTTTCCTGGCCCACTACTCAAAATGGGAGGGGTTCTTTTTTGTATTCTTGGTGTTATATCTAGAAAAACATAATTTTTAGAAGTTTGCAATTTTACCATTTCTGTTTTCCTGTGACTACTTTGTTTTGTTGCAGAAGAACATAGGTGTGGTGAAAGATAGAAACTAAAGCAAAATGCTGCCTGAAGTTTGAGAAAGTTCCATCCTTTCTCCTTTCTCATCCTCATGCTTCAGTTCTCCCAGCTGTGATCCAAATGGTTCTCTTCAGATTCAAGCATGAGCTCAAGTTCCAAGTTAACCAGGCAAATTAGCTATAACGAGTGGGGAAAAAAAATTAGTATTTGAGTTTATATGGAGAAAAGATACAGTATCAGGAAAAACAAAGCAGTAAGAATTTATATTACATCATAGGGTAAATACCTACAGGACCATGAAAACATACTAACTGAGTTGCTATAAACACAATTAAGTTTTATGTTGATGGAAATATTTTATTTATGGAAATAAACAAATAAAAGTCCTTCAGAGTGTAGCATGGTTATTTTCCCCAGAAACTGAATTTTTAATCTATTTTTTCAGCTGCAGTTGGTATTAAAATTTTATAAAGTTCTATGACAATGAGCAAATTTAAGCTTTTATATAGCTTTCATTTCTTGAATGCAAGGTATTTTCATTGAAATTAGTGAAAGTCTAAGATCAATACATTCATAAATGATGACTGCAAAAAAACACAAATGTAAGTTGCACTGAAGGCTGGTGTTTACATCCCATCTTTTTATGCCATAATTTAGTATGATTTTGAATGAGAAGATAATGCATTCAGCTTTGGAAATGACTGAGGGAAGAATTACTGCTTTATTCTTCCACCTCCCAGGGTTAGTGAAAAATCAGGTGTTTCAGCTGCAGTGAAAAGCAGGGAAATGGAAAACAAAATGGAAGTAGGACGTCAGATGCGTAAAAATGGCCATACTGCTGTGAGTAGTTTGATAAACTGATGCAGAAAAAGGGGACGGATGTAAAAGTTCTCCTGAAACCTGGATTTATTCAGGAGAGTTACCAACACAAACACAAATGATAAGCTCAGGCACACCCTTGAGTTGAGCAAAAAACCCCTCCTATTACAGTGATGTCCCAGCACCTTGGTTCCAGTACAAAGCAGTAGCACTAGATGTAGGCTGGCTCCTGTACAGCCACACCTTTTCATCCACTCATCTGTGACCCGAAAAAGAAGTGCAAAAGTAGATGAAGCAATGAACACAAGCTGAATCATTGTGCTGTTTGTGACTGCATCTGCTTAAGTAAACTCTTGAACACAGAGTTGCAAGGGAGCAAGTGGAAGAAACAGAGTTCAGGGAGGCTTTGAAAATCACCACCTTAGAGATGGCAGACTGATTTTAAACAGCTGATCTCAGTCATGCCACACAGAGCCTCCTACACTGTGCTTCCTAGCACTTCTGATAGTAAGAATGGGGTGTAGAAGTCTGAATAAAGCCCCTGGAATCCCCCTGGTTCTATCTCATGCAAAGGCGACTGTATTTGCAAAGCAGTGTGCCTAAATTAAGCTCCACTCCCCTGAACTGCTTCACTTCCAGGGCGGTGAGCTGCTTAACAAATGATGCCATCCCTCCTCAGCCTGTCAGGAGCATTAGAAGATTTCACAGCTTTGCTCTCAAGTAGATGGTGAGAGCACTTCCCCCACTACTCCAGGTAAACACACTCATCTCCTCCGAGTCATTCTGACCCGCGCAGCTTAAGGGGGCACACCATTACCCCTGTTCAAACAGAGCCCAGGAGATACATTAGCTAGGGCAGGAATAGTTTAACCCAGCTTGGCTGGGTCTGGCTGAGGACGTGTGGCCATGCTCGGGAATCAGAAGCAATAAGAAAAACGAGAGCCTGAACTAATGAGTTGATGCAGTCAAGGTAGTTTGGTTGTTCTGACAGAAAGCATCCTTGCTTATTCAGCTCATTTGATCTTCATATTTCTTGTTCTGGGGAATTTAATGCACTAGATTCAACAGATATGATGTTAAGTAATCTTTTCATAAAATCGTAGTTTTGTGAATGATATTGAGTATAATGAGAGGTCACATTTTAACCTTTCCCTTACAATAAAACAAGACATTAGCATTTTTATGTGCAGGTCTATGTATATTATGCATTTTGTATAACGATTGCCAAGGGTGAGTTTTTCACAGCCATTTAGGAGGCAATTACTTTGATGAATGAGTAGCTCTTGCCCTTGGTAACTGCTAAAGTGTGTCAGGTTTCTTTTAGATGTTACAGATTGTAAGAAACAGAATCAATGATATTTTGGTGATGAACGGGGATTTTTCTTCTTCTAGTATACTAGGTGCAGTCACTGGATAGTGGAGTTGATATAAGAATTATTTTTCTCTGACATTCTATCTAACCTTTGCTTTTCACTTAATTATAGGTACTATCAGTAATTTTAAGTACATTACTATTTCTGGGTGGTCCAAAAATTCATGACTACTGGTGTGAAGACTCATGCCAAAAGTACCTCTGCAACAATTTTTATAAATGTTTTCATTTCCCTAGTGTTAGTTTTTTCAAGTAAATATGAATGACTTTAAAAGTCTCAGAGCAGAAAAAAATACCAGATAAAAAGCTTATTTTAGATTACTTTTAAAAAATAACGCATCAAATCACATAACAGCAGCGGTGCTTCATATGCTTAACATAATTGCATAAATCAAATCAGCCTCAAGTATCTTTTTCTGAAGTTGTCAAAATATTTTCAGACAATCATTTCAGTAAGTGCTGTTTAATGTTAGATGTTTATATGCCAGGAAAAAAAAAAAAAAAAAAAAAAAAAAGAAATATGCTTTCAGAATTTCCATATCCAGTTTTACGTCCTGAGTATTTGCACATACCCATTACCATTTGTTCTGTGAATTATTTTCATAAGAAACTGAGAAAGATATTTTTCCAACAACACTTAATTACTTTTTAAAATGCAAAAAACTAACTTCTTTTTTTTCTGCTAGCTCCTCCAGCATAAGGGGGTGATTTTCAGCATAATGACAGACCTCTAGACTGGAAGTTTCTTGAAAGTGTAAATGTGTCTGCATGACTAAAAAAGACCATGCATGCAAAACCTTAGCACAAGTCATAACTAATGAATCTACTAAAGCATTTACTTATTTTTGCTCTTCCTTTCATAGGGTGTTCAGGTATTTTGGATTCTCTATGCTCGTGCCACAAGACAAAGCAAAATTACCTTTTGTATCTCATTACTGGTTTTCATTCAGCTTGTTGAATTATCTGTCAACTTCTGAAATATTAATGAGGATTTGGAGAAATCGGCTAGTACAATAATTAGATGGAAATTGGAGGCCTTATCAATTAATACCTCTGCTAGAAACAGTTTGGGGCTTTTAATTTAGAATAGTCTGGGTCTCTTATATGCAGTCTTTCAATGAGAGGGCCATTGCCTTTGTAGAGAACAAAAAGAAGATTAGGAAAGTGCAGTTGTGCACACAAGTCAATAAACATGGTGTTGATGTAGTGTACAAAATGAAATTTTGTCTTTGAAGGTTGAATGTAGTATTCTTCTAAATCTTTCAAGTTTTAAGATGTTACAAGTACGAGCAATGCAAGAGACTTTCTTCAAAATGTTGTTTCCTTCCTTTAAAATGTCACTAAGGTGATACAGCATATTTTGTAGCTAAGGCACTCTATAACTGATCATTTATTGAATGATATTACACTTTTGATACAAAATTTGCATATATCAAATGGAATTATTTATCAAAAAGTCAAACTTTGAGATTTTTTTTTGTTACACCCTTCTTTTTCAGTCTAATAAAGCATTGATGTTAATCACATTCAAATTCTATGTTCAGCTTGAACTATGGCAGTGACCTGGAGAATGTCTCTACCTGGAAAAAAAAATAAAGACAAGGGAGATAAATCTTGTCTTTATACCATGCCTTGTTCTTAACTGAATCCAGATGTTTTCTCAGCTTTGGATCTCGGAGTCATTCTCTTTTCCTCCATAAACAGATTTATCAAGTCTTGTGCAGTCTGTGTGAAATACATGAGACCTCCCACTCCCTTCCACTACTTCTCACGTGGTTTCCCTGCTGGTCCAGAGTTTCTCTGTGCAGAGGTCCCAGTGCCAGGTACAGCTGGCTGGCAGCTGACTCCTTGCACCCTGTCCCTGGAGAGCCCCTGCAGAAGGCTCCTGCAGCTGCCAAAGCAGTCTGTCTACCCTGTGGTAATCACAGGAATGATACCAGGATAGATATTTCAAACAGGTTGTGAAAGGTGTGCTGCCACAGCTCTATAATTGCATATGAAAATCTGTGAAAAAATTTTTCCTGAGTGTAAACTTTTGGGACATAGTTTTCTCTTTAATGCGTGCTTATAGAAAAGCATATAAGGAGCCTATTTCAACTGCTGCCTGGCTTTAGATGCTGCTATGACAGAAATAAATAATATCTGTCAGCAATGAAAGACTGGAGGAAAATTTGTCCATTGTACATGTTGTAGGAGCATTTACTGTTTTCTTTCTATATGGAATTGCTCACTAGATGTCCTCACAGGATCAGAACTCATGGGGTATTTTTTATAATGAAGCTTGGAAATTGTTATATTTGTCCAATCCTAAATGATTATGAGCTGTAAAGGGAAAGTAACGATGTATATCTCTCTCTGAATCAACTGGAAAATGAAGACATACAGATGGAGATGGCCAACTTTATACCAATTTTTTACATTTCAGTTTTAAAACTGTGGCAGTTTTTGCTGGCTTTGTACAGAATCCATACAGGATACTGAGCAAATATTAATGATGGTTTAATATAGAAATAAAAGTCAATGTAATAATTTTCTGATAAAAAAATTAATAGTGGGGAAATTAACAGTGCATAAAAAAGAAGTTGATCAAGAACTTGAAAGCCTTACCATTGCATGACCAGACTTCAGATAATCATGTAGAATATAAGAATGATGATAGTCTCAAATTAAACTTGTTAGTTTTCTAGGAAAAAGTGTTATGATACTCAAAGTTAAGTGCAACAGATTAATATGAAATAATATATATTTAATTATATAAATATATGTAATATATATTTAATTTCTATTGAATAATATAATATTGAAGAAAAATTATTCATGTCTTATTATTTTTGGTTATTTGCCATCAATGTAACTACAACTACTCCCACTATAAAACAGTCTGTCTTTTTCTTAATTTTATGGCATTATTTATGCCTCTTGTGAGGCTAAAATCTATCTTTTCTAAGCTAGCTTGTTAACATAGATTTTTTCAATTGTAACACCAAAACTGACCATGACATTGGATAATTTATCATCCTCTGTAACATGGGCCATAAATGTTTGATAAGATAAATGTAAGCAGTTGTAGATTGTTACAACTGCACTTTTGGAGCTGATGCTTTTGGAGAGCATGGAATGTACCTCAGGCAGATTTTTGTCTCCAGCATGTTGCAGACAGATAAAGAATAATTTGACACTCTGTACAGACTTGTGCAAAGATCCTTTTTCTCTTCACAGGACCTAGGAAAGGTCTTGCTAGGGAGTTGCTAGTCCATCTCATTATTATACAAATTAACAGGTTTTTTCTGTTTTATGAGCATTTCTAAAACAGGGCCCTTAATGGTGTTCTGAATATCCACTCTGTGTTTGGGAGCATTTACCCATAATACAGCAAGGAGTAATGCAGTAGAATTGTCTTTACCCATTTTCCTAATTATTTAAACTGATCAAATGGTTTTTCTAGTAACTTCTATTTATTCCCTACAAGTGTCATTAGCAAAACATAACACACAAACAACTTTTAGTGGAACAGACGTTGGACATATTGGAGTAACAAATCAATTTGTCCTTCAATAGATGTAACTGGACAAAACACAGCTTTGTCTGGGCAAAAAAAGGTAGAAATTGAGGAAAAACACAAATAAGCAAGTATCTTTAAAGTCAGTGAAAGAATCCAACTCGGAGTATTGAAAAACTATTACTTTACCAGGAGATAAGCTGACTGGTAAACTGAGAATGTGAACTACTTTGAGGCAATTGCTTTTTAGGTATGTTCCTGAAAGAGATAACTCACAGATATACCTAACATAAAAATACCTGCCAAGTTAAAAGCAGTTATGTAAGTCTTGTACAGAAATAGAAGTGGCAAATGGGGGCAGGTACCTCTTGGAAAATACACTCACTGAAAAACATGAATGAAATAGCAGCATCTGGAAGGAATCCAATCTAAAGTAAAACTAGAATTCATAATGTCTGATAATTTAATTGTGAACATAAGTAAAAGATAAAAGCAGTGCCATATCTGAGGTATAAATACTGATGCACCCTACCTTAGTGCAACAACAACACTACCACCGGTGTTGCTTGGCAATGAGAAGGTTTATTGATACAGTTGAAGACTGTGGAACAGTAAGAAGAAAAGATCAAAGGTCAAGCAGAGCTGATTTATACAGAAAATTATTTTCTGAAAGGCAATTGTAGATAAGATGATTATGAAGGTCCCTAGGAAATATGGATTATATTAGAAAGTATTTTAGCTTAGGAAACCTAATCAACCTAGGATCTTGCTAGGGTCAGATGGAGATGAGCTTTTGCAAAGTCCAGTCAAATTAGCCTTGTGCACTTACTACTTGCCTGGGGAAGTTTATCTTCATGAACCAGAGGAGACATCTATCTTCCCCAGCATTTGTGATTATCCTTCTGTGTGATGGTATTCAGCCTGGTGCATATAAAATAACTGTCTAAATTGACGGAAGAGAACATAAACAGCAAAATAACAAAACCAACCGACCAAAAGAAAGGAAAAGTAAACCAACAGCAAAAAACCCTCGAACAACTAAACATAAACCCAGTAAAACCCAAGAGCAGTCCTCAAAAGAAATGTGGGCAAGCTATTAGTGAATAGTGTTATATTTATAGAGATATTGGCAATGTCCTTTTGCAGAAGAGATGCTCCTAAGAGGTAATGGTATGAATTCATACCTTCTGAACTGCTTTAAATTTGAGTGAGTAAGCACTTTGAGGCTGAACTTCTAGAAAGCAGCACCGGGACCTCCTACTGGTGCACATTTGTGCTGCTCTGTTCACGTCAATGTTCTTAGGAGTTTTAGAATATATTAAGCTCCTGTTCAAAACCTGGTGCATTTATAAGAGGTACCTTTGTTATCTTCTGTTCTGTATTGTTCCCAAATGTTGCAGTCTGCAGGTGCAGCATCTCTCTTTTCTGCTACAGCAACAGCATGACCCAGTAACTGCCTTCTCCAAGCGGAAGCTAATCAAGTAATGTATTTTTTGTAGACAGCAGTACTTGTGAACAATTTCTTGAAGATCATAGAATCTTCTCCACAGGATTTTTTTCATGGTATTTCAGTTTCTAAAGTATGCTTTCATTAGTGTCTTCTGCATACTCTGGTAAGATCACCTCTGCTTAACTGCTATTCTTCTTGGAAAACAGGAGAGGCTGGACATGCAAGGATAGCTTAGTTCCCCATGTGTGTTCACAGTTGCTGACACTGCTAGAAGTTCATTCATTCTCCACTGTAATGCGGGAGTCTCCAGATTTCCTCTAAATCATAAATGGCAGCACACCTATCACAGTACCACTCTAAAAATAAAAATTGCCAGAAAAGAACACCTGTGTCATTTCCAATACCACCTATGTGAGAAACCATGATAGAGGGAGGCAGAAGGAGCCAAATACCCAGTTCCATGACTGAATATGAAGTGCTATTTCTAAATCTTTCTTGTAGCAATCTCCGTTGTTATCTAGGCAGCATTTTAAATTTGTCTGATAGCTAATTGAATTACAGTTTTTAATATCTGAATTTTCCTTATCAATGCAGTGTGCCTGAGTAAGGGCATGTAGGATGCTATGAAATTTTGGGTCAAACCCCAGGAAATGTATGAGGAGTTGGAATCTTGATCTAGTTAATAAAAAACTGTTATTCATTATAACACATATTTTGGCATTTGTATTGTCCTGAAGTCTTCCAAAATTAACTTTGTGGGGAAAAAAATTCTGCAGATAGAGGACTGTTGAGATTTTAGTGAGCTGAAGCAGCTGTAGCGACCACACCTATGACAGGATAATGAAAAAACAGTTCAGGCTGGACTTTCCCTCTTTTATGTGGACTAGTAGTTTGTTCAAGCCCCCCATTCCTCTACAGGCTCTTTATGCCAACTTTGGAGCACACTTGGGCAATTCCTTTATCTGTTCTATTTAGCTCATGTTGCCCTAAGTAAAAACACTGATTCAGTCTGTTTTCATCAGACTGAGCCCATCCCTGCCCCCACTTTCCATCTCTCACCTGTTTTGGCCAGAACTGCAGCAGCCTGAAATCTTAATGGGACACTGTCCAGCACTGCGTACCCAGGCAAGCAGTCAGCATAGAGAAACAGGTACAAAAAATGCAATTATAGCATACAACATTGAAATGGGAGAAACAGGTGTATAGAGTCTATTTGTAGGATAGAAGTCTTACTTTTTACATACAGTTTTTATTTCCAAAAGCATAACCAGACATTAAAGAAATAAAAGGCATTCAGCTGTAGCATGACATTATTTTGCATCTCCTGTCCAGTTGCCCTGCTGAAAAGTCCCTTTCATTTTGTGACCTTCACTGTAGCCTGCAAGGTTGTTTAAAATTCTGACAGTATTTGTGTTTTGACAACAGGTGTCAGCAGTAAGTTGAAATGACAGATGAAAACCTGAAATGGGTCTACAGTTAAGAATTGGCATGAAGGATTAATCTGAGGTTTATTTACAAAACTGTTACTGTGCTTATATTTCTCTTTGATGAGGCAGTGAAGATCTCCCATCTCACCAGCTGTGAAGCTTGTACAGTCTTTGATGATTATGATTGGACACAGCTAAGGCACCTCCTGGACAGCCTAGGCAAGATCACACAGTTCACCATAGACAATGGTGATGTGAATAAAGGAGATTTTTATGTCTTTTTCCATTGGACATGCGCTGGTGCGTGAGAATTGGAGTGTGGAGGGAGGGAATCGCTATCCAGCCTTAACCCTACTGACCACCTTTTAAAAATTTATTTATTTCCAAATAAGGCTAGATGGAAATTGTTAATCTAAAAATATACTATCTCTTGGTGTATTTTTTCCAGTTTGCAATATACTTAGCAGAAGATAGAGTATTGTAAATAATTTAAATTACCACTCTAATGGGCACATTACTGCTGTGTAAAATGGAATGCTCTTTCCTCAGGGACTGAGTGTGAAGTTTTACCATAATGCTGATGTTTTGGGACAGTATTTCATTAGAGGTTTTAATCATATTTTTCTTAATTTTTATTCATTAATCTACCAGTTTCTCAGTTGACATAACAGCTCTTTTAGTACACATTGTTCAGGGGGAAAGTTGAGACAGTTTGACACTTGAAAATAGTTTATTTTCAAGTGTGGTGCTTAAACATTAGATTTTAAAATGTGTCACTATTGGACATGCAGAAGTATTAACTGGTGAAACGATGAAATTTAATGCACAAAGATGGGCATCCAAATTTGAAAATGTTGATCAATTTGATTGTCCAAAGCTGTTCAAGATGTCTGTAGTCAAGATGAAAAGTGAGCTTGACTATCTCACCTCCCATTCTTGCAGCTTATTTAGTTCAGCTGCCCCTTCCTGCACTGACATTTTCAAAGCAGTTATTTCCAGCTGATTTCAGATTCACATCGTTTCACTGTCCTGTATTTTGCTAATTAGCCACTATTTTTTGTCTGTAATGGTCTTTCACCGACGTTCTGAATGAGTCTGTCACATCACTGCAGTCCTGATCCATGGGATGCATTTTGGGCCACTGGCTGGGAATGGGCTTTGCTGCTCTGCACATCACATCGTATCACAGGTGAAGGAGAACTGGGGAGCTGCAGAGAGGCAAAAGGGTAGCTGGGCTGGTGTTTTAAGACTTGGCATTTTCTTATTCTCCAGTATATGAAGTAAATTCCAATTCTGTGGATTAAATTCACAGGCAATTTATCACATTTCTAAATTGTTAATAAAGATAGTAATTTGAGCTTAATGCTGAATCATCCAGCTTCATCTAAGTGGGTAAACCAGATCAGGCTTTCAAATGGGAAATGTCTGAAATAAGGTATTATAGTACTGTGAAGGTCACTGAGGCTTCCTAAATACTTGTAAATAAGGATTCATTTATCTGTGATTTTGTAGAGGGTTTTAGAGAATCACTTTGATTCTAGTACTTCTTTTTTTGTTTCATGGATAAGTTTGCAACATGTCACTAATGTTACATTTCCTTGGTCTCTGAGAAGTTTATTTTTAGAAAGATGACTAGAGTTGTGGGAATAATAACTGTTTTGGCATAACAGCCACAATTAAAAAAAAGCACAAAAATACACTTGTCTTGGTCTGAGACAAATTTCATTTCAGAACACTCCAAGAAAATTCTTTTGTTACTGATTTCTTCATTTGGAGGATAACATCAACACTTCAAGACACATATCTTTAGAAAATATCAGGTTTTAAGTGCACTAGCAAAACACTGCATTTTAAAATAATTTAACATCTCTTCTTTCACCCCGTCAATCCAGACTATAAATCCTTTCTTCCCTTTTGATGTGCTGCTTACACCAAGGAAAAAAAAATAGAAACATAGAAATAACAACAAACTTTTTCCCACCGGAAGAGCTAATAAATTAAACAGTGACCTGGCAGTCAGAAGCACTTCTGGCAGGTCTTTCATACTGAAAAATCAGGTCAGCTTCAGTGGTTTCTGTCACTTTACTATGACACCCGAAAGAAAGTACAAGTGTGCAACTGGTACTGAAAAGCTGTAGATGTCACACACCCACACCATTTATCCTGTGGCCTTCCTCTCCTCTCCTCTCCTCTCCTCTCCTCTCCTCTCCTCTCCTCTCCTCTCCTCTCCTCTCCTCTCCTCTCCTCTCCTCTCCTCTCCTCTCCTCTCCTCTCCTCTCCTCTCCTCTCCTCTCCTCTCCTCTCCTCTCCTCTCCTCTCCTCTCCTCTCCTCTCCTCTCCTCTCCTCTCCTCTCCTCTCCTCTCCTCTCCTCTCCTTTCCCTTCCCACCCTACTTTTGATTTCATGTGTGCTGCTGACTTTGAAAGAGAATTGCTGAATGATTTCAGGAATAAGTGTTTAGATCTGGGGTGTGCATGGGGGACTGGTGGGGAAAGGCAGGGCTGAACTGCTGGGAGCGCGCAGGGAAGATCCAGGATGGCAATAGCTGCTTCTTGCACTAATTATACATTTTATGAAATCAAGGGCAATCTATTTGCTGACTTAGAGATGGAACTGACTCATATTTTGCTGGACTCATGTTTTCTGTCAGTAGGGTTTTTGACAGGCTCAGTGTATGTTTGTTTGGAGATCAAACACTGAGGACACAGCTTTAAAAATGTAAACAAACAGGAAGCAGATGAGGAGAGGAAAACAAAAGTCTGTTATTTGGGAAGATCTGGCATGAAACAAGGACAGGACTTAATTTCTGCTATTTACTGATTTTCTGTGACTTGTGAATAATCCATGTAAATTTTATTTCTAAACAAAAGACAAATAATTTTTAATGGATAGCTTTTGATTGATTCCTCAAGTTGTTCCAGGCAGGCCCCAAAGACATTAGAGTCTGTAGCTGGCAAAATGATAAACAATGATTGTCTGAAATTCTATTTAGAAATTAGTCTTGTGCTGTACTTTATCTAGCTGTACTTATTGACTGTCTGGGCAATGTACTTCACATCTTCTGTAGCCCAATGAATCACAGTATGTTATTAAAAAATCAGTGCTGCCTCCACCATCTCTCATCTCTTAATTGTATGATGCTGCTGAGAGGCTTAAGTAGACTGTGTTGCTGCTACACTGCATCCATCGTTGTTTTTGATGTATTTTTGTATAGAAGATAAGGAAATAGAGATGGGTCCTTGTGTGTTTCACACAGAGCTCAGGCAGGGGAGATGAAGAGAGGAACATGATGATGTAGGCTCTGTTCTAGCTATTTCAGTGTAGACTTTTCTTTTGGTATTGAGATGAAAAAGAGGGAAATTTCTCAGCAGATAAGGCATGTGAAGTATACAAAAGAAAATTCCAGGCATAGGGATGAGCCAAATTTAAGAAAAACATTGGGAAATGTATCTATGTACATATATATGGAAAAAAAGCACATATATATACATATAAAATAAATATATAAATTAGCTAGATGTGTATGTGTGTATGCAAATATATATCTGTATTTATAAAGTATTTGCAATAAGGAATAATGATAAAGGGGATCAGATTGCATCACATTAAGAAAAAACATCTATTTATGTCAAATATTTTTCCAGTTTTGAAAATTTTCCAGAGGGAGGAAACTGTGCAGGTCAGGACGTTAGGATTAGATACTGACACACAAATCTATTAATCTGTGGGATCAGGGAATTCAGCTGTGAGCACAAAAGAACAAAGTATTTTCACACAAGTAATTCTAGCCCTCTCAGGAGAGTTTTAATCCTGTGACTAAGTCCTAGTGAAGTCTGTGAGATCTGTCTGATAATGATGATAAAGTTTCTGAATATATTATCAGCAGAATAAATGGAATGAAATTCAGCACTGAGCTGTGAAGAGAAGGTTTCCTAGTTTAAATCTCTTTGAAGAAGTATGAGAAACATTAGTGAATATTGCTCTTTAAATCCACAATTAACAAAAACAAAGTTATTCAATAATATTTCTTGAAGATTTAATACATGCTGTGAAAAAATTTCCAATGTTTGTTCTGGTTTTGCATTCATAATAATAAAATTGGCCAGTGATAAATGATGAACACATCAGCATTGACATAGCCACATGAAGAGGGGAATCGGTGAAGTGAAAATAGAAAAATATTATGTACATATATGAGTTTTCTGTTGAGTAGTACAAATGGAGAGGTTCAGGAAGTGAATAGTTTGGTCTGAAGAATTCCACCAACAAGGGCATCTGTTGCTGAAAATTGATCCTATTGCCATAACTCTGTAGGTAAGATTTCAGGAGAGGGATAAAGTAACTTACATGTGGCTTCCAAATTTAACTGAAAGTTCCTCTATATTAAAAATTCCTGACTGGATCAGTATGAACATATATGAGTATATCTCAAAGCACCTTTTCAAGCTCTAAGAGACATCTCTTGATATCTAGGAGAAAAATATTACTGGAATGAGAATTTTGTCTTGAGGTATTCAGAGGGAATCCCAGCTCTTTTTTATTTACCTTTTAGTGTACTTTTTGTGTATTTCATTTTAAAATAGAAAAGTTGAAAGTGACACATCAGTCAATTAAAAAAAATCTATGCAAGAATTTAATTCATACCTCTCATCCAGAATTATTTTATTTGTGTCCAGCTTTGCAAGGTCAACATAAGTAAGAGTTGTGTTTTAAATGCTCTTGTATATTTAATTATATAATTATTTTTTCTGTGAAAGCTTTTAAAACTGTTCTTTGAAGTAAGACAGTCCCATAGAGATACATGATGCATCTCCATGATTAACACATGCCCATATTGTTTCTACAACATTATCCCTGCCCCCTCCTTGGTTAATGTCATCTACCAGGCAGACAGGGTAAGAAAATCCTTTTGCACAGTAAATGGCCTAAATCTGAATATTCCACTCCCAAAAATGGGCCTTTCAGTTCATTGTGATGATGATGGCTCATTGATCCTTTGGGGGGCTACTCCAGACCAGACCCTGTCTATTGGGATATACAGGTAAAGCACACAAAATTAATTCAGAACCCCTTTTGCTGACTTTTGTTGATTTTCAATGTGTTTAGAATGAATCACAGGAAAGAGTCACCGAAATGTTATCTTGTAAATTGATGCCTTTTGATGCAATCAGATGTTACAACCTCCCTTTTCTGAATGAGGTTTAAAAGGGAAATTTACTGTAGAAACAGAAATATATGGCCAGCATATTTCTGCCACTAAAAATTCCACTAGCATATTGGTGTATTATCTGCAATAATACACAAAATATGCAATATTCTGCACATTACAATAATTATTATACTAATGCCAACTACCTTATTATCATATAATTTTCCTTAAATAATTTGATTTTACAGTTGGTTGGTTCGCCTCAGCAAATTAAGTAATCTAATAAGAATGAAGATAGGTAATAAATTCTTCGTCACACATGAATCAAAAAATTAATTGGTGTTCCAAAGTAAATTGTAACTAGAGTGCTTTTTGTAAAGCTGCCCTCTGAGTTTCATGAATTTGGGAAAGACACATAAAGGCAGATTAAAGCACATTAAAATGTAGGTGACAAGGCACCACAGGCTGCCTTCTGGACTTCTGTGCAGATTGTGCTTATGTAGAAGACCTTTCTTTTAAATACATGGGAATTTCAAAGACTGGGAAAAGGCAAAGAAAAGGAGATCAAGGGGATACGATTTCTTGAAAGTCTCCTAAAAGCCACATTCTTTCAGAGGATTTTCTTAGCTCTCCACCCATGCATTTTTGTATGAGAGGAATATTGTGACAAAAGATATGTTGATATGTCTTCAGGGTGGTAGATACTTTTTTTCCTAATTTTTAATAACTAGTTTGTTTTTAAATAAGATTCAGAGCCCTCAGGACAGCCTGCCATAAACATGTGGACACATCTTGCACTTTCAGTGTCATCCATCAGAGGAGGTGTAGTATATCATACTTCTCACTTTCTAAAACAATCATTTAATCAAGACCACAATATTCCATCACCTCTACATAGGCAAGGATCATAATCCATTTCAGAGCATTAATAATGAGATAAGTAATTTTTATATTCCCTTACTTGATTTATGGGATGAAGGTGAAATAGTGAGAAGCTGAAGAGGATTTCAGACTATAGGGCAGGAACAGAGGTGAGGTGAATGTGTCTATTCTGTCCATCAGCAGTCAATATCCCCCTCACAAGCACACCACCTTAATTAAATGGGTTTTTTGTTTTGTTGAGTTTTTTCCTTGGATATTTTTAGGCTTATTTTTTAGACATTTGGGTTTTGTCTTGTATTATTTTATTTATTTTGAGGAAGGGAAAGCAGAAGACAGAAATGCAATAAAAATCCTTTGACACTGCGGCCTTAAGTGGCATTTCTTGCCAACAGTTTCAGGGACTGCATGCCAGGCAGAAGTGGGATCTTGCAGTACAGCTTCCTCTGGTGTTGGCGGGTAGGAAGTTTACATTTCTTTTGTGGACACATTTTGATTACATTTGTGATTGAAATTAATAATACAGTCCTAAGAAAAGTTGCTTAGGGACTGAAGTCCCAGAAGAGAACAATGTGCCCAGGAAAATCTGAGCCCTGCAGTGGAGGAAAACCAAGCTGGGTTAGGGCAGAGGTCACAACCTGAAGGAAGGGTTACATCTCTTGTGTGTTGCTCTTTTTTGTTTTGGGCAACAAGAAAATGTTTATGAATCCTACTCTGTGTGTTTGTTAATCAAGTTAATTTTAAATTGGAGCATTCCTCAAATATAGCTGGAATTACAGAACTTGTCCAAGACAGGGAGAAAATGGATCCTTACTTACAGAAATGTAGCAACTTATACATCTCCTCTGATAGATTCGATAGCCTTGCAGCTCATTTTCAGTGTGAACTCTGATTTAGCCAGTAGGTTTCAAAGATGTCAAGGTCCTTTACGTGTATCTACTCTTTGCCAAAAGATAGCTTACTTGAATTCTTGGTTGTGTATTTTAAGATATAATCTATATAATTGAATTTTTGTTATCGTTTAGCAATACTTTTGTCATCAAGTACAAAAGTAATTTTTATACATTAGTGAACAGTAAGAGGTGCTATGAACATTTTTGGGATTGCTTTTTTCTGTGAAACTGCCTTCTGTATCATATTATTTGGCTTGCTTTTCTATCTCTTTAGGGAAAAACCCACAACCATATAAAATTCTGTAACATAATTGTAATTGTAATTTTATTGCTCTCATTGTTGAAAAAATGACATTTATAAATCTTATTTTTAGATATGAAAGTAATGAAACATGTTTTGCTATTAAAAGATTAGTTAAGACTGGGTATATCATCATCAACTTAAAATTTATACCAGTTGAGAGGTTTTGGAATGCGACAGCTGAAACTCAGTTTCCTGCAGAGAAGGATTTATGAAATGCTACAGGGGGCAGGGAAGGATGTATCACAATATGGCCTTTCCCACAGAGAGGGATCTTACAGAAATCTAACCTAAAATTGCCTCGCCTGTATATGCATCTAAAATGAAACACACCTCATTTACCTGCAGCAAGTGTCTGGACTCTTGCTTTAACTCAGAGAAACCACAAGAAAAATCGGAAAGAATTCTATATTCTTCATATATGACTGGCTACTTTGGAATGTACTAAATTAAGCTAAGACTTTCCAGTGGAAATCCTGACCTCTGCTCTATTTTTGAGTCAGTCTTTTTCTGAAAGACCTTGTAGATAATCTATTCCTCTGTGCCTATTTACCCAAATAGTACACATTATGTAACCACTGCTTTAGCTTTTCCTGAAGCAGCTGAGAAAACGTTTTTTTTTTCTCACAGGCAGATTAGAACTTCAAAACCATTAAAACGGCAAGATATTACTTGACTTTTACCCAATCTCTTTTACATGTAAATTATTTTAAAAGAAAAATTAATGTAAAAAAAAAGCTTGTAGGTAGGATGACATACAAACTCTTTCCAGGCACATATAGAGTTTGCTCCTATGATTGCCAGGCATATGATTGATTGCTGTGTTAAGACCTTCAAAATTTTCCTGGCATGTTAGGAGACTCTTTACTGTGGTTTCAGCTTGGCTTTTACCCTTGGGCTTAGTTCTCTTATATCTGCTGTCCCACTGCAGTTGTGTTCATAGTGGAGACTCAGCTGCAGGTACCCAGGAGAAATGCTTCATGATTTGAGTCTCCTTGCCTTCCTTGTGCCTGGGTGCTGCTGTCAATACAACACGGGTGACTGGCAGAGGGAAAGGGGACACTCAATCTGCCCCTCTGCTCTAGATTGTCTCTGCTTCAACCCAGAGTAGAAGTGACCCAGGCTGCAGAACAAAGGAAAGGAGCCTTGTGGATTTCTGTCAGGGCAAGGATCTATCATTACAAGTAACAAACTGAACACATGATAACCACTGCCTCCAGTGTTCATCCCATCATGTGGGACTTACATTTGACAGACTGGGCTTGCATGTGCTGTTTTCAGCCACCTGTAAGCAAGACAAGGCAGTTACTCTTCAGATATGAGTTCAGTACTTCATTGTGCAACACCAAAAAATCACAGCTTTGAAGACAGAAAATAATTGGCTAATCAAGGTTACATTTTTTAGGGCAGAGAGAGGGATATGTGGCTTTGGGAAACTTTAGGAAGGCATATTTTACTCACTGTCATAACATTATCACAGCAAACAAAACAAATTTTGCATTACCATCTGGTGTCAACTATACAAATTTGAGGTTAAGTTAGAGAGGAGAAAAGAGGACACTAGAAAATTCAAAGTGTTTCAAAGAAGGATTTCTTCTGGAAACATCAATGCTGACACACAGAAACAGATGGATGCCCCAAAAGAATATTATGATTTTCTTTCACCATTTTGCATAACGTGCCTGCAAGCATAAACAAATATCTATGAATTGATACATGCCTGCAGGTGTACAGAGATACCACGCCTGTTGGAGTGCAAGAAATCAACCTTTTATGTCATTGTAGCAGTACTGCCTAGAAATAGCCCAGGAGACTTTTACAGGAAGGGAGTTGAGACACACTCATCAAGGTTTGTGGGTGGGGACAGTTCACAGCTGGTGGATATTCTGGTTAAAGGCACTCTTGGGGCCAAATAAGTCAAAGGACGGGAAAGACAGAAAATTAAAAAAACAGGAAAGGGAAAATCCTACTCAGTCTCTCTCTGAGAATAGCAGGGGCAGGGTCCTAGACAAGTATCCTCCTCTGAGGACTCTCTGAATTGCAGTAAACTGTGGTAGTGATGATTCTGGTGAGTTTCTGTCATCTCTCTCTGAATGCTACATATATTTATTATTAGGATCTACACATACTCCTTCTGGGTTCTTCCCAATTAGAATGTTCTTCGTGTTAGCTGAAGTATGCTGGTGAGGTGTCAGTGTTGCACACTGATCAGTAGTTATGCTTCTGTGCACATAAAAAAAGGAATAATACATTTTGAGGATTTAGATGGCTCTTAAATGCTTCCTTTTGCCCTGTGCTTTGTATTTTTCTTACATATATATATATACATTATATATATATATATTATATATATATATACACATTATATATATATGTATAAAATAAAAAAGGGAATGAAAGGGGGAAGCTAGGAGAGGAAGGAATCACATGCCAGTGATGCCCATGGCATTGAACAAGAGAACCTGTCATGACAACACCATCAAGTTTTCAAAGTGCAAGGCTGTGAGAATAACAATAAGACTATAATTGGATGGGAAGAATGTGGGGAAAATTTTGACATGGAGGCCTTGGAAATGCTGCCTCAATGGCTTGGGTATTATATCATAGAATTGTAAATAGTAAGTTCTTACCATTACTAAGACAAATGCACCACAGTACCAAAGACACTAGGACAGATTTTCAGCTCCTTCAGCGTGTCTCACCATGGGTACAAACCTCAGTGTTTTCGGGCTCAGGAAGATGAAGTGAACACTCCTGGGTGAGCTAAATAACTCTGGGGTTATTTTTGCCCCACTTCCCAGGACTGAGAATGTCTAGAAAGACCTAGATCTAGGCAACTCTAGAAACCACAAAAATGCACAGAACCAACTGGGGTCTGGCATTGCTCTTCTATGACAAGTCCTCTCAGGCCCAGTGTGCTGGGCTCGGAGCTGGTTAGTTAGGTGGAATCAGAGGTACATTTTCTTGGTTAGCTCTGTGCAGAGAGACCTGTAAGTTTCTCTGCTGAGTTTCCCATTTTGCTAAAGCCCACAGTTCTTCTCATCTCCGGTTTGGCTCTGCTGGAATAGGGAAGTCTTCAGACTACTTGGGGGTTTTTCATGGTGACTGCATTAGAGCCAGAAAGCAATCACCCAGATCGAAATATAAATTTATTGGATAAATCTCAGAATATAGGATAATGTTTTTTAATTTGGAAGTCTGAGGTGGCTCTAGCCAGTGTGCTTTAGAAAAGTACACCAAAGTATTTAATTTAATAAAGAGTATTTACGAGAAATAAATATAAACAATCATACCCTGTTTTACAAAAGTAGTAATTAAATATATTATGGTATTAAACATTTCATATTTTATGTTAATGCATAAGAGGCTTGTTCCTAAACTCTGTGTTCCCAGCCATAAATGGAACGTTAGGTAGAAATCTCACAGAACAATTTTAAGCACATGATGAGGATATGTTTATAACCTCAATACAAAATAATGTAAGGATTACACCTCCTGGTAAATCTCACTGAACTGAAATTGGATTTAATTTAGGTAGATTCACTGTAATAGACGTTTTCAAGACTATGTGATGTATTAGTATCCATCTGTTTAAAGAGAAGTTACTTGTCATAAAACAAAAATTCAGTCCAGAAAATTACATAAAGCTACTGTAAATTAATCAGAATTTGTTTTAAAGTGAAAAGCAATTGGAAATTATTCTAAGAACAGTTCGTCCATTGACACAATAGAGCCAAGCTTAATTAAAGGCCAGAGAAAGAGAGAAATTAGAACTACAGCTGAGTAGCTATAAAACTGAGGTGAAAGGAAAAGGCTGCCATGCTTTATCAAAGCATACATCTCTATTTAAATTTTTTTAAGAGTCATTCTATTTTCATCTTGAACTAAAGTATAATCTTTAAATAACCAATGAGATGCATAGAACATCAAGAACGCATACTTGGTCAGGAGTTGCAGGGAGATACAATGATTAGAAACTGTCCATTAAAAAAACCCAAATGAACAACCCTTCTAATTCCTTCATGATTGGCAAGTTTGCTTTAAAAACTGGATTCAGAAGTCAGTAAATTAAGAAATCAGGTAGAATACTAGAATATTAGTGACATAAAGAGGCTAATCAGGTTTTTCATAAGGAATATTTCTTTCACAAAATGCAGATGTATGGAGAGGTGTCAAAAAGGCTTTAAAGCATGCCAGTTTGACTTTGCTTCTGCACAGTTCTCCTTGAAGAAATTTAATTTTACATGAGATGTTAAGACTCAAATCAGAGTTCTTTTTTGTTAATTTATAATGTTTAATCTGCCTGACCACCTGCGGGAAAACTTTACACTATTTTTGACATATCATTAGCACAGACCTCAGGTTCCTAGCTACTAACTGTGTCTATTTTATCTCTGCTGTCAAACTTGTTCACAGTGTGAGCAATCTCTTTTGGATCTTCAAGGATAACTGGGAAGTGTTTTATTGCCCCTGCAGAGCTCAGTATTGGCTCTTGTGCTGCTTAGGGTTTATATGTTGGCTGTAATACACTAACAACTCATCTAAATTTTGTGAACACAAATAAGTTCACTTCCCTGTGCATATTCTCCATTTTTCTATTAATACAATCTACTCCAAGGAAATTATAAAGAGGCAGAAAAGGAAACAGTGAAGCAACTCTTTCCAACTCTTTAGGTTTTATCTTCTTTCTCTATAACAGATTTTCTTCACATATCAGAAGCCAAATTTCTCAGGAACAGGTGTAAACTTATTGCTCCGCATATATCCATGCTGAGAGTATAAAAAGTAGAACAGATGCATTAGCTGTAAGTTGTATCCAAGCAGAAATTTTGTTGATAGAACTTTTCAGCTGTGAATGCTGCTTCTTAGATAAGAACTTAAAAAAAAAAAAAGTGCTTCAGTATTCACTTAGCTCTTTGATTTCCTTTCAGTTTTACTGGGCAGTGAAGTGGATTTGTTTCCAATAGAACTTCTAGTAGAAGCCAAGAACCTGCAGTTGTGCAGAGCTTATGGATTGTAAAAGGTTTTTTAGTGTATTCGTTTCCTTCCTGTATGGAACTCTAGAGTCTGAGTGCCTGTGTTTCATTGCTCTTGGTGTACTTCCATAAATGTGGCATAGGTTCATAGCGGAATACTTTTGAGACAAGTGGATATGGAGGATGAGTGTTTCTCAGCATTTGGGATCTTATTTCTCAAATGGTGCATGATTGAGTGCAGGGCATTTAGCCAGCGACCAACTCTGTGGTAAATAAATCTCTCCTTCTCAGCTTTTATCGTCTAACTTTTAAAAATATTTATTGAAAGTGCTTAGGTGTATTATAGGCAAACATTCCTTTTTTTTTTTTTTTTTTTTTTGTAGTGGGATTGCTCTTGTCTTGTAGGCACATGGAAGGAAGACTAAAACAAAGGATCTCACCTCTTACACATTATAGGACTGTGATATCATGAGTTTGAGAACCCTGGAGCCTGTCTTCACTGCAGATTTTACAGAGTTGTTTGTACTTCATCAAGCATAATAACTCTTAGAAATTTGAGTTTTTTTCTGGCTTCCTCCTGTTAAAAAGACTCTACACTCTACAGGCTATTTATGAATCCTTTTCTGCAGCTGTTCTTAAGATTTATCTATATTGAAAAAATTTGCATATGTCTAGGGGGAATGCTTCATCTGATGTATTCCTAAAATTCTTTTTTTCCCCACAACATTATGTTGGTGGCTTATAGACACCAAAACACAACTAGCTTGGTTTCCATCATTCCAAATCAATAAACTCCAGAATTTCTTGCTGTTAAGTCCAGAACACATGCTTTAAAACAAGAATGTAATATCCACTTCTGTATCCTTCCATTAAAAAGTGCTTCTAACAACCATAAACAGTCCACACCAGGAAAAAGAAAGCAGGTTGTGCAGTACAAAAGTAGTGTCTCATGTTCTGTATTAATCTGGGTGTATTTGTTTGCAACAGCAATATGTGGCTTATTAGTGCATGTCAGAATTATTTGTAACTAGGGACAGTACAGGCGAGCAACTGGAAGATAGATGGATGTTATGCATAGTCAATTAAACAGCTTCGAGGTTCAAATTGAAGTCCTCCTAGTATACACAGCAACAGCAGAGTTCTGTGACTGCCATGACCTCTTTTGGTGTCACTTTCAGAGCTCAACCACAAGGTTTCAGAAAATTTTTGTAGCTTTAGAAAAGAAAGCTAGAATTCTGCACTGCCTAGGTTACTTACATATTTCCCAGATTCTTTGACTCAGAGCTAGTATTTGCTATGGCTTTCCTTAGTGCTAAAAGCAATCATCACATACAATAAATGATTAATATATGTGGTATTTGTACAACAATGGTGGCTTGAAGTCTGTCCTTGCAATTTTAATGGTTCTTTGCAATTAATTCTGTGTTTAGAAGGATCATCAATAATATTTGGCATTGTAATACAGGAAGACTAAATCAGAATTGTTTGCTGAAATCTGCTTCACACTGTCATATCTAGGTCTGCAGAACAGTTGGTAGTGACAGAAAAATGTCCTGCAAGGTTCCTTATCATCAACTTTGCAAGATGATGCGTATGTCCCAGTCACTGGATCAATGAAGAGCTCTGTCCTTAAACTCACACCTTTCCAGGGTCCCAGGAGAATACAGTGGGGGCAGGAAGGGAGCAGAGGTGTCTGAGTTTTCTGAGATGTTTGTGGGGTTTTTCTGCCTGATATACACATTTCAGAACTTGTCTCCTCTTACCCTGAGCCACCCAAGTATTAAGCGCGTTTTCTGAATGAATGAATGAAATTTGGGGCTGTATTTCTCCTGAAACTATTATTGTAAACTACTGGCTTTATTTTTGCTCATTTGTCTTTGAAAGGGGTTGGTAATTCCAAAGAATAAATTCCTATTTACACCTCCTTTCCCCACTCATATTCAGAGGACTTATAAGCAAACACTTGACCAGACCTTCTCAACCATGCAAAACATGACTTCTGGTGTATTTCCTGGTCTATGGTGGACAGCTTACAGTGCCTTTCTCTCTTCTGCCACCCACTTCTGCCAGTAGAGTCAGAGAATGTTGCCAGTATGACACCACACCTCCAAGAGGTATGTGGAAAAACCATATGGCAACTGGCATTTAGTCTTGTACAAAGTGTAAGAGAGATCTCTTCCTGCAGCCAGGTTCCTCCTCTGAAAAATAGCTTTGTTGATGACAAAATATTTGCCATTTTACCTGTGTAGTTTGCTGTACTGGTACAGAGGAGGTCCTGATTTTAAAACACACATATTTACAAGGAAATATCTACAGCCCATCATAAAGGACCACTGCAGACATGGTAGAGGAGTATTTATGGCTTATCAGAACTGGATGTGTTCTCTGAATGGATCTTCTTTGTTTAGAGCTGGTACCATTCCTCATCTTGCTTTGGAAGGAAGTCAGAGGCTGTAAGGTGGCCCAGGATACTTAGTACTTAGACCAGCCTAATTATGTCATTACTTCCATATCAGAACACCACAGATGTCAGAAGCTTTTTGCAAGGGATTTAGAATTTTGTGACTACTCCTTATCTAGGCATTCTCATGAAATTGCTTTCCCTTGCCTGTTGTGCTGAGAATGAACAGGAAACCTGGAAATGTGTTAAGGTTTTGCTGACATATGGAATTCAAGTTGCTCTGAGACTGGAGATGGAAGGAACCATTCCTGGTCACAGAAGGGATCTGTGAGTAATATTACTGTTGCCTGCCTAATTTAATTCTCATGGGAAGTCATGAATCTCTTGCTGTACAGATACTTACTAATACACTATATAACATATAAAAAGAGTAGATTAAAGAGTCTGCTTCAGCCATGTGCCAGGTTTTAAAGCTCTTAACTAAGGAAAAAAACTTGGCAGTTCACAGACTAGGCAGGCCAGTGGAAAAACTGAATGGCCTCTGGAACAACACCATTCCTCTGCAGTGCGGGAAGCGGAATTTAACATAAATACTTTCTGGTTCTTATACTCACAGGAATCTAGGCAAAATCTAGTCAGAGCCAGAAGCACTTCTTTCTTATCTTGTATATTTGTAATAGGAATCATAAATCTGGATAGAATTCTTTTTGGGTCTATTTTAGCAGAAATTTACAAGTATACCATTTATGAGCAAATATGTATATTTGAAGAAGTTTGGCTCTGCTGACTGGTACTTTCATAACTGGCTGGAAAGAAGTATCAAAAAGCTGCTGTGTGGAATCCTAACATTTGCTACTGTTGCATTTTAAAATACCTCTGTGTTTGTGCTTTTGGAAGAAAAAAGTCTTGCTAAATATTTAACCAGTTCTCTCTATGAGACCTCAGGGCAGAGGCCCTTAGGCTGAGAATGTGCATTTATAGGCAGAACACCTCCCATAGTCTCTGAAGGTACCACTGAGTTAGACAGGCTACTAATCATGTTCTAGATCTTCAGCAGTGGCTCATGTTTTCCTGACTGAAATTACTGATGTATTTTGGCACTGTTTGGAAATACATGCCACAAATTACAGTTTTCTGTGTTCACAGATCCTAGCCTAAACTGTGACTCTATGCATGGGTGTTGCTTTTGAAAAACCATTGTGATTGTCCTAATTTCCCTCATAAATTATTTCCAAAGAAATATACTAAGAAATGGGTTTCCTCAATTGCCATTTAAATTTCTGAGTTGACCCCCGTGTTTTTGTAACAATTTCTTTTCAGCTTTTAACCCAGTGTAGCTCTGACAATTATGAAGTTGTCTTGTCTTATTCCTGTAAATGATTAAAACAGTGCCCTTTCCTGCCACTGGTGTACTGGACAATCACAAAAGGTTTTCTTCTAATTACATGCCCCACTGGGCCCTTCCTAATTTAAATATCCTCTCATGTTTCTCATTTTTCCTTTGTTCTAAGTTGTCAATATTACTACTCAGTGAAGTTAAGTTGTGTCAGGAATCATGGTAGGTATTCCCAAGAGATGTTGTGCTTTTTGAAATGCTGAAGTCTGAAAATCAATTGGCTTTAAAAGAGATAACAGAGGGGTTTTGTGTGATTCTTCACCTCCTGGCAGGGAGGCAATGTATGGCTGCACTCTGTTTTTTATGTAGCTATAAATGTAGTTACTCAGCAACACAGCTTGAGACTTACTCTTTAATTTTTGTCAGTGTTTATTACTCACAGTCACAGAGAAAGGTTTTGTTCTACAGGGAACTGTGCAAATAATACCCAGGCTCCACAAATGTCCCCCTCCATGTCTTGCAGGTGAGCAAGCAGCCAAGCAAGGGCTGAAAAAATGTCATCTGTGAAACTCATTTGCTCACTATTAAATTGGCTAAATTCACCTGAATGTCAAACAATCAAAATGTTTAGGAAATATTTCATACATTCATCATACATACATTAATGGGTGTTATTAGCCTAGGATTAATAGCTGATCAGCTAATAGCTGAATAGCTATCTGCTCTTAAGAAGCTCCTCTTTCCAGGGTGACAGAGCACAATGCATTACTTCTGACATCATTAAGGGCTGTGTCTGAAAGTGATATATTACAGTAGGAAAGTTTAAGCAAAATAGAGGTGAACATCCTGAAAAAAACTTCCTTCTTTCTGAAGTTTTTTATTACTGAACTGCAACTGAAACACACTGCATGGGGAAGGATGAGCACCTGCTTCTACACTGAGCTGCCTTCTGGAGGGGATTGATACAGCCTTTCCATGAAGGATGGGGCCTCATTATGTGACTGCTATTGGTCACAAGCTGTAGCAGAGTTTTACTAAACACAATCCTTCAGGGCAAACAGTGAATTTTTTCCAGTACGTTGGCTGTTGCCCAATTACACAGGCTGTGTCTGGGCCCTCTGAATTTTGCAGCCATAAAAGGAGAGCTCGACTTCAGACCTGCCTGCAGGGCAGCATGTAAGTGTCACACTACGACACGAAATAACTCACACATGCACATTAGAGCAAAAGAGGGGGAAAATAACAAAAAGAAGAAGTTTATTTCTGACTCCGTAATACATAGAATTCCAAAAGTGACTGTGGATTGGAGGGTGAAATTGCCACCTCTCCAACAACACTGGTCAAACCAACAGTCCATCAGTTCTCTCCTCCCACAAAGAAGAATGAAAACCAATCATTGTTTATATGAACAGCATGAGAAAACTCCAGTAGAAATACCTAAACATCAGAAGGCATAGAAAACTTTTAGAAGAACTTTGAAACTTTTAAAAGAACAGGGTGACATGTAAGGGCTGACTCCAGGGTAGCAGGGTCACCTCTTGGTGATCAGTGTGCTAGACTGGCCCATGTGTCATCTAGGAATTACTGCTGTATTCTCCAGGGCTCTATTTAAATCAGTTGTGTGTTATCTCTACATGTGGGATATGTATCCTATGTGCTGAGTTGGCATAACTTGTCAAATCACTTCAAATCCTCTTCAGGACAACAAAAGTGCTTTGACTTATTCTGACCTCAGGAAATTCAAAATCAAATTTGCAGCATTTTTTCTCTAGTCTGGAGAGAAAACTTCAGAAGTTTTCTTCACATAAGGTTAAATGTATAATTGAATTGTCCTACCCTGTAGGGTTGTCTTTTTTTTTTTTTTCCTTTTTTTTTTCTTCTTTTTTTTTCTTTTTAATAGCGGTAGAGTCAGCTGTTTATATGCAGTTCAAAATTAAATGCTTACAAGTCCTTGACTAGTGAACCTTCTTATGGAGATGGAAATCTGCCAGCAAGAAGTTGGGGTAGTCAATATTTGTCTGAAGTGTTAGAGTTACCTTTACTGCAGTTGAGATCTATGTTTTTGGCACTAAGAGGAATGTGAGTTTTTCCTAAGAGAGAAGAGTGAGGGCTTTACACAGAGGCAGTCAATTATGCAGTTTTCTCAAAAATAAGCAAATCACTTATTTTAATGAGGTGAATTTCAACTTGGATATAAGTGTGTCCTTGACATTTTTTAGTAGCAGTAACATTATCTGAGCAGCTTGTTCTGAGAAAAGCATGTGACATACATGAGTACAGCTACCTCAACAGGGAAAAAGACTCTAGGCAGGGTGACTTGCTAAGCAAAACCACTAACATTAGACATTGCCAGGATTGCTTGCATCCGTTCTGTGAGAGAGTATTTGAGGCAATGAAGCTGCAACTGATGAATGCAAAGATACAATGTTCAAAAAACTGCTGTAAGAATTGATGATATAGTCACAAGCATTGTGTGATCACACTGGGATTTTGTTCAGCACTGTTATCTCAGGAAGTCTCTGAAATTTGTAATGTCAGCTGGTGAACGCCATCTTTTTTCTCCTCTCTCCTGTTTATTTTTTCTTAATTTCATGTATTTGGAAATACTTTTCTAATTTATAAATAGTTCTCAATTTAATTAGGAAAGAGGTATATTTCTGGGAAGCCCAAATATTTATTCACTCTAAAATAGAAATCTCAGCAAGGTTAGTTTCATTGTATTAGTCACCATAAAAATATCCACTAAGCCACAGCTGTAACAACACAAGCCAGGGTTTCAGGTGTATTGTGACATTTCACTCAGATTGAACACGCCAGGAAATAGATGCCTAAGATATATCTTAATCCACGTTGACAACCTGAGAAAAGGTTAGGGGAGTAGAGGGAAAGATGCACTTTACAGATAAGGATTACAGACATGGAGTTCAGTGCTGTGCTGCCCCTTTGGAAGCTTTCTCAAAGACATAGATGTATGGTGTACAGGTAACAGCATACTAGAATGGCTCTTTCCAGTAAGAAATATGGCTTCCAAAAAACCCCAGTTTTCCTGGGAACATGATTTTACACATCCAATTATATTTTTTTCGTTAGGAAAGCGAGAAGGAGTGAGCCAGCTTTGTCTGTGATACACTAGATCTTGATTTGTTAAGTTCTTTGACATAATAAGGTTCTTTAGTATCATTTCATCTTGATTTAAGAAAGAATTTTCTTTTGTAATGAGGACAGTCATTCACTGTAACAATGTTCCTAGGGGCTTGGTAAAGCCCAACCACTGGAGATTTTCAAAAATGCTGTTGGACAGGGTCTCAGATAATCTAATTTACACTCCCTTTTCCAAAAAGTGTTGGAAACCAGATTCTCTTTTGAGATCCCTTCCAGCTTGTGCTGTTTTATTATTCTAGTATAAGCAGCAAACTTTTTGTCATGAATGCCATTGCATCTTTAGAGGAGCTGTATTGGAAGCAACATCTCACACTCTCCTCTGATCTTCAGCTTTCATTTATTGGGACACTTAATATTTATTTGCTCAAGTTTCCATTCTGGTTTGATTTTGCTAGCTCAATAGCTGTTTTCACTCCCTGGTGTTTAAACCTCGAGATATTTACAGCATTTAATAACAATACCATTCAGTGTTTCTAAGAGTAATGTAGTCTTTTTGTATTCCATGACCATTCTGTTTTTTAAAATTTGATACATTTTAGAAGAAACTGATTTCACATTAATCAGGATATTTTTTATAAATCAAAAATTAAGTATGTCATATCAATTCAGTTTAAAGTACTTAGCTATATTTGACTGGCATTTCATTTACCTATGGAAGAGGTTTTTTTGACATGCAGTCTCCTCAAAGCTGTACTACTAGATAAAATTTAAGTTTTTTTGTAATTCATTGCATATATCTTCAAACCAAATGGTGTTTCATCACTAGAGGCAGAAGTGCCTATATATGTTGTGGATAAAACCACTTTGGCCAGTATTCACTAAAGATGAGGAAAAGGAGAAAAAAACTGTAAAAGAGTTGGAAGGGACATTCAAAGGTTATCTAGTCCAATCCCCCTGCAATGGTAGGGTCCTGTCAAACCTGATCTTGAACGTTTCCAAGGATGGGGCATCTACAACTCCTCCAGAAAACATGTTCCAGCAGAATGAACCTTTTCCACTTGTTCCAGTTGTTTGCCATTATTTTTCACCTTCGGGTTCTAAGTTTATTGCCAAGATTTGGACCAGTTAGAGTCAGTTTTTTATTCCTGCACAGAAAGCTTATTGTACATTGCAATCTGTGTACTGGCTTTCCTGTGCAACATACTATTTCCCTTGATGTTCACCTCAGCTGGTTGACAGAGTTTCATCTCTTCTCCTCCTCTGAAGACTCTGCCAGGATTCATATCCTCCCAGTAAACTCTCCCATAGCAAAAATATATAACTGTTATTATTCATGTTTGTCCTATGTAATTGTTTTAATGACTTCTCTAGTGGTAAGCATGGAGTGAATGAGGTTACAAAGAGACTACTCTTCACTTGACTCAGTATATTCTTCATTTTAGACCTGTGTCACATCACAGGTCTCAGAAATCACACAGGCTCATGGGTTTACCTGTGTCCTGTGGCAAATGGGGTCATGTCTAGGAAGGTTCTGACAATATCACTGTTTCACAAAGGGTAGCAACTTTTTAATCAAGATAGCTAAACATGGTCAGCCTCAGCAGGGACATTTCTAAATCTAGAAAATTCTGTTTGCTGCTTATTTTACATATCCCTGTCTCAAAGTGGATGCAACTAGCTGTGAACTGAGGGGAACATATCCTCCCTATCCCCTGCCAAGCAGCCCACTGTCTTGTAAGATGAGTCAAACAGAAAGCCTCCTATTTCTGATTCAAATTTTCCCATGTAATAGCAATCTTAGCCTGGTTCTTCTCAAAATATTAGCAAAATTATTTTTTGAAACAAATAGGGAAAGGTTAGTGGATTATCTCTGGGCTGGAAACCCGGCTTCCAGCTTCCTTCTTGTACAAATGAGATTCCAGAATTATGTGGCAGAAAGCCCAGAAGGCCAGTCCTAACTAGAAAGATTTCCAAGGTTCCCAATTCTGCAGAAAATTTTCCTCCTTTGTGTTAAAAGAGACATTGATAAAAGGCAGAGATAAAAAAAATCTGATCCGGGCTTGCTGGGTCTCCATTCTCTAGAGAAGACCATCAAAAAATGTCAGTTTCCTATTGAAAAACCATGTTTACTCCTCATTGCAGTCTGCTGTAATTAACAAGGCAGAAAATCTGTAGTGTGAATGAGACAATTTGCCCAAGCCAAATGGCTGTTTTTCTGCCAAACCTTTCCTACCACCTGACTGATGCAAACCCACTCTTTGGACAGCCTTTATCTGAGCATTTCCCACAGCCTGAAATAGATATACTTCATCTTTAACTCCATTGTGGTAATTTGTATATCTTTCTAGAACACTTGGATTGCTCGAGTTTGACAATTAAAAAGAGGAGATAGGCAAAGCTAGTGCAAATTTGGAAGACTAAGCAATTTCTCTGAAGTAAAATCAAGTAGCCTGTTCATCCTGCCTTTAAACAAACAGAATAGCATATTGTACAAACTGAAAGTAATTTATCTGAAAGCTGCATGAGATAGCATGAGATACTGGTAATAAAAAGTATCTTAGGTATCTAATTCTTTTGCTGCTCAAAACAATCCATGAATAGTTTTTAAGCATTTCACCAACATTCAAAACAACTTATAGGAAAATCGTGTGTAAATTTTTCAGTAAAACTCACATCATATATTCACTATTTCTAAAGCAGTTACTGTAATTTATGCTTCTTTAAGCACATTGTGTAACCTTAAGCACATTGACGTGTTTCTCCCTTCAAATTCACTTAGCTGATCAGCCTATATAAGTCTACAATCATGTAAATACATAACTGTGTGCATCGACCATTTCTTTTCTCAAAAACATTCTTGTGAAGAAAACATTTTTTATGTGAGAGTTCCACTTCAAGGAATAATATTGTTCAGAATTGCCTTCAGAGGATGCTTGATCTTTATTTAAAGTTCCTAAACACATTTTTTGCAATATTTCCATGCCAAAGTAAGTTTCAGGGTTGATTAACATGCAGTACCTGAAATTTAATGCCTTTTCTTTGTCAATTTAAATTTATTGGCTAACTGAGTTTTAGACTGGGAATATCTTTTGCCTTTTAATTAGATCTTTAATATGGGGAACAGAAAAGTCTGGCAGACTACAGTCAGAATTAGCAAAAGTAAACACAGGAAATGTTGCATGTCCTAGCTTCTGATGAAAAAAAGAAGAATTACCAGAAATATGATTTGATTTGCTACATGTTCATGACAAACCATGGATCAGCAAACTATATTTGCTTCTTGTGGTCTATACTGTACATACTTTCATCCACTTCAGCTTCAGGATTTTTTTCAGAAGTGCAAACTAGCAAACATCCTTTGGTCACCTGGGAAGGGCTCATAGTAGCTATTCAGTAATTTAAATTTTAATTGTTTTTTCCTGGAATATCTTTCACAAGTGTACTTCAAAATCATGGGTTTTTTCATCTTTTGCTCTAAGAGGTTTTCAAGGTCTTAAATGACCAAGGTGTGGTGTGCCATAGCATCTGTGATTGGAGTAGAACAGCAGAACACTGGCACCTGTGGGAAAGATGCAACGGAGGCTCTGGGTGTTTATCTGAGGCAGCCAACAGAAGAATGGAATCATCGTAGTCACCTTCTGGGGACAACAGAGAAAGACAGAAGCCTTCCCAGATACTGAACCAACCACTGTGCTCATTTTGCTTCATGTTTTGCTTCCACTGCCCTCACTCTTATGCTGGCTGGAAATTCCACTTTTATTATAAAAGTAAATTTGCCTCGGAATCAGCTGTGCCCTACAGAAACCCAGCAAGGGGTGCAGACATCAGGCTCAGGGAACAGAGGCAGTTGCCAAGGAGAGAAGAGTCACAGGATGAGTGTTTCAGATGGCACCGCTGGGGTTTGCCACTACTCTCTGATGGCTGAGCACTGCAGATGCTGCTGTGAGAGTAAAATGTTACCACAGCACAACTGCTGCTTCTCATCAGATCAGAACAGAGAAATAAAGCAGAGTCATGCTCAAATGGCAATGAAGTCCATTGTGAAGACCTATGTATTTTTACTGCTAATAATAAAACATTGTTCTTCATACAAATGCCTCATCAACTTATTATCCTAGGCAAGGGGTGAGTTCATGGAACCTGGAAATTATGTCATTTCAATAATAGCTGTGGGTAAATGAAAACATTTTAATGCTGCAGAGGGAAATGTCATGACAACAAGCACTAACAGTCTTCACTGTATTAAGCCACAAGCGATGCTGGAAAAGGAATATGATCCATATATTGCTAGGCACACCCAGAGCCACAAGCAGCAACCTTTATTTAAAGTAGGTTTTAAAGGTGACATTTATTAAGATAAGTTTTTAACTTAACATTTTGCTCAAAACTTTCTAGCATATTTTGCAGGTCAGTGAGGATATTTCCCTCTTTTTCTTAAGTATGAAACTGGCAGCTTTTGGACCCAGGTGAAACAAGTTCTACTTCTATGGCTAGTGTTTCCATTTTACAGATTTCTAATCCTGTGTAGGTCCTGTTCATGTTTCTGGAATTCTCATTAGCAGAATATGTTTACCCAATAAATGGTAATGAATAAGAAAATTTGTAAGATTTTGGCTTTGATTTTACTCTCTGGGAACCCCAGTCACTTTCTTTTGTCCTCATTTACACCATTTTATATTTTCACTTTATAGCTGTGTTCATTTCTGTCAAAAATAGATTTTAGAGTTTATTTTGAGCATGCTGTGGTATGCAGACAAAGCCTTACTGTTCAATTGAATTGATCCAAGGTTTCATTACAAACTTCCCTGTTAGTGGGGCACACCTAGGATCCAGCTTTTCTCTCCCATTTAATCCATGTTGCTCCTGACAACAGTAGAGCTCTGGAATTCTGTGTATGCACCTATGAATGTTACAGGCAAATCCCGTTTGATTTTGCAATCTACTGTCCAGCATACACATATGTAAAGCTGGCGCTTTTTTAAGAATAAAGGGTATAGCTCCTGTGGTGAATAAGAGACTGTATGGTTTACAATGGTGTTTTAGTTAAAAAGTGTCATACTATTTGCTGTCAAACTTAACATAATGCTAAATGATGGATGTTTATGCTCAGTCAAGACATCTTTTTCTATCGCCCAGAGAAAGCATGATGACATGCAGAGACAGAAACTTACACTGCAGTTCTAGGTTTGTTACAGGCAGTCATAACCAGCTCAAAGCAAATAATGTCCTTCCCTTCATGCCCTCCAGCCAGGACATGTCTGTCTTTCCTAGAAAATGACACAATATTTTTCCTATCTGATGAAGCACAATCTCCTAGTATGTAAATAGGAATTTGCTACACTACACAATTATTAATTTTTGTGTCCAAACACAATGATCAGGAACTAAATTGTTAAGCTGTGTACGTGCAACAATTTTTTTTTGTGTATGGGTAACAATTGTTAAATGACAGCATTGGGAAGCTATTGATAACAATCTAGTTTCCTCTGCTAACAAAAGAGTCAGAGATTTCTTATTTATGGTTAAGACCCATGTGTCTACATGCATCACTGCAGAGTTTTTGATCTTTCTGCATAAGTTGGGACTGTGAGGACTGGAAGCAGACCCAGCAGTACATCACAAGCTGCAGAGCTTTGTCTGTGTCTGTACTGTGCCATTCAATCACAGCAGTAATAGGAGAGACAGTACAGGTAGAGATCATTCGTACGTGGAAGAATAATGGATTTTGGACAGTTTACAGAAAGCACTGTATTTTGAAAAGAAACACAACCTATGTTAAATTTAAGCAAGGTACTGTAACATAGAACAACTGTAATGAGCTCTTTCAGCAGGACAAGCTGTGCTGAAGTACAGTGGATAGATGTGGAGGCTGAATTGCCATGAGGTAGGTGCAAAGGTGAGAGCTGCCATGGAGTTTACAGAAGAGTTACTTGAGCACGAGCACTGCTTCCCAGCCAGTGCTCTGTGGCACACCGTGTTTGATGTCCTGCCTTGGAGCAGAGGCTGTGTGTATGTCCTGCCTTGCTCCCCTGAGGGCGAGGCCGTGACTTTTTCCCATGAACTAGCTAGTTCTCTCAAGGCTGGGATTGCCACCTGGACCCCAGTGGGGCAAACCCACTCACACTGCTAGAACAAAGCCAGTGAAAATAACAAATGCCTTCTTAATACTGCTAAGGAGGTGACACCCAGCTAACACACTTAAAAGAAGGATTGAAGAGAAGTGACAAGTGGCTGGCACTTGTCTAACCTATTACTTTTAAACACTACACTTTAACCTGTTTGATTGGAAAGCTTTAGAATTCACTCTCTAAGGAGCTCCCGGTGGCAATCAGTACAAAAATAAAAAACACCCAAATTTTCTCTCTTGACAGCCTGACATGAATGAGAAATATGCCCTGAAGTTTGCATGTGTGAGACCACAGCAAGAAAGAATGAACAAGGTAAATATTCATGTTCAGTGTTATAGTTTCTTTCAGCAAGTTATTGATTCCTTTTAACACAAAGTTGAGTTCAGATGTAAAAAGCAAAAGCAGAATCTGTTTTTTAAATGCTACTGAAATTTGAGTGAAGCTTCCATTCAACTACAGCAAGGCAGGCAGCCTTATGATATTAGGAATAGATTCTTTCTGCATCCCAAACAAATCTGGAATACATTTCTTAGAGTGTTGTTAAAATGAGAGTTTGAAGGAAAGATAATGAATGTACACTAGATCAATCTCAGCCTCTAGAGCAGACATTTCTAATTTCCATGAAATTAAGTTATGGAAGGTTAAAATATTGCTTGAATGATAATAATAATAATAATAATAATAATAATAATACATGCTTCAAATATCCTGCGTGCAAGTTTCATCACATGAGCCAAATGCTGTGGAGATTTCAAATTAAAATTTTCATATGGGTTTTTTCTCTCTACACTTCATCTTCAATACAAATTAATTAGTTTTACCTTGCTTGCCCTTTTGCTAAGAGCTTTGAATGCTATGAATTGAGTTCCATGCTTAATGTCTGGATGTAAACTATTATGGTGATTGAGAATGTATTTCCAAATTTTTAGGGTAACTCTTATGGTATGCTAGCAAGATAATAAAATATTAATTAACTAGATTAAATATTGCCCATTATTTAGAAGCTTGTATAACAGAATTTTTTCATCTAGAATCAAGTTTCAAATTCTCAGTATCCATGACAAACCCAATATTTTACATCCATCCCTTGCATCCTCTCTAAGGCCACTACTGAAACCTTTATAATTATAACATTATGGACACCAAGTACAAACTTTGAATGGAAATACATGAAAGAAGAATTTGCAGTACCTAAAATAGGGCGTGTTTGCTAGAGACAAACTTTTCTGAGAAATATGACTTTTATCATCTGGTGAAGTGCCTTTTTTCAGCCATGTAGGTGTCTGCAGATAGAAAGTGTTTTATGTCCATAATTGTAGATCTGGAGCCACACATTTCCTTTATGCACACAAAATGAAAAGGCTTCCTCTTTCTATCTCAATCACCACTTATGTCCCTGGTCATATTAAATCTACAAATAAAATCAATCATGCTCTTGATGAGAGGAAATGTGGTGGTGATAATTACATGTCCATTGAATTTCTGTTGCTGTTCTAGAGAGGACAGAAATTGAGTGATAACCTAAATGCATTGTAACAATGCACTGAGAAAATAAGTGTAGCTGACATGTCACCCACAACAAATGTACTGTGCTCAACATAATGGATAGGATTTCAACATTTCCTAGCATATTAGATAGAGCTTGTCACAATTTCTTTCCCTGATAGCTGGGTTAGGCTTATGACACAGTCATATGGTACCTGATAGACACAAATATGTGTTGGAAAGATGTGAGATACTCACACTCCTAAAATCTGTTAATGTAGGCAGATTTCAGAATTATCTAATCTGAAATATCTAACTCTAAGGAGAATCATCCTTTAATCATCCATTAATCCTTTAATGATCCTTTAATCATCCTTTTTAATATATATAAGATGCCTAGCTTTCCCTTTAAGCAGAGTGTATTGCAGTGAAAACATATCTAACACCTGTCTTGGACAGCCTTGCTGCTAACACATTGCCTTAAAGTAAAAGTGGATGTGAACTTGAAACTGTTTTCCTGTGACAGTGTAAAAAGTAAGAAGAAACATAAATTGAAAAAGCAAAAAGAAACAATTCACCCCCTTGATAATCACAGTTTAGTGATAAGGAAGACGCAGGTTACTATGGATTTCCTCCTAGGTTTCGGTTTTATGGCTGAATTTTCACCTTCACCTTTCTTTCACCCTTATCCTTTTCTACCCTTACCGCAGTCTTGGTGTTAGTCCAGGGGTCCTGTTTTCCTTCTCACTGTTAGGACATTGCTTTTTCCTCAATGACTGACACACTTCTCAAATCTTTATGTCTTTCTTTCTCTTAGGAAAGTTAATAAATTTACATTTTCTTGGATGGACAGAGATGGCAGCTAGCTCTGTATGAGAAAGACTGAGAATCTATGATTTGATTAGCTGTGGACAGAAGCTAGAAGAGGTGAGAAAGGAGGAAATGACGTTGCAGAATCTGAGAGAAAAAGATGTGAAAGATATGAAGAAAAGAGGACTCAGGGAAGAGAATAGTATCCTTCATCACCATGACTCAGAAGACACCTAAGCCAGTACTGATCTTTCCAAGTATGTCAGGAAGAAAATAATTTAATGACTGGGGAGTTGCAATAAAACTTTTGTCTTGTATGCACTGGTCTTAAGTGTTTGTGTACTTAGCACTTTTAACTCAGCAAAGGATTGTCCCTACTGCTCTGTACAAAAGCAAACAGGCTTTTGGACTCAGGCATTAGATCTATTTCAAAGGTTTTATTTAAAGGGTGACTGAAAGCTGACCGATACTTTCTGGCACCTTGTTTAGTCAGAGTGTCTCTAATTTCTCTGTCTGTCCATACACTGTATACCAAAATACTACACATACGGTATAGTATATACAGGCAGTTTAGAAGGAAATAGTTAATTTTCTAGGCCCTTATCTGGGTTTGTCTTTAATGTTTCACTCTGTTCTCACCAGCCTTGTGATCATTGTATAGCTGAAATATATGTGACTGTTTTTGCTACACAAGCAGTAAACATTAACTACAAGTAGATTGAAACATATAAAACAGGCATAAAATGCATCAGCACTTTCTCCCTGCTGAATTTTTAGTGCTGCCAAAAGTAGAAAACAAGAAGTGTCACCACTACTAGCTGTCATCCCCTGGCTCTAGTGAGCAATACTGACATTTTTCTGGATGCTAGTTCTATTTTCCTATATTCCTACACAGTATATATTTCCTATATATATTCCTATATAGTAAGGAAAATGTACAGTTACATAGTCTAAGGAAAAAATGCATGTTCCATAGAAAGTGAACTACTCCCTGCCTCTTCTGCAGCTACTTCAAGCATGACAGCTGTCAAGTATAAGCAACTCGTTTACTTTCTGAAAGTAACACCCAGCGATGATAGCCACAATCAGTCTCCTGCAACGACAAGATAGAGCAGCAGCAAACTGGGTTTAGCAGATTTCTCTGATTGTGATGCAGGACCATGCATGCTGGCAACACACTGAAATATTTAAAAGGGCAAGAAAACTTCATCAAATGAATCTACATTTGTTTGTTTGTTTATTTTAAACATGAAAGAAATTAGTTTCTGAGTGTAGGTGTAAGCCGGTATCATTATTGACTTCAGTAGAACTGTTGTTAGTTGCAGAGTCAAAATCAGAGGCTACTCCTGGAAAGACATTTATGCATCTGTTTTCCATTACAGCACAAAAAAAGATGTGTCAGTGCCCTTAAATCTGTTTTTTAGGCTTTAAGAACTGAATAGACAGGGCATTTCTGAAGTATTTTTACTTTCATGACATGGATCTTGTACAAAGCAATGGAAAAAACAAACATTTTTGAAAATCAATATTACAAACTGCAAATACATTAGCCTTAAGTGGTTTTTTTTTCAATGTAGAGATTTTTTAGGACAGTGATCTATTTTATTTTTGTCTTTAAAGGAAAAAATGCCAACATCTGTCAGGACTGAAACAAATTTATTTTTATTATCAACTTCATAACAAACACATTTAGCAATCCTTTTCATTATCTTGCCTACAGTCTTTGACGGCCACCTGGAGAGGAGGTGATCTGGAGTTATATACACACACACACACAGGTGCACTTTGCCTATCAAACAGGCCTCCCTACTCTGTGTACTGGTATAGTGGTCATTAATGGTCTAAATGTTTGTGCCACATCAAAAAGTACTTTGATTCCTCTGAACTTTTGATAAATCACTGCTCCTTTCTCAACCCTGCACAATAACTGATGCCAGTAATTTAGGGTTGATTTGCTTGCCGGCTTCTTTCCCTTTCCACCCCCACAAAACAGCCTTTGGATTTTCCAGCTTCATGCTTCATTTACATGAGAAACCGACATTTGAGAAAGTAATTGGAAAGAGTGTATTTAAAAGTAATCCAACAAGGCAGACAGTCTCATTAGAGTTGCTCCAGGCTGTGTCATAATGGCCTGGAAATCACTTATACACACCTCTAACTCTGCTTGAGGAGGAACTAATCTAAAGGCACACTTTATTTGGCTTTAAATGCAGTTTTCTTAGTGAAAGTCAGTTTGGGCTGTCAAAGAAATAATTGCAAATTCTGTCCAGTTCCTAGCAGTCACTTATTATTACTTACTGTTTCTCTTTCTCTTTTTTTGTAGCATGTTACAATGACCTAAAGCACTCAGAACAGCTTTCAAAATTCATGGATGAAGACTGATGAGTATATTATCATCTAGAAACGTGGAATTGAGATTAAGTGACTTACTGAGGAAAGCATCACAAGTGGTAGATCTGAAAGTGAAACTGAGATCCTTGGATACCTGTTCTTCTCTTTTAATCTGTCCTAAATTACAGTGATATTTTCAAGAATATGCATTATAACTCCATTCAACAGCATGTTGACGTAATAAGACAATTATTAAATGCTCACAACTAAGTGGTAGATTTTGCTGTGAGTTCATGATGATTTTCGAGTGGGTCCAGGAGAGGTCTACAAAGATGATTAAGGGACTGAAACTTCTCACTCATGAGGACAGGCTGAAAGAGTTGGGCCTGTTCAACTTCAAGAAGAGGTAACTGAGAGGGAACCTAGCTAATGTATACATATATCTGAAAGGAAGGCACCAAGAGGATGGATCCAGGTTCTTCCCCATGACACCAAACAATAGGACAAGAGGTAATGGGCAGACATTAATGCACAGCAAGTTCCACCTGAATATGAAGAAGGACTTCTTTATTGTGCCGGTGACTGAGCACTGTAACAGATTGCCCAGAGACACTGTAGAGTCTCTCTCACTGAAGATATTCAAGAACTGTTTGGAATACAGCACCCTGTGCCATGTGCTCTGGGATGACCCTGCTTGAGCAGGGAGGTTGGACCAGAATGACCCCTTGTGGAACTTTCCAACCTTACCCATTCTGGTTCTGTGATTCTCACATGGGGTAGGGTTCATTACATCTAGCTTTGTCCTCTTCAAAACGACATGCTTAGTCTAAGCCAGTCCCAGATGTCTGTTCAGTGAAGAGAAGCAGGCATTTCCAGGCAGCGGCTCACCCTAATCTAGGAAGAGCACCCATGCTGATGTACCAGCTCACACTGTGGAGTACCCACCCAGACTGTGGACTTGCAGACTGGAGTCTTGAGGGTGCTTCTGTCTCAAATATAAATTTGCTATAAACAATGTTTCAGTTATTTCTAATGCTCTTTCCTTTCCACAAAGGCAAGCTGCTGCTCAGCACTCTGGGACAAGGCTGCTAGATTATAAACACAATTCACATCCTGGAGGAAAGAAAACTTTGAGCTATGTGTGATTAACACTCAAAATGAATTTCATCATTTTAAGAATAAGAGATGGTACAACACAAATGAGTGCCTCCAAATGAGAACTAAAGAAAATTCCCAAAGATATAGTGGGACCAATTGCTGTAGAAAGGAAACATGTCCAGTTTTCATAAACCTGAGTAGTTAAAAATGTCTTTCAGACTTATGCAGCATGGTTGGCTGAAACTATAATGATACATAAAGTCAGTAGTATCCCCCACATTGCAGTGGAACAAGAAAAAAATTTTCAGAAAGTACATATCAGAAAAAAACATAGAGTGAGATTTTTGCCTGGAGAGAGTTTCCAATCATAATAAATTTTTCTGAAGTTTTATGAGAACATGTATTTGCCCACAGTATATCAGCCTTCCCCTCAATGAGCCTGATATTTGTTGTTTCTTTACCATTATCTTTTCTTATGTTGTATTCTTCATATACTACAATGGCTTCTCAAATTTATAGTTCAAAATTCAGTTTTATTAATTAAACCTAAAGGTTTTTGAACTTTATTAAAAATTAACTCAAAATGTTTAGGATCTAGGAAATTAATCTTAAGGAAAAAGCTCTCAAGAGGGAGATTATTATTATGTTTTTGTGACTTTGCACTCACACTTGAACCTGCTGCACCTGTGATCCATATAGAAATGCAGAGTTGTCTAATTTCTTTTGAGACTGACATGAGGCATTTTAATATATTTTAAGGTCTGGACCTCTAATACTATGCAGTACTTGCAGGTTGTTGTTTGCTGAAGGCAAACCAATGTTTTTCCTTATAATTTTCTCTGGCTTCATTGTGCTGTGCTACAACTGCTTCAGCAGCTTACCATGCCGAACTCCTAAGGCACCGACGCCTTCACTTCTTGTGAAGCTCTGCACTGAATTACTGACCAAGGAAACATGTTCTTTCTAGTGAAAACTCTAGCTGGGCAGACAGAAGTAGTACTGGATGTTGCTGAAACAGATCTGTAAAGCAGAAGAGTATTCTCTTCAAGAAGGGGAGAATGAATAATGCTGCCACAAGACTAGGAAATCTACATTTCTTGTTAAAACACCAGACTGCTGGCAGCTAGCCTGCATATTATAGCCAGCTGGTTGGCAGCTACAGGCATAATCTCATTTCACAATAAATTTGAACATTTTGAAGTTTTCTGTTTAACTCAAGTCATTAAATCATCTTTTTTTTTCTGAACAAAATAGACACCTTCCAGGCCTCCTGGTTTGAAATTACCTTAGCTTAAGGTTTTCTCATTTAATTGCAACTTTCACATTAAAATATTAGGGCTGAGAGTCTTGCTTTTGTTATTTGTGCATGATTTAATTTTAGTTACTACCAAAATACACCACTTCAGACATATCTGACAAAAACAGGTGTTTTACTGTGGAAACAGATATCAATTTCAGTTTTCCAGATTGTAATGGATATTCAAGACTGGGGGACAGTGTAATTTTATTTGCTGATGAGGATATTTTGTGCTAGTCAGGGCAAGACTAAGCTGCCACAAAAGATGTCTTTGTTTAAAACATATTTCAGTTGTCATGAGCTGATTGTATATCTTCCACAGAGCTCTTCAAGATGATTATAAATATGACAGCCTGAGCCTTGTTTGCCTCCCTCCTGTTTGCCCTTCACAGGCTCTCTCTTCTCCTCCTTTTGCTCACCATCAGCTCCTCAGCAGTTTCCTGAATGTGAGGGGCTGCCTCCAGCTATGCAGAGTTTGGTTAAATAACAAAATCCTTTGTATCTAATTCACCTGATAAATGTCACAGTGCTCTGTTTGGAAAAAGAAGTGAGCACTGCAGCTTTGAATTCTGTTTCTGGAGGCCTGTGTTTTACATAGCCATGCATTCTTATTCTATTTATCCCAGCCTATGGTTTTGCTCTCCTGGGTAACAAATGCATGTGTACGACTACATGTAACTCAAGTACCTGAAGACTTTTGTTTTACCACTGCCACTTAGACTGTAGAGTTGTGATTTGTGACTGTTGCCTTCTTAAGCATGGCCAGCTCATAAAAGGAAAGCTATTTTCTTTTACTTACTGTGTATTATTAGTGTCATGCATACTTAGAGTGTCCTGTAAAGTATGAAGCATTTCTTTTCCACTTTACGATTGCCAGGTCAACAAAGATGCACATAAGGCATTGCATGTCTTGTATTGCATGTACTGTATTTTCACTGTCACTTCTTTTGATGCAGCCATCCCTGAGAATAGCATTTGTCCCGGAAAAAGTAGGAAGAAATTAAATGTCATGGAACAAACAATTTTTCAGATAATGCAGAATACTTTTGCAAAACTGAGAGTTACATTTAACAGTGTCATTCATTGTGTTTTAAGAAGGCCTGACTGCTTCTGGAAGATGATGTTACCATAAGGCCCCACTGCTGCCCTCTCCCCTCTGTGCTCTCACTATCTGTGTGCAGAAAATGGGACTCCTCATGAGCTAACCCAGGTTTATAACAAAGCTCCTCTTTTTCCTTTCTTCCCCATGGAGGGCTGCACTGTATGACCAGGGCAGCAGGTATGTGACTGTGATGTACAGGCAGGTCTTTGGAGGAAAGGGAGATTCAGGGACTGTGGCTGTGTGAGTGTCAATGCAGAAGCTGTTGCTCTAGAAGGGGGTAGGAGGTATACTAAATAATCAGGTTTGGGAGCTGAGGAGCAAAAGCAGGAAATATTCTGAGCAATGCTGGCAACAAATAGCTCCTCTCGGGGGAAAAAACCCAGACATTTCACAGAGTCCTTCCTTGGATCCCCTTGCCCCAAATTAAGGCAGGACCAAACCAGTTTTCTCATTTCAAAAGGGTATGAAGTTACAAGGTTCTCACCCTTTAAGCTAAAATGGTCTGTGAAGCCCTAATTGTCACAATAAATTAGTACCAGAGGGTACTGACTCTTGAGATCTTGAGAAGTTTGCGGTACTTTTGATCTCATGTAATCTCTCCTTCCTTTTCTTGAAACAGGAAAAATACAGTTCCAAAACAGATTTCATCTTACACGAGGAACAGAAACTTTATTCTGAAATATCCATATGTGTTGTTTTGACCACACACTTTCCCTCAAACTTCATTAAATTGGAAGTTCCATAGATATTTCTGTCACAAGAAGTTTTAATCTTTACCCATTGTGTTTTACATTGTCTAAATATCTTTTTCATTGATAAACCCCTTGCTTATATGTTTGTTCTGTTAGTCTAATTTCTTCCTTATTAGTCTAATTTCTTCCTTGACAGTTCTTCATTACTGCTCTTATTTTTCTTGTCCATTCTTTTTTCTGCCCACTTTCATCCTCTTGGGTGTTCAAATTCTAAAAAGATCTGCAGATATTGTGAAATTGTGATGGTGCCTCAGTGCAGCTTATTTTACATAAAAAGGTTAAAATATTGGCTTCAGGACAGCAGATTGAGATAAAAAAGAAAACCAGATATAATTCTACAAAATTATTCAATTGGAACAAATATTTGTAAGAAAAAATATTTTTAAATACCTGAGTCTTTTCAGTTTGCCATTTGGCACTAGACTATAAAACTTAGCCTGTGTGTGCATATTAGCATAGGAAAACATTTTGACCAATTTCCCATAAATTTGCATGTGCAGTATAATCACACATTAATACATTAATTATACTGATATTATATTGAGTATTGTTTTTACATTAGTTTACTTACAGTACTGACTTTATAGCAACATAAATACCAGTGAGATTGGAGGAAACAATAACCAAATTATTTTTGCTGTGGGCTGTCTAATTGTTTTTGTTTAGTATTTATTTAATTAGATTTTTCTTCTAAAGTACATGGTTTTCATTATACAGTCAGCTGTCAGTGTCTTCCTTAGAAATATTTTATTAGTAAACAGATCAGGAACTTTTAATTGTTTTTCAATAAAGCCGGATCAGTCATGAAAAATGGACAGGCGGAATTGATGTCAAGTTCCTTTTCCAAATATATCTTTGTTCAAAAGGAACATTTGTTTTATAACAGTAGGGTAAGAGGTTCAAAGCAATATGTGGTGGAAATCAGCAATATCACTTAAATCCACAGAGAGGACCCAAGATAATGGAGCAAGTAATACCAATGGCCCAGTTTGAAGCCTGTTAAACTCAATATGTTCTTTCCATTGCCTTCAGTGAGCCTGGAATCAGAAATGCATTTCCACATTTCTTTTGCCATCTTTTCACATTTTAAAACATGGCATTTTCTTGTGAAAGGTATAATCACCAAAAAATATCCAAATATTACCCTCTCTACTATTTCCTCTCCCGTGTCCCTAAGCTGACAGAAACAGAGAAGGGGATTTGCGGCTGTTACTGCCTGTGTGCCCTGTGGATGCAGGGGCTGCACTGCAGCACAAGCTTTGGGTTCAGGTGCTGGCATGCACAGCTGACCTTGGACAGGAGCATCAAGTGAATGGTTGATAGATGGGGAATTTTCACAAGAGCCCAGTGGTGCAAGGCTGGAGTGACTTCATTGGGAACAAATGCTGATGTCTGAACTGGAGACTGTACAGACAGTCCATCATATAGAACTGGCAGTCAGGATTACAGCAGAATACACATTTAAGTCCATGCAGAGTTTGGCTAATAATTGGTGGTTCCGCAGTCTTAAATCCCACACCTGCTTTCTGGATTTTGACCTTTTGACTATAGAAGGTGCAGCTGGAGTCACTAAATTTGGACAGGGGTCATGATTAATGCAGGAAGAGAGCACAATGTCCAATAGCTAGCATAAATGTGATCTATATATGTTGACTATGTGCACACAGTAGTGGTTTAGAATGCCCAGAGATTTATTACAAAAACCAGCAACATTCAGTCATGGGGGAAGATATTTTGCATTCAAAAAAAGCTTGAGACAGCTAATAACGTAGCTTAATTTACCCAACACTGTATTACTGAGCTTCCTGACATTTTCTTCTTCATGTTTTAACCTTGCCTTCATCTTTAATTTCAACAAGAGGGAGAGCCCATGCTTCACTGCAGAATAAAACATAAGATTAGCATAAAGCTATTTCTCTTTGCCCCTTTGCTTTTCATCCCCCATGGTTTTAAACCACAAGTAGTCCCCAAATGTTTTAAATATATTTAAATAAAATTGTCTGTATCAGAGTGCTTACTAGCTGAGTATGCACTTACCTCATGCATTCATCAAACTTACCATTTTACCAACTACTCTTTAATAGCATTTACCTGCGAGATGGACAACATCACAGAGGTAAGGTAGTGAATGGAGGAAAAAAGATTTCTCTGAGGGCAGAGTCCTATTTGCAATTATTAAAACTAATATGCCACACTCTTGGGTAAAACCTGTTCAACACACTCCTATTACGACAGAGATCATGGAAACCTTCCTAACAATGGTGTGTGTTTTTGTTGTGGAGCTAACTGAATGTACTTTTTCTTGTACTTTTCTATATGCTGAGCCCACACAGCACTCATCCTTCCCTCTGTCAGGGCTTTATTGCACAACCCCAGAACTCTGTATTCTACCTGTTTTCCTCTATATCACCTCTTCTACAGCCTTTATCACCACACTATTTGAGTACCATTCACCAGAGCATTAAGCATTGTACCTGCCATCTGTCATATGTTTGTCCTCTGATCCTCTCTGTAGGGAGTGTAATGTGCTCAGTAAGGTGCCCTGTTTTGATAGGATTTTTGTTGGAATAGATTTTTTTATGAGTGTGTAAAAATAGATGAAAACCTGCCTTGACCTTAGAGTAGACAAGGAAGTCAGCGATGCACTCAGTTCCCAGTTCATGGGGGAATTTATGCCACAGAATGGACCAGCTCCTGAGACAGCAGTGTTTTCCTGAGAGAGGAAACCTTTAACTTGTGGGAGGTGTTGTTGGGCTTTTCCAAATCTTGGTAGTTTTTTTTATATAACCTGGATCCAGACCAAAAGGTGTTCAAAGAAAAGATCCAAGACCTTGAATTTGATTTGGATGCTTTTGAAATCCTCCAGCAGAACTTTGCAGTGCTCCTGGTAACTTTTGTTCCTGAAGAGACAGTTCTTATTCTTGGCCCTTTCTTCCATTCCAGATTGGTGCTACAGCTGAGTTTGCCAAACTGTCAGGACACATTTTAAGGCTGCCTCAACAGCAAAAGCATTGCTTTTGTCTGCAGGCTATCAGCCAGGCCTTCCGGGGAAAACATCACATACTGCTTTCATTCCTTTCTGGAAGCCTCCTCCAACACTTTTAAAAAGCTTGTCTCAGGTCTTGCCCATCTTCCTCTTGGCCATTTTTGTTTCCTCAAAATGTTTTTGGTGCTCATTTCATTTTGGATTGAGAGTAGAAATTAAGGAAGTCTAGAAATTTAAAAGAAGCTGTGTTGAGAGGCTCTGTGGTACAATTCCATTTGTGAAATCAGTGTGTTTCCATGTGTGCTGTGTTTTGTTAGATAACATTTTTGTAGCTTTCTGTAGCATAGACAGATATGCAGACAGTTGAAATCCTACATTTATTATAAAGAAACTCTGGGACCCAGAAGGACTAGCTAGTGCATGAACTTACACAAGTTAGTAATTTAACAGTGTTTCTCCATGTTTTTGTCATTAAATCAAGGTTCTTACTGTCTCCTTCAGCAGCCTGACACTAAAGCACCTTCTACAGCAAATATGTTTAAAGTGGCATAATTGATTTTAGAAGAAGTAATAGGTGAATGAATTAGGTAATAAAATTGAAGCTTATGTCCAGAGGTGAAGTGTGGAGTTTAAAAGCCTTCAGGTTGCAAGGCTTGCTGAAATATTCATGATGCTAGATGGAAGACAAGTGCAACATGTTCTGTTACCGTGTTCAAAATTGCAGAAGAATCTTGAAGAATTGATACCAGGTCTTCTTGTTACACCTAGAAGTAATTTTGACTCTGCTGGATTACCACTAATGGTAGCACTTTGTGCTAGCTTTATCTCTGCTCAGTTACACAAACTCTTAAGCTTGTACAATACAACCATGGTGATTTTGGCCAAGGTTTTTAATTAAACTTTTAAATCTTGGAATATAAATAAAGACTCTATTGTAATTTGATTAGTATGTGAAAAATAAAAAAAAATGAAAAAAAGAAAAAAGGAATCAATAGTATGTGATTTCTATATGCAAGCTGATAATCACTTCACAATAGGATCATTGCTAATGTCAATTTTTCTGGTCATTGTCCTCCTTATATAAGCTAGGAGAGCAAGAGTGTAAAGCAATGTCAGCTGTAAAGCTGTAATGTACAGCAATCCAACATGAAGCTTTTTGGGTTTTATCTCATACTGATTTTTTTTTACACTTTAATTTTATTCTAGCTTATGTACTAATGTATTGCTATGTGAAAATTATATTTTTTAACATAAGAGGCCAATGAAATGTTTTCAGGTAAAGCAGTTTCTTCCAATCAAGAGATCATTATTAATTTTCTCATGGCACAAGGGCTAATAGGAAGAGCCATTGATCTTCAAACCTGTTTCTGTAAAATGTCTCTGGTCAGTGGCCTGCAGGAATACAAAGCAGCAGTAGGTATAAGATCTCTTTTCTAGTGTAGTTTGTCTGGGTGGCTTCAACAGCACTACACATTACTTAGAGTTGTTTAGTTTCACAGTGTTCTGCAGGACAGGATAAAGATTGACAAGGTCCATTGATTCAAATGTTTTGGAGAAATGCTTTAAAAATTATTGTGAATAATGTCTGTCTGACGCTGCTTTGCAGGTCTCAATCAATCAGGGTCTGGATCCATACTAATTTCTCATAAATGTTCATCATTGGTATTTACATAACACAGAGCCTGGGCTGGAAGGGAAAAGGTGCTGGGGAGTTGTTTGCTTAATATGATTGATAAAGAAACCCTTATTCTGACTTGTCTTTGCAGTTTTATACCACTCTGTTGAAAGACTGGGGAGATTTATGATGCACTAAGTGCAAATTGATGGCTATTCTGGAGGATAAGATATGTGACATAGAAATGCCAAGTTCAGCATAGTGTAGAATTAAAGAACTGCTTTTCTGGCCAGCAGATTTGGAGCTCATTGCCACAGTGGCAAGGGAACTGATTACACTCCACACTGCAAACTGATGCAGTGGACTAGTGATCTGCAATTAAGAGATGCTTAATCTGTCTCATAGTATTGTCTCAGTATCATACACTTACTGAGTTACCAGCTGGGAAAAAAGAGGGACTTCTCCAACAAACATTGTCACTACAGGAAACGGGAACAAAGAGCTTTTTAAGATGTCTTAAAGGGGAAGACATGCAGTCTATAATCTAAATAAAAACAAATGCATAAATATTCAAGGAGAAAGAAGGGACAATAAATGTCCTGTTTTCCAAGTCCAAAAATATAGAAATGCAACAGTAATATTCGATGGAATGATCAGTTAGGCAGGTCTTGCTCTGCTGAAAATACAAACGGGAATAAAAAATATTACATGGAACAGCATAAATATTAAAGGTGTGGGAGGTGCAGAAGACTCGAAAAGCAGAGAGAAGTTCAAGTGTTATTCTGGATTTTATGAAAATCAGAAAAGGGAACATCTTGGAGGTGAGGGGTTGGATAGATGACTGGTGAGAACAGAAGGTTTTGGCTTTGTGTAACACTATAATTTGTCACAGTTTCCTGAGAATTGGTGTCACCGTACTTCACAGACTGTTAGAGACTCTTTTCAGCTGCAAATCAGCTTGAATAAGTAGGAAGAGAAGTAGAAACAAGAACAAGGGATATAAAGACAGAAAAGACAATACATATTTAAACTCAGTGTCTGTGCTTCATAAACACTGTGGTCTGATGTGGCAAGTCATTTTTCACTAAATCATTTACCCATGTTACAAGACTGACTATTGAGCTAGAGAAACTGATAATTCTCATTAATGAGAAGAAATTATATTTAACTGGCCTTACTGAAACACAGTGGGATGATCTGTATAACCAGAATATTAGAAAACACCGTACACAGTGCATCAGAAATTGAGGGAAACTGAGCCCAGCCCTCCATGGATCATGGGGGGAGAGGAACATGACTTTTTGGCTATTTTCTAGACAATGTAAGATAATTGAGCTTGATTCCTTTGATTCATTACAAAGGAATAATCTACTCAGAGCGTGACTGCCTTCCTCAGAGGAGACTGAAGTCTCCATGAGATGAACAGTGGACAAACTTCTTTATCAGCAGTGCCCGGTTGCAGTGGATTCCTGCCCCAGCTGTGTTTATAGGTATCATTGACACTTAAGGAGGTATTTTGCAGAGACCAGTAAATTTTTTCTTCTTCTTCTCCCTATGCTTTTATTGCTCAGTGCTCTACTCAGCAAGAGTAACTCAAGTTTATGAGACTAAATTTTTTTAAAAAGACAATTTTATTTACTTCTTTAATCTAGGGACTTCAGCATTTTCATAAGCTACATGAGCTTTATTCTGTGGCATGAGCAATTATCCCCAGAGGCACACAATTTATTCATCTGAGAGTTAAATCAAAGCAGTTTTCATAAAGGAAAGAAAAGGCTGTTGTCTTTCTCCATTTTTTTTCTCTCATCTCTCAGAGGTGCTTATAACTGGCTATTTCAAACCCCTGTCATGGGACAGACCCTGCATTATTTGTAGTTTCAGATGAGCATCTCCTTCACTGTACAGAGTAATACACTACTGAAAAGCAGATTCTGGTCTAATGTTCTGTAAGTGTAATGTTCGTGTGTAAAAAAATAAAGCAACCAAACATGGAACCCCCTTGACATTGTATCTGCTGGATTCACCAGGTTCTTGTTTCAGTGCTCAAAAGAACAATTTTGAAAGCAGTTTTGTTCTTCTCTTCTCTTCTCTTCTCTTCTCTTCTCTTCTCTTCTCTTCTCTTCTCATTCCCTTCTTTCCCCTCCTCCTCTTGTCTTACCAGCTTGTTAAAGCATTTCAAGAATAAAAGAGAAAGCTCAAGATATGTTAGCAGAGGGGAAGGCAATAATGACTTGATAGCTTTTTGAGGGCAGAACCCCCTTATTTTCATCAAAACACAACATCCCAATTAAAAAATTTTACCATCTATCTTCTTTTTGTCTATGGAATTATGGCCAGAATTTAAAAGGTATTTCAAAGCTTGTAGGAAGAGAAACACAGTGGAACCTGTGAATCTCCTGTCTCCCATCAGAGGTCACTATCAACCCAGGGTGTTTAGCCTCCTTCAGGATCAGACCCGGTATAAATCACAACAGTTTTTCTGAAACAGCGTTAATTCCTTCTCTCAGACCTGAACAAATAACTTTCTGCTTTTTGGTCACAGAATGATCAGAGTGACAGGAATAGATTATTTATGTCAGCAGTAGGACTGGTTGGATTTTTGCATATTATCCCCAACATAGTCAGGCTAAGCAAATTAAAGAAGCAGTAATCCTGCAGGCAAAACCTTTGTTTTCAGTAAATGCTGACAAAGGTACACAGTTTTACTGCTGTTGGCACCTTATTCTCAAGCTTGAAAATAAACCTAGAATTAAAACGTTCTTATATCAAAACTTTTGTCTATCCAGTGGAGCTCATCAAAATGTTTTCATCTGCATTGTTTTCCATCAGAAAACGGTGACTGGGTGGAATCCAAGTGCTCCACAAATCTGGTTTTGGTGTTGCTGGGGAACACAAGGACACTGCCTGTCTTTCTCTCAAATCTAAGTCCCCAGGGAGACACACGGCCTGTTTCAGTGCCAGGGAGGCCATCTCCCCAGGATGCTGAGAGCAGAGAAGGATTTGAGAAAAATCCATATTATGTATTACAAATATGACCCTTTTAATATGCCTACCCTATGCTTAATACTGCTGAGTAAAAGAACTGTCATGTGTCTGCAGTCCTGTAAGTACCATACAAAATGATGGCATCATCTGGAGTTAGTTTGTGCTCACATCAAAGATGGCCTTTAAAGAAAGAAGTGAGAACATGCTGCCCTTTCTTTTATAAACACATCACTTTTCTTGAGTATGCTTTTCTCTGGGAGCTCAGTAAGTTTAATGCTGGAGAGACTGAAGTAAAAACACTTTAATTCTGGCATTTCAGCCCCCACATCTGCAAGAGTAGGAGTTAGGTTGTTTTGGTTCACTAAACTGACATAAATAAGAATATTTTTTCTTTACATATTTAATAATAATAACAACGATATTAACAACAATAACAATAACTATTATTATTATTATTATTATTATTATTATTATTATTATTATTATTCCCCATACCACAACCTTTATTCATTGGCTGTAACAGATCTCTTGAGAGAGATAAAACTCAAATGAAAGCAGAAAGGGCATATGTACTATATTTGATGGGAAGCATGTCTTTAGCATGAGGTGAATTGCAGGCGTGCTTTAGAAAACTGTACATTGCTACCTCAGTTCGACTGCAGTACCTGTTCACTGGCTTCTTCAGAGTTACACCCAGGATAACATTCTTTTTAATGTTTCTATTTATTGCAAGTTAGCCACTTAGATTTTATCTACAGTGCTTAGAAGATAATTTATAATGGTGAGAAGTCATAAAGCATTGAGGATGTTCTGACAGTCTCATGACTTACAGATACTTTTCTTTCATCTGCAGTTCCCTAAAATCTGTTTAACTAGGTGTTTGGGAGAGAAGAATTCTCAAGATTTTAAAATTCTCATTTAAGGCTTAAGAACAGATAAAAATATTATCATGTACTTAAGAATCCATTGCTAGGAGAACTAGTTGTTTGGTTTTGAAGCACTGGGTTTATCTTTGTTCCAAATAACATAATGTTTTCTTATGTTTCTATAGAGCCCAAGAGTGCACCTTGAATGCTCTGTCAAATATACACTTTTTCTTATCTTTTCCATCTTCCTGAAACTGCAGACTTCAAACTAAGCTGCTCTTTCACTATTTACTGTTTTATGACATTTCATGTGTATTTCTCTCCCTTTACTTGATCATAGAATGAGGACTCTTTCCAGTCTTAGCTTCACAGGAGTTCCACCCTTTTAAAAGTACCTGATTCCCAAATTCATGGATCCAAATGAAAGAGGAGGGTGAAGAGCAACACTGGGAATGATGGCAATAGTATTCTGAAAGAATGAGACATGCAGGAAACACAAACATGGGAAGGGCAATTGTGCAGCTGCCAACACTTTGCTGATTCACTTCAGGAGTGACGAATTAGTCCACAAAAGAGTCAGAAACCACCCCAGAGAGAATAACCCATTAATATGATGTCTATTAGGCTCTGAAGTATGCAAAGGTTATGGAGATCTGCTACATCTAATCCATAGAGATCTTGAACATCTGCAACTTCCTTTGCTACTCAGATGTTTGGTCTTTTTTACAATATTGGTGAGTATTTAAAATACATCTAATCCTGTAAATACTGAAATTCTTCAGGCACTTCTCACTAGTTTTCTAGGATTAAAAAAAAATCAATTTTTGAATCTAACTCCTCCCCTTGGTGTTGTTTTAATCATAAAGACAGTAATGTTTCCATCTTTTGAATTTTTCCTTTGTGAAGCTGACTGCAAGAGCCTCCTAAAATAATATATTTTTAGACTGGTAATTCTGAATTACTGTATGTGTTTTATTTTAACAGGCACAACTATAGCAAGGTAAATAATCCTCTGACTAGAAAGGACCATAAAATGGTCCTGTGAATACAAATGCTCACATGCACAGTCACACAGTACATGTTACAGCAGGCACAGTTTAATCCAAACTGACTATGGAAACAGCTCCTCAGTTACAGGACCAGTCTTTATTTTCCTGTAGTGTACATCCTATCTCAGTGGTAACACATTGTTACCAAATCATTTTCTCATAATTAATCTGATAATAAGAAAGATTTTGTTGTCCTCATTGATTACCAGAAACCTTACCTTTCATGTAGCATTCCATGTTCTTGGACACATTGTGTTCAAACACAAATTTTACTGCGTTATTGAAGACAGTGAAGAAATATGGAAGCTGCTAACAGCATCTGTCATGAATAACCTGTCTGAATGTAAAACATACAGAAATGACACTACAGAAGTTGTATCTTTAAGACAGTGCTTAAACTGCTAGCACATGAGTTTAATGAATGTGAATAATGTGAGCTGAGATTTCTTTTGCAGCTATTTCACCTCAATGATTGTATTGGGGCCAATCAAAAAATGGAAATAAATCTGTCTTTAATAAAGAGAGAGGAATAAAATAAAATCACACTGATTAATAAAATCAAATCTCATGTTTATTAAAATTAATAAAGTTAACTCTTAAATTAATAAAGTTAATAAAATAAAAAGGTCTTGATGTCCAGCTTGATTTATTTAATGTATTTTCTTTGGTGCCTTTATTTTTCTGGTGCTTTTGCAGAGCAGCTAGTGAGAACTGAGAAGCATTAAAAGGCTTTGCTCTCTAAGGTGAGAAAGGCATGGGGTTAGGTCAATGCACACAGTATTTTGCTGGGCAGCTTGAGTGATCCTTAGTGATCCTTACCACATGGAGAAAAGCTTTATTTTTTTTTTCCCAGTATGTATTTGATTGCTTCCTAGAAGTAAGTAAGACCTTTCCAAACCCTTCTCCTGGAGATGCTTGTAAAAATGATCTCCAAAGTGTGCAAAATGGAAATGAACCAAGGCTGAGGAAATGTTCCTTTCCCTCCAGAATGCTTCTTCATCTCTAGGGGAAACACCTAAACAGGAAGTTTTTGTTTGGAGAAACTACCCAAAGATGACCCCAAACGAAAAGTTAAGTGTGTTTAAATTTTGGCTGTGTCAAATGTGTTTCTGACTCACACTGTTTGTCCTGTTCTCCCTTCTTGCCTTCCAGACACAGTACTTATTTCAGATGCAGACCAATAACACATCTAGCCACAATGCCTAAAGCCATTTCTGGGTAGCTGTCTGTAAAGCAATGTTGATTTTTTTCTGTTCAAGACAAATTGGCAGTTTAAGGGCCTCTTTGAAAGCAGAAACAATGTTAGGCGAGGTTTGTATGTTTCCACCTGGCTATTTTTCAAAATTGATGCTGGGCTGCTTGTGTCATCAATAATGATCTATTTCTTATTTAGTACTCAGGTTGCAATTAGATTCTGTGTACAGTGTTTTCCAGGACAAAGACAAGAATAAAAGCTGTCATCCCCAGACCTTCTAAATCACAGATCTCAGATGCATTCTTTATCAAGCAGGGGTTTTTGCGTCAGTCCTGTGACAGGGGGAGGCTGCATCTGGGAGTGACACATTTAAATGTAGAGATGTGCTGAGATCATTCCTCAGCACTCTGTGGTAGGTTGCAAACCAGACCAGCCAAGTGCAACTGGGACATGGGATCCTAGAAAACATGATGCTGTACTGTAAATGATTGATGAATAGAACTAGCTTCAGGGACAGTCAAAAGATTGAAACCAATTCACAGAATCACAGAATGGGCAAAGTTGTCCAGCCTCCCTGCTCAGACAGGGTCATCCTGGAGCACATTGTATAAGACTGCATCCATATAGCTCTTGAATATCTTCAGTGGGAGACACTGCAAATGCTCTTGCCAACTTGTTTCAGGGTGGTCACCCACAGTAAAGTTCTTCCACACATTCTGGTGGAACTTCCTGTGCATCTGTTTCTGGCCATTGCCTCTTGTCCAATTGTTTGGCACAACTGAGAAAAGCCTGGATCCTTCCTCTGACACCCTCCCTTCAGGTACTTGTGTACACTGACAAGATCCCCTCTCAGCTGTCTCTTCTCACTGCTGAGCAGGCCCAGCTCCCTCAGCCTTTCTTCATCAGAGAGATGCTGCGGTCCTTTAATCATCTTTCTTACCCTCTGCTGGACTAGCTCCAGGAGCTCCATGTCTTTCTTGTACTGTGAGTCCCAGAAGTGGACACAGCACTCCAAGGCCTCACCAGGGCTGAGCAGAGGGGCAGGATCACCTCCCTCAATCTGCTGGCAGTGCTCTTCCTAATGCACCCCAAGATATCACTGGCCTTCTTGACCCCAAGGGTACTGCTGGCTCATGAACTGTTTGCTGTCCACCAGGGCCCCAAGTGCTGCTTTCCACAGCTGCTTTCCTCCAAGATGATTCCTATCCTGTGCATGGGGTTATTCTTTCCTAGAACCCTGCAATTGCCTTTGCTGAATTTCAGATGGTTCCTTTCTGCCCATCTCTACAACCTGAAGTCTTTCTGAAGTGCTGCACAGCACTAGGGAGTATTGGCCATTCCTTCCAGCTTCCTGTCATCAGTGAACTTGCTGAGAAGGCCTCTCCTCTTCATCCAAGTCATCGATGAATAAGTTAAACAATAGTGGGGCCAATATGGAAACGTAGGGGACACCACTAGATACAGGCCTCCAACTAGACTCAATTGCAAGGGTTTAAATCACTGTGTTCAGACTCATCAGACCGGAGTGAGATATGAGTGTAGACATGGAGTGAACGTAGGACACCACATGGTTCCAGGGACTCGTTCATCCATCTCTTTTGTGAACTGACTCTTCTATGTTTTTATAAAGGAAGATTGTTTTGAGGGAAAAGAGGAGTGAAATGGGATGTAAGGACCAAAGGAAGGGGGAAAAAATAACAAAAATAACAGAGCTATCTTGCTTTGCAGATGCCTTGTGATCTGGCACTTCAAAACAGAATTTTTTGGGGTTTTTTTTGTTTTTATTTTTTTCTGCAGAGCTGAGGGAAGAGCAGTAGGAAAAAGGAAAAAGAGGTACAGATGAGGTACAGATGGCATTATTACATTTGTTACCTGGAAAAGAGTAAATGGGATAAAGAATCCAATCTAGCATTAGCAAGGCAGAAAAGAGCCTTCAAAGGGTTATACAGAAAGAACCATAATTATTCTGCTTGCTGTCTTGTGTACTGAAGAGTACTGCTGTAACTAATGCTTTGGGAACTATTTTCAGAGTGAATGGAGGAGGAGCAAAGACATGAAGACATATATGCTTTTAACACCCTTTGGTATTATGGCTGTCTGGGGTAAAGCATGCCTTGCAAGTTTGGTCTCCTCTGTGTTCTGTGACCTACATTCACTAGAGAATGGAATTCATAGGAGCCACCAAGTTGAGCAGGGTGCTGTCCAGCCTGCCCAATACAATGTGCTGCAGAGAAGAGCTCAGAAGTCATTAGAAATCTCTGTGCTAAATTTAAACAGCTGCTTCACCTGGAGCTCAGGTCCTCACCAGAAACTGGGTAAGGTTGGCAGCTTTGTACTCATCAGATAGCATTAATGTGGAAATACAAGATAGATTCAAGGACTTGCTCTGTATGAATTATAAACAATCTCCTGACAGTCATCACTGAAAGAAATGCTGCAATCCATGAGAATTGTGTTGCAGGTAATTCTCAACCAAGTTGCTGAATTGTCATTAAATATTACATAAACTATTCAGTCCCTCAGTATTCATTAAGCTGTAGAAAGAATGGACATGATCTTGTACATTAGAAAGGACACATCTGTCTGGTAAGAGAGCACTAGAGCTCCCGTTCTTTCATTTAGCATGAAACTTTTCACAGAAGACATAATAGCTCCAACAAGAGATCCTGATAATTGTGTCACAAATGGCTTTGAGTGCCAATCTTCTTTGTCAGAAAGAAGGCCTGACTCTGGGTGCCTACTCTGCTCGCCCAGGCTTCTGAGCACAGGCTGCTAGCTGGACTGCCATGCTGTCTGCTGCTGAAGTACACGGGTGTGCTCTGACTGTGTCTTCCAAAGCATGTCTAACCAGTTGGGAGCAACATGGAGGCAGAAAAAGGGGAAGCAGAAAAGGGACTGCCTCTGACACCTGAAATCCTAGTAAAAAAACATGATACTGTATTTCATACAGCTAGCTTTAACTATTCCTAATTTTTTCATCTTTAAGATTAGTTATATTTCTTGATATATAACCCTTCTGGTCCATGTGTTAATTTTATACTCATCACTGAATATTCAGGAAACTTTATCAACTTGGTGCTTTGTACCAGTGCCTTTAGAGGAAAGGTTAGACTCAGTGCCTCCATCTACCCTTGAGGTGCATCAAAAGTAACCTCACTTTGGCCAGCCTGCTCTCTTTGTGATGCTTTGCTGGTTTTGTCAGGAGTAGAGTCAGTTTTCTTCCCAGTAGCTAGTACAGGGGTGTGGTCTTGAATTTTGCTGAAAAAAGTGTTGATAATACAGAAATATTTTTGTTACTGCTGAGCCTGGCTTGCATAGAGTCAAGGCCTTTTCAGGTCCTTGTACCTCCCCACCAGAGAGGGGCAGGGGTACACATGGGGTTGAGAGGAGACACAGCTAGGACAGCTGACACTGACTGCTCAGAAAGATAACCCACACCATATGGTGTCATGTTCAGCATATAAAGCTGGGGGAAGAAGGAGGAAATGGAGATGTTTGGGGAGAACATTTGTCTTCCCAAGTTATAGTTACATATGCTAGAGCCCTTCTTTCCTGAGGATGGCTGAACACCTGCCTGCCCATGGGATGTGGGAAATGAATTCTTTGTTTAGATCTGCTTGCATGTGCTGATTTTGCTTTTCCTAATGAATTATCTTTATCTCAGCCTGCAAGTTTTCTCATTTTTACTCTTCAGATTCTATCCTCCATCACACCAGGAGGGAGGGATGGAGGGATTGAGTGGCTTTGGGGCTAAGCTGTTGTTGGGGTTAAACCACAACAGATGCCTCTCATTATTTCCCAGCTAAGTCTTGCTTTGCTTTACAGTCTTGCACTAATCTTTCCAGTCCAAGTTTAGCTAAATTAATAACCAGCTTTGTTTTACTTAGCTTAGGCTACTACATATCCTCAACCCAGAAGATTTGTGTTTGCAAAAAAGTTAGAGGTAGTGTGCTTTCTTAGTATCCTTATGAATTACTTTTCCATGATTGATGAGCTGAGATAATGGCATAAAGATTATTTATAGCATTGCTCTTAATTCGTTTACTGGTCAATGTACTCTGTAGTTGTGACATTAAGTATATACTGTCTATTAGCTTCACTGACCTCAGACCTAATACTACACATTTATTTTCATTAAATTGTGTTTTCCTCTTCTATGCCAAATGATACAGGAGATCAAAGTCTAGCCACAATATTCCTTAATAGTAGCTGCACCTTCAAATTATTTTTGCTGAATTTGATATATGCTTTAGATAGCTACATGAAAATAGCTAAACGTTTTTCATATAAGACAGGTTCTCAAAGTGACCTCAAAAAGCTACAGTTAATAAGAGTGAAAAACTCACACACCTTTCCAGCACAGTAAGTTAGTTATTGTTATTATACAAGTCCTTTCTTTAGGGCATTTCAACCCTCAGGCAATTTTACAGTGTTATCGTTAAAGCTGAGCATTTTTTCTTTCAGCTAAAACTAAGCTTGTGGCAAAATTTAAACTTTGATATTTAGTTACCCTAATATCATGATCTGAAGTGGCATTTGTTATGTAAATTGGAATATATTTTCTGGGCTAGAATTACAAAAATGGTGGAAAAGTTCCCATCTTCCTTTTGTCTAGCAGAAAATGCAATTCATGATTCAGTGCAAGACCTAAACCTTACCTGTGGTTCCCCTTCAGAGAACAACAGCTGAGCCACAAGTGTTCTGGTGTTATTACCAGATGAAATACATGGTATCTCACTGTCACTTGTTTGAGCTGTTTTATTTAATTAATACAATTAAACTTTCTCTAGATTATTTGGGTGTTTTGCCTCTTTGTTAAGTGGCAGATCTTTCAGACTTTGATCTATCTTAGAGACAAAGTCAGTATTTTGTACCAATGAGAAAATATGTAGCAGCTGAGGCTGACTGGCTGCTATCCCTTTCTGCCTAGCTGCTCAGCAGTAAGGGCAATCATTTAGACAGTAAGAATTGTGTCTGAATCTCCTCAGCCTGTGACCAGCTCAAAATTTCTCCTCCCTGTTTAACCTTGCTCAGCCTTGAATGATTGTTACATGCAAAATATAGCATTTCCTTCAGCAGGTTTGTGAATGTTAGGCATAATTTCATTTGCTTATTTTTCTCCAAGCATACACCTGAAGCTATTGTTGTACAAAGTGTCAATGAAATTAAATATCTTTGGTCTGTTTTTATCAAAAAGCAAAATAAGTTTTGGAATGAACCTTTCCAGGTTTTTTTTTTTTGTTAATTTGATGAATTGCAAAATCAGCTATGAGTACAGTGTTTATTACTTTTTGTTATAGTTCTGCACAGTGGTGAGGCTCATACCATTTACCATGGGACTAGTAGAACACCCCCCATTCCTTTACAGGCTAGATATATTTCTCTTTGCAGAACATAATTGAATTTCCAAAACTAAATACCACAGCAGAGTGAAGAAAAAGCCTATTAAATACTAAGGGACAAATCCAAGTCTTTTCACTGTCTCCATGAATTTGAGGAGGCTTTCAGAAAAGGAACTCACCCTCATGGATCTGTTTGGTCCCCTCACCAGGATGTCTAAAGGCTGGGTGGAAGTGGGCCATGGAAAAGCAGAGTGAAAATTCCAGCAGAGCCACTGTTTTACCCATTCTGTTGCTTCCTTGGAGAAATGGGAAATGCAAGGCCATGCTGGAATAAAGGCATTGTCAGTTTGCACACCACTGTTTCTGAGTCATGCCTGAGTTCTTGAAGTTGATCAGTGGGTTGGCATCAAGCAGTTAGAATATTTGCTTTCAGTCAATAAATTATCATCTTGCAACACCCTAGATTTTGCATTTATTTAACTATGGACAAAATTGTTTAACTGTTCCACCGAATCATCAGAGATTTGTGCTTTTGTCATGTTGTATGTGTCAAAATGTCATATTGTAGTGTAAAATAGGTGTTGGAGAAAAAGAGAAATAGTTTTAGAAGCACAGTGCTTCCCATTTTAACAGCCAAGCGTAACCTCAACAGAATATGCAAGAAAACATGAAAAAAAGCATTGAAGATGATCATAGTTTCAGAAGACTAAATCACCATTCATCATGAATAAGGGAGGAACAGTGTGTTAGTCAATAAGTTTTTCTAATTTTGTGATACTTTAGAGACTGTTTGGGGGGACTTATAAATAGGAAAGTATATTAACTGCAATAGCCTTTCACTGGCTGAGCTATTACAGGTATAAATTGAAACTTGAAATTTTCTTCACAAAGATTTGGCTAATGGTGCATTGTACTACAGATGTTTTCAAAAGGTAAGCAGGTGGCTGTCCACTTTTACTGTCAGCCAGGGAGTGGAAAATCCTCCTTGGCTACTCTTACTTGTGTACTCTTTAAAAGGATAAGCAGTTTTTTCAATGTTTCACATAAAATTGCTCTTTGAATGCCACACAGGGAATCCAGTGAATCCGCACCATGCTGGTGTCAAAAAAAAGGTCCAAGACAAACCTTTTACCACCCATGAGCAAGGAAATTGCTTATAATCTAAGCCAGGCTCTCTGAGGCTTTTTTGATTTATTTATTTTCCTGCTGTGGTGTGGGGTCTTGTAAGGCATAGGTGGTGATTTTTCTTTGGCTTCTACAGGAATGCTTTCCTTAGGAAAGTGCAAAGTATAAAAGGGGGCAATAGATTTGCTGCCTTCTCCTGCTTGATGGAGAAGGCCCGGCCTCTCTTCTCTTTTGGGGTCCTTTTCCCTCCCTTTCTCATATGCAGACTGGGTTGAGGGGTAGCTGCCCCTGTCATGGACCTCTCCTATCCACCTTCCCCTGCTACTTAGGTCACAGAGAAGGGAAGGGAAGGGAAGGGAAAAGGGCTGTAACAGATGTCTGAAGGGGAACCAAGAGTGGGACAGTCAGATGTGATATAAGGATACATTAGTAAGAGTAATCTGCCACAGTTAGGCTAGGACAAATATTTAGGTGGCAGAGACACACATAGCACTGAGACATTCTTCTCTCTTGTATGTGACCCACATAATTCCTCCTACATTTTTAGGTCTCTTCAGTGTTGGGGTAGAACATTCAGAAACCAAAGAGCACCCATATCTCAAAGGGTGTGGCTCTATTCCATCTTCTTCACCTGGAATTCTGGTTCACAGAGTTCTCTCCCCTCTGCTCCCTGTCTGCCAGCTGGAACATTTTTTGTTCTCTTTTCCTATACTATTGTACTAGATTCAATAGTATAGGAATAGTACTAGTGTACTATTTGTACTCTTTTCCTATACTACTTTTCACTACTGCTCTATTTGGATCAATACAGCTATAAACTAGGCTAGGAGGATAAACCAAGATAAAAAAAATAAAACTCATGATTTGAGCAAGCAATGGAAAAGGCTTTGCTTCCTTTTTGCTGGCCAAGGCCTGTGACAATGTAGCTCAGAAACTGTTACATTTCTTTTAAGATTTATTAAAGATTTTTTCCCCTTTCCATGTAACTGCTTCATTGGCTTGCTGTAATCTTTCAAAAACATTACAAAGTTACTGACAACTAGTTCACAGTTAACCAGAAAAGCTATTTTTAAATTATTTTTTCTTTTGAAGTCTTGGCCTGCCATTTCATCAAGTGTCTGATGGGTAACGTGTAAATGATATAGATGATTCTGAAATATAATGAGTGACCATACTCAACATTTTGAAGAAGTGGATGGTAAGGGGATGGAGATCCTTGATTTATCTCTTCTGAATGTAATAGGGAATTCACTTGCTCCCACCCATACTGCCATTTCACAAAGCTGAGCCAAACATAAAGATTACCAGTCAAACCTGTAAAGAAATACATCAAAACCCAAAAAACAGTGGTTCTTTAACATAATGAATTTTCAGTCCAAGGAGCATAAGCTTCTCTAAACACAAAGCTCAGCAAACCTCAGCACATATGCCAGAGCCTTTTGAAATAATTAGCTGAAGTTGGATGTTGCTGCTCCAAGTTATGACTGCAACCTAGGCAAACAAATGCTTTTATTTTAATTACAGTCCATTGTATTTTAAAGATTTTTAGTTTCTACTACAGACTATACCCAGATGGTATTTGCACATTCTACAGTCTCCAATATTAACATTTACATCCTTATTCAGGTTTGGAATATATATGCCATAACTTTGGTTTCATACATTTCAATGGCATGCTTTGAGAAAATACTTTTAGTATTACTATGAAAATAAATTATAAATCAAACCTCTTCACTGTTTACAAAGTGAAACCCTGCTTAAAGAACTTGACATTGCTCTACCTCCCAATGCAGGATCAACTTGGTCATTCTCATCCTATTAACCATCTGCATATATTAAACCTGATGAACACAAATTGGCCCATTGGGACTACTCTACTACTTGAAAATGTTTGCAGTGCAAGTACCTGCATTGAGGTTAATATATAATGTAAAGGAAAATTAAAAACCTGTGGCTAAGTCACTGAACTAGGAGATAGGCTTTCCTCCTGCTCTTTGATTAGGGTTTAGAACTAATTTATGCTAGTTTTATTTTTGGAGCATTCAGCAAGGCTGTGTTACTGCAGCAGTAATTCTCATCTGTGCAGAGTACATGCTAAATAAGATTGTTCTGTGCAGGTAGAGCCTTGTACTCTTTATATACTTTGCATCTTGTGTCAATAATGACCTAAAGAGAGCACAGAGCCACAGTTTCTGAGTAGAGGTGACCTTGGCAGTGTTTTGAAGCATGCAAAATCGATATTGTTGAAGTCCTCCAGAAATCTTGGAACAAAATCCTAGTACTCTGAATGATGATCCTACTGATTATTTCTCTTAAAGCCTATTTTCTTAGCACCTCAGCCAAAAGTACTCTCTGATGTGTTTGCAACCTGAATAAAATCAATTTTTTATTCAACAGAACATATTCAACTGAGAATTATTATGCTTCCAACTTTCAGAAGCTAGAAGAGATGGGCATTCAGCTTGATATAATCTTCAGTGGTACTATGTTCTTTGATGCTAATGAAACTGTAGCCAAGCACTCAGCATACCCTAAAAGACCATTTGAAGTCTATGTGTTCTTTATTAGCTGTAGTGGGTTTGGGTCTTTTGTTTGGCTTGGGAGGGGTTTTTTCTCTGTTTTTTTTTGTTACCACATCTGGGCAGATTGCCGACGAACAGAAACCTGCACATAGATGGAGGCTAGAGCAGCTGTTAAAGCAAACTGTATTCCTCAGCACTCCAGCAACTGTTCTTTGAGACACATGGGGACTTGGAGCCCAAAACGGACTGCAGGAACATACAGTCTGAACTGTTATCACATATTTGATGCATTCCCCTACAAACCACTTTATTGAGAACTTCTAATATCCTCCTTGATTCCTCTATCACTTTGAAGTCTCTTCTATTATGCTCACCTAACAACTTCTGCATAATTCCAGTATCAGTCACATCAATGTTTTCTTAGCATTAGTTAGCTGTCTTTCTTTTCTTTCTAGTCAAATAGAATCCATATTACCTACCTATGGATATCTGCTACAAGAGCATGTACTTCTAGGCTAATCCTCTCAACCACTTTTACAGTCACTGAAACAAGATACAGAGCTCTTCAATTGCTGCAGTTTTCTTTTAGCATCACATTCAATTTGAATCTGAGTCATGGGGATTTTCATCCCTTCTGGAGTTGCACAAAATTGGAAATGTTCTACTATTCCCAGGTCAGTGAACAACACATTATCTGAAGTCTAGGAAATGTGTGAAATAAACACCAATATGTTTTTGCCATATGAATAGCACACTGTTCACAAAATGATTGCAGAATTGACTTCATGACTGCCAGACTTAGAGGATAATATTTGGAGGCTGAATTGTCAAATTTTGCTTGGCTTGACTGAATGCACTCCATCTCCAAGCACAGGTACTGTATACCTAATTGACTCATCATAAACTTTAAATAAAAGCCAGAAAATTCAGTGAAAACAGTATTGGTGTCTCCTTTGTATTTAGTGCTCTGAGAGCTCATTATGGTTGAAAAAAACCCCACATTTATGATTAAAATACTTAAAGTATCATCTTTTCAGATCCAAAACGCTTACCATATTTATGGAAAATTATCTCAGGTACTTACAGAACAAAAGACAGCTAGGAAATGATAGCAACACCCTGGAATTAAGCTTCAGTCTTCAAAGTTCATTTTCAGGCAAGATGCAATTACAAGAAATGGTGCAATTTGAAATGTGTGTTTCAAAGCACAGGGTTGTAAAAACAGAAAGCTGTCAGGCAATCACATCTTTTGAGTCACAACAAGAATAAAAGAATTATTATCATTAAGAACTCTCACAGTTATTTGGATGCATTAAATGTTTCAGAATAACTGAGAATATTTCTTATTGCATGCTGGAACATTACAGTGGACTTTATCAATCCATCTTTTCACACCTAAGGGGTTAAACTTGGTGTGCCAGCAGAGCTTCCAGCTGTGAATGGGTTTGCTGAGATATAATGCAGGAGATAGAATGTTGCTCAAGTGCCAGCAGGTAGTCTAAGATGCAAGAAGCATCAAAGGAGCTTCACAACGCTGAGGTGCCATTCAGCCTTCTAAAGACACTGTGAGCAGCTGGAGAATTACTCTGAAAAAATACTCTGGAAAAAAATTATTGCACTGAGTACTGCCACAATTCACCTAGATTTGTTCACCTGTAGCCAAAGGCAGGAGAAAAATCAAACCATGCTTTATGTGTATTTTTCACTTTAAGGCAGAAATTATGTGTGCATTCTGTATCTAGAAAACTGCACAAGATGAAAACACACGTAGTTTGATGGTTTCAATATGGCTTTGATATTTGTAGCAAGAATTCAAAAGAGGTTTTAGATATGCCAGTAGGATATATATTTCAATATACAGTATTTGAAATTGCTGCGTGCTCTGTGCTAAATCCAGTAAAGTCTACACTGTGAATAAGATAGAAATAAAATAAATATGCTGTGCCATTATTCCTGATTCTGTGTGGACAATGATCTGAATATTAGAGAATGTCAGTCTTTATTTTTCAATTGAAATTGAGTGTGGATTTTTTGTTTTGATTTTTTTAATCTGATTAAGTAATGGGACTGCAGTTCAGGAAAACTTCTTGGTATGCTGTTGTTCCGCTCATGTTGTGATTAAATAATATACAGACAGATGTAATCTGTGCAATTTGATTATTTTTCAGATTAGTGGAGTCCAAGCATGGCCATCACAAAAACCAGATCTTGTTTCTCTTAATTTAATGTAAATGTGAAGAAGTTTGAAGATTTTAATTAAAATATGATACATTTTCAGCTGTAATACTTGGTTTAATTTTACACTGTTTTTTCTTTTACACTGTCTTTTAATAGCCACTCTATGATGAAGTTGCAATAGGACCTAGAGCATGATATACAAAACCAGAGCAGTAAGGAAATTAAAGTTATGTGAACTGTAGAACCAAAGCTTCTGCTCTCTGTAGCTATATCATTATTTTCCTTAGATATGAGAACTTCTGGCTATGATGAATATTTATGCACCAGTGTTTCATGGCAAAACTATCAGAAGTGATGTGAGGTCATTTTACAGTATTGTTCTCAAGATCTACATTTGGAGCAGAGTACACGACCGTGCCAGTTGTCAGTGTGGTGATATGCTGGGAGCAATCAAATTCCTCTGAAATCAGAGTGACTGTCAGTGCTAATTAGCAGAGGTGTGAAATAATGATGTCTTTTTAATCAAGAGGCCTCTCTAGGAGCCAAGTTTATGCACATATTTTATAGTATTTACATTGTGCTCAATTGGGACACCTCTAAGGCTTCTCACTGGATAACTGGGACAGTTGGAATTGGCTCTGGTGGCTGATTAACTCCCAGTTAGAGGTAATTATGAGAGTAAAGCCCAAGTGTTCAAATAAGCACTGCACCCCACTGTGCTGTGATGCACTCTGCCACACACCTCTCGCTGTGCCCTCATGACACGCTGCATGTTCCTCAGCCAGCAATGTTGAACTGGAAGCTGAGGGAGCTCTCCTGCTCTGGCTGCAGCTGCCAACACTCATGATGTTTTAAGTGGAGTGGTAAAGTGTGAAAGTATTTCACCTTCTTCAGACATCTTACCCCTTCACAAAGATATTTTGTTTGTGTAATGTCTTTATTTTTGCCCTCAGAGTCTTAATTGGACCTCTGTTAAATGTTGGTCATGGGCTTTTGGCTGTCTATGGGAAGCTTTGGTGATCAAGGAAAACCAGGACCAGAGCAGCCAGGCTGGCGGTTGGCAATGGGAGATGGCAGAAGATACAAGCAGCTAACAGAAAATGTGAGTGTGTTGGTGAAATTAGAAATCTGCAACCATGTGTGGGCAAAGAAGCAGGTGGAGAGAGAGCAGTACAGCAAGATGTGTTCATACTAAGCTGGGAGGTGGCCACAAAATGTTTCTAGGGGTTGTGACTGGTGGAGAAAATCAGAGCTGGTAAAGTGACCCAGGGCAGGTTATTTTAAAGACTGGGACTATTCCATCATAAAAGTCTGAAATAGGAAAGGACTTGGGAAACAGATGAAAGAGATGAGTGAGAAGTGTGGACTGCTCTTGAGAGACCCAGAAATTTGATTTCAGAGCATTGCAGTGCTTTTGGGAAATCTGAGGAGCTCCGGGTAAGTTGGGAGGCACTGAAGATGTTTGTGGCTGTGGAATAGCTTGGTAGGAAGTGAAGAGAGTCCAGAGAGAAATCAGTGGGAAAAGGGAAATTCAAATATTTGGACTTAGGAGTCACACAGGTACCTGAAGAATCACCATAGAACACCCACCCAGCAATGTATCTGTGAGTGAAATCCCTCTCCTCATAAAGAGCTGAAATGCATCCCTTTAAAGCTTTAATTTAATAGCCCCTGAATTTCTATGAACATGTGGTAGGGAGAAAGAAGGTTAGGTAGACAGAAGATGGAGGGTATAACTGTGCCATGCCAACAACAAAATAGTCACTTAGAAGAGTTTTTAACAGGAGACTTTAAAGTGTTTTTAACTGGCTAAAATAATTCAGAAAAGTAGAGTTTGAGCAGCCAAACAATGCAGTGAAAACAATAAGGAACATGAGTGATAGAAAGCCCCTCTATTTCAGTGGCAAAAGTATTCCTACACAGCTCACTGGCATGTCTAGTAGAAACATAAATGTTAGACAAAGTATGTGTGCCAAAACTGCAGAAGGAACAGAGAACTGTTCAATGTACTTACCCCAAAATAGAAAGTCTTTTTGGAACCTGACATGAAGAAGTCCTGCTATACCACTGCACTTCTGTCTTCATAAAAAGCAACAAGAATGGTAACATTTTACCTCACAAAAAGGGATGAAAAGAAGATTTTCTGGTGGGTAAAGCTTTCTTTTTGTGTTATGTACAGAGTTAATATAAGAAATGTCAATGAATTACCTTTGGTGTCATCTACTTATAGATTATATGTTAAACCTATGGTTTTCATTTATGTATATTAATTTCTATCTTTGCAAAATTTGTGTGTCCCAATTCCTCAAAGTTGGTGTTTATAGAGGAATTGGTTCTCCATTTTAAACCAGCCTTTTTTTTTTTCTTGTAGTTTCCTTTGTCTGTTTTTCAAGACTTGTCTGTGTTTTGCATATTTTGATCCTAATTAGATGGATGTTAATATTACAAAGAATTGTGTACTCCTTGACTTTGGAGAGTAGTGATAGTGTCAGTTACTGTCAGTCTTGTAAGTCAGATTCCTCTGTGTCATGGACCTAGCCATGATCCCTATTCTTTCTTAAATTTTGAAATATTTTATATTGGAATAACACTGAATTCCCTGAGGCTTAATCTGTTTCTGTGTATCTCCTCATTCTTACAATCATGTAGACTGTTGTGCAGAGAATATTTCTATACAGTTTTTAAAGGATGTGCTCTCCTGACCCCCAGCCATCTCAGAAGAAGGGAGATAACTGCTGAACTACTGAAACACAAAGCCTCACTTGGATATTGCAGATATGGATTAAGTATAACCAGTACAAATGAGCCGGAGCACAACAGGTGCATGTTGTTGCTTTGGTTGTTTTATTTCTTGAAAGACTGTTGAAAAGCATTTCTACTTATCCCCCAGTCTGTTGTCATTGTATGTGGTTTTATGTTCCATACCCTGTTTAATAGACAAGTGAGCAACAGATGATGCAGAAACCAATGCAGTAAATATACGTCCTCTAAATTTCTGAGGCTTTATCAAGGTGACCCAGACTGCAACAATAGGAGAACAGTGCAGAAATAAGGTTGGGAAAGGTAAAAAGGAAAGTGGAACCAAACTTCAGTTCAGTTTTTTTATTCAGCCACAACTGTTTGTAGTTAAAACATAACAACATAAAACTGTTACAGGAACTGGCTGAATAACCCAGCTCATGTCTATTTCCAAAGGACGAAATGGAGAGTCGCCTCATGCTGTTCACATCTCCACTGTTCCACAAAGTAGCTCCTGAGGACTGCCCTGAAAAAGACATTCCAATCCAAAATTTGCTGCAGCCATGCTGTAGACCCGTACAAACCCTCCAGAAAGCAGGTCCATCATACTGTGCACAGCAGACAAATCTCTCCTTCCACTCCTCCCTGCCTCAGTCTTGTTGAAACTGTGACCCCATGTCCCTGCCCTGTACCAGGGATTCTACTGAATGCTTGGTATTGTATGACAGTATTTTCAAAACAAATCACAGGGGGCTGGATCCAGATCTCTCAGGCTTTCATGACTTCTCTGCAAATTGTCTCTGCATGAGCCTCACAGCCTACATACAAGGGACAAAGAGCATCTACTCCTAAAACACAAAACTAATATTCGAAGAACTTTCTCTCAATCACTCCATAAGGTTCAACAGCATGATGGCATGTTGTCCTTCACTTGTACCAACCTATTTTCCACAGAAAAGGAGCCGACATACTTTAGCTGGACATCAAAGGGATAGCACTGCTATCTCCTCTCCTCTCCTCTCCTCTCCTCTCCTCTCCTCTCCTCTCCTCTCCTCTCCTCTCCTCTCCTCTCCTCTCCTCTCCTCTCCTCTCCTCTCCTCTCCTCTCCTCTCCTCTCCTCTCCTCTCCTCTCCTCTCCTCTCCTCTCCTCTCCTCTCCTCTCCTCTCCTCTCCTCTCCTCTCCTCTCCTCTCCTCTCCTCTCCTCTCCTCTCCCCTCCTCTCGCAGATTTACCTTGGCCATGCACTCTGTTTTTAAACAGGTCCCACTTCAGCCGATTGTTGATCTGCAAACAAATGTTTGTTGAGGTAAAAATAAGAAAGGTACTTGTTACAGTGTCATACATCTCCCTTTCTTTTTCAACCCTGTTTTTGGTCAAACTGAGCACTAAACAAAAACCTGGTTTGCATTCTTTGGCTGTGTTTTAGCCCATGTATGCAGCGTGGTGAAGCACAGCTGATCCAGATTTCCATAGATATTTAACCAACTTGGATTCTGTGATGGCACCACTGCCTTGCCTCTGGACAGTAAACAAATTCAGGCACCCTAAGTTACACAGAGCTGTTAGACAGACCCATGTTTGCTTTCTGAAGACCACTTCTTGGAGGGAATGGCTTTTTTTAAAAGCATTTTTTAAGGTTTAATTTTGAAAGTATAACCTATCATCTTTATGTATTTAATGTTTAATATTGCTAAGCGGAATTTTAGTCTTTTTTTTTCTGTATTTATTTAGTAATGCCTATAAGATTAGTATCTCAACAGGAAAAGTCAATAGCACTTCAGTGTAGACATGTAAAGACAATATAATGCCTCATAGAATTTTCACACTAAACCAAAACACCTCTGAAGTACACCTTTGCCTCTAATACAATACTTCCCAGCCTTTTTTAATAACCATATTTTCTGTGCTGGGAATGTTGTAGCAAATATTTTAGGATCAATTTAGTAGATGAAAAAATAATAACAACAATTTTTCTATGTCAAAACATTTTGAAAAATGTGAAGAACTACAGAGCAAGTGCTGTTTTATGTCTAACCAAGCCCAAATTTTAAGCTCCCTTTCTGTTGTATTGACATTTAAAATGGGCTAGAAATAGAACTGACGGGGAAAACACTTCCATAATGCAAACCCAGTCAAAGAAATATTGCATTGTAATCTTGTGATGAAGGCAGTTTGGTCTGAGGGTTTGCTGAGGTACTTGAACCATTTGGAAAATTATTCTTTATTTTGAGCATTCTGAACTTTTTTTAAAGTCTAAGCTGAAGTTAGTATTTCATGCAAAAAACTCTCAAGTGATTATTTAGAAGGCAAAACTTTCCAAAGCAGACAAAAAATTACTCCTTAGGAACACTGAGTTTGCCTATATCAAATGAAAGAAATATATTAAAATCTCCCCAAAACAAAACAATACTTAGTACAATGAGCCTCTGCAGAGGCTTTAATGATCACTTGCACAATTGAAGGTGATCTTTATTTCACTTGCACTATCCTTTCATTACTGTCTTTGCTCATAGAACTATTCTGTCTGAAAATTTTTCATGATTCTGACACTATTATTTCCTTTCCAGTGCCATGTTTCCTTTCTGCTGTGCCTTGTGGTATAGCAATAGGACAGTGCTGCCTGTCATTGCTTGGATCTGAGTCAGCCTCCCATGCAGTCTCTGGAGCTGTGCAGAGCTCCATTGCCTAGTAGTGTTCACTTCCATAATCTGATTTTACTTGTAAATTTGGATGCAGCAAAAACTTGTTGTTCACCTACTGTACTTGGAATTGTACACATCAATTATCTGAAGAGATTTATTGCTTGAATTGCCTTCATCTTGAGCTATTCAGTAGGTCCAAGATACAGACAGATTTCCTGAGGGAGATGAAAAACACGTCTGATATAAAAGCAACCCACTGCTAAATTGCACATCTCTGCTCCAACACAAAGGATAAGCAGAGCCCTTCCAAGAAAAAAGCAGACAGAACTTGGAGTGCTGAGAACTTTATTTTCGCTATCGTTAGGCTCAAAAATCATATAATAAGGGAAAGATTCTATCACCTCATTTTCTCTTTGCAATTCCTGGTATGTCATTTTCTTGTAGGTCATTTTTCTTTCTGGGAATAATTACAAAGAAAGTTAGTTTTGGTCTGTGAAAATGTATTTTTCTTTGCATTGAGAGACTCATTCAAGACTATGAAGAGTCAGAAAGCCCTTTGCTTTTAAATTACAGGAGGAAAGGAAATAACACTGGAAGTCTGAGAGTTGCACCTTCCTGCAAGCTCTTTCTTTGACTTTGCCATGTTGTGCAATCTGAGATCTTGGCTAGCACCTTCATTTCAGTGCTCCCTCTAGATCCATACATCTCTATATACAATAAAAGACAAACAGTTTATTATCATTACCATACACAATTCAAATATTGTGATGAGATGGAACTCCCAGCTTGGCACCACTTCTCCACACTCTTAAAAGTCGGTCTGTGCTCAGGTACAAGATCATGAGTTAACCTTAGTTCTAGTAATTATTGACCTGACCTAGTGTTATTAAGTCAATGGGAACTTCTAACGTGTTTCAAAGGACTTTGGGCCAGGATTTTTGTGCATAGTAAATCCAATGATGCATTAATACATCCCTTAAATTTTGCTTTAAAAACACTGACATTTGGAAAGGTCAGTCTGAAAAATCTTTTGAACTCATGATTTAGAGTAAGCAGGGCTAAATAATAAATTATCTCACAAGGATCTTGCTGTATGCTTTAACATATACAAAGTAAGATATTTACCTTCTTCAAGGATGGTAAATGGAGAAATAAAATACCTCATATTGCTTAAGTTATACTCAATGAATGTTTCCAGAGTGTTTTTACAGTTGTTGAGTTTTCCAAGCACAATGCCTTAATAGCTTTTAACCTCAGTATTGCTGGAAAAGAATGGTTCAGTCCTTCAGCTGGTACTTTTCTCTGACACATTTAAGGAGTTAGTACAGCTAAGAAAATTAGAAAACAAAATAGCTCAGCTAGGGCACTTACTAGTCATTGCTCAATGAGAACAGCAGAGACAGAGCAGCTCTCACTACCTGTGATAAGATTTTCTAAAATTTACAATTCACTACTGCAGTTGCTGTTCAGTCAAGACCTCCTATTTTAAATTTCAGCACTTAGTGCACTAATGTATCATGTTTAATTCTGTAAACTCCAGAAATAAGCTGATTTTGTTGTTGTTGTTGTGATACTGGAACATGCAGTTACTGTGCCCTGAGCTAGATAGCATGTAAAAGCATGCTCAGCTGGGTGAAGAAAATCGGTTTGTCTTAGGTCAGTAAAAAGCACAAGAAAAGTGATAAAATTCAGTCCCTGGAAAAATGCAAAAATTGCAAAAACTCCTGCAGTGTTTGTACTGAAAAAAGTTGGCTTTCTCATATAAATAAAAAATCAAAGGTGATAGACTCCGAATTTGTGAATATCACTGTCCAAGACAAACCAGATAAAGCAAAACCCATGTTTGAGTTATGTTGAGTAAAATGACAAGGTTTTTACAACTTGCACATGGTGTGATTTTTGAGCTGTCCTGTGCAGGGCCATGAGTTGGGCTCGTTGATACTTTTGCCTCCCTTCCAACTCAGGATTCTGTGATTCCAGTTTATACTCATTAGTTACTCTTTCAATTCCATCTGTGACCAGAGTGAGTTTGCTGTTAGGGAGAACACTTAGTCTCATCTTCAGCCTCGTGGCTGATGGATGCCTGGAAGTGAAGTTATAATGAAGACATGGAAGTGGACTTAAAATTTTTGGGTAGCCACTAAAATCATATTTAATTAACTTTTAACTTTCTGTAAATTAGAATCCTGGTTTCAGCTGGGATAAAGCTCGTTTTCTTTTTAGTAGCTAGTGCAGTGCTGTGGTTTGGATTCAGTATGAGAATAATGTTGGTAACATACTGATGTTTTGGTTATTGCTAAGCATCTCTTACTCTCTGTCAGGGGTTTTCCAGTGTCTCATGCTCTGCCATTGATGAGGTACACAAAAAGATGGGAGGGAGCCAGGCTAGGACAGGTGACCAAACTGGCCAAAATGATGTTCCATACCACAGAACATCATGCTCAGAATATAAACTGGGGGCAGTTAACCAGGAGCAGGATGGTGATTGTGGTTCAGGGACAGGCTGGTCATCAGTCAGCAGGTGGTGAACAGTTGCACTGTGCATCACTTGTTCTTTGGTTTTATCTCACCCTCTCCCTCTCATTTTTTATTACAGTTATGTTCATTTCAGTTATAAAACTGTTCTTATCTCAATCCAGGAACTCTATTTTCTTCTCCTTCCTGATTCTCCTCCCCATCTCTTTGGTGGGGGTGGGCAGGGAAAGGGACATGAGTGGGCAGCTGCAAGGTACTTAGGGTATTTATTTGCCAGCTGAAATTGAACCATGACACTTAATTGCCTGTATCATTGTAGAAAGGGTGACCTTCTAGAGCAATAAACTGGATGCATTCCTACTAGTAAGCTCTGCCTGGTAATAAGCATGGCTTCTCAATCAGGCTGAAGATTGCTGTGTTGCTGTGGGAACAGTGGATCACCACTGCTGGCTCTGGGAGGAGCGATTACCCAAAATATGTGACAGGGTTGTAAACAGCTGAGATGTATATTCTTCATGGAGCTGCAAGAACCAGTTCAAGGACTGATGATGCCAAATGCTGCATATGTGGAAGAAAATTTCCTGTGTCAGATGCAATCCAGTGACTTTTGACAAGTGGAAACAAGGGTGAGATATAAATAATGTTCTGACACACTCTTACCAGTCACATTTCAAAACATTGCTGAACATTGCTGTGGTGAAGTAGAAACTACTATTAAGTTGGAACAGACTTTCTAATAGTTAACGTGCTACAGAGTCAGGGACTGCCTTTGACTAGAAAATAATAAATATGTATGCTAGCTCATAATAGCATGTTAATAATATAATGAAAAATGAACTGAAAGAGAAAAAGAGATTTCTGAAGGTTTGTTTGCTGCTTAATCCAAATATAACTTTCTTCCTGACACTGCTGTAAAGTTCTTCCCACAGGGAAGTCAAGGTATAGAAAATGGAATATCCTGCCATCAAATGAGACTTGAAATCTTAAGCAACTGCATGATGGAAATAAATGCTTAAAATCATCAAAGACAAAAACATTAAATAAAGAGAGAGTTAAACTTATGGAATCTCAGAATATAAATAGATACTCAGAGCTGACCAAAAATGAAAAAATGCAAACACAGATGCAAGAAAACTGATAAATATCAATTGCACCTCAGAGTGAATTGCACCTATGTCTGGGTACACAGTGCACAGCACTGCAGAATTATTCACCTATTCTAAAGCTCATTTTCTCCTGTTCCCTTTCATGTAAGCCCTGTTCATCCCTCATGTATCATCACACAGAGGTTGCATCTGAAAACAAAGGTTTCTCTTTAAGAAGGTGCTGAACCTTATGCTAAAAAATCTTGAATTGGTCCCTGTAGACCACTGGAAAATTTGCCTGCCAACTACTGAGTACATTTCTACTTCCTTTCACTAATACTTCTTCTTGGAAAACCTATGTTCACCAATTCTGATGGTCCCTGGGGTATCTCTTCTGAAGTTAGTACTGTCAGATGCGATAATTAATTGGGGGAAAAAAGTGTCTTTTTGGATCTCCATTGGCTTATGGCTCATGAGATGTCACCTTACTCACTGACCTATACATTATAAAAATCAAATTCAGAACTATAATTTTGAACAGTGTAAAAATGCATTTTGGTACAGCTGGCATAGGCAAACTTGGCATCTAGTGAGAATTTTTATCATCACTTGTAATCAGCGCAGCTGAGAGAAGTGTCAGCCTTTACCTCTTAACCAGTGCAACAGTAAAATGGAATATTTACTATAAAGGCTAATTCAAGTAAAAAACATCTGACTTACTGCTTATTTGCCCTACTGCTATTGTAATTCAGTGGGTCCATCAAGTATACTGACAGTTTTGCAGCATTAGGAGGGACGTAGTTCATGACAATTGTTTTGTACCCTCATTGGATAAAACTCAGATAAAGCTGCAGCTTCAGGGGCGCAGGATGGATCACAGATGGCTTAAGGAAGTGCCCAAAAACACACACTGAGGCTTTGTCCTGTCAGATGATCACCTCTCCTGCAGCAAGCTGACATCCACCTGGGGCAGGTAACTGGATGCTTGCATGTGTCACATCTCACCAACAGGTGCCCACCATGTGCCGTGCACCTCATGCAGTTGCTCTTCCTTCTGATGCTGATGCATCAATGGGACTGCATGATCAGGGAGCAAAGAAGCACCCAGTCAGATGAGATGTCTTCCAGTACCAGAATAAATCCATATTTTGGTGGCTGCAGTTCACATCTAATCTCTCTTCACTAACCAGCTCAGGCTGGTGTGGGTTGAGTTGGATTCATGAAGTTTAATAGCAGAGAACCTTGCTTTTGACATACAATTGTGATATTAGAATCAGTTAGGCAAATATAATTCATTGGCTCCTACTAAAGCTAACACAGCTGCACAGCAAGACCTGGAAGCATAACTGAGACCATTATTTCTTGTTCTGTTGAACGAAAAAATGCTCTCCAGCCTAAACGATGTCTATTCTGCTGTCTCAGAGCCAGCATTGTTACCCAAATATGCCTCTCCAGCCAGGCACAGCACCTAGTTCTAGAGTGCTGTGACTACTTTAGCTCAGCTGTATAGACATGGGTATAGGTGATTTCACCATTTCTGTTTACATACATCTGTGGGCATTTCTAATGAGTTTGTGCTCCAGCTGGTCTGTAAACTAAGTCACACAAGACCAAGCAAGTTGTCATGACATCAGGCTATGTTTGATCCCACAGCGTAGGAGGGGATCAGACAGACTTTAATTTTAAATGTTTGGCACAGAGTCCAGTAAAACATCTAAATGGTTATAATGTATTCATCGTCTAATTCCTTTGAAAGGGAGCCTTTACAGCCTGTACAAAAAGGCAATTAAAGGCTAAAACAAACCCAAAAATCAAAATTATGATGATGCTGAAATTAACATTCTAGTTCAGAAAAACAGCTCAATGTTTTGAGGACTGCCACAGAGCCATTGTGAGGGGCCATGGAATGATGCTTGCATGTTCTTTCAACAGCCACAAACACCAAGGGAGAGATATATTTTCTCTAGCAGGAAAATACAGAAAATTTTTAACTTAATCCTTCTTGGTTTTGTCCTTCAGATGGAAATTATAAAGTAGATAGTATTCTGAAGTTACAAGAAGCAGTGAGGCTGAAATTCATTCTGCTAAAAGAAAGATTTTTAAGGGAGCAGGAGCTAATCTAAAAGAGTCACTTTATAAAAACAGACTCTGAATAACAATTATAAAAACAAATATAATTTTCTACACACAAGATTGTCATACCTGGAAACTTTATTGTGTAGGCAGGGTGAACAATCAAAGATGCATCTGTTTTCTTTGGGCTCAGATGTCTCTTTGCACATGTAAATGATCATAAAATATGTGTCATAGGAGATACTATTGAACAGAGAAACTCTTTATATCATTCAAAAATGAATACTGAAATTCTTGTTGCAGTAAAATCAGTGGTGTTTCCCCCACTGGCTTCTATCCTGATAGAATTTCATTTTTAGATCTTCTTTTTCAAGTGACAATATCTGAAAAGATGTTTAGAATAGTCTCCTGGAAGAATCTGTACCATGCCACTCTTAACTGAGTTGCTAAGAATCAGCTCAATTTTTGTTTTTTTCAGATGGCTGATAAGAGTATTTGTACCTGAAGGGGAGACTGATGATTGTGGTTTGAAGAGAAGTGGGATGTTTTTTTCACAGGCAACAAGCTCTGCACCACATATTTCAAAAGACCAATATGTACATTTCCCTTCAAAGTGACATGCACAGCCTTGCACAAGGAACTAAAGGATATAAAAGGCCTCTTTTTTTATGCTTGTTATTCTGATTTCCACCTTCTAACAATTCTTTTCATTCCTACTGTGTGAGCAAACCATCATTTACAGGTGACCTCTAACAAACCAAACGTAATACACTACTGAATTTCAGATACCTGAAACCATTAAAGGTATACTCACAAGAGCTTATTTCTAAAGAATTTGTGACTCTTTCCACAGAAGATTTTAGCAGTGATAGTACATCAGCTTTTACATGCCTGGCTGCCTAGTGCAATCTCTAGCCTTATGGACAATGGGGCTCACTATACAGTACATCAAAGTACCAGAAGAGAGGGATCAGCAAAGTCACTGTCCTGGAGGGGTGACCACTGATAGGAAATACTGAAGAGACAAATAAGCTTATCTTTTCATACCATTTTCAGTGATAGCAGTTCCTTAGGCAGTGAAAAGGCCTCTTTCTGACATTAACCAGCTACATTAGTTCTGTTTTACCTCTTCCAGTTACTTATTATGGCTGGCAAGGTGTCCATCACTGTCCCTATAGACTGCCTGGGAACAAAGCACTCATCTCCTTTGAGAAATCAGCTGGGTTCATTTAGATAATCTTCACTGTCTTCATAATCATATTCCTGACTGCATGAAGCAAATATAGGAGTCTTCACACAGCTGCTTTAGGTGGCAGAGCTGTGAAGAGAAGTTTATCCCCTGGAGAGGGAAAACTGGGGTGCTCCTACTTTCATTAGCAGAGCTATTGAAGGAGTTGTTGATTGTACAGTCATGCATCAAATATTCTGTGCACTCAGGAAATTATCTACTGCTTCTGATCACATTCTGTCTCAGAATTTGTTGCTTCACACTCCCCTTTTGATGTGGGTTTGGGATTCTCTATAGGCAGACACAGCACGGCTCTCTGCACCTGCTGTGTAGAAATGTCCCTAAAGATAAGAGGTGATGGATTGCCTGAAAATTAAAAGAGTCATAAAATCAGCAATTTTGGCATTCCCTTCAGATAAGCCTTCATAACTGGATTTGTCCCAAAAAAGATGGTTAGACAGTATGTGGAATCCCGAGTTAATGGGCAAGTCTTTGGTGTCTGTTGAACATTTTTGCACACGGCTTGAGAGGAAAAACCATGTGTATCTTAAATTTTCTTGCAGGTTTTTAAAATAGTGGATTACCTTAATTATATTATTTTGTGATGCGTGTTTTGATCAGAGTGAATTCTTTCATAAAATGCTCTTCGTTAAGAATTTAAGGAGGATATGTTTTTGACATAGAGTGCAAGCTGTTGTTTATCAAAAAAACCCAGAAGGATATTTGTGTGGGATAGATGCTCTTTGTCTCTCAGCCTGCTATTTCAGGTCTCTATTTCATTCAGAATCAGGTGGGAAATGAAAGAATTTTTTCTTAATTTTGGAAAGCAAAAGAACAAAGTTATAATGTACAATTTACCTAAATGGTATGACTAATGGTATTTACAAATTTATGTTGTGCCAATGTCACAATTTTTTATCATGAAGATAATTGTTCTGAGACAGTCTTTTAGTCATGAATAATTTTATATTTGGCTGACTCATTTTGTCTTGCAATTAAATGTGTGTATGTTTTGATCTTTAAAGATGAATACTGGATATTATGCCAAGAAGTAATTGAATTATTTTGCATGTATTATTTTTTTTGCAATTCAGACATGTTTAGCTAATTAGACTTAGTCTTGTTCTCTAATGAACATACTTTTATTTGGTTTTTAATGACTCTGCTATCTCCTTGATAGCCTCCTTTGAGGAGGCTAAGCATTGAGATAAAAATATATTCTGGTTCTTAGGAAATAATCATCTCTTGGATTGAGAAACATGTAGCTGAACTTCATTTTGAAGGTTGTTTTAAACATTTTTAATCACTTATCACTACTTTTACTTAAAGCTTCAACCAGCATCTGTCAATGCACTCATAGTCAGGTCATTTGTTGCAGTAACTTGGTATGGCTGTATCAGGCCAATAAATATGTTCTTTTTCACCAGTCTCAGATCTACATCATATCTTGTCATTTTGCCATACTAAATTTTTGCTGCAGCTCATGCATTTTTTCAATTGAAGTCAACTGCTTAACATTCAAATTTTATGTTCTAGACATCCTTCATCTGGATCCATTATCGAAGTTTCATGTGTATTGTGTAGCTGTAGCATCTCTTGATACTTCCTCTTTTTAGGGGTATGTTATAACACCCCACGGTGCAGCTCAGTCCAAATCATGACTCATGTGTCCATATTTTGTATGCAAAGCAAAGCATCATATAAGAGTGATCTTTTTCAAGTTCTTTTTCATTTGTTTCCCAATCCTTTCTTTCCTTTACACTTACCCACTCATTAATGGGCACAAATGTATAAAACCACACATGGTATTTATGATTTCATGGAGAAATCATGCGAGATCTTATTGGTTTCTGAAAGAGCCTGACCTTGAGCTAACACCAAGTCAGAACCTCAGAAAGGTAAGCAAATGGTTTAGACCCTCCAGATACTTTACACATAGAAAAAAGAAGTGGAGTTAAGGGTTCCTAAGGAAATTGGGAAGAAACCTGAAATATTGAGACACCTCAAATGAAAGGAAACCTGCTGAAAGTCCACTGAAAACTTAAAATCCACAGCTCCCAAGGGATTATTTTTATTTTTATTTATATATTTTTTAAACTGAAGGTATTTTACCTGCTGCAAGTTATTTTATGGTTATAACTGCATCACCTTCTATTTAGGGTTATAACTGGATCAATTGATGCACTGTTGCATAAGACTTTTCTGAAATGCCATTGTTCCCTGTCACTTCAGAGGAAGTCTGGAAGAAGGTGTTACAGAGCTGAAATGTTTTTTCTTTTGCTTCAACTTCTGCCTGGCCATCTGGGAATAAAGAATTCACTGGACTACACGCTTAACTCTTACACCCTTCCTCTGTTCTTCCAATTAGCTCCACCTTTTACAGGTTCCAGTGGATGGGGCACCCATCTGGGCCATAGAAAGATGAAAATCTTGCTGTCCATTAACACCCAAACCACTGAGGTTGTTTCAGCCCAAGCATGTTTCCAGTCTATCTGTAACACTATGGAATGGTCTTCATTTAAAGACAAAGTTGATCATTACTGTTTGAAAAAAATCGCTTTATGCTGTCAAGTGGATCTCACCAATGCTATAAAATGGAGTAAATAAATAAATGGAACCAAGAAACTAAGGAAAGGCTTAGTTTATAAACTCTGCATTTACAGAACTCCTTTGCATTTACAGTGATCCCCCTGGATCACTGAAGAACTTTTCACAGCCTTTGAAAGTCATCAATTAATGCATGGCACATCAGTATGAGAGGAAAAAAAAGGCCGGAATGCCTGTGGCCATTGTGGGTACAGAATGTTATGTGGCTGTTTTTCATCAGTGATAAAGAATTCTGACTGGTGAAGAAAGAAAATAGTTGAAAACCAAGGCATTTCCTCAGAAGTGTGCATGTACCCATGCACAAACACACACACACACACACACATGCGCACGGCTCTTTTATCTTTTCTGGCTTGCTATGGATTTTGTGCTGCTCCAAACTTCTGAGGGAGTACTTCTAAGGGAGTTGCACTCTTTTGTTCTTTCTCTTTCATTACTGATGTCAGCAGTTTTTAAATCTCACATTATCAAAATGATATTAGAGATAAGGTCTGGCATAATTAAATGATGTATAATAAGTTTTCTCATTCTCATTTCACTTGATAAGGCTGCTTTTGCTGCTTTTGATAGCTATTCACGGTAACAGAGAGAGAGAAAAAACAAATTGCAGGAAAAAAAAAGACCAGACACATTCTCTTTCTTCAGAGATGGACAGAATAGTCATTCACATTGAAGTAATATAGGTGAAAAAACCAAAACCTTGCTTAAATATGCATATCAGTTTTGATTAGTTAATGATTTCTTTCTTTGGACAACATATACTATCCTGAATATATATCATGTCAGTGCTATAAGTTTGAGGGCAACATAACACTAATGAAGTATGGATCTTGAAAGAAGCAGCAGTCTTTTGAATTTGCTGATGAAATATTTTAGAAAATACCAGGGAAAAGTCTTGACAATTTCCCCTGTTACTTTGTACTTATACATTTGGAAACCAACTAGAATCCAAGGTCTCACAGTGTCCCACACCCACGGGAGCTTACAATTCAGTGTCCGTTACCCTTGAACTGTTAGCAAAGGCTCAGCAAGGACAAGTGATTTTTTCAAGATATACTTGTTTTAAATACTCTGTCTTTTCTTTTGGGACTTTTCTTTTGGAATAGCTTTGTCTGTACTATAAATAAGGTGGAATCTACTCCAATTACCTGAAAAACTTTAGTAAAAGACCTTACTGACTTTAGAGACTGTGAGTTCTCTCAGTGGAGTAGAAAAAAAAACTGGAAAGAGCAACTCTCGATTGTCTTATCTTCTGAGAAGAAACAGACTTGATTGTGAAGAATTAGACTACTTCAGACTCATATTCGTGGCAATATGTAGGCACAGATGAGATAACAGTCCCATTTTCAGGGGCTTCAGAATACCATGAAAACTACTTTTTGGATGCTCTGGAGTAGTTTGTGCTTTTTCTTGCTTTGAAGGGCTTCTTGATAGATTTTCATAAGGCTGAGTTGTTAGCTAACTCAGGCAGCAACACTAAAACTATGATTTTCTGTGGCTGAGATTGCCTAAGTGTTTCTTTAAAACAGGTTGCATGAAGTCTGGGTGGTGAAACAGAGCTATGGAAGAAAACACACTCTAGAAGCCATTAAGATTGGCTCAGGAAAATGGATAATATAAGAATGGCACCACTGCTCTTTGTTTCTCTTGATCTCAGGGACCACATAAGTTCTCAGGTGGTATCTGGTAATATGCAGCAATAAGGGACAAAGAACCACATCAGATTCTTGTTAGAAGTGCTAGTGTGTCCCTTTGGAAGTCTTTGACCAAGTTACAGAGAATCTCCTCTCTTTGCTCTTCATTACAAATAGGTGGAAGCATGAGAAGCTCTGCAGTGCTAAGTCTGTCCCACGTCTCTGTGAATGATGGGCAAAAAATGTACAGCATGAGCATATTAGAGAGGTGGGAGAAAATTTATCTTCATTGCTGGCACGGGACAAGGGGTGATCAGCTTGCAGAGGCTGAGTACAACCTGTACTGAAGCCAGCTGTTGCCTGAACTCAGTGGAGGAGCTGTGACAACTGACTCTCCATCACATGGAGCCCTACATTATTCCTTTCCTTTCAAAGCAGTGAGGGAACATGCAGAGAAGACTGCTATGTTCGGTGCACATGCCTGTCCTGTCAGAGGCTACCTTAGTGGCTGCTCCCTGTTTGTAGTGTCTAAACCACAATCACTTCACAAAAGGAGTTTCAGCTTCCTCACTTAACACAGAAATGAAATTTCGAGTAATGTTTATAAAATGCACATTCTTGCATTTAATATTTATTAGTTTTGTTTAATTTATCTAGATGAAATCCCACATGATAAATCATATCTAATCCCTGCTCAAGAATTAAAATTATTTCAGCAATAACTTGTGCCTGCTGATATGTGAATTTGGGGGCGTTTGATCTCCTGGCTCCTTTAGAGAAAAGGATTCAGCATGGGAGTCTGGGATGCAATCTGCACTGCATCTCTTGCTAAGTTTCTTGTTTCCTCTATAGTGGGCTCTAAAACTCAAAGCGTTAAGTTTTAATTTAATGCAAGTTGAATTTCTTAAAGGGTTTGCAATGTTAATTTAGCATTTTATAAAATGTATTTGTGTTAGCCACTGCCCCACAAAATCACTGATACTTGTGTGAAGGGAGGAAGATACCTGCTCAACATTTATGTTTAATATAGAGAATGGATCCTCTTCTGGTCAAGACCTTACTGTCTGTTTTTTAAACTTCAGCCTTGTGTAAAAATCTAGATTTGGCTAGCAAAGCAGTAGTGTATAGCCTCTGAATTTGTCAAGCTGAGAAACTGAGTTAGCTCACAGGAGAAAATATTTGTTTGGTGACCTCATTCTCCTCTCCAGGGTATCATATAGCAAATAGAAGTGACCTAGTAGCTCAATGGACCCATAGAAAAGGCGTGGGTTGAAATCTCAAGAAAATACTGTTTTGACACAGATATAACAACAGATATAACAACAAAGGTCTTAGTTGCCAAAATAGAAAGGTACAGGCTTTTCCAGGATGAGGTTCAAAGTCCTGGACTGTTTCCCTTTCTGTAGCCTTCAGCTGCCAACATGAGAATTTGTACATGCAATTCCAAGGAATGCTGGCAAAGGGACTATGTGTGGTTGGACTGATTGCAGTCAAGGTGTTTTGGATAACCAATTTTAACCTTCTATCAAACTGCTCAGCAGGAAATCTGAAGCTAAACACCAAATTTAATCTTTTTTTGCAGATATAGCTTTCTTTCATATTCCTAGGAAATCAGGGAGTCCCTTTTTTGTTTAGTATTAGCTACTAATAACTGAGCTGGAGATTAAATGCAATTAATTTGCACCAGTTTAAGAATTTCCTCATGATAGCCAACAAAACACACAGAACTCTCTGTGTATCCAAATAACTGCCACACACATTCTGGGAATTATGAGTTTCAGGAAAGTCTTTTCCCTGCCTGAAATTCCAGATAGGTCCACTTACAAGAAGCTGTATCTTCATCACTGACACCAACATTACCAGCTCCCAGACCACACAGCCCCGGTGGGAGTGTGAACCCCCTTGTCCTTATCACTTTCACACTATTGAAGCGGGAGCTGCAGCAGCTTCTTGGAAACTCTGCTAGTACATTTTACTGTTTACCAGCTGTCTTAGAAACTCCCTGAATGAGACACAAATGAAAATGAAGTTTTTATTTTGCAAGCTCGAGTAAGAAAAAAGATCCAGCATATTTAGAAGAAAGTAAACCAAGATAATAACAAAACCACAGCCCTTGGATAGCTTTTATCTGCATTTTTATTCAGTCCAATATATTTTTCCTTCTATGCATTGTCATTCTGCACTCATAAGTAATTTCTTTTTATTAAAGCTTTTGTGGTCTCTTGTAGACAAGATTTTGCTTTCCATTTAAAAAGCACAGAATCATAATTTTAAGTATTTGAGGGTTTTAATTAGCTGAAGCTGAAACATACCATGTATATGAGAAAAACACCAATAAATACATTTTATTTAAAACTTTTACACAAAAGGTTATTAATTTCAATTTTTGAATGGATGAATTATACCTGATCATTGATAGAATTTTAAATAGTGCCTAGTAAAGCCTTCAATCAGAGTTGTACAATTCCTCATTTGAGTACGGTTAATTAAGTTTTCACAAAATATTTTTCAATTGTAATTGTTTTTATTCACTTTACTCTTCATTTGAGAGCTGTGATGTTGTGGTGCAATTGTGATATTCCAGCACTAGGGCACCTTTAAAAAGAGCAAACTTTCCCAAATATTTGATTGTCAAAAAAATGTATCAACCATAAAACTTTCATTGTGACAATTTGAAAGTGAAATCAGCATGTGAAACTTAGAGGAAGAAAGTCAATGATATAATAGATGTTATAAGCAAAACCAGGAGTAAATATAATGTGTGAGATTGGGTCTCTCCTGGATTTAATAGAACATTAGTGTCAGAGCCTTGAGAGCAGCAGTGACCCTGATGATCTTGACCAGACTCTACTGGGACTCCCACCTACATCTTCTGCCCATGGGTCTTGAAACCCATTTTAACTCAGGCTGAGCCCCCAGTCCCTATGCAAGCTACACTGTAGAGATGTCTGTTCCCATCGCACTGCACACTTGAGCCCTTTGGACACCTGTACTGCAGTCATGTGTCCAGTCTTGTCTGCAGCCCTGTCTCCTGCTGCTTCTGATGGAAGCCTCTGGATGGGCTGTGGATGCACCCTGTTTCCAGCACCTGTCGCTGTCTGGCTGTGCTCAGGTGCTGCAGGACTGTGTCCTGGTCAGTGAGAGCACTTTCTGGGCTGGCTCACTCTTCCTTAGGATCCTGTCCTTGCTGCTCCATGACAATCCAAGAAAGGAAAATTGTTTTTTGCTTTCCTAAATTGCTGTGTGATCTCTACATAATACTCAGAAAAGGATAAAAACCAGAGCGTAAGTACTTCAAGGATGTCCAATACTCAAGAGAAAGGCAATCCACTCACTGCTTGGAGACTTGGAGCCTGCAAGCAATAATACTGTGTCTGACAAAAAAGTGGCAGATGAAAGAGAATCAGGATAATCCTCTCAACTGCTAAGAGACCTTTATCATGTAACACGAGTGCTCCAAACTGCAGGAAATGTTCTTTATTCTTGGTTAATGTTTAAAGGCTTCAAAGTGTGATATTGCTATGGCTGTGAATGAAAAGGACAAATTTTGCTCACAAACTTAGCTCCAGGTTTTCTCTCTTATTTTCTATTCAACTTTTTTATTTCTCTAAATACAGACAAAATTGTTACTTTGAGAGACAATGACAGCAGTTGAAAACAGTTTGGTTGACTCCATGAACTCAGGTCATAGCACAAAATACCTTGCCTTGTGTGGGTTGCAACACTCGTGTTTGCCACTTTATCGCTGGAAAGGTGGGAACATTCCAGCCTGCACAGCTCTTTTGAATTCCCAATTTCCACTTCCAGAAAACCCTGATATTAGTAAAACTATAGCTTGTCTGGGAACCAAATGCATAAGTTTTAAAAAAATTTGCCACAGACAGAAATTTCTGCTCTCTTTTAAAAATAATTTCTTTGTTTAACTGAGGGAACAGAAATAGCTATACTGATTTTTGGATGCTGTCAGTCAGGAAGATACTTTAGATTCCTTATGATGTTCCTCACTCGTGGGAGCAGCCCCAGATCTGGTTCTCTACAGAAGAAGTAGGAATCTGAGACTTGCTGTGACATTGCAGGAGCAAGTAAATTCAGAAACTCCCTGGAATCAGCTTACATTTCAGCAACGATTTAAGGAGGTGAAGATTTGTGAATCTCTGACCCTCTCACTGTGCTGTGTTTTCCTTGGTGATGGCACAATAACTGCTAATTATTCAGATGTTAATGAGTAGTTAATTATTTATACAAAGCGGGATGGCTTCAGCAAGAGATACTCTGGTGTCAGAATACAAGGTGGGACTCAGTCTGTATTTTAACATAAAGTTTGGAAGGTTTGAAAATGGGTCTCCTGCTTTCCTGTGACATACTTAAATCCCTGTGAAAAAGGATATTGTGGGGAGGATCCAATTTTTTTTTCTTTTTAATGAGCTTATCTCCTTCCAAGAAATGTATTTAGTAGGTGGTGCTTGAGCAGCAGCAGGCATATCCCACAGGCTTGCAGTCAATGTGTACCTTCATTCCAGAGACAAAACTTGCTGATATTACTCTTGAGCATCCCTGGCTGGCAATGCCAGAGCTTCCTGCTCAGCTCCCTGGCTTCTGGAAATCCTCTTCTTTGATTGCATGTGTTTCATTCTCTGTTGTCCAAGGCACATGAGCACCTATTCTAAATTCCACTAAACACCATGACTGCAGCTCTATTGGTGTCAAGCACCTTCCTGTGTTATTCTGAGAAACAAAGCCCAGGTTACTGGTGGAACAGTCCAGGACCAGACCTGCAAAGGAGCACAGAAAATCTCCAGTGGAGACAGGTTTCTCAGTTGAGTCTGGGAGAGTAGTAACTAAATCATTAGACAGCCTCCTCTCTCAGGTACACTGCATAAATGGATAATGTGCAATAGGTAGTTGTAGATTAATGAGATTCATTTGAAACATCAAAGAGTGGATTTTCCCTTGAGGATTTTGATTAGAACTTGCATGCTTTCAGTGTAGCAAATCTGTACCACTTCCTTAGGATTGGCAAAGTCTCATTTTGGCAATATTGGGCTGTAGTAGCTAATTAGTTAAGGAGTAGAACAATATATCTATCTATACAGTTCCTTTTCCCAGAAAAAAAAACCAAACCCTTTCTCATCCCATTCCATTTGGTTGTCCTTTTATAGAATCTTATTACTATTGTTTGCATTTTTCTCACAAATACAATAAATGCCACTTTCACATTAAGCTGCTACTGCCATTGTTCACACTACTTCTTTATATTTGAGAAAAAAAATCCATTATTAAGATAATAAAATAACAGCACAGTGATAGGATTTAACATCATTGGTTGATATTTCAAGCTTCAGAACATTTTATGTCTTTCAGTGGTCTACTTTCCAGGGTGATTAAGTTCATTTTTGCTCTTGTATTCCAATAGCAACTGCAGCAGAAAAGCCTATTACTATCTGGACAGGCTAAAATGCTGCAGCTTGCATCTTAAGATGCAAATTTACATACATGGATTGATGGTGACATCTTTGCCATGGGAGGTAGAGATGCCTGCTAGGACTAAGCTTGCAGGATTCCTGCAAGCTGATTCAAAATGCAGTGGTCTGTCAGAAAAGATAGATGAAAAACATTATTCTAATCTATAAATTGTCTATTGGCTACCCATTGGAGTCTGGTTTTAGTTCAGTGCACTGGTCCTTATCTCTAAAGCCTTAATATTTAGTTAACTCCGAGAACATCTATTTTCTGCCTGCTTGCTTGTAGCTGATGAATTTTTTTGACTTTTCAGTTCTAGACTGAGAGATGAAGGAGGCAGGGGCACAATGCATCAGTTACTTCATTCCATTTCCCAAGTTTATAATTTTTCCCTTTCAGACTGCAATACATCAACTCAGATTTCCCCATCACAGAACATGATCAGCAAAATCCTCCTCCATATGCAGTTATTGCACTTTTTTTCATTACTTTCCTATCAAAGAAAACCCCATGTTGGCATTGGTAAATGTATTATTAGCTCTTTTCATGAAGAATTCTGCCAGATATTATGCTAATAAATGTTTTTAAAATATCTCTAATAATAATGTTACCAACTGCTTGCAGCAAAATGATAACTGTACCTCAAGATTTTTCTGGCAGAAAATCCACCTCGAATGCCTTATAAGTACCATGCCCTTTTTCTGCAAGCAATGATAGATACTAATGCAGTTGTGTCATTTCTAGATTTCAGCCTCAGTCCTGAAATTATTATATATGTGATTAAATTTGCTAATACTTACCATCATAGTGAAGACAGTGGACTTATTAAAATAAATTACATGCTTAAATGGTTGCAACAGCAAAGTCTTAAACAGCAAGAAGCTGTTTATTATATCTATTTCTTCAGGTTTTTTGTCATAAGGTGTCTTCAGATACTGTTTATAAGACTAAATCTTAGTTTAGTATGGTTGTTGCTGCATACAAATACAAAGGTATGCTATAAATATAAACTGCAGCAACTAAAGAAGCCAAGAGTCTATATAGGATGGATCAGGAAATGCATTGGGATATCAGCTCCCATTTGTGTTGAGCACCCATCTACCTTACAAGTTCAACCACATTCATATGCAGAAGAGAGCAGGCTTTGTGTCAGAAATAAAGGAAACTCCCCCCCCCCACAGATTCTTTTCTATAGATTGTGATGAAATCCACTGAGATTACAGCAGTGATTAACCATTTCCTTCCAAGCATCTTAAAACTGAGTGAGCAATCTGAGATGGAACTTGCCCTATCCACAACAGCAGGTATCCTACACCGGCTGTCTTGTTGGAAGACAATGGTTCATGAGTCTAGGCTCAAGACAGAGGATTTCCACTTCTTGTGCAAGAATTTTGGTCTATATGGCCATGGTTTATAGCAAGCTGGCCTCTCTGAAGAAACTCAGTCTTACAGCACATACTAGATTTTTCTCTCACAATACAGAGATGATATCTGTGTCCTTGATGGGAGATCTCGGGAGGCCTAGGTAGGGGACCTGCTGAGTTGTGGAACCCTGCCAGCCTTGACACTAGGCTGGGCAATAAACTGAAGAGAGGGGACAGTTCTGTAATTTTGCATGGAAAAGGTTCCATGTATCTGGAGAATTTTAATGACTATTTGTATAATACCCACAGATTTTTGATTCTCCTACATAGTTACAGAACAACTGCAGGCACTCAATAAGTCTGGTCTTGCTGGTATATTTTCTGCTTCTAGATTTTGTTTCAGGTTTTTGTCAAATCATTAAATTTAGACAACCAAAACCCTGCTCAGTTGGTGCCAAACTGTGAAGAAGCCTAAAATTTATGGAGAAGTGAGTATTATTATTAAATATCTTCACTGTATCTCATGAAGCTGAGCACACTCACTCTGTGCTTCCTTTAACTGGTGACATCTGGTGCTAGTCAGGTTTAATTGTAACTGCTTTGGAAAGCTGCAGTCTTTCTTATTTCATTTAGCCTGAATTAATCTTCCTTAACAAGCACTCAAAACAGCCCTTTTCCCTCTAAGTATGTTGGCCACAGAGCCATTGTTGTGACTTATTATTGAGAATCCTTTTTCTGCCTAGCAAAATTGAGACAAAGGAATGCCTCATCAAGTTTTTACTGTTCTGCTGCCTTGCATTTATAAAGCTCATATGAATGGGCTACATGCAAATGTCCTTCCTCTAGAAGGTCACCCAATTAAGAGCTAGTGCACAGAACCATAAAGTTTTATTAATACAATCCTTTGACTTAAACTATTTTAATCTAAAAGCTTTTTTAAATTGCTGGTAATATTTTTGAGTATAATTGCTGTTAATTTACAGTAATTAGAGAATTTATGGGACTGAGTCTTATATTCCTGTGTATATTTAGCTCAACATAAACATCAAAATATCTTTAAAAATCCAATGTTCATTCACAATTTCTCCAGCTTCTTGAGAAATTTGTAATGCTCTTTGCCCCCTGCCTCACTGGATGTTAGTACAGTCATTACAAAAATAATTAAGGTAAGACCCCAATCAGAGGCTGTAATGAATGGCTGCTCACTTTCCTCTGTCTGGATCATGTGTTACCATGGAAGGTGGAAGGGGAAGAGGCTCACCCACTTCCTCCCCTCCCTTTTCATCTCTGTTATGGTGGGACCTCAGCATAGGAAGGGAGAGTTGATGCTGTTAGAGATGGCAAAGATGTTTTCACAGATTCATAGAGATTATACCTCGTAGGGATCATGCAATCAAAAGCCATGTTGATCAAATAAGTTCTCTACCTTCAAACCACAAAGCATAATTGAACTGAAGTCTTTCTTTGCTCAGAAGAGTTAATTATTGTATGTTATGGGCAGAGAACAGGAGACCATAGAGCACTGCCACTTCTGGAGTTTACAATACTTTTGTATCAGGGAGGTATTGATGTGATCAAAGAAGGTGAACAGCACCTTTAGTGTGTAATGCAGAGAAAAAAGAGAATTTTCCTTTTTCTGGCCACTTCTGTGAAAATAGTCCATCAATTAATCATGTATTACTAGAACACGAAACCAAAGCTGATAATTGCAGGTCTTGGGAAAGCTGTGCTCTTCTACTCCACGCTCTATGTCTTTCTACAGATGGCATAATATTTTACAGAAACATGGGGAAAAAAAATGTGGAATGCACGTAGACTGTGACAGGGGAAAAATTTTCTTATTTCTGAACTTTGGCTACAGGGACTTGATAAGAGCTAAGCTTTTCAGGCCATTTAAAAAATATATTTAACTTCTTATTTAACTGACAAGTCATAAAGATCACTTGAATGATCATGCAGTGCATAACTACCCCAACTGCCCTCATATTGATAACACAATATTAGAATATAGTCAGTCTTTGTCAGCAGTGAAACATGCTGTGTTTCATAATTATTATTTATAATTAAGGAATTGGTAAAAGAGTTATAAGGGCATGCTGACAGCAGTGAACTTAGTAGCAAACCTGAAATTGGTTGTAATTGCTGTAATAAATCAATTTCACCAGGATTATTGCTACTGTAAAACTAATAGTCTGTAGGAACAGTATGTGATTAAAGACAGATCCCTCTCAGTGACTAGAAATTTAGAATGTGAAACTAAATTCCTAATGTAGAATATAAAACTAATAGAGCTGCTGATAAAAATTGAGGTTAAATCTTTCCCAAAGTTTTAACAATCAAGGAACAAATGAAGATGATTTACAGGAAAACTCAGTCAAATTGTGAGGCTAACAAGAAAACACAAACCAGCATGCATGCTACCACCCAAAGCTGGCAGTCTGAATGCCTAAAGCAGTCTGTGTCATTAAGCACCCTGCCCTGACAGTGCTGTGGGAGTTGTGTTTTTGCATCAGTGAGGGAAGAACAAGGGAGACTGATGGAATGATACCAAATGAAACAATAAGCATTACCCTTTCAGCTGTTCTACCCAGAACACTGGATTAAAACCAATATTAGGATCAAGCAGCACACTAGCCAAACTGTATCTTCAAATTTCTGTTTGTTCCAAACAAATTTTTTCAGCACAATATCTGCATTTAGTGCCAGTCATGGCTTCTGCTCTCTGAAGTATCTGGGACTTTTGGCCAATTTTGTCATGAGAGTACCCACCTCACTCTTGCCTTCAAGGAACCATATTCAAAAGCAAAGGATGGCTCTTCTCAGGCCATACTTGTCATGTTACTTGCTTGTAACAGGACTCTAAATTGTGAAAGTACACATGACTAATTTCTCTTGTAGACTACATTGTGTTTCATGTTGCCTGAGCAGAACTGGATGCTTTCCTCAAGTGTAAAGACTTCTGAATTCCAAATATGTCAGAAGATGAGCGATGAACCAGTGCCAGATCCATGAAAGCTTACACTACACGTTTCACAGGCTTATTTTTTCCCTACCCCTTAGAAGTGTACCTCAGGGTACACTTCAAAGTATTATCAGTTTATAAAGAGAAGAAGAGAAACTTTTTGGTGTGTATTTATTGGTCTCTAAAAGCCAGTAAATCTTCCTGCATCCATGTACAAGCCCAGTGGATCTGGAAGTTCACCAAAGTAAGAGCTGAAAATGTTAAGTAAAAATTTGAAATGTTTTTAAAAAGTTAAAAGGTTAAAAATACCATTTCCTATATCTATCTTAAATGCTTTAAAAGTATTGACACATTGGTGTGTAGAGTTTGTTGTATATTCATTTAAAATAAGCTAACCCATAGTAAAGATTAAATTCTTTTGAGTAAGCCTTTCCAACAAGTACAGCAGGAAACAGGTTTGTATGTGTATGTGAATTCAAACTGCACTCAGGAGGATTATATACTGCCTTTCTTATGAGAAAGAAAATAAATTCATGCAGACTATAAAATCATAAGAGCAAAATCAATGCTAAAATTAGGGACTGAATATATAAGAAATATGCATAGAACAAAAATTACAGTGAAGCAAGAAGCCACTGCTACAGTGTTCAGCTGATTCATAAGCAACTTCATTAAACTGCTAAAAGGAGAAAGAAGGTCAATGGTTGTTGTTGCAAAACCCATCTTGCTTTTATTTTATTCGTAATTTTTTGCAGAACAACTCTTCACATTATCAGCTGTTACAGGAGAACATACCCTTCTCTCTCACCAGCCCATTTGTGTGCATCTTAAAATTCTCACACTGAGAGCTTACCATCGATTCCAGCTAAGAACAGAGGTCCACAAATAACAAGACTTCAGGACTAATACCACACTAGTGCAAGGAATGTATTGAGCTTAATTAAAAATTTACAGATTATGAAATCATCTTTTCATTCTTGAGACAGGATAGCAAGTAGTGTTGTTGAAGCTATCTTCACCTTGTTTTCTTGGAGTGGCCACATATGGAAAGGATGGAAATCTTGCAGTCCACAGGGAAGCTTGTGTGAATTACAACTGCTAAAACACGATGAACAGGAAATTTGGACCCTGGTAGAGGAGAGCCAGGGTGTATTTACTGGATATCTTCATAGCTGCAGAAAGAAACAGCATTTCTTTACAATGACTTTAAATTAAACAGACCTGAAACAAAGTGGAATGTGTATTTCAGTAACTCTCCAGCCCTGTAATCTTAGCAGAGTATACGAAAATTAGGACCAAACTGAGAAATTCAGATGGGCCTGTGAAGTTTAAGATGTCTAAATTCAGATAGGCCTGTGAAGTTTAAGATGTCTGATGGTAATTTTATCCGTTAGGATGTCAGGTTCTGGTGTCATTCATTATTCAGCAGAAATCTGATGATATCGAAGGTGGATATTCCTCCACTGAGCTATACGTCTTAAAATAACTACGTTGCAACTTTAAGACTGGTCTTTTATTTTTAAAAATACTATCCAAATAACACAGGTTTCAGGCAAGATTTTTGGCGAATTGAGTGTTAGCAGCTTATGAGAAGTTGAAAGGTGTGGCAGGCTTCTGTAATGGTCTCCTGCATCTCTTTTATATCTCTTTTATGGAAGAGATTTTATTTAAAAATGATAAGACAACAGGTTTAAAATGATCTCATCACATAAATGTTAGGAGTCTTCAAAAATTTTTTATTTTTCTGTCCACATCAGAAAATGAGTCTGGTAATGCTTTGACTGAAGTCGGTAAAATTGTCCCTATTCAATTACACTATAAACCTGCAAAGGGATTTGCTAATGCATAAAAAGTCAAAGCCAATACAATTGATATGCAAAGGGCTTTTATGATGCCTGATCAATAATGAATATTTTCCTTTCTATTTTTCTGGAAGACCTAATTTCAGAATCAGAGGAATATTCAATACCAAATACCTATGTAAAAAAGGACAATTCTGCAACCAGTACTCAAACTAAACATTAAAAATCTGTTTCAGACCAGCTTCTGTGGCATTAGATGATACCTGAAGTGCATGAAGATTGCAGCATCAGGGCTGATGTAAGGGCCAACAATGACAGAAGGAAACAAATAAAGGCCATTCAGAAGAAATGCCTTCATAAAATTCCGCCCTTCCTGTTCTTCTGTAGTTAGTATAAAATAAAATCCTAACTTTCTGATCAACTCAAATTCATAGGTGTGAAAATAATTCTGCCTATCCCACAGCGTAATAGAGGTCATGAGACCATGGCTACTGAGAAGTAAAAACTCAGAATTTTGCTGCCCATCAGGCCACTGGAGTACTGCCCACTGCTGCTTTAAAGTGTTCAAGAAATAAATGCTGAGATAGAAATGGGAAGGAAGCGCAGTGGCAGTTGGATTTTTCACCACTGCTAATGGTGGCTGTAGTTCAGACTTTTCTCTACACATTCTCTCTTATTTACAGATAGCTGTTCAGTCTAGGGAAGCTAGAAAAGCTGCAATGTGGTATACTATATCTATATTCTCTCTAGTCTAATTAGAAAATCCCATCTTTATAGTCATGGGTTGGTCATGTACTAGCACAATGTGATGTGTTTATTTCCATCAGTAGAGGGAATGTTGAGTTCTTTGTTCATCCTCCACAGTCTGCCTCAGATAAAATATTGGCTTCAGTAAATTCAGTGAAAATTTTACCACAACTGGATCAGCATATCATACATGTTATTTTGATAACCTTAAAATGATAAACATCATTCAGTCATTATAGGTTTTATAAGAGAAAGAAGTAAACACATCTAGGTTTATTCCCCTTCACTTGCATGGGAGTCTTTATGGGAATCCTGAAAAAAGACAAAACAAAACACTTATTCTTATCTGGGTATGACTGGTATGCCTGTTTGTATTTTAAAAACAGAGCTGTCTCCCATTTTTCTTCTCCTGTGCACATCTGCTGGTGTCTGAGCTGTAGGGTAAAATTTAAGAGTCTTGGCCATGCCTAGAGAAAACATAAAGACCTCTGCTCCCTGTGGTTTCCCCTAGAGCTTAGAGACTGGCAGCCAGATTACCCAGCAGCTAAAAGCAGGAACTGCTGGCTACTAAAATGCATACTGACAAACCAGGCATGGCCACAGCCCCCAGGGCTTAGTTCACAGACCCTGCAGTAGTGATAGCCATTATTCATTCAGACAGCAAAATATTAGATTACGTAGACTATTCCTAAGGCAGCTTGCACACTGCACAGCTCTCAATTTTCTGTTATTCGTGTGTTTGATCTCAGAAGCACCAGTGGAAAAGTCATCTTTTGGGGAAAATAAAGGCCTAGCATCCTGTGGACAAGCAGGTTTCACAGGATGAGATGTTAAATATATGTTTTGACTTATTACCCACCAAACCCAACAGTACAAACCCCACAGACTGTTTGGCATGAAAAATGGAGTGATGCAAACTATTGGGGAAGAGATGTACATCATGATAGCAAAACAGGAAAAGAGAAAAAAAGGAAAGTTCCATCTGAATGGTGGTCTAAAAATTTTGTTTCTCAGCACACACTGTTTGAAAGATTGAGGGGAGCAGAGACTGTCTCCATCCCTTGTACAGATGCTAACAAACTTCCTGCTCAAAACAGTGTTCTGTAAATATAAAATCCAGGGCTTGCCTTTAATATCCAGTGGAGCATGACATACCTTACCAAACCCCTCTGGGAATGTCTAAATCAGTGGTTCAATTTGGATCACTTTTCAAGTGTTTCTCCTAATATCACTGTTCAGTTCTCTTTTATTCACACTGCAGAGTGGTGTCTGAGTGCAAAAACTGAGTATGTGCCCCAGGAATGCCCCTCATGTACTGCCACCACAAAGAGGCATTAAATCAGGGGACTGTATTTGTGCTAGTCCAGGCTCTATCCCACTACCAATGGATTAGTTCTGAATGGAGCCAAAAAGTTTGTGAGTCATTACTAACATAGGAAGGTAAACATGGATGGTATCTATAAGATTTTTCTACTTTTCGTACCCTCTTTCTAATCCAAGAGCTCAAGACTGAATCTCAGCTCATCTAATAAATGCATGTACTTAAAAACTGCCTATTTTCTGTATTTCACTGGCATATTATCACACTCAGTTTGCGCTCTAAGGTGATGTAAGGTACATTATTGATTGTGACACAGAGATTAAACAGCCATTTACCATCCCTGCCTGCTTCGTGACCTTGACCTAGTCATCTTCTCCTCAGATAATTTTGGAAATTGCAAGACACATTTCCTGTCTGAAAATTGCAGCAACTGGATAAATAAGATGGTAGCTACCATGAAAGAAGTGAAAACAATTTGTGTTTTGTGTGTCAAAAGAAGATGATATGCATAGGTAGGAAATGAAAAACAAATACTTTGAGTTTTCAATTGAGGCAAAAATAAAATTATGGAAAAACAGGGACACTTACATGTGTGCAACTGCTTGTGACTACCTTTACTCAAGACATAGAAATGTCTTCATTCCCTTTGATTCCTGTCCACACTATGAGGCAGCAATATGAATATATGTGTTAAATACCATGATACACTTTATTGTTTCACATTGTCATAATTTAACCTCAGTCAGCAACTCAGCATCACAGAGCAGAGCTGCTCACTGACTCCCCACCCCTCCAGTGGGGAGAAGAACCAAGAAAAAAAAAAAAAGTTAACCTTGTTGGGTTGAGATAAAACCTGTTCAATAATTTAAAAAATATATAATATAATAATAATAAAAGCAATAATGATAATGATTGTAACAATAATTGTAATGAACAGGAGAGGGAGAGGAAAAGAGATTCACAGTGTAATTACTCACCACCCACTGGCTAATGTCCAGCCTGTCCCCAAGCAGATTTCAGCAGCTCCTGGATTACTTCCTCCAGTTTATACACTGAGTATGGCATTCCATGATATGGAAGGTCCCTTTGGCCAGTTTGGTCACCTGTCCTGGCCAGGCTCTCTCCCAGCTTTTAGTGCAGCTCTTCACTGGCAGAGCACGAGACCTTGACTCAGGGTGAGCAACACTCAGCACTGGCTAAAACATCAGTGTGCTGTCATTATTCTCCTACTGAACCCAGAACACAGCAGTGTATCCTTCTGGAGTAGCATTGGTGGCTGCTTAAAGCACAGGACATGAGAATATCAGATAACAGATTAAAAAAAAAAAAAGAAAAATCTGGAATATTTTCAGTGACTGTTAGGTGTATAAAATAATGTTCCCCGAATGCTGAACCATTTCCAGAGGTGTACAAGTAATAGAGATAACCAAATTTAACTACAGGATCAGGCTTTTCTATAGTCAGTCTTGTGCAGCTGGACTTAAGCTTCAGGCAGCTCAAACTAGACCAGCGCTGTCACTGTGTGACACGTACTGCTACTTCAGTTGTTAGTAGCAATATTTCCCTTTAATTGTGTGTTATCATTCCTATTATAAGAATAGCTTCCCATTACTCTAAAGTGAAAAGAAACAATTACAAATCAGAATATGATGAAAATCAAATTTGTAAAAGATTTATGAGTTTAATGATTGTTTGCTGTATAAATATGTTTCAGAAGGCTGAGAAAGATCAGAGAGATCTGTATAATTTATTTATATCACCTTTAAATGAAAACTCACACTCTGAGGAATCTTTCCACAACCTATAGGAAATAAGTGATAAAATTTAACTGGGTGCCATATAACATCAGTGGTTATCCTACAAATTTACTTTGCTCTCTTCAATCATAGAAATATTTATTGATTTGTTTCAAGTTATTTGTTTGCAAAAAGCACCCCTCCTTCTCTCCAGCCCACCCCATTCATAATTGATCACTCCTCATTTTCCTCTTACATTTAGTGCAATGTTTTTACTGCCAAAATAAATATTTAGCACTGGAAAACAGTACCCAACCAGCATACATTTAAATGTAACAACTAGTCCTGGTGAGGACTAATAACTGAACCTTTCTAAAATCAGGCTGGATGAAGCAGCAGAGGACAGCATCTGCTGTAGAGAAACATCTCACCAAAAGGCAAGAAGCAGAAAAAAACCTAATGGCTTTTTTTCAACTTTTGGCCTGATCCAGCCACATTTTAGCTAGGCATGATGGAACTCTGCTAAATACAATTTGTCCTTGGCTGTGTTTCCAGCCCAAACTTACTCAGTAGCATTTGGGTTGCACCTGCTGCTACTGCTGCTGTCACTGAGTAACTTTTTGACGGGAGACAGAGATGAAACCCAAGATCCAACCACTTACACATATATACAAACCTGGTTAACTACCAGTAGGCAGAATTATTTATTCAGATTTGAAAATGTGTGTCTGAGATCAGATTTGGGTACTGTATTATATCTTGTTTGCTTGTTCTTGAGAACTTGGGAGTGTGCTGTCTGCACACATGTACAGCCCTCAGCCTGCATGAAAAAATACTAATGACAGAAAGCAGTTTGTTGTATGACTTCTAGATAATTGATTTAAATAATGGTACTTTGTGCCAGTTATTAACTCCTACAATAGAAAACATGATGAAGTGGGAAGAATTGCAATGTAACACAGCTTTTGTCAGTCATGTGATTTGAACTTTTTCAGCAGCTGGGTCTGAGATCAATGCAACTGGATCAAGACACAAAGATTCATTTATGCCTTCTCTAAGCATCAGCTTGGCTCTTTCTCTGATGAATCTTGTTTAATACATCTGTTTTTACAGAACAGATGTTAGTTTCTCAATTAATTGTAAGGTATAAATGACAGAATTTTTTCTTTTAGGAGAAATTGCTTTCTAACATACTACTATAATGAACTGCTTCCATCTGTCTATTTGTACTTCATTTTCAATCATAGCCAAAATTAATGTAAAGTTTAGGCTCTCTGCTAAAAGTAAAATTATAACCAGAGTCACAGCATCTAAGATACAATATCTGTATTAAAAGGGAAGCTTTTAAAAATATGTTGACATTCTAAGGAAAAGTTAAAATCTCTGGTGATTCAAAGCACATCCAATAATATCAGTAAAAAAGTAAAACCAGAATTTATATCTGAGAGGTTCAAGCAGCACAAGATTTTCCATCTAAATCAAAAGGTCATGAAAAATGTATGACTTCCTAAGATATGTAATTAAAATGGGTACTGAATGATTTTTAACAAAACTATAGCAAGCTATAATTCAATTGATTACCCAAATTAAATTATATTTTGCTATTTTGTATAAATATATGGTTGTGAAAGAGTGTTCACTTACTAATTTCTCAGCAAGATTTATGAAACACTTGGTTTGAGTGGTGTACAGGGTGTCTACATTTTGAATAGGAGACACTTTACTGAATTAGTCAGTGGGACCTCATTGAAATGACTCAGCGCACAAAAACTCTTTTGAATTTATTTAGGGTTCATGGCATATGCAAATTAGACCAGCCTCATGCATTACCACATCACTGCTGTGCTCAAAAGTTGAGAGATACTGAAGAAAACTATTCATATACTGTCTCAGGTTTAAATACTTAATTAATTACCATAGGTCTCATTTTAAGTGTCATGACTGTTTCCTTTTTCTTGCCACAATACTTGAGACACAGTGACATTAGGTGAAATGTATCTTGACATAGAGAAAAGGTATCATCTGCCTTGGGAGCTGCTTGTAGGCTTTTTTAGGTTGGAGATTTTGAGTATTAGCCTTACTCCGCCATTAGGAGAAAGGTTTGCCAAGAAGATACTCTAATTATCACCGGCACTCATGCCTCAAATACTTCAGGGATTGAGCTCTGATTATCACTGGGAAGGGCTTCATCATGTGGAGCTCTGGGCTTTGCCTAACCTAAGTCTAACCCTACAATGTGCTTGGAATGGACCTTGACCTGAGAGCTTACCCATTTCCTGTAGGAGAATGTGGACAGGGGGAAAAATTTGCAGTCTTCTCCTCACCCTTTGGCAGTCCCTCCTAAAGTTCATCTCCCTTGGAGCTCTTGGCTTTGTCTCTTTTCTAGCTCTAGTCCAAGGGTCAGGTACAAGTCAAAAGATTTATCCTGTCCAGAGTCCCCATCCTGTAGCACACAGGAGAAAACTGTAAGGGGATAGCATCTCTGGAATCTTCCCCTACCTTATTCAGGTTTTAAACCCTTTTCGATGCCTTTCAGCTGGAGCCCTTGGCTTTGTCTCTCTCCTGACCTTAACATAAGCCTAGGCATGGGATGAACTGTAGCCTGAGATGCCCAGGGTTATCCCAGTGGGACAAACAAGTGTTCTGATACGAGCTCTTTGCACAGACTACCCCACCACTGATCCTCTCCCTTGCACCTCCACTGCACCTGGAGCTATGGGCTTCCTGTCTCAATCCTAACTCTAACCACAGGCATGGCCTAAGCCTTAGTCCTAAACTTCCCAGCATGGCCCAGAAGTTTATTTGAGAGATAACTCTTCTTCCTCCCTTCCATGAGAGGCAGGTGTCACTACAAAAATGGGCAATTGGAAAGGTTCTGTGTATGTCTTAGACCAATCTACAGACTGTGTTGAGAAGGTCAAGCTGCCCTTCCCCACTCTGTGACAGGTGGATTATAAACACAAGTTTAGACCTCTTGTCTACTCCTTACAGGTAAAGTCTTTAGGCAAAAAAAAAAAAAAAAAAAAAAAAGAATTCTAAAAAAAATAACATTTCTAAGCACATTCCCAAATTAGAATTGGCTTATGTCAGAATTTCTGCTTTAAAGGAGTCTTTGAATGTTAAAACTATGCCATTGCTAGTATTTAAAATGGCAGTATATCATTACTGAGATAATAAAATGCATTATTTCTGATTAAACATTTCTACTTTATCAAATAGTTGAGGTTGAAAATCTTGAGCAACACTGAACATTTGTAAAGATCAATAGCTATAAATTCTCAGTAAATGAATACCTATAAAATTTGTTAGAGGAATTGATCTAAGATACTAAGCAGGCACTCAATTCCTTTTTGGAAGTTGATATCATTCACTATTGAGAAATTTTCCATATCCAAAGGAAACTTTAGTGAATGGAGATATCAAACCTTCTCAGTGTATGCTACAGCACAGGGTACATTACTACAACTATGCCTATGATGGCATTTCTTTTTCCTGGGCACTTATGTCAGGCAAGTATGTGTGTGATGCCTAATCGGGCTATTGTTGCAGGAATTACAATTTATAAGTTATTTATTTTAAATAAATAATGATAAGTAAGAAATCTATTTCAATAGAAGAGTTTTTACTGACCCTTTTGGGTCCAGGGCATGGACAAATCCAAGTATGGCAAAGTAATGTGAAATGGGCAACAGCACGAATGTCTACATGCCAATTTATAACAATATGAAAGAAGGAAACCTGTTGATTTGTGCTCCATAAGTGAATGACCCTTAAAACAAATGTTCATGTAAACAAAAATCAGATTGTATTTGAACTGTAGGTTTTAC